>NC_133973.1:51743445-52368445 GCF_047716275.1 Strix uralensis
ATTAATAAATTTAGGCTGGAGATCTTTAGAGACATCTAAAGACAATAGTGAGAGGCATTCAATCCCAGTTAGTGTTAATACAAAGTTTTGAACATCATTAGATGATATTATTGCCTGCAGTACTACAGTAGGCAAGTAATCAGACTGTGATCTAGTCAATCTGCCAATAGTGTGTTGATACATGAGGTAAAAATACTCTCCTTCTCTTTTGTTCATCTTTAACTTGTGACAAAAAGTTCTGCTCAAAGACCAAATTGCATTCATCACATTTCGTTTCCCTGTGCTAATTAAATTGGCATTTCATTGTATGTGTATGAATATATTCATTTCTCTACGAATAAGCACAAGCTGCAATTTTTTTCTTAGCACAGAAGTTTTATGTGACTTTAGGACTGTTTTTATGTAAAATGCAGTTAACAGTAACTCCTTTTTCTGTCTTCTTTCTTTGTATTGTAAACTTTTTTTTTTTTGATGCAGAAACTCTTTCTTGCCTTGAGCTTTTGTAGTGCCTAGTGTAGTAGGGTCCAACGTTTGTTTAAATTTCTGAGACATTTCTATAAAATAACTGTTTCTTTTGAATTGAAAGCTAATAAATCTTGTGGGTGGTTCGTTTTTTTGTGGGTCGGGTTTTGTTTTGGGTTTTGTTTTTTTTTTTTGAGTTGAATGTCATGTTTCCCGATGTCCTTGTTTTCCATTCACTTCAAGTATTAATCAAGGCTCCCCCATCTTTATGTTCATATCTTCGTCAGGATTACCTTGTTACCCTTCTTAGTGTGCTTATCATTTTAGAAATCAGTCATGTTTATGCTGTAGGAAAATCAAGTATCTGAAGTAGCTGTTGGTAGGTTATCCAGCTGCCTTTTCTGACTCGCTGCTAAACACTCAAAGTTCAAAGGCTTCTTTATCTTTCCCATTTATATGATATGTTTGGATGAACAAAAGCTGTATATTGAACTGGCTGGTAAATTTAGCAGTACTAACAACAATAAGAAAAAGTCTTTTACCTTTTATTGTAGTCTAGAGTTCCACCTACGAACGATTTCAAAGTTGGTATGAAACTGGAAGCTCACGATCCTCGCAATGTTACCTCAGTTTGTATAGCTACAGTAATTGGAATCACTGGTGCCAGGCTAAGGTTGCGGCTGGATGGAAGTGACAACAAAAATGATTTTTGGAGGCTTGTGGATTCCTCGGACATACAGCCCATTGGGACCTGCGAAAAGAAAGGGGGCATGCTCCAGCCTCCACTTGGTAAGAAACAAAGCTTCTGAACTAATGTCTGTGGAGTATTGCTTTCATAAAGTTGATTTCACCTTTTTGTCTTGGCAAATTCAGTGGTACTAACATTTCACCAAACCATTATTTAATTGAAAAAGAGGTAAGCAGACTAATTCAGGCTAAGTGAATTATGGGTTTTTTCTTCTTTTGGATGTTTTGACATAAGAATGAGCAGAATAATTAGTTTGAGTTCTGTTATTTTTTTAAAATACTACCTTGATATTCAGTGGGAGTGTCTGACAGCTTTCTGAATGGTAGATACACCGTCATGTGCCCATTCTATACATGCTCCCTCATGTCTTACAAGTGTGTATGGATACATTTTCTTGCTTGATGCTGTGCATGCTCCTTTTAGAAGACCTTCATACGAGCTGGGGAAAGCCGACTTGCCTTTTTTCTCTTCAGTCAATTGGAGAAGCACTAGAAGGCGCTCGCTGTTAACCGACCTGCTTAGCAGGGCTGCAGGAGGTGCAGCAGTTCAGGACAGCCTGAATGTTTTTTCGGGGATTGAACAAATTGGTTGTGGTCTGGGAAAGGCAGCATAGGGTGGGTTAATGGCGGTATTGCAGCATTCTGCTCTGAGGTAGGAAAAATAGCACTCCAGAGCTTTAGCAAACTGCAAGCTTATGTTGCATGTGATTCTCGTCTCCTCAAATCGACACATTTGGGGGAACGTCTGATCAGTTTGTCATGATGAGTTTGTGAGCATGATGAATGCTTTCGAACAAGGTGTAGCTTTACTATGCTTAAAAATAGTATGCAGAATTTCTTTTGCCTTCCACGAGCAATATGGGTGACATTATGTGTCTCCCCAAACTGAAAAATAGTGCTTGGACTTAGTCTTACTAAAAAAGTTTATTAAATGGGGAACTGCACAGAGGAATTCCTTACTATATGATGAATAGTCAGAGGTAACTTTGACGAACTACTAGGGGTAATAAAGTGTGATATCACCTTTCTTTGCTGTGATTAACCTGTATGTTTAGATCTGCATTCTTGTACCATATTTATTAGAGCTTAAACTTCTAGGTGTGGAAATCTTGAAAGAAACACGTTTTTCACAGAGGTCTGAAAATAGTTCTGCTTTTAAAAAAGAGGAAAAATAATGACCAAAATTTATCTTAAACCTGCCCCCTCAAGCCCCCCACAACAGCAACACCCCCCCCCACCCCATTATCCTGTTATCTTCTGTAATTTTTAGAACATGCAAGAAATAATGTTCTTAATATAAGAATAATATAATGTAAAATAATATAAGAAATCAGCTGTAAGCAGAAGTTGGTTACTGCTGGTTTCCCATCTTATGGTTATGAACCTACTTCTGGTTTGGTATCATAAGTAACTCTCATCAGAGGTTTATGAAGATAGGTATGCTTTCTCTTAGTAGCTTCTCAAAAAACTTGTCATCCCAATTTGTTGACAACTTTCAGTTCTGGAAAGATGAAATGAAAAGTATCATTTCACTACGATATGAAACGATTTACTTGTAGAGGCAGACACAGGAGCAGTTGACATAACCATTAAGACACTTCACATAGATTATAAGGGTAGATTTTTCTGCTGTTGTGCTGCTTTAGAAACAGAAGAAAAGCCATGCAACCAGGGTGCCAGTCTAGAATAGTATTAGTTGGGATAGATAGATACAGTTTGAGCCCGAAAGGGATGGGCTTTTTTCCTTTTTTCCTGTGGATATATAGAGGTTTTGAATGAAAGCATTGGAAATTCTTGACACGTGGGGGAAAAGATTCTGATTTTTTTCTTTTTTGAGAAGTTACTCAGTTTAACCTCTCTGAAGTTCTTGGTATAACCTTGTGGAATGAATGTAGTGATACCAGTATGAAAGAGGGTTGTAATAGAGAAGAGTATACCTACCTATTCCTTCAGCTACACATATGTACAGTGTTCAATATATGGCTTCAGTCCAGGAGGATAGTGCTTTTTTAAATGTGTTTCTAAACCAGTCTGATGAATAAAAAAACTCTCGTTATGTATAATGGGGGCAGTCGATCTGTTGAGAAACTTTCCGTGATCATCAGTAGAAAGGTTGATGCCGTCTCTTCAGATACTGTTTCTTACTCCTGTTCCGTCAGGTTGCTCGTAGTGCAGCACCTAACAAGCAGCTGTTTCCCTGCACCCAGGCATGTAAGTTTACCTGTCCTCTGAACAATTGCTGGTTATTCAGAAAAGAACGCTAGTGCCATTATTTTTTCCCTCCTGCCCTGGATTTTTCTAGAGATAGGCTAAATTCCAGCAATCAAACATTCCACCATACCTAGATAAATTTTTGAAAAAGCCTTTTTGGCAGTTTTACAGCATCCTGTTTCTGGGTAAAGCTGGAAGCTAATTGGGTGTATAATTACCTCCTGTTAGACATTTAAGCGACTGATTTTTATATTTTTTTCTGAGTAGTAGGGAACCTTCTGGATACTAATGTTCTGCTTCTATCATAATAACTAGCTAAAGTAGTCCCTCCTACCTGATTTTTACATAGGTTTAATTATGCATGTTACATAAGGGTTTTACAGAAGTGATTAATGTAGTGAAGGGTTCCTGTTCCAGCCTCTGTTTTTCATAGGTGAACTTTTTTGTTGTTGAGAGCTTAATGTTCTCAACAAATTACGTTGAGGACATTTTCTCTGGTTTTACCAGGACGTCTTAAAGGCCAAATTAAGTTAATTGAATCTGTTGTTCATTTGTCATTCCTCTGTCTTGCGTATATGTCTTTTCTGGACTAGCTGGTTAGGAATATTGTGTTTCAGTAACCAAAGATGTTTAGGTTGTATAAAGACTCCAGTATCAAAGCAGGACTGATAATAAGCTCAGCAGTCTTCAGATTATGACACCATTTATCAAATATGAGCTTTGTATTCATTTAGGTGTTGCATAGGTAGTTCCAACTTGAAAACTGTTTATGCAACTGAATATAGCTTAAAGCTACTAGTTAAAGAACCATTATAGCATATAATCCAATTTTAGATGACTTAATGATTTAACTGATCAAGAATTGCAGATATGTTTCACCTTTCTAGTTACTTTTTTTTTTTTTAAGAGAATTGTTGAGGCTCAGTTATGAGGGAACTCATCAGTTCCTGGCAGACTCTAGTACTATTTGCTTTCTGGAAAAATTTCCAATTTGCTCTATTATGTCTGTTTTTCTGTAGAACTGTGCCAGACATAACTTCTAAAGATGCAGAAAAAATGTCCACTATGTCTGTTATCTTACTCATTACTTTGAAACATCCATTTGGAAAGCACAGAAAGCAAAGGGATTTTTTTGTTTTGTTTTATTTTTTAACTGGAAAGTAGTTGATTCAGAGGGAAGATTATCTGGAATGAGAATGTTTTCAGCCAAACCTTTGTTCTGCTTGAATAAGGTAGTTCATCTAAACAAATTTGATTATGGTTTGTGCCTTTTACTCACTTGCTAATGAAGAATATTAAAGTAGAAACATCTTCCAGTTTATATTTTCCAATATGATGCATGCATTTATTAAAATAATTGTATTTCAGTTCTTCCCTGTTACGTGTTGTTTGGTTTTTATTTATTTATTTGTTTTAATGGGGGAGGGAGAAGGAACAGATTGTTCTCTTTTTGTCTGTGGTCTGGTGAAAGAATTACAAGAGTCTTGAAAATAAAAAGGTATCTCCTCAATAAATGAGAGAAGTTGGAGCAGAGGATGTTGTTTTAGAATGAAAGCAAAAAGCAGACCTGAAAAATAAACTAGGCGCTTGCGCTGAAGAAGTTTCATTGGACCAGGGACTGTGTGGGACAACCTTATGATCTCCTGTACTAGAACTTGCATGTCATTAAGTTCCAGATGTTTATCTGTAATATCACAAATTATGATGAGTGATTCTGCAGGCACGTCACTCAGAATGGAAATGTATTGCATGGTTTTCTGCACTGACAACAACCCTCTTTGTTCCTTCTTGCCTACTTTTATTTTGGCCAAGTCCAAAACAGAGGGACTGAGGCATTAGTTAAAACAGACTTTATATCCTTCTTCTCCTGTTTTATTTTACAAACTGGAAGTAGGGCTATTTGTTTGTTTGTTACTCAGGATTTCAGATGAATGCATCGTCTTGGCCAATGTTTCTCCTAAGAACTCTCAATGGAGCTGAAATGGCACCCGCAGCATTCTTTAAGAAGGTAAGAAGAAAGAGACTGCTAGTAAACAACTTTCTATCAATTGGTCCATGGTTACATTTTTTGAATGAGGATGCGAAAATATTACCTTCTTGTCTGCAGCACGGGAAAGCAAGACTATTATTTAAAATGACTTTGAACTGGATTGGCAAGCTGCAAAGCTTGACAGGAAGCAATCTGCTTCTAGTCCATCAACATGGGCATCTCTTTTCCTGAGTTGAAAGTATGGTGTGTTATTTAGAAAGATTACGTTAGCTCATTTTTTGTCTCATGGATTTAAGATATGATGCATATCACATTTCTTAACAGCACCATATTCATGTGATTGTGCACAGGAGTAAAAAAAATTTTAATGGGGAATAAGAGCCATCAGAATACAGTGGTGTTTAGAAATGTTTTGTTAAATGTTTTCATTAGGCATATACTCATCATTTAAAATGTAGTGAGAAAGCAGTTGAAAATAGGAGAAAAAGTGATTCAGTTTTTTAAACATGACTCGAGTAAGTTATCGTGAAACATGAAAAATTATATAAAAACAACAGTAATATTAAAATGACTTGGTTCGTTTTTTTGTCGAGGTGGTAAAACCCTGCTGTCACATGGAGTGACTTCATTTTTAATCCTGCGAGTGACATTGACAAGTATGTCAGCAAATCAAACAATTGGGTTCAGACTTGCAATCACATTGCTTGCATGTTAACTTTGTATAATTATATAATTTTTTGTATAAGATTATATAAATTTTCTGAGGCATGATGAGCCGTGCTTCCCAGTGCTAGCCTACTGGCATATCTGAGATGGCTCTTGGATAATGAGGTTCCTGAGGCTGGGGTGGTAATTCAGGTTCCATCAGGTCACAACTCCTGCTGTGAGGGTACACTTATGCTGGACACATTGACTTGATTTTTGGTTTTCTTTTGTCCACTTGGAATTGGTCTAAGGCCAACAGAGTTAACAGAGGCCTATAAATAATGTCCAATGCTAATGAATTTTTCATGGATTAACTGGGAGGTGAAGCTTTTACTAGACAGTTATCAGTCCCCAGAAATATCCATTCCCTGCAAACCTCCTCTTCTTTATTAGCATGTAATAATTTCATTTTAGTGTCTTTGCTGTCTTGCTGCCCAGACATAATGTATTGGGTGCAACCTATTGCTTATGTAAACACTTTCAGCAGGGTCTTTCTGTCATAGAGAATTTTGCTAATTATCCCAGCTGTGTTTGTGGGAACAGAATCTAGATTTTTATAATTACAGAAGAGCAAAAGCAAATTTGAAGTATGAGTAAGTTTTCTTGGATGTCTGCTCTAACTTTTTGAGAGTAGTGAGTATAAGAAGTAAGGATGTTGAAGAAAAACAGAGGCCATAGAAATACAAATACTCTACCGCTCTTACTTTTGTAGGAACCACCAAAACCTGTGCCAAACTGCTTTAAAGTTGGAATGAAACTTGAAGCTATAGATAGAAAGAACCCATACTTGATTTGCCCAGCAACCATTGGAGATGTTAAAGGAGACGAAGTTTTTGTTACATTTGATGGCTGGAGAGGAGCATTTGACTATTGGTGCAGATGTGATTCTCGAGATATTTTCCCAGTTGGATGGTGTAGCTTGACAGGAGATGCATTACAACCACCAGGGAGCAATGGTAAGATGACTAATAATATTGCTTAATTATTTTTCCCCTCAATTACAGCAGAATTTTAAATCGAGCTGGCTGTATGCAGATAAGACTGAAGATTTGATTTGTGAGTAGCTGATGAGGATGAAATGTTAATTTTTCTTTATGTAGTTTAAAGATAATAAGATAGTTTTTGGGAAACAATTTTTGTCTGTTCATAGTAACTCTGGGAACATGTTTTATTTAATACTGTTAGGAAGGCTTTTGATAATCTTTGATTTTTGTGTACTTGTGAAGAATCTTGGACTTAAACTAGATTTGCTGTTTGTATTATAGATAGTTAAATGCTTCTGTTTAATGGTAATATATTGGCTGCAGCAGCACTTTATATTAAGCTAACTGCTAAAAAAGTAAAGTAGTCTTGTTTCTGTGATGGTTGAAGGTTTAAACTATATAGTTAGTGTTCCTTCATACTCACAAAATTCTGTCTTGAAGCTGCCTATTCTGAATGCTTTATCATCCTCATGCTTTTAAGGATGTTTCTACATAGGCTTATAGAGTCCCTTTAACTAATGGCCACTGTGCTGTATAATGTACAGCTATCTACCTTAGAAAGAAGGGAAATGGAATAAAGAGGGTTATTCCTGAATGTAATCCCTCTGTTAATCTGGGGACCTATTGTCATATTTCTGTAGTAAAAGGCTTTTCTGTCAAACTGTTTAGGCTTTTCTGTCTTCATTCCCTTCAAATTTGACAGGAAGAGAGGTTTTTAAAGATGGGAACCGTATTTTAATTAATTACTTTACTATTATTGACGAGAATAGTTTGTTCTCATGGTAAACATTTTCACAGCTGGTATTAGGTGAGTCAAGAACAAGTAGACCGGTATCGCAGAACTCTCACTGGAAGTGCGAAAGGAACAGAAGCAAGAAGGCAAGAAATTAGTCATGTTTCCTGCCCTCTCCATCCCCGTTATTTTTCTTAATCTTTTGCCAGCAGGTCAAGAACCGTATGGAAAATTTAACAGAAATTAGTTCAGGGTACCTCTGCATCCTTTCCCTCACCTGCCTGTCTGTAGTTACTGTCTACAGTTACTGTTGGTGGTCATAGTACCTGTAATCTAGTTTAGTCCGTTTTGGCGGATTTCAACAAGGGAGCAACTATGTGTGTAGCTGTACTGGCAGATCCAGGATGATCCGCCAGTACAAACCTGCAGTGAGAAGTCAGGGGGAAGTCAGGTGAGGATGATCTACGTTCAGTCAGAAGTCATCTGGTAGGTACCAAGCCTGATCTCAGACTTAATGTTTCTGTGCTCCCAATCCGTAAAGTATATTCCTCAGCTTCTTCAGAAGGTTGACCTTGTTTTGAGAAATCATGAATGAGATGTGTTATTATGGTAATTTAATTGTAATAATTGTGGTGAAATAAAATGGCTTTATACAAAAAGAACTATATAAATAAGAGGGTGTAAAATTTTTAGAAGATTTTTTCTGACAGTTTAGATTGCTGCGTCCAATTGCATCTTCTGGAAATTGTTTAGTTTACTCCAGTTTCACTGCTGGAAAACCAGCAATATTTTGAGATAATACATACAGAATTTTTCTTGCCTGATTAGTTCTTGATACGGATCAAAGAATTGTTTAACAATTAGTTAGTAAAATTGATTATGTATTCCAGTTGTTCAAGTAATAAAGCAAACAAAATTCTTGGGTATGGTCAAATTTGCTGAAGGCTTGAAATACCTACCCAGGTATTTTTATGAATTCTATTGCTTTGTTATGAAAAGCGATGACGCTTTAGGCATTAATAAAACCTGAAGCAAGGCTCTTACAGACTTGTAGTCAAAACTAAGAATTTTGGACATGTGTTAGAAACTGAGGGCGGAGAGATGCAGGCTGGGGATTTTGTTATTTTTAATTCTAAAAGTGAGCCCAAAGTTAACTGCAGTTGTATGGAAATTTGGTGTGCTCCTTTTTCCCCCGTTCTGAGCATAAGGAATTTCGTTCTTTCAATTTTGCTTCATGTGCTTATTTTTTATGTGCTGTTTGTGCATGTTATATGCACTTGTCAAATTTACACAGCTAGGTGAAACATTTTTTGTGCTCAGGTTGTGTTTTGCACGGTTATTTGATCACTTTTGAGCCATTAAAGAACTGTAGTGATAGTCCTTTATTAAGATGTAAATAATAGCTTCAAGGAGAGTGTAATCAAGTCATTTCAATTCAGAAATATGATAATGTTGTCAGGATTCTTCATTAAGTCACATTAACACTGACTACTCCCGTTAAGGAAGAAAGTCTGACAGGTAATATATTGTAGGGATTCACTTGAAATATTACAGTATTATTCTGGCGTGGACTTTTTTCCTGCAGGTTAGTTTAATATTTCTGCCTTGAATTACCGCAGTAGAAAGTGAAAATAATTGACTAAGTGTGGCTTAGATTTCAGAGTGAATATAATGAGAACTGTTCTTGATTTTTGTAACTACCTTTCCTGAAAGCATTTAAATGTATTAAATCATTAGTTAAAGGACTGAAAAAAAACCCCTCAGATTTTAGTGAACAAGCCAAAGCAATATCCTGCAATCTAAGTATGAAAGCAATAAAGGATGCTTTAAATTTCATCTATATCTAGGACAAAAATTTCCTGCCATGAGACTTATATTTTAGGGTCTAATTTTGCCTTTTGAAAGACAGATGAAATTCAATAAGGGAGACAATATGAAAATTAGGGAAGATTTTATCTCAGCTGTTTACTGTTTTAGCCAATTAGGATGCCCAGAGAGAATGTAGGACCTCTGTTATGGGAGGTTTTTAAGAACAGTTTAAACACAGGCTTACATGCGGGTGAATTTATTCAGACCAGATTACACAGTATATTTAGTCTTTATAGTCGTATCTTCTGTAACTCGCATTGGTTTTAGACAGATGAGCTCAGCGACTAAGACACAATTAATAACAGATAAAATGGAGAAGTGTGTGAAAAGTTGTTTTTGACCAACCATTTTTAGCATTCAGGCCTTAATCTTTGTGTTGATGTTTTGTCTTTGGTCCTTATCAGAAAATATGACTTAAGTGGACCTGGCTGGGTGTCAGGGTATGTGTACAGTGGTATGAAATGCAGCGTTCAGTATTTATACTAGCAGAAGCTGTGCTTGGCTAATATTGTAGTTTGTTTCCTTAGAAATATCTCTGATAGTAGTAATTTATGTTCTGTGTGGTTTGACAACAGTGCTTGATGTTGGCTTGGCCTGCTGGCCCAAGGTTAATATTTTAAGGATGCAATAAATGGTTTTCTCTGTGTCTCTTGGTCACTTTTAGAGATGACTTTTAGAGATGCTTTTAGATGCTTGGTCACTTTTAGAGATGCTTTTAGAGATGACTTGTCACTCAGGAGCATCGGTGTGAACTAAAAGAAAAAAGCTGGTGAAAGAATTTGGCATGATAATGTCTGTGCTGGATCAGTGTGAAGGACCATCTGCTTTAGCAGGCTTTCTCCAGCAGTGGCTGAAAGCAGATGTCTGAAGAAGAGCATAAGCACATAGGAGAGAGCTTTGCAGAAGTATTCCTAATATCGTCTACAACCCAGCACCTCCCAAGCCCAGAATAATGATTTTATGCTGAGTACCTTCTGAAGGAGCTTGATTTATTTTGTTCAGTTATATTTTGGAGACATCTGAACTTTTAGCACCTACAACACCCTGTAGTAAGAAGTTCTGTACTTGAGTATATGTTCTGTGAAAAAGGAGGTATCCTTTTTCTTGCTGGTAGTTTAATATGTTGTCCTTGTATTCTTGCACTGAAATAGCTTCTTGTACTTCAGCACTTGTACAGGTAGAGACAGTGAATAGTCATTCCCTAATTGCCTTCTTCATATCCATCATGATTTTGTAGACCTATATTCTAGCTTCCCTCAGCTATCCTGTTCTGTTTTCTTTTTCATTGTTATGGGATCAGTTTAATTCCTCTTGCTCACCCTTGTTCTTCCATGCTGTTTCCATTTCAGCTATGGCATTTTTGAGCCACTGGAACCAGAAGTGCATAAGGTATTTAAGACTTAATGGCATAATGGTGGTTTTGTTTTGTTTTCTGTTCCTTCTATAATTATTCATGAGTCGGTATTTGGGAATTTTGAACTACTACCGAGCAATGAACTAATATTGTAATAGAAATACTTTTTTTAATACTAAGATTTTATTTTTGTATGCATCAGCTAATAGCCCATCATCGATCTCAGAAGCTGGATTATTTTGAATTGCTTGACGTTGAATTTCATCTGTTACTCCCTCTGCTGAGCAACTGCTCAGCTTGACAAGATCTTTTTATACGTCTTTACTGACTCTAATAATTGTTCAGCAGTTGCTACCATATCATGCTTTACTCTTGTCCTAGATATGTATTGAATGGCACAAGCCCAAGCAGAGATCTCATCAAGATTTCTCTAGAGCCCTCTCTTGACTGTGAAACACACCTGTTTATTCCTGGCCACTGTAGGGTATTTTCCAAGAAATTCTTTAGAAGGATCATGAGGATCTTCCCTTGTATCTATTGCCAGCTAAGGATTTTTTTAAGAGACTATGATGTGAGATCTTGTCAAGTGCAAATCCATGGACTACATCAATTGACTTTCCATTGTCTGCTTGCTTATTGACTCCTCCTTTTGTAGAGAAAAGTGACTTTTCTCTACAAAAGCTATGATTGCTTCTCCCCCAATACAGCTTATTTATCTTTGGGTTCACTGCCTCTGTTCGGTACGAGTTTTTAGCAGCTTGGCCAGTACAAACATCAAGTGTCCTGTCCATACCTTGCTGGCTAGAGTGTTGGCATCACATTACCACTTTTTTAAGTCTCTGAACTTGAGGTGGTTTCAAGGACAAACTTCTACAACACCATCAGTAGGTTGGACGGTTGGTCATTTCATCTTTTCATTTCCTTAGAACTCTTAAGTGCTGTATGTCCTGTCAACTCTATACTGCTTGTTTTTTCTCTGTTTTCTGACCTCTACTACTGGTACTTCATGTCAGGAAACTCATTTTGTCACTGTGAAGAGGGGTTCTGATATAGGAACTGATGTGATAAACCTTCTTGGAGTGAGTATGAACACAAAAAAACATTCAGCCTTGTTGCTTTAGCATTATCTTCAGTGTTTGCTCATTCTGAAATCTGGTCTTCTATTGGGTCCATGTAATTTCTGCTTTTCATATGTTTTAAAAAGGCTTTTTAAGTTGGATATCTGTTGGATGTTTTTCTATTAACTCTTTTTCTAGGCCGAACATATTATGCTTTTCTATTTAGCCACCATAATTTGTAATTTTTATTTTCCTCAATTGACTAACAGAAAGCTGTTACTATGACTAAGAATATTCTTGTATTGCACTGTAGCTAGCTGTATCTGAGGCTTATAATTGAAGTAGACAGCAGATGACTGGAGATTGTCAGAGCAGTTTCCGTTTGCTGTTTCTATATAAATTCATTTTACTGTTTAGTCATTACACGTAAATGGCAGTTACTTAGGCAACCCACCTTTTTATTTATAATAGAAGTAAAACCTTTTCCATAAAAGAGAGAAAACAAAAGAACAACTGGGGACAAGCCATGTGGGAAATAAGTAGTTTCACCTGCAAAGATTGATTTCGGTATAAAGTAGTATCTATCATTTAGATGTGAACAGCATCTGGAGAGGGATCAGTTTCTGATCCCCACAGTTTTATGAAGCTGGATCTTTGACAGATAAAGGTGATGCAAGAATTCATGAAGGAGGAACTGCTCTCTCTGCTGTACAGGAGAGAATTTGGGTGACCAAAAGAAGATCATGTAGTAATCTAAATAAAAACAGTGATACACTGTAGCTTTTTTCCTTCCTTCCTTCCTTCCTTCCTTCCTTCCTTCCTTCCTTCCTTCCTTCCTTCCTTCCTTCCTTCCTTCCTTCCTTCCTTCCTTCCTTCCTTCCTTCCTTCCTTCCTTCCTTCCTTCCTTCCTTCCTTCCTTCCTTCCTTCCTTCCTTCCTTCCTTCCTTCCTTCCTTCCTTCCTTCCTTCCTTCCTTCCTTCCTCCCTCCCTCCCTCCCTCCCTCCCTCCCTCCCTCCCTCCCTTCCTCCCTTCCTCCCTCCCTCCCTCCCTCCCTCCCTCCCTCCCTTCTCCTCTGTCTCCCCCCCTTCCACATCGTGTGCCCCCTCATTGCTTTTCTCCCAATTCAGTGCATTTATTGTCAGCGAGAGCAATCTTCTTTCATTACACTAATCAGCCTGTGATGTTAAAGGTCTCCTTCAAAAGCTGTCTGCAGCAATATGAGTAGTACAGGCTCAAGCAGAGATTAAAAAGTATCTTATTTGTCTGTTTTATGATTTCTTAGTTTAGTTTTATTTAATTTTCAGATGTGTTCTCAACTTTATGAAGATTTTTCCAAGCTAGCTACTGGAGATGCACTTCTCTTACTGATAATTAAATGATGTTGAAATAGCTGTGCTGTATTTTCAGCTGAGTTGTACATAAATGTGCTACATCAATATAAACTTAAGTACTACTGTGTGTTTGCAGATGAAACAAAAGAAGTGTTGAAACTTTAGACAGAGCTAGAGTTAGATCTGTGAAAAGACTCTGTGTTGTTTGAAGTAGCCAAAAAAAAATCAGATAAGCATGGTAATTCTTGAGTTTCATTAAAGGAAAAAACAAATGCTGAAATGGTACAATTTCATACTGCTGGAGGTTTCATTTTTCTCTTGGTGCAGCCAGCTTCTTTTCATGAGCAGGTCACAGTAGTTAAATCAGGCACATACAGTAAGCAGATTTATGCTGTCTTCAGAATTGTACATGAAAAACTCCTCAGTGCTTCAGGCTAAAATCTGATTTGCCACATTCTCTCACATGTTAAGCTTTTTTTATTTGGTATTAATATGTCTTGGCATCTTGCAGCAAGGCCTGGATGGTGCTGCTACAGGGCAGTAATCACTTAAGAAAAAATAAAGGTTTTGCCTTTCCTAAAGCTGTGACCTTACTGTAAGTCTGGTTTCCTCACCGTCTTACCATGTTTATTTATAAGGTAGTTGTAATTTTCTTTTAAATTGCAAGTACTTCAACACATGTACTTTTGACTGTTACACAGAAAATATTTTTTTATTTGCTCTTGTTCAGGTCTTGTGGATACTGATGTCCACTGTGGTTGTGCTGCCCAACTAGTGGATGGGATTGAGTAGATTTTTTCCAAATCTGTGTTAGTACATATAAACTATGTTAAGAATATCAGTGCTGTCATTCAGATATTGAGACAAAACAGATTGTGGCATTGCACTAACCATGCTCTATATTTTTTTTTTCTTCCCCTGAAACTTGTTGCATTTTATTGTTTCATTTTGGTCCCACCTTTCATCCTGTTGATGCAGTGTGAGGAAAAATAATGGCAAAACCTGGGCAGAATCAATAATGATGGGGTGAAGAATCAGGATGTTAAAACTCTCACCTGATGTGTAAGAGCTAGGCTTTGTCAGGCTTATTGACAGATTCAACAGCAGCACACCTAAACTGTCTTCAGGTAACTCAAGTTTGTGTTGCTTTGATAAATTATGAGGTATTTACTTGCTCCATTTTTTATTTTTTAAATTTTTTTGCTAGTGTGGTTGCAATGGCAATGCTTTGTTGAAGGGTGAGACTAGAAGCTGGCTTTTCACAGTTCTTGGTTTCTGGAAAGATCTTTCCAGGAGTCTTCCTTTTGTTTTGCTTGTACCCCCCACTCCTGCATGCCACCTGCCCCAGCTGGGCTATTAAAAGTTGGTTTTTTTGGAAGTGATGTGTGTTAGTTTGGTTAGCAGTGGGTTTTGATAGATCTTAGTATTTTCACAGGTCTTTTCTGTAGGTGCTGGCTTGCCTAGCTCTTGATAATGTGTGAGAGTGGAGATAGGGATGAGGGACCCAAGGTGCTACAATGCTGGCTGCGGAAGTCACTAGGAAAGAAATGTTTTCCTTTCCTCCGGTTTTGCTTGGAGCTCTCCATTTCACCTTTCAGGGCTGTGAAAAGAGGGCTAGGATTTTTCACAGAAGATAGCAAAAGACTTATTTTTCTTTCTTTTTTTTTTTTTTTTTAATTTTCTTTGCTTGTGTTATATGGGTAGCAGAAACTAAAATCTAGAAAGAAGAAAATTGCAAGCCATAATGTCCATGTCTTGCCAAGGTGGATGTTGAAGTTTCCAAGTGCAGTGTCGCTTTTTAGATAGCAAAATGATGACTTCTAACTGATTTTGTATCATAGCAACATATCAATTAGTATCTCACAGCTACCTCTTAACCAGAAGTAATCCAAACACAGATAGAAAGAGGTGGCATGTATTACAGATACTTATGCTTTTGTATGGTACTCTTGTTCAATTGAGACATAAGGACATAAATTTTTATAATCCTTGGCAGTAAGCTGTTTTGAAAAATTGCTAATTTTTTCCACCTCCTTTGCCAGTTGTCAAAACTATCATGATAATAACTTACTGTATTAAAGAAGGTTAATTTTACAGTTAAAATCCCAGGCTAGAACTCAGGAGGTATGTTTCCATTACTTTGCTGTGGAATGCTCACATGGATTTAGGGTAAGTTGCTAAATCTCTCCGCCTTGTATTTTTTGTCTGTAGATGAGAGAAGGGCCAGGTTTTTATATTCTCAGAAGAGCATTTGGCTTGTGTCTCAGAGGGGGCATAGGAACAATACTGCAGTACAAATACGAGTTGTTTCTGTCTTGAAAGAAATGCTAGTTTAAACACCAAATTACTGTTTTTACTGTCCTAATTGGCACCTCCACCTAAGATAGCAATGCTGTGTTCACAGAATATACAGCAGAATGGGCTCCTACCTTGCTTTGTGTAATTTCACTGCAGCTTTTTAAAGTCTTATCTTGTGACACTAGCTGAATAGCAGATTGCTAATGTTTAAATATTACAAATCTGAATCTTTTTTTCTCTTGCTTGCCATAAAAACATAGAGTGAAACCATCACTCTGGATTATTTGAGGGAATTTTACTAATTAGAATTGCATGAGAATTCAGGCTTCTGAGTTGTCATCTGTCCCATCCCCTTCCCAAGTGCCGAAAATTTCAGTAGCTTCAGATTTCACAGTTGTCTTAAATATCTGACTTATTCTGGCAAGATAACATTCTGGGGTCAAATTTTGCAGTCCTGCATGTGGCTGGGCAGTTTTTCTGCTTTTACAAGCAGAATTTGTCCCTCATCTGAAGTCTAATCTTTCATGTCCTTCTCATGCAAATGAGCTCAGTTGACTCCAGTGGATCTGCTTGTGCGAATGAGGACTGAGTTGTGGCAATGCATCTTTAGCCTGTAAGTTCCAAGATACTGAATGTGGGGTTTCTCTTACATACGTTGGATACAAAGTTTATAGGTGTTGGGATTCTCACAGAATGGTTTGGGGAAAAAGCAGAGAATGTTTTGAATGAGCAGTAATTGAAAGTATGAAAGCTGTTTGTGTGTTGCATTAAGGTAGTCACCGATAGCCCTCACTAACGTGACAGTATAACTAGAGCTCTGTGAACTTTGAAAATGCTGTTCAGTTGCTAACATTACTATGGCAAAGTATGCTTATGTAGTTATTGAGGTACAGTTTTTGGGTGTAAATAAGAGACTTGGGAAAGAATGCCATGCAATGCATCCCACTCCTGAAACCGGAGCAGTGGATATTTGTGTAGAAGAGCAACTCGACACAAATGCTTGATTTTGTTTGTGCAAATGAGAAGGTCTTTGTGATGCAAAGCAGCATCCTGAAAAGGCAAATGTGCTTTTTTGGTTGTAAATATCCCAGCTAAATACTGCAGTAATTGCAAGCAGAGCTTGGCATTTTTCCCCTCTATTCTCTTCATCGTTATATTTTAACAAGTTCTCATGAGACTATTAAAACATCTTAGGTTTTGGAACATGTGGCCTAGTGGGGGTAACTCTGTCTACAGATGCAGTGGGTTGGCAGCTCGATTTTGCATGTCTTTTCATTTCCCTCCAGATCCTGTGACCCAGCGTAACCTTTGGTCTCCCTCTGAAGGCCGGGGTGAAGGAAGTATGAGCAGGTGACTGATGATCACTGTCAATACAGCCTGCAGACAATATGGGAATTGCTTTAGCAGTCTCCCACTCCCTTGCGTTCCCCCCATCCTCTCTTAAATCAACAAATGCAAATAGCAGCCTCCTCATTTGCTGCTATCTCTGGGAGGCTGCCCAGGCAGCATGGGCTTTGTTGCAGTCCTGCCTATTGAAAACAGCAGCTTCAGCCCTAGGCAGAAGGAAAATACCAAATGGGACCTGACCCCCCCCCTTAATGGTTAATGCTGCTAATATTTGGTCCTCTGGCGTATACAGGTAGGAAGATGCTGAGATAATGGTACTTGATGTGTGTGGTTCAAGAGGGCAGCCTAAATTGGTTGGAGCTGTTTGTATTGTTACTCTTTGTCGGGTATATGTCCTTCTGGAAGGGAGCAGGGATTGCCCAGTGTCCCGAAACTCATACCTGTGCTCCCAGAACCTGTTGACATTGCAATTAGCTGTGTATTTAACCCTAGCTGTGTCTTTACTGTGCAAGAATAGAAATGCATTTGCTAGATTTCAGCAGAGTCAGAGGCACAAAGAATTTCTGAAACAACATTTCCTTATGAGGTTATGATTGTTTTCTTAAACACGTAGTTGTATGGCACAAATAAATAAAAATAGCTGCATTTTACATTAGTGTAAGCATAATACAGAACACAACATGTAGTACTGTATTGTACAGCATACAGTTGATACTGTTTTGCTTTCCAGACATACAACTTGACACAAGTTGTCATTCAGCAATTCGGAGACGTAAAAGTAATGCTATGCCAGCATTTGTTAAAATTCTGTTCATCTTATTTTAAGCCATCATTGCACATGAAAATAATTTTTGGCATGCGTAAATAAAAGGAAAGTGATCACTTTGCACATCCAGAAGGTGGTCCATCTCAGATACCTAGGGATATCATGTCTGTGTTTGATGTATTAGGATTGCAACCAGCCATAATGAAGAGATTTCTTCTGAACTGCCATTTAGATTAGTAACCAAATCAAATAGCAATGTATGTAAATGCACCTTCAGCTTTAAAAATGTGTCAGTGGTACTTGTATTTTATAGGAAGTCTGTTTGCAGTGTGTATTTCATCTTCCCGTGACATTTTCTATTGCAAATACGTAATAACAGTTAACTCCTGAATAAAAAATCATAACAGTTTTAAAGCTAGGTGCTGGACTGTTAAGGTGAATGTCACTCACAGAGCTAGACATTAAAACTGTTACTCAATCTTGAAGTATGTTCTTTTCTCAAGATTTCATTTCAAATGTATCTTTGAGTTTTATTTCATGTTTTATTTGCTTAGCAGAAAGCCTCAACATACTAATATTTTAGGAGAAGAAATATTCCAAATTTACAAAAATCCAGGAAATTAACTATTAGCAGCCCCCTGTGCTGCACTTTCAGTCAGCAGTAGTGCTTTGGGTCAGGCACTAATGATTGACACAGTCAAAGCCTGCTTGAACCCTACCTTGCAATACTTCTAAGTTGTGTCACATTAAGTTCATAGTATTTAAGGTTAGGGTGAGTCAGAGGAGTTTCATCTTCGGTGAGATGCAAAAGGCAGTGGTAGGGGCAGTGTGATACTAGAAAGCCATCTAATTTTAGTGTAAAGGCTTCAAATTATTTCAATGTTGTGTGTTTCTTTCCCATACCTTTCACAACAAGGGTGGTTTGATGTCACAAAATCTCCCGTTTTCATCTTCTACTTACCTCTTCTGCAACTTATACATCTGTCTGCTTACCAGGAATCAGACCAACAAAATAGAAATTTGTTGGACTTCTGGACTTAGTAATTGCTTTTCGTTGGCCACAGATGCTGCTGTAGAATGGTGCAATATGGATATGTCCTTATCCATAGGTTCTGTTGGGCATCCTTCTGGGGTTTTAATTTGTCCATTGAGAAAGGAATTGTTAAAATAAAACCATCATTATTACTTCAGATATGAGTTGGGTGGAAGAGATTGCTAACTAGGAAGTTCTGTTCAATGAAATCTGATTACATATTGCAGCTTCACACCAGATTATAATACAGTCACATCATATACATATAGGATCAATTTCGGTTTGGGATGGGAGATTCAACAAAGAACCACTTCAGTGTAAAGAATGAAGTCCTTCTTCCAAATAAAATTTTAAGTCTGGATGGCTCCAAGTAGAACAATCTGGGTATAGTTATATGAACTTAACTTTCTAAACTGTCATCTCAGACAAACGCTCATTAATGATACTTTGCCTATCATCAGTTTCTCCTGTTCAGTGGAATGATTTTCTTTGCTGCTCAGAACTGGTTTGTAGCTCCCTAGTTGGCATGTCTTGTAATTGTGGAAACTGCTCTTAGAGGAGAACAGATGTATTACGGGCTGTACAATTTGTCAAGTATTTTGAAGGCCTTCTTGACGAATGGCACTTTATAAATATCATAATTAAATTATGGGAAGCATTTATAAGGTGAGTGGATTAAATATTTTTTTTAATTTTTATTTGAATGTTTTTCTCTTAGGAAAGTCCCTCTAAAAGAATGGGTATAAAGAGTTCTCTCTTTGGCTTTAATGAAGTTATATAGTTTCATGCCAACCACTTAAGTTCAAAATATCCAAGTATATTTATTTTACAATGTAAATTGTGCACTACATTTTTATTTTTTTAAACCTTCGTTAGAAAAGTTGCTTTCCATCGTTCATTTTGAGGTTTTTTCCCCCTTCCCTTTTGTTTTTGTTTTTCCTCAGTTTCCATTACAAAGAGCAGTGCAAAAATCCAATCTTCCCCTTCCAAAGTGACCCGGCGTTCAATGCAGTCTCCACAGAAATCTGCTCCAGTACCAGCGCAACGGGGCAGGAAACCAGGTCGGGGCAAACCCCCTGGACAGTCTACAGTTCCCAAGAAGGGCAGGTCTCCTAAAAATATTCCCCTGACAAAAAGCACCTCTCATACTGAAAATCTTAAAACAAGGAAAAAAAGTTTAAAACCTGGAAAAAAGGTTAGTTCTTATCTACTACTTTACTTTATATTGCAAAATTTTGTAGTGAGATTTTTTTATTATTTAATTTTCTGTCTTCTCTTCAGCCTTCAGGGCTTTACTGTTTTCAGCAACTGATTACAAGAAATAGTCTAGAATAGCTATTCTGGAATATTTCAGTATAAACTTCTGTGGATTATTTATTCCAGAACAAGATTACTAATTTATTTATGGGTGAGTTGTTGGTGTTGAAAAATACTATTCTGGAATGGCTATTTTCAGTAAAATTACAAGAGCCAGGGAAGCCTTTAGGCTTTTTAGTCTGGGTTATTTTGTTACTGAACCATATATATATAGTTTGCATAATATTTTTTCATTTATTTTTTTGTTTTGTGTTTAGAAACAAAGGATTAGGAACAGTGAGGGCTTTGTTGCAGAATTTAGGCATCTTAAGCATACAGCTGGATTTGCCAAATGAATCTGTTGGATACCCCCTAATCCTGGAGATACTAGCATGAAGCAGGGAGCTTCTTTCCCGGCAATACATTTCTCCAGGCGTGGACCTAATTCTGCCCTGGTGTGAAAGATGTGATGCCTTTCTGCCTTTCTCCCTGCCAAGCTGAGTCAGACCTGGAGCGCTGGCAGCTGCCTCCAGCTTCAGCTCCTCTGGAGTTGTTTGATCAGGTACAAATAGGCACTGCTGTAACCATTCCCTTCCCACTCCCACGTGACACCAACACTGGTGGGTAAACAGTACCAGAGCGAGCTAGTTCAGGGAGCTAAATGGGTAGACAGCTAACCCGCATCCATCCCCCTTTCCTCCTTCTTTGTCTGCTCCACCCCCAAAAAGCACAAATGCTACAGCTGCTGCAGGGAAGGATAGGATCACAGCAGGGCAGATTCCTGGCAATTTGAATTGCCATGACAGTACAATCTATTTTCTGAGGCTTGCTCACCCACTGCAGGCTGTCAAAGAGGAGTAGCAATCCTGCAATGCCTTTCCCCAACTTGTGTCTGTCCCTGTGCTCCTCCCTCCTTTGCATTAGCACCAGTGGGGAGTGGGGGGCATTGTGTTTTCTGGTTTTTTTGTTGGGTGTGTTTTGGTTTTTTTTTTCTCTTCTCTCTGCCCACTGATATATTTCAAAAAGTTGAAGTTTTGGGGTTTTTCTCCTCCAGTCTGGATCACTGTGGGCTATGGATCTATTGCTAGTGATGTGTGTGGGAAGGAGTGGAGTAATGGCACGGGGGGGACACGGACTTCCCCCTTCAGTGATAGTGCTGATCAGTGTAAAGTGCTAGTGAAATAACATAATTAGAGCATACCCAGAAGACTCTAACACAAAACTGGAAGCAGGCACTTTGTTGAAATGATGACCACAAGGTAAGAAATGATTCTGGGGACCAGAAATTGAAAGCTGAGCACTGTCTCCTCTGCTGCCTGCTCCCTCCAGTCAGGCATCCAAACTGGTAGGCTACTGATGCAAGGGGTCTCCAGCTTTATCTCTTGCTTGGTGTATAAAAGTGCACAGAGACACAGATTAAAGAGGACAAAGGTGCTCCCATACAGAGTCAGCTGGTGAATGGGGTGTTCTCCATAAGTCTGGGGGGCTTTGAAGGAGAGCATTCAGCACAGAACTTCTATCTCTTAGGACATATTTGGGTATGACAAGATGCGCACTTTCATCTAAGAGTTTGTGTGTATCATGAAAAAGAAATTGAGAGGCTTTATGTGTCCTTTGAAAGAATAGTTGGAGGCATCTCACCCTTAGAGGAGTCTTCTGGGCTCTAAAAAACGGGTGTCTGAAAGTGTCTGCTTGGAGTACTGCATTTGGCACCTGGTCTGTGTGAGGTACTTGGGGGAATTTGCTTGCAGAATGAGGGTTACTGCTGATACTCCCTATTTTGAGGCAGTGAATCCAAGGTACCTCTACACACTCCTGATTTCCTCCGTGGGACCAGGCAACTAAGAGTTAGGTTTTGCAGAATCTTGTTTTTTTATCTAACTTGGGAGTTTTACTACACTAACTTTTGCCTTAAAAACTTTAAAAATTAGCTCCTTTTGAGAATCCATGAAAGGTTGTTATTGCTTTGGTACATGGTTAAATTGCCGACATGTTATACATATGTGCAAGCTCTTCTTTGGACTGTTACACCTGTTAGCATAAGGGGGAAAAGAAGAAATGGTCTTGTGGGAGTTCTGCACAGGCAGGGTGTATGTTACATGGAGTGCCATACAGCCTGTATACCTTACAATACATACACAAATGTAATGCAAGTGGAATGTGCCTAGAGATTTGAAGGTACTTTTTTAAGACTGATCCAAAAAACCCTCCAGATTTCAGGCTAAGTAATTGTGCTTCAAGCGTGAGCTGGCTATGTGGTAGTTCAAAACCTGTGTATTTAGGGAGATTGGCCTATGCCTGGTACTCTGTAGAGCAGTTTGACTTTCTTTGCCCTTTTAAGTTTGTTATGCTGCAATGTTTATCATTGTGCAGGTATTAACTTTTATTACACAGCTAGGCATGATGAGCTGTTACGTCATTTTTCTTCTTTATTTAAAAGTTTTCTAAGCTTCTCTGTAAGTATGAGATGCATGTTGGGTTTTGTTTTCTGTTTGTCTCTCCCAGTTTGCACTGTATGTTTTTACTCTGTCACAATGAAGAAGAAATCTCTTTACATCTCTTTCACTATTTTTAAAAGTACACTTTGCATAACAATGCAAAGATATCCTTCCAGAATTTCTTGAGGAAGTGCTTTGCTCTGAGTGTGGATCACAGCCCTGAATTTGACCCCACAAGAAGAGAGTTTTTAAGCATCAGGGTAAAGCCTGTGAAGTTGGCCATGTAGTGCCAGACTGTGAGCAGTGCTCTCTGCAGGCAAATGGAGCTGGCGTGCCCTCCCAGCTGGCAGGGGCCAGCCATCAACACCCTGACCAAGCAAACATGCTGAGTCCTGCTGGGAATGTGGCCTGCCTCGTGAATCAACATGGCTTTGGGATTGCAGTTCGCTGCTCATCAGTTTGGGCTTGCAAAATTACAACCTCAGCTGAGCAAGCACAGCATGCTGTATTTCCAAAACACATGCTCTTTCCTCCTGAAGGAGAAGGTAGGAAAAGGCTGGCTAGCCTCACCACACTTACATGTTGGTATGGAGGGCAGATAGTTCCTCGGTGCTACAGTTTAGTGTTTGTATTTGTTTTCATGCCTGTGTGTCTCCCATTTCCTCCTCTTTCCCCTCAACTCAACCACCTGTATTTTGCAGCGTGGTGACAGACAGCTGCCCCCCTAAAGAGTCCCTGCTCCAGAGGCACTTTCAGGAATGTCAGACTTCAGATCAAAAGCTCAGATGTTCCAAGTGCGTTTTTGTTCTCTGTGTTAAGGATGGGGAGACACCTTTCTGTCACCCTGTGACATAGGCAATTCCTGACAATCAATCCATCACTACTTGATTCAGTGTCTGACCTGGGCCACCTTGTTTCATTCACAATGCAATGCCAAGACTTGGAAGTCTATTTCTTATGTTCATGGCGATTCCACCAAGTACCATATTGTCAGGTAGTTTCTCCAGCCAAACCTATCTTCTCTGAGCTGTAAGTGGCACAGAAATTTTGTTTAAAGTGCCCCAGATTTCAGAAGAAAGTAAATTTATAGGTGGTGTGAAGAAGTTAAGCACTGCTGCTATTAGGAAGGTGTATATTTTGATTGCTTTCTACATGATTTTTAATATATTATTTGGAAAATATGCTGCTTCTAAAACTGTAGAGGATGAATACTGCTAAATGGAAGAGGGCTTAGCCTCCCTTAGCAACTGAATTTTCACTTCACTGTAGATCAATTTTCGCACTAAATCCTTACCACATGAGTAGCCAAGTCTCTGCTGCCTTCAGCAGTGTCAAGACCGTGGGTAATCTCTTACATTCCTAATTTTTTTGGTAGGTAAGAGAATGAGAACATAATATGTTCTCATGCAAGAATAAATGGGGAAGGGAGAGGTGATGAGCTTTTCTCCCATTCATTATTTCTTTTATTTCCATATATTTTCATAGAATGTCAAAGCACATTAAAAAAGCCTTCCTTGTGCATGTCTTTTTTCTAAACACCAGTCCAACAAAATTCTCTTTTCCTCAGGTGGAAGATAATGCACACTGACCAATTTCTAAATCTTTGTGCTGCAAACTCTGGTTGTCTGTCATATGATAAGCTGCAAATAAGTTTGGTTTGGGAAACGAAAAGGTTTTGGCAACCCACATGGCTGGATTGTAACTACTGGTTTATTTGATATCTTGTGTAAAGCACCAGTTCCTGAAAGTGATTACCTGAGTATTTCAGCCCCTTTGAAACAAGCTGAGGGAGAACCTAGGTGCACTGTAAAGTTGACACCTAAGTGTGACTCAGGCTTTATATGCGAATATATACAGAGCCCAACTAACTGATTTTGAGTTGTGATAAACCCAGATGATGGGAAGGGCATGTATTGGAAAACAATCCAAAACACCTTTTGTGTGCTTCCTAAGATTTAGAAGGGTCATGAATTAGTATATAAAGCTCATTCTCTTCCCACTTTTTAGATAGAGGTGGTTTCCTTTTTCAGTAATTTGTCTTCCACTGCCTTACTTAAGTAGCTGTAAATGCAAACTGTCAGTTTTCTGGTCTTCCTTTCCTGGACTTTATCTTCTCTGCTGCGTGTAGTACTTTTGTAATAAGGTAACTAATAGCAGAAAGGTTTTGTAGACTCCTTAAAAAACATTAAATATTTTGACATTTTTTTCTCTAAACAGAAAAAAATCTTGCCAGAGCAACTGACTTCTGCATCTCCTTCTCCTCATTCTTCTTCTGAGGGGGACAGTGGCACTACGCAGATACTTAAAGATGGAGTTAATTCGTCGGGTGCAACTGCATCAGTTATATCCACAGGTAAAAAACAAAGAAATAAATTAATGACATTTTTATTGTGAAATGGCTTCCATTTCAAGCAAACTACTAGTGTAATTTTATGGAAAATGTGCTGCAAACTTACTACTGTAAATCATTATCCAACTACCTTACTCTTTGAAGATACTCGTAGGTGCCAGTGTTCTTTGCAGAACTAGTGTTTTGATGCCTGCGTTATAGCAAGAAGTGCTGGAGCACAGGGGCTTTTGATAGATCTGCTAGACCTAGCAGTTTGTTCCTGTCTGAAGAAGGAAACTGTATACTACTTTCATGTCTGTCCCACTCCTTAATGTATGAAATGGGAATAGATGTAGCTAAAAACCCATACGATATTCTGATGTCATGCAGGCTGTACTGTAACATAACAAAATGGAGATTTTATATCTGTATAGCCTTACATTAAAAGAAACAACTCAGACTGTTTAAACCAAGTAAAGGCAATCAGAAGAATTACTTCCCTTCTTCCTCTTATGTTTGTTTTTGAAATATAGTGAAATGTATCTTGAAAAGGGTTGGAAGAAGAGAAATAAGCTAGTTAATGAACTAACTCATTGTGGAACTTGTAACCCTGTAGTGAAACAATTTGTATTGTTGTCAACTGAAATGTCATAACTTTCTAAAAGCTCCATAAATTATGATAATATTGTTTGGGGTGCTTTATTACTGTTTTTACAATAGAAGGTGTCAGCCTCTTCTCACTCCCACCTTCAGTCATGGATGAGGGGAAAATATGTATGTTTTTCCTAGGAAAATAAATCTTTCAGGAAGCAGTTGTTGTTGAGCTGAGACAGAAGATGACATGAAAACTATTTTTGCTGATTTGTATCTTTGATTATTTGTACAAATAGGTTCCCTCCAATCAGACATCAGAGAGTGAGCAGATATGCATGAAGACAGAAATATTTCACTTTTAAAAATCCAGGTTTTTAACTAAGCCCAAATAATACTACAGTTCAGAAAATATGTCAGTCTTCTGTATAACAGAATACTTAGATTGCTTCATCACCACAAATCCCATGTTTTTCTGCCTTGCTGTTCCTTTTGAAAGACAGTTTTGCATAGTCTCTATAAGAAATCATTTCAGAGGACCTATCTGATTGTTTCGTGCTAAGCTTTAAACTGCCTTACAGTGTTTCTAGAGAAGTATGTTTATTTTATTTAGCAAAGAAGGCCAAGTTGCAGTGTGGAAACTATACATGAGTGTTTCGGGGCTTCTGAAGGTACAGACTTCAGTAACCATTATACGTGCACACGTTAATGTTGTATGGGTGCTTCAGAATGAGCATCAGTGGTAGGTATATACCATAGGGTTGTCTTTGTAGCAGCTTCTCAGATAGGATAAAATTTAGGGCAGTAACTTGGTAAGGCCAGCTTTTTAGAATTGCATTTTGGTAGTTTAGAGTACCTGCCAGTAATTCTTACCTTATTTGAACTAGTGTATGAACAGACATTAGTCAAAATAAAAGATAAGCACAGATTATGACAGCTTTGTTATGTTAGTGTGGTAGAGAAGGACTTTAGAGACCAAAAAAAAAGTGGGTTTAGGACTCATGCAGAAAGGAGAACCTTGATAGAAGACAGAGCACTTTTTGCATGCTCTGAAAGCGTGTATGCTTGTTCAGCTTCTTGAGTTGACCAGTACATATTTTCCTCAAGATTAAAACTAAAAAGACGGTTTGCAGTTCTAACTTGGAAACATGTCTTAGTTCCTTGGCAGTAAATATGGCGCTTTTTTTTTTTTTTTTTAGTGTGTGTTTATGTCAACAAGCATGGAAATTCTGGGCCTCACCTGGATAAGAAGAAGGTTCAACAGCTTCCGGATCACTTTGGACCAGGTCCTGTCAATGTGGTACTTCAACAGGCTGTACAGGCTTGCGTGGATTGTGCCTATCAATCCAAAACAGTCTTCGGATTTCTGAAATCTGGCCATCACGGAGGGGAAATGATAACTGGTACGTGAAGATGTTTTGTTTCTTCTGTTTCTTCACTTGGTTATGAACTTGAAGTAGGGCAGAAGAACTGAAGTAGCCGCAATGAGTTTATATCACTTTTGTAACTATTTCACACAGTCAAGAACATATACTTGTGAACCTCTTTACTAATAGAGTGTTGACAGTGTGTGTTTCATTTCACTCTGGGTCGGGGATGATTTGAACAATTCTTTAAATTAGAGTTTAGCAACAGCAGTGGTAAATTACATATACGTGGTACAGTGACATTCTTATACTAAGTAGAGCTCGTGCACCTCATTTAGAAGCTGTAGCCAAACATTTGTCAAGTAAACTCAGTACAAGTGAAATATCAGCTTTATTAATCCAAGTCATTCACATAATCTTATCCGTACATAGTGTTTGTGTTCTTAATGTCTTAACCAAGTGGGTGAAAAGTTTCAAACTAATCTGTTTAGCTTCCAGGCAAGTGATTCCACATGCTAAAGTTGCTGCTTCTTCCCTTCCCACATCCCCCAGAACTGTAGCAGTATCTTAGGTCAGTGTTCATCCACCTATGTCCCCTATTATGGAATAGGTTTATTTCTGCTACATATTAATGGCAGGTCTACAGATAAATTATCTCTATATCTCAAACTGAATAGCTGCTGCTTGACATTTTTTTTCCTTCTAGGCTAGGAAATATTCTATATAACAGTTAGCACATCAATTCATAATTCCATCATTGGCGATAAAAAGACTTTGCATTACTTTAATCTCCTTACATTAACACCAGATGTGAAAGATGATTAGTGGAATACAGGTTCAATTAAATCCTCATAAAGATGTTGCTGTCTAACAATATTTAAAAAGCAGCACCCTGACCTGCATATAGCAGAACTACAGTATGCCTTGCTTATGTGTCACCATGAGTTTGTTCACAAAATGGATGCTGCTTCTCTGCTGTGTAGTAAAGGTTTAATGGCATTGTATGTGTGGTTTTGAAACCCATATTGCTTTTTTTTTCAAGATATATGAAAATTTATTACATTAATACCTTGCTGTACATAATCCAGACAAATCAATTTTCGTGAACAAAATACACTGAGATGTGCATTGCCAGTATTTTGTTTGTGATTGTTTATCACTAAGGACTAAATTGTAGGCCAGGGGCGTATCTGGGCTGTGACTGAGTAGTTGAAAATTATTACTTCACAGAGGAGGCAGAAGGTTCAGAATCATTGTGTAGTTGTGGTTTGTTTACATTCAAAAATTCTGTATGAAAAGGAATTGCTGTTCTGCACCCGGCTTCACCCCAAGGCCTGGATTCAGAGAAACCAGCTCTGTAGCCCTGGATTTGAAGAACTTGGTGATGTGGACTGCTCCTGAAGCAGAGACCTCGTCCAGGTGATAGTGAGCCACAAGACCCCTGTGGGGTTCTGGTGTTCTTGACCTCTTGCCTTCTCATCTGCTTGTCAAACAAGTTGCTGAGAAGTGGGTGAGCAAATACTCCCTGTCATTTTATCAAAAATTTGTGTGATGTGTTTTGAGAACCACAGAATGTGACTTAGGTTAATATAGCACATTGCAACCAGCTGTGCATGTGAACAATAAAGAATAGGAGGAAAGCTATGGTGAAATAAAATGAGGAATTACAGGATGAAATTGTGAGAGTGTTTGCTTGTAGAGCTTTTGTTTGAAAGTGTTTTTGGAGTGTGGCTTGTTCAGATATTTTTTTAGACTGACAAGGAAAAAAATACATTGCAGCAGAGAATAAGCAAAGAAATCTAAATCTTTTGTGGACTGATACTTTCATGATGAGTATTATACCTGCTGTAGGAGGAAACTGTATGCTGCTGAGGATGTGGATAAAATAATCGTGCCAGAATACATGTGAATAATTAGCGGGTTCTTTTGGTTCAGCTGCCAAAGAAAATCATTGTTTTAAATAGAACTGAACTTACGATTTTTCCATCTTTTCCTACTCAAACAAAAGCACAAACTGTTTTATTTTTGCTTGATGCATAAGGTTTCAATTCAGGCAAATATAACTGAAAGGAAATTAAAGGCTTGATTAGCAAGCCCACTAATGGTGGTGCTGGTGTCAGCCCCTTCTTTCTCCTTGTAGCGCAGAGACTAGGACGTTTGGTGGGATGAAATAGACTGAGGCTCAGATAAATTTTCTCAAGCAGAGAATTAAAATCAGACTCTTGGGTGAGTTTCTTCACTATCAGACAAACACATTTCTCTGATAGTTTAGCTCTCAGACTTTCTCCTGGTTTGAACCTGGTATTTAAAACATACTTACATACTTACACAATGGAAGGTGAAGAAATGAGAATGCTGTTCATCTTGGGGTCTGGGATTGCACACACAAGCTCCAGTCCCTGTTTATTTGTCATTAAAGGTTGAGGTTATTGCACCTCAGAAGTACCCCTTTTTATTTTTTTCCCCTAGCATTTATGTGGGAAGTGAGAGGTTTATGTTGTCCCCTAGCAGAGCAGATCATTGAGCCTATGGATCTGGATCTCACACCCTTGGTTGAAGTTCGTATGGTTGCCCTTGGGTGTTCAGAGTATAGGGAAGCTGTGTTCGCACTGAATCTTTGTTTGTGGATTTTCCCCATTGTATGCCTTGCTGGGGCAGTCACATTGCCTTGACTGTTTCTTGCTTTACCCTCCTGACAACTCTAAGATAATATTGTTCTTTT
Source organism: Strix uralensis (assembly GCF_047716275.1). NCBI lineage: Eukaryota > Metazoa > Chordata > Aves > Strigiformes > Strigidae > Strix > Strix uralensis. The sequence goes on from NC_133973.1 coordinate 51,773,076, forward strand.
CAATGCTTCTTTTCAAAATGAGAAATTAAGGCGTGGAGAGTAAGTGATTTCCCCAAGGTCATATAAGAAGATCCGTAAGGCTATTATAAAGCATTTTAAATTTTTGCTGTAGCTGACTACTACCTTGCAGTAAATTTGTTAGATCAAGCTGTGCTAGGTCTCACAGCCCATTTGCTCTCCAGAACTGGTTGAGTTCCAAGCAAAAATTTGCCTTTGGAGACCCCTTCCCCAAACATGAGGTAGAGGACCTTGTGTCTGAGCCACATGTGGGACTGTGAATCATTTAGCATATCATTTGAACGTTTGAACGAATGGGCCATGGAAACACATTGGTCCGAGATTTGTCCCTGTAGTACTGACCCTTAAACTTTAAGCACTTGCATTGGGTCAGTCTGTCATGAAAGCAGATGAGAGAGGTAGCACGTTGCCGTTGATGCTAGCTGGTTAACTAATCAGAAGCGTCTGTACATCAACAGTATAAGTAATTGACATTTCTGATTTCCTAAGGAAGCCTAAAATATGCTAAACTTGGGTGTTTTCTTTGGTTTTGTGTATATTATCTGTCTCTCTTGTAACACAATATGGAAATGTTCCTTTCAGATCTGTGAATAAAGGCTTTCTTGTAATTTCTGTTTTTTGGTTTGGTTTTTTTAAAATGCATCTGCTACCAACAAAATGTGATCCTTTAAAGCTCTACTTATCGTTTGGAAACTTATGTTAACAACAGAAAACTGCATGACAGGCTGAAAACCAAGAAGCAAATTGATGCATAAACCTGGTGTTTATGCCGCTTCTTTCTAGCCCTAAGCTTAAGTTACAAGTTTGTTCCTGCTTTGTCATAATGTCTTTCTAATCAGAAATAACTAAGTTTCAGCTAATATAATGGTAATTACTTATCCATATAATGGTAGTATTGAGTCTTTTCAAAATCTTGCTAATTTTCACAAAAAAGGAACAAAAAAAGCTGCAACACTCTGGGAGGCAAGAAAGGAGGTCAACAAGTAAAAGACATAGGCACATGTCCAGGCTTTTTGTAATCACTCAGTTTAAACGACACCAGATCCATTTGTGGCTGTTGTGGTATCTCTGCCACCTAGTTCCTGTTGAAATAAATGGGAGCTTGACCACTGTAGTGTTGACAGCAGCATAGATTTCTCTAGTGATAAAATAGCAAATGGCAAAACAGTTTCTGTAGTCAGAATTTCAATGGTAGTGGATGCCAGCACATTACCACAAGTATGTTCAGTTCAGTTAGAAACTGAGAAAAAAAAATCTTAAAGTTGTTTGCTTCTTTTTTTTTTTTATATATTTTGTATTTTTTGTTTTAGCAAGTACTGTAAAGGGTCTTTGCTGTGTTATCTCCTGTAAATATGTGGTGGAGAGCTTGCTGTTTTATAAGCAAACAACAGAAACGTAAGGTTTTGATGATGAGGGAATAGTTGCAAGTTTTGTTATGCTGGTGTGAATCCAAAATTATTTTATTAAACTAAGTCCCACAAGGCAAATTTAAATTGACATAGATCCAACAGAAGGTAAAATCAGTCCTTTGGATGTAAATTTGTTAAACTACCAGAATGATTGTTTACTCCTCTCATGTCTTGTGTGGTTTAAATCAAATCTGATGACTTCTCCTTTAAGTTAATGATGGTGTTTTACTGTACTCCATGATGCTTGGGGGGTGTTTGACATCATCTTCTTGTTCACAGCTTCCTTTGATGGGGAAAAGCATGCCATCAATCTTCCTTCTGTAAACAGCGCATCGTTTGTCCTACGCTTCTTGGAGAAACTCTGCCACAGCCTGCAGTGTGATAATCTCTTTAGTAGCCAGCCTTTCAGCCCTTATGTGGGATGTGCGCATAGTCCTACGGAGTATGATAGGAACAAGCCAGGTACTACTGTTAAACAACTGTTACTTCAAAGTGCTGATATTTTTGAGAAGCGTGGCAACTTCATGAAATGTAACTTTTTAATCTGTCTTTCTATGACATGAGTTGATTGAAATGAATACACTTCAGTTCTTAGTGAATTGGTTCCAGTGCAGCAGTGCTTTGACAGGATGGGATAGCTCATACCACATGTGCAGAAATCATTTTGTTCAGCAAACTCCTCCTTGTAGCCAAGCCAGGAAACATATGTATTGTACCACCGTGATACTGCTCAAAACTTCACATTTCATTTGTTAAATTTATGTTCAGATCATAAAATAAGCTTACAAAAAGATACTTACTGCCTTATGAGAAGGAGCTTGCCCTGAAAGGGAATTCAGCCTAGGCCTTCCCACACCAGTAAAACGTCCTTTCTTCCCTCTTTATTCAACTTACTCGGTGGTGGCTCCAAAAATTTTACATTCTACTATGTACAGTCCAGTTTTCTAGCACAAAAGGTGGATTTTGCAGGTGGCTGCTTGTGATATTTTGTATGAGGCCAGTATCTTTTCACCTTCACTCTACACTCTCAGTGCAGCAATGAAATGACTTGAACAAGATCTCCCATCAGGTTGTTTCCAGGGCCTGGTATTACAAGTCCCAGCCCAAGGGTTACCAGGAGCCATAGCTGAGAAGACCTTGATGTCAGGGTAATTTCAGAAGATGAATATTGGGTGTGAAGCTTCCTCACAGCTGTCTGATAGCTGAGTCTGTCTTCTGGGTGCTGCTTTAGAAAATAAAATATTCTTTTTCTTTTTTCCCCCCTTTCCAATGGAGAAATTATGTTTATAATTCTGTTTGTCATATGAAAGTTATTAGTTTAAACTCTTTTCTGAAAAGTAGCCAAGGTAAGGTAATTTGGGTGATGACAGTATAAACTAAGCTGTACTTCAGCTTTGAAAGTTTGTATTGAAATGACCGATTCTGTGTGACACAAGAAACGGAACTGTAACTTGGTGAATGACTGATAGGTGTCTTTGCTTTTGTTCCTGGACTTTCCCCATGAGCAGCTTTATGCTAGAATAATAGGTGGTGACTTTCCTCTTTGCAGCAAAAGAAGAAATACCTGAAAACAGGAGTGCTAAACGATACTCTCAGGACTCTCCGCCATATACTGCTCCTCTTTCCCCTAAGCTTCCCAGAAATGACGCTCATCCATCTGAAGGTAATTACATTATGTCAGGATTATGTACGAGGATTATTTATGGTTTCAGTATTTCCAGTCAAAAAGGACCAAGTTCAGCGTATGTGTCTGGTTTGTCTCTAGCCTTTGACAAGTCAGGGTGAAAGTATGTTAATTATTGATCACTGGCACAGATTTTGCACTTAGAGAAGATCTACTGCAAGTTCCAGCAGTCCTTCTACTAAACCTGCTAGCCTTTTTTGTGAAGGGGCTTGGGCAAATAGGTGATGGATGAAGCCTCCTGCTTCATATATGGCTATTTAGCAGAAAACCATTTGCCTCAAAATGGATTAGGAGATAAATTAGAAGCAACTCTTAATAACTCTAGGCTGGGGCCATTAAGTGAGTAAGGGCGTAGCTTGATGATACAACTCAGCTGAGTTTATGGCTAGCTGCCACTGAAAGTTGTGCTGCTCCTTCTTTCCTTGCCTCCTTGTCCCTACAGTGGGTTCCAGGCCGCCCGGCTGGGTGGTGAGCTGAACCACTGCGCAAAAGCACAGAAAACGTTTTGGTGAAGCTAAGAGTAGTTTGCAGTTTACTTCTCTGGACTGACTCACCATGGACTCAGATGAGCACAGAAAAGGTTTGAATAAAATGCAACCATGGCCAGGGGAGCAGAGAAGCCTCCCTGTGGCAGCTGGTTGTTAGATTGATTTAGCTCACTGATGAATAGCACCTTTTTCCTGTGCTGCAGCTCAGCTTAACTGAGCATGTGTCGAGTCTTAGTCTGCCTCAGATGTGAAGTAAAGTATCTAGGATTAAACTTCAGGGAGAGAGACTGAGGAAAACGTGGGTTTTTTCACTCTGCATTTGCTGCATAACTGGTTAAGCCATGGTAAATTGTTGATGTTGACTCATCCCATCTGATACATACTTTCTCTTGCTGTAAGATATTTGCACAGCATTTCCAAATGCTTTTTTGAAATATGATGGGGATTAGTTATTTATTTCTTCATATATATATATATTTTTATTCTTTTTGGAGATCCTGGGGTCATTTTGTGTCTATTAGCATCAGTTGGGGCAGAATGATCTCTTTTTCTGGGCAGATTAAAAAGTCATAGGACTACGGTTAAAGCAGAAAAGGATATCAAAGTGAAATGTTCAAAATGATAGCTTATTTAAAATAGTACGTTTTATTATTTTACATATGTAGCATATTCTTTGTATATAATAACAGCAGCAGGAAATACAGTTCTGCATTGATTATCGATTTCTGTGTCTTTCCAAAAGAAGGTACTGGCTTAATTCCACAGATATATTGTACACCTAAGTCATATATTTCTGGTATGTAACTTAATAAGTGTAGAGCACTTAATTATACTCAAATGAAGTTGTTTCAATTGGAGCAGAATTGTGTTTGAGTAGACCTGCATTGTCTTGTAAGAAATCTTCCTCAAGTAAACATGCGTGCACATACTGCTTTTTAATCCTTGTTTACTGATGGATCACTTTTACAAATGAAGTCAGTGTACTCCTTAAAATACATTTTAAGATCAATAGTTCATGACAAAGTGCAGTTACTTGGATAAAAAATAATTAAGTGTTTTGCCATGGTTTCAGAGGTTTGAATTTGTACTCTGTGCATTTCAAGAGGCAAAGTGTTCTCTAGTGTTGCATGTTTCCCATTAGGGCAATGTCCTCCGCTGAAAATCTGGAGGTAATTTTATAGCGGTCAGTCATGGGCTGGTTAGCAAGAAAGATCTGCCTCCAAAAAGTTCTGGTTCCATTGAGACATAGTTGTCTTGAAATAGTTGTTTTGAACTATCATTTGAAGGCGAAGTGGAATAATTGTGGGAAAGGGTCTTTCAAACAGCTACTTTCCTTCTGATCTGCTCAGGGATATGTTTTGCAGATTTTGCTCTTTCATGCTCACTAACAGTTTCTTCTTAAAGTTATGAAAGATAAAGGAGGGGGGCGCGGGTGGGGAATAGCTCAGTCTCCCTCTCCCTGAAAACAGAGTGTTCTTACTACTGCGGCCGATTACATCATTCCCGTTATGTATGAGGCAGAACAACTGCCTTCTAATTCCCAGAGGAGCTTCAAGAAAACAAAACGTCCAATTCCTGCTAAGGCCTTCAGTGTTTAAACAGTCTGTTGTCATCCTTACATTTGAAACATAAGGCCTTTTATTAATCTACCCAAAGATCAGACATTCTGCAGTGGAACCTCCCATGTTTTTCCATACCGCTGTTATTCACAAATGTTTGATATGTTGAAGTAGAAGTGTGTGACTTGTTGCTCCATGGTTTGCAAAGCTCCATTTGCTGGATGCTGATTTTGAATCAGCTGTCATACCAGTTGACCACTTTTTCAACAAGATTACAGCTGCGTTTTGTTTGTAGAGAAGCTAGATGGATAGAAAGTGGATTGGACACTATAGTTGCTGAACAGGAACACCTTCTCTAAAAGATGATGGGCAATATGCCAGCTTTTCCACATTGTGTATGTGAATTGAGAATTTACAGGAAGATAAATTTAAATGCTGGTATCTTGTGGAAAAAAGCAGAGTTGATCTTTCCGAGTCCTATTTACTATTGTTTACTTTAGGATATATATCATCAGAGAGAAATCTGGGATATAATTGGTACAAATACAATTAAATTCTTTTGTAATACAGTCAATTTTTAAAATCTTTTTGTCTTCAGAAATCTTGACAAGGATTATGTAAAACAAGTATTTAGAAAAAACACCTGTATGTGGGATGCCTGCTTGTTTACTATAAAAACTAAAAGGCTTTTTCTTAATACATTACATGGAGTTGGCTGATACATGCTTAAATACTGTAGTTGAAACTTTCTGCTGGAGAGTATTGTCTCCATTGTTTCATCCTACCCTTCAAGACTTCTGAAATCTGAATCTACAGGTTCAGTCAGTTAAACCTTAGTCTCCTCCATATAGTTTTGCTGTAACTATTTAGAGTATCACCTCTGCCTTTTGGTCTTGGACTGAGATTACTGTTAGTGGTTTCATTCTCTACAGTTCTGATGTTCCCTTGGTTGGTTACCCTTTAATTTTATAGTCATATTGACTACATCTCTTAAAGTCTCTCTGAAATTCTATAGAATGATGGCTTTTGGTTTTTATTTTGTTAAGTTGCTGCAACTACTTCAAGCTGACAAATGTAAAGAAGTTGGTTTTCTCATATGTTTTCTTTGAAAACCTCAGTAGCCACTTTGCTTTTGTGATTCAAATCTAACAAACTAGAAGGTTTTGCAGTAGTTGTTCTAGAGGGTTGTGTATATGAAAGAGAAGGGCCTGTGTCCATAAAAGCTGCTTTATTCCACGACTGTCTAGTTCAGTAAAAGATGTTACATGGTCTTACAGATCTTGTCTTACTGAATTCACTAAATAGGGAGCTGGCTTTGAGTGCCTTTGTTCCCTTTCGGGATTATGCTGTCTGAAGGCCAAAATACACTTAACAGTTCTTCACTGCACTCTGCTTTTAAACAGGTTTCAGCAGAGAACGTAAGAGCTTGTGAAGCAAGTTGAAAACATGCTTGAGAAGCTCACTGGGTTTTTTAGGAAAATACTTTTACCTTCAGTTTTAATTGGGTATTCACCCAAGAAATTCTTGAAAGTTGTCATATAAGAAGGGTAGTAAAAAGCTTATTTCAGGAACTTGTTTCACAGAACATACCAGTTCTTATCCCAAAGAATATGCTGCTTCACTAGCATATGTTTTATAACTTCACTAGAGTAATTTTCAAGATGGTTGTGTGGGGTTTACACTTCTGTGAACCTGTTAGCTATATTTTCCAGCTCTTAACTCTCCTGCCAAAGCAGCATTTGTTTCATACAGATTTGTGCATCGTGCTTCCAACTTCTTTCTCGGGCTAGATATTGGCCTGATGCAAACAGAGAAGAATACATATGATTGCTAGAGAATGGAGTGGTGTTCTCATTGATTTGTTTGTTGTTTTTTTTTCTTTTCCCTTGCATAGCATGTTTGTCCCAATCAGACCTGAATTTGGTTGACTGAGAGTGGAATTTTCAGTAATCAAGCAAACCTGGCTCCTGTTTCATGGCACAGGGAAAGGAACTCACTAAACTCTGCTCATCTGGCTTAGAAACAGTATTGACAAGCTCTAAAAATTCATGAGTCTTCTAAGCAGGCATTGTTTGTGTTTTGCAGAGTAGAAATTAGCTGATGAGTGTTAAGAACTAAAAAGGGGAATGTTGTTATACTCCATTCCTGAGACTTGATTTTCTTTTTTTTTAACTTGCTCAGTGGATTCAGTAACTTACATGTATCTTTAGCTTTCCAGAGTCTGTGCTCATAGACCCTGCCCTGTGCAAAGAACTGACTGTATGTAGATAGAGCATTGTGGTCAGAACGTGTTACGTTAGTGTGCTGTACCTGGCACTTGCAGCCTTCTGTGGCTTTGCCTATAACCTGTTCAATTTTTAGTGATGGCCTCAGTGTCTGAATGTGTTGGGATCTAGAGATGATAATCATCCACTTGTTTTGTTTATGAAGTTAGTGACTCCCTCTGCTGTTTGGAACAAATTAAACAATTTTTAGTTAACATGAGAGTTTTTATTTATATTAAAATTTTTTTGCAAGATAAAGGTAACACACTCTTAATAGTTAGCTTTTTGAGAATATGTTTTAAAAATATAATGAAAATGCTGGACTAACACTGTTTAATGTCAGACAATTCTACCCCCAAAAAATTTCCTCTGTCACTTCCCTGTTCATGGTACTTAACAAATACAACTGAAATGATTTATGGAAGACTGTCTCAAACTTGACATACTAAATCTTTTGCTACAAAAATGTTTTAAAAATATAGTAACAGCCCAATGATTACTTGAGGAAAAGGGGCAAACATTCAGCAGCACTGATTGCCTCACAGGAGATTTGTTAACAGGTTTACAGTATGTCAGTATCTTCAAGAGAACATAGCAAGGAGTTGAATATCAAAGGTATAATGTCCACCACCTTGAACATATTGATAATTGTTTTTTATGTAGCAGAAACATTACCTATAGAAGAAAACAGCACTTCCAAAGAACACCGATTTTCTGAGGACTCTATGGATTCTGCACTTAGTTCTGTAAATCCTTCAAGTCCAACCCATCAAAATTCCACAGAATATCGTACATCAGGAAGTGCAGCATATTACAGAAATTCCCTTCAGCCAGTGACTGCTACCTCAAATTCAGGCCCAATCCTGCGGAGGCTGTCCTTGAGTTCTGCTGGGAGCGGTGGTTACTATGAAGTTAGTAGAAATCGAATACAGAGGCGAATTGAAGGTATGCTATATAACTACACTTTCCAAAGTACATAACTGCTTTTATTAACGTACAAAGTCCGAGAGTTATGAATAAAAAAGTTCTTTGCCATAGAAAAGCTTGGATATGGAGTGAAATGTTGTGCTGTTGCCAAGCATGTCAGGCTTGCTAATGTAACTGCAAAGGCAGAACTTCAGCCTGTTAGAACTAATACATCCATGTAAGCCAGGGGGGTTCTTGCCTGCTGCACCTTCCTGTCACTGCTGTTGTGGACGCGGCAGCACGCCAGACCCAGGAGGGCTAGTTACACGCAGCTCCCTTCCCAAGCATCTTCTCAACTATTACCGTGTTGCTGAAATAACGGGATAGCGTTTCCTCCTGTCCCTCCCTCTGTCTGCACAGCTTAACTTGCCTTTGCCACATTCCCAATTAATGGCATCTTGAGACCCAGGAGCCAAGTACAAGTTGAACTAATCCCTCTAGGTATGTCGTAGTGCTAATGTTTATGCTGCTATAAATATTTGCAGTTATATAAGGCTTCTAAAGACAAATGGAATAGTTCAATATTATTTGGAGGAAAATAAAGCATCTTTCATTTTAATATATTGCAAAGAATGCATAATAAAAGCTGCATGTTAATATTAAGAATGTCTTATGTAAAATGAAATGTGTTATCCCTGTATAGACTAGTGATAAGTTCTTCCTTTCACAATATCTTTATACTAAAAGCTGCAAGTTCCACAACTGGACCGGATCTGAATTCACTAAAGAGGGAACCTTCAAGAATATTGAATAAGGATCCTTCTACTTGGTCAATAGAGGAAGTAATGCATTTTGTGAAAGAAGCTGATCCACAGGCACTAGCTCCCCATGCAGAACTCTTCAGGAGACATGTATGATGCATATTCATTCTGTTCTAGTAGATTGTGTGTCGTGTCAGTCTCTTAAAATACAGCTTTCATGTCTATCACTCTATTTGTAATTGAAGGTAGAATAGATTCTACTTTGTATATCAGAGGGAGGCTGAAAATTATTTTTCCACTTGAAATTCCACCTGCAGTATATTTTCTCTGTGTTCCAGTCTTGTTAGACTAAAGTAAATATCCACTGCTTTCCAGCTTACATGGAATAATGCCGGTACTGGAAGTATCCAAGTTCTAATGGCCAGCATCCATGGTACCCCTGTCATCCCTGGTACTTCTAGAGAAGAGACTATTCTCATGTACAGTATGGGGCATTTGGCCCACATAGATGACACCTCCCTGAGACAGTCTGTTTTGAAGACTGATTATCCCAAAGTGGAGGTGCAGTTATGCCTCATTAGCTTTACACTTGGTCATTAATGCTAAAATTCAGAGAATCAATTGAAATGTTGAATTAATCTGTTTTGAAAAACAACGTGTAGGGTTTCATAAGATCTAACTAGATGTTGTATTTAGAGAGAGCAACTGTGTCATTTTCTCTGTGCTGTTTTTGGTCTCCCCTCTTCCTTCTCACTGTGCTTTTCTATGGCAGATTGCTCAGCAAAGAACTTCTTTCTTATTTCATTGTATATATGGCCCTCCAAAAAGAGGTTGTATTTCAACCTTGTTCCGCACCAGCTCCTACTAACAGTTAGATCTCAGAGTAAGCTGGATTGGAAGGAAAACTCAAAATAACTTCTAACAGAGTTTCCTGTCTTTTATTCTTAGTTATATAACAAGACTAAATGTCACTTTTTTTTTTTTTTAAACATAAACCTGACAAGACAGAGTGGTTTTCTTTATGGTGTTTTAAGGAACTAATTGCCTGTCTACAGTATGTAATGCTACTAAGAGCTTAGGACTGTCACATTTCAGCACCTTTCAACCAGGCAGTTGAAATCTAAGTTGTCCTTGGTCTTGATCCTAACAATCTGTCTGGTTTAACCTGGACATAGATCTGTCTTATTTCACAGATTTAGATGGTCTGTAACCCCTTCCTCCATGTGACTGTTTGCATGCACATGCCAGAATCTTCCCACAGCTGTGTTCAAGGTTCAGTGCAAGGCCTTGGTGCTTGGATCATTTAATCTCTAACTGCACAGACCTTCCTTTGCAGCTTTTTTTTTTCCCCTTGACCCATTCACGTTTTTTCCCAGCTGGTACCTAATTTTGAGGGCTGTTTGGTCAGTTTCTTTACTTACTATAATTTTCTTCAGCACCTTAAATATTTTAATCATACATTAAAAAATACTAAAATAAATTCAATTTCAGTGGCCATCTGTAAATAACAAATTATACTAAGTTACTGTTTTATATATAATAGATAAATTTTTACTACAGTATAAAGAAATATAATGTATTTTTCCAGTTTTACCGTGCAGCTTGTTAAAGTAGTTGTATGTTGTTTTGTTTATTCTCTTCCTTCTGCAGGAAATTGATGGGAAGGCACTACTCTTACTGAGGAGTGATATGATAATGAAATATATGGGACTGAAGCTGGGGCCTGCGCTAAAGTTGTGCTACCACATTGAACGACTTAAACAAGGAAAGTACTAGCCAGTGGGGGTACCACAAATAAGTGTGTTCGTATCACACTAAGCTCTCAGGTTCACAGCCATCGCCTTTATTGGAAACTATTTTGCTGGTATAAATCATCTTTATTTTTTGAAAGTGCTCTGAAAATGTAAAAAAGACATTCAGGATAAAGAAGGGGGAAAAAAATTGTGTTGCATTCTAGTATTTTGCGGAACTATTTCAGAAAGTTTGCAGGGAAGGACAGTTGATCATACTGGGGGTGGGCAGGTCAGGTAACAGTGCTCACCGAATCCTGAGAAGTGCATTCTCTGTTACAGACTTCAGCCAACATGTTCATATTCAGAACCAAAACAGCTGAATCCCAAAGGAAAATAATAAAACAAAGTAGCATCAGGTGTTAATAATTTTTACAGGAGTGGCTGTAAACTTCTATATATTGCAAAAAAAATTTAAAATAGAAGATTTCATCTCTGTAGTGAATACTGTGTCTGATGCGCCAGCAGAGTAATAGACTAGTATATTATTCTATATTATTCTTCCTAGATTTCCATAAAGGGAATAGCCATATGAGTTGATTATGAGGGATGGAGGTGTGGGGAGGGAAGGGTTATGGAGGAGAGGGTTTAATACAAATATAAGCTTTTATAAAGTGCGATTATCAGTCCTTTGATAACTTACAAGGACAAATGTACGGTATATTGTCAATTTATGCAGGAAATAAATATTTCTGTTTCATGGAAGGGCTTACTGGCTGTTTAAACAGCCATTTCTAGGACAGACTGATTTAACTGGAACAACGCATCCATATTTTAAACATTCCATCTTTTTGCTAAGTTTGGCATGGATATGTGTGTTCATGCTTTTTATATATACACGTGTATGTGTCGGGGAAATACATACTATATATATAAAAATATACATACACACTGTACATATGTATTCAATTTTTTAATGTGTACTTTGCACTGTGCCAGAGAGAACTGTACAATTTCTTGTTGTTTTTTTACCAGTAAATTTAGTTGTGTACTACTTTCATATTCATTAGCACCTGTTTAATTTGTTGTCCATTCTTGGAGTCAGAAAGTGATAAACAATCAGAGAGTGGGTTTATTCATGCAGGCAAGATCCCTGTACTATGCAATACTCTTGGTTATTCATCTCTTAACTCTGAGCCATATATTCTGGTATATTTCTGGAAAGACACATTTGCTTCCAATGTTTTGGGCTTATATTTCCTATAAGGAAGTGCTACTATGTAACTGGTAAGCCTTTTTTGGGTAAAAATGATGCTGTTTGTATAAGCTGCAAGAATAAGTAGTGATAATAAAGCAGTTTGTTGTCACTGCCAATTGTAATATACATCAGGGACAAGGAAATATACTTTCTGTGTAGGAAACTGAATGTACTGTATGTAATAGTGCGAGTGATGAAAATTATTTGCTAGAGAAGGTGTAGTCCTAAAATGGTAGGTTTTATTATATTTCTTACTGACTTTTTATAAGAAAGCATATAGTATAAATGTATTTTTTACAAATTCCTTTTCTGAAAATGCCTCAATTTACTAATAGTCTGATACTCCTCAGGTTTCAGCAGATACACTGCTGCAAAATAATAAGTTTTGTGGCTCACGAGTGTCCCAAGTTTTTTGTGAGTTTAAGTGACTGCAATGCAATTTTAATTTAGCAAGTCATTTGGACTTCAAGAGTTGTTTTTATTATTATATCATTAGACATTTGACAATAAAGGTTATCTGTATTAATTTGTTTTGCATATCTTTAGTGGTGCATGTATGCTTAGATGAATAATACAAGCATGCTCTTTATAGTAAGAAAAGGTCAGAGCATTGATTGGAGAACCAGAATATTTTCTCTTTGTGTTAGGAAAATACAGACTTCATTGTTGGTGTAACCATATGAAAGTTAGCTGTATGAGGAAAACATCATGCCCCACATGTTCAGTATATTGTGTATACTTTCCACACTTTATTATGCTGAATTTCAGAGTTCTTTAGCGTAAAAAGATCTCCATACTATTTAAGTGGAAGTAATTGACTGAAAACAGTTTTCATTTTTTACATTGCCATTGGCATAAGAAAAACAAAGATGTTTAAATTTTCTGTTTGGCCTTTATGGAATGACATTTTTGTACATGGCACTATTATGGGTATAAATATTTGTTCAAGGGTTTCTGTGCATTCATGTGCACAGGGATTGCTGTGATGTTGCAGTACCAGAATTTCACCATGTGTTATAGCGTGAGATTGAAACGTTCAAAGTGTTGTAGCAGAATATATTTTTTATTCTTTAATTTCAATGGGACGTTCTTACCTGCCAGCAAAAATAAAATAGTTTGTTCATTGTTGCAACTGTCTGTTTTGTTTGATGTTGTGTGTATGTGTGACCGCTGTTTGCATAGGCTAGGGTAGCTATCTTATCTGACATCTGGCAGTTCTTGACAGTTCATGTAAACATCTGATGTAAGGAAGTTTTAATCAAAAGGGTAAAATCATTCCAACATTGTTTATCTGAAGCAATTATGTTTGAACTTGGGTTGGTCTATGCTTTCAAAATAACAACTTAAGAATTTATTCAACTATTTAGTTTTGCATATAGCATTTTGCCACTTACAGCTGACAGAATTCTCATATAACCACTGAGGGGAAGAGATGGCTAAAAACTGTTTGTCCTGTGTTCAGGTGAAGACCTGAAGTATTTTAAATCAAAGCAGTTAACGGCAATAGATTTGAACTTTATACACTTCATGTTTTCTTATTTCTATGTTACAGAAGTCTGTTGTTCCGGTAGTTGTTGTTCTCAGTGATTAGCCTGTGCTTGAGAAGTAAGTTAAATTGGCTTAATAGTAACCTCAACAACTTTGCAGGCAAATTACAGAACTTGGAAGTTGGTAATGACAGTAGTCCAGAGGCATTTTGCATCTGATCTCTCTCAAAAGATACTGAACATCTCTTTGGTGCGTATTTGATATAGAAGACAACGCGGTGTATTCTCTGAGTTGCTTTTCTATCGACAAGGATTCATCTGCTTATCTGGTTCTGTATCTTTCAGTCGTCTTGCAAGAGAGTGCCATAACTCCTCATTACATCGTAAGGCCTCTTCTATTTGAAATTAGATTTCTGCTTTGTGGGAGGACTAGCAGCTCTCACAGTTCTTCTCGCAGAAGACCTATGCAATACTGAAACTGAAGAATGCTGTATTGGCAGGGTGATTGCACGTTGCAGTTGACATGACTGCATTTCTAACAAGTTTGTTGTGGCTGTATACATATTGTGGGACATTTCAGGAATGATGGTGATAAACAACAACATCATGTTATAAGTGTTGGCTCAAAGGGTGGAGCATCTTCCCCTTTTTTGTTGCTTTTAATAAAAGCACACAATTTTTTACTTCTGGTGGTAGACATAGGGGCAAAGATGTTAATCTGAATACTTACGATATTTGTAGGAATTCCTCTTCCTTTCTAGTCACTCAGGGACACAATTTGCTCAAAAGCAATGGTAGCCTTCTCTGTAACTCTGATGACAGTTTTATGTGAATCTGTGCATGTGATTGTGTATGCCCTGAACATGATACAAAAATTCTACATTTGAATATCTCAATTATTCCTGTAGGGGAAAAAAATGAAGCCCTGGGTAAAGATGGCTAAAATCTTGAAGTTTGAACCTGGTCAAATGAAACGCCAGGGTTCTTTGTGCTTGTCTTTCCCTTAATTGGAGGTGAAGTTCAGAGAACTGAAGCATGGGTACACTGTTGAATTAATAGTTTATCTTCCTGCTTAACTCAGAGGGCTCCAGTCACCTTTTCCTATTCGTGTATTATTCCAGTAAGCCAACTTAAGATCATGTTTTCCTTTAAATATGAGTAACTAATGAAAGTTTATTCATATGTATGTTTATGTGAATCTATAATGTAAATAACTTTTAATTTAAATGACCTGACATTCAGAACCAGGCAGTCAAAGCATCCTGTGTCCAGCCAACTTGAACCATAGGCTGGTAGTCACTGTTTTAAGATAATTTGTGTTATACTATTTATCTATTTTGTTTCTGGTTTGAGCTGACTGGGGTTTTTTTCCGTTCTGCATTATCAAAGATTATCTTAAGTCCTCTTAGTTTTTTTGTCTTAGACCACTTATGAAACTTTTATGCATGGTTCTCTATACCAGTTGCTCTGAAACTATATAACTATATAATTTTAAAGTTTTTTCTAGAACAGAAAATAGTAACTGGAGGTAATGAGTGTATAGAAAGCAATGCCAAAGGGAAAACCAAATACACTGCTCAGCATAGATCTGAGGGTTTTCAAATTAAATACAGCAGGTTTTGTACCTACAGCTTTTTGTATCTGCCCCATTCTAAGTAAGAGTTGAGGAGTGTATTACAGAATTGAGGACTAGCTGAAGTTGAAAGGGACCTCTGGAAGTCAGCTGGTCTAACCCCCTAGCTCAGGCAGGACAACCTAGAGCCTGTTGTCCTGGACCATGTCCAGGCAGCTTTTGAGTATCTCCAAGGATGGAGACTCCACAGTCTCCCTGGGCAACCTGTGCCAGGGCTCAGTCACCCTCACAGTGAAAAAGTGTTTCCTGATGTTCAGAGGAACCCTCCTGTGTTTCAGTGTGTGCCCGTTGCCTCTGGTCCTGTCACTGCACAGAGCCTGGCTCCGTCCCCTTTGCAACCTCCCCTCAGGTATTTCTATACATTGATGAGAACCCCCTGAGCCTTCTCTTCTCCAGGCTGAACAGTCCCAGCTCCCTCAGCCTTTCCTCACAGGAGAGATGCTCCAGTCCCTTCATCGTTTTTGTGGCCCTTCATTGGACTCTCTTCAGTATGTCTGTGCCTCTCTTGTACTGGGGAGCCCAGAGCCGAATCCAGCACTCCAGGTGTGGCCTCACCACTGCTGAGTAGAGAGGAAGGATCACCTCCCTCAACCTGCTGGCAACGGTCCTACTCGTGCAGGCCAGAGCACCATTAGCCTTTGTGGCAAGGGCACGTTGCTGGTTCATGGTCAGCTTGGTGTCCACCAGGATATCCCAGGTCCTTTTCTGCCAAGGTGCTTTCCAGCTGGGCAACCCCCAGCACATACTGGTGACTGAAGTTGTCCGCAGGTGCAGGGCTTTGCACTTCCTCTTGTTGAACTTCCTGAGGTTCCTGTCTGCCTGTTTTCCCCCCCCTGCTGAGGTTGCTCTGGATGGCAGCATGACCCTCTGATGTATCAGCCACTCCTGCTGGTCATAAGCAAGCTTGCTGAGGGTACGCTCTACCCCATCATCCAGATCATTAATGAAGATACTAAACAGGACTGGACCCATTATTAACCTCTGGGGTACACCACTGGCCTCCAACTAGATGTTGCACCATTGATCACCACCCTCTGGGCTCAGCCATTCAGCCACTTTCCAATCCACTTCACTGTCTGCACATCCAGCCCGTACATCAGCAGCTTGTCTGTGAGGATCTTAAAGGAGACAGTGTTGAAGGCCTTCCTCAAGTCCAGGTAGACAATATCCACTGCTCTCCTCTCATCTACCAGGCCAGTCATTTCATCATGGAAGTTTATCAAATTGCTGAAGCATGACTCCTCTTGGTGAAGCCATGCTGACCACTCCTGATGATCATCATCTTGTTCATGTGCCTGAAAATGATTTCCAGCATTAGCTGCTCCATCACCTTCCCAGGAATTGACTGGCATATAGTTCCCTGGGTCCTCCTCTTTGCCCTTCTTCAAGGTAGGAGTGAGATCTGTTTTCCTCCGGTCTTCAGGCGCTTCTCCCATTCACCATGATTGATCAAAAATTATGGAGACTAGCCTCACAATGACATCAGCCAGCTCCCTCAGCACTTGTGGGTACATCCATCAGGCCCCTTGGACTTAATGTATGTCCTGTTTGCTTAAGAATTCCCTGACCAGATCCTGTTCCACCCAGTGTGTATTTGTTTCTCTAGTCTTTCCCCCTGGTCTCTGGGAGCTGGGATTCCTGAAGGATGCTCTTGCTGGTAAAGGCTGAGGCAAAGCAGGCATACAGTACTTCAGCCTTTTCCATGTCCTGTGTAGTGAGGTCCCGCATTTCCTTCAGCCCACATTTTCCCCAGTCTTCCTTTTGTCACCTATAGAGTATAGCCTATTTTAGTGCAGTATCATGCACATTTTAAAAGTGTATATATATATTTTGATTCACTAGCTAGTTACATAACAGAGTAAAATGAGTATTTAATTCCAATATTAGATGTGTGGACCTATTTGAAAAGTTACAGCCATCTTCATCTTTCTGCTGCTGTTTCTGCTGAGTTGAAGCTATGTAGAGTTAGGCTGCCTTGATTAAAAAAAAAAAAAAGAAAAAAGAAAAGAAAAAAGAAAAGGCCCCCTCGAGATCAATTTCAAAGGTCATATATTTCTCTCTCTTTTTTTATTACATGTAAAACTATTGGAGTGAGTAAAAAGTGCTCATTTGGAAGTGCCTAAGAGGGATGCAGGGAGGCAGAAGCTGATTTCACATCCATTTCTGTGGTGAAATGGTTGCTGCTTTTTTCTCCAGCCTTGATTATAATCTTTCACTCTGTAAAGATTACTAAGCAGTCTGTAATCCTGGGATCTTGTTCCCCAACTGTCAGTGCTCCTGTTGTTTCAGAGGTCATGCAGAGCCTTTTTGAGACTATCTTCTTAAAATATGAACAGTCAGCTGTAAACTCACAGTGGTTTTGAGTCTGTAACTATGAGACATTTTAACTGTTTTAAATTTTTTTTTTACAGTGAGAAGCTCAGAGATTGTTTTTTTAAAACTAGCAAAATACATACATTTGACAAATTTCTCCTCTGATGGTTTGTCCTAAATAAATTTGCACTACTGTGGCTGTGTAGATGGTTGGAGTTCTATGTGTACTTAAAATTTGCTATTACAGTGGTCCAATAGGCTTTTAAATCCCTCACTTACATGAATCATCCATCCCTGTCCTAGCAGATAATTTTGATTAGCTGTAATATGTCCCATTTGAATCAGAATTAGCTTTCTCCAGCTCCAAATCTCCCAGTCCTGCTGTACAAGCTGAGGAGTCCTGCATGAGCTGCTTCTCCTTGCAGCTTTATGGACCACTGCTAGTTTTATTTCAGCGTTCATTATCTGCAGGGGAACTGCTTAGTGCTGATAGTGAAGGCTGCACACCTCTACTTCTTTTCTTTTTAAAATATATGAAGACATTTTCATCCGTAGAGATTCACTTTTCAGCCTCTGAAATCAAAGCCCTTCCAGGACAAACAGTACGAGCAAACACATGCCAGCACAAGCGGAAAGAGAGATCGCGTCCCATGTTGTGTGAACAGACAAATGCGAACAGATGTACAGCTTGAAGCTGGCAGAAACCCTCTCTGCCAATGGTTCCTTTCTAGTTATGACAGCTGGAAGGAAATGAATACACCACAAAACCACCACGATAATTGCCATTACCCTGCATTGGCAGTCTCAGCACTGAGGTCAAGAACTGGAAAGACAAAGACTCATCTACCCTCCCAGGTGGAAGCTGAGGCAATTGGCAAGGCATTGGGAAAAATCTTGATGAATAGTGGCTCACCATAGAAAGTCTGATGCTCAAATGCAAGAGGCTGTAATTTTACTAGATTTCTCCCTTTCCCATATTTAGTTTTTTTCAGTAGTTACGGAGTCACTCTGTTTCCCCAAGCAATTGTACTAATGCTGTCTAGATCCTCAAGAGTGGTGTTTTCAAACAGGTCTGAACTCTTCTTCCCTCAACTTCCATCTCTCCAAACCAGTGCTGCCAAACAGGTCTTCCTCTTATTGGAGACCCTTTTGAGGGAAGGATCTTTGCATGTGCTTCTTACTCCCATGTGTTCTGAAAAATAAGAAAAGGCCTCTGCAGCTTGTGTGCTCTATCTCTGATGTAGGTACCAACTATTGCTACCGATTTCAGTCCTTGCCTGGGAATGTTGGTGGTACTCTGTTATGAACAGATGCCTCTCATCTGGGTGATGTTATTCAAGGTGTGGTCTACAAAGTCTGTCTGTCAATCTGTCTCTCTTTTAAGTCCCTGTGCTTGCATGAACAAAATAGTGGGGAGGGAGAAATTAATAAGTAAATGCTCAGTTTTAGTCTACCTTTGGTTTATGCTTGTGCTGTAGGGGTGAGGTACTAGATAGGTCATTGTAATGTACTTGGGACATACCGCTTATTAGGTGCACTGGTGGGGAGTTGGAGGTTTTGTTGGTTGGTTGGTTTTAGTTTTGGGAGTTTTTGTTGGTTTGTTGTGGTGCTTTTTTTTTTTAACTTAATGCTGTCAGCTGTTTATTTTCAAGAGACCAGCTCAGCCAAAGAGACCATATTACTTTCATACATCTTTGCATTCACCATAGTGTATTAATTGTAAACTGTCTTTGCCTGGGTGGCGTTTGGCTACGGGAAATGAACAGGTTAGGGAAAATTTAACTTTTGAAAGAAAACAGAAATGGAAGCCTGGATGGGTGGTAGGGTTTGCGTGCAATAAACATGGGAAGGAAAATATATGAATAATGAAGTAATGGAAACTCAGAAAGGAGAAAACCAGGTGGGTATACTAATTTAAACTGTTTCAGATTTGGATGCACTGACTGTTGAGTCAGGATTAGCATCTGACTGTGTTGAGCTGTGATTTTAAAGAGGTAAGTTAGAATTAACATTTTGAACCATGTCAGGGGTGTGAAATACTTTATCTTAATGTGATTTAATCTGAAAACATGGGCTGAATCCTTGTAATTGCCTACCCAATTCTTGGGGCATCCTCCCTCTGTCCTTAAATTGTTTCTTCCTAATTGAATGAGCTGCTGCTACCAATTCCCTCTTGATCTAACTTCTTTTAAAGACAGAGCAGTTAAGGAGCCAAAGCCTAGGAATACCAGGTTGGGTTTAATTTCATATAACTTCATGTCTTTATATCATAGTTGTCTAGATTCTCTCTCATTGTAGTTCATGGAGGTCTAGGTGACCGAGTTGAGGGTATGAGTGACCTGACCAGACACCAACATCTGCTTTACAAAGAGATGAATAGCTCTGTTGACTCTAATAGTTTTATTGACTAGATTTCCAGTATCTATCATAAGAGCCTCAATACCTGTCTCATTTAACTTAAACATGTGAGCTAATTCCCCACCTAAAGTGCTGTTTGTTGCAAGATGGAACAGACCCCTTAACTTGAGTCCTTCATTGAAAGAGCTAGTTGGCAT
Source organism: Strix uralensis (assembly GCF_047716275.1). Classification (NCBI taxonomy): domain Eukaryota; kingdom Metazoa; phylum Chordata; class Aves; order Strigiformes; family Strigidae; genus Strix; species Strix uralensis. The sequence continues at coordinate 51,793,141 of NC_133973.1, forward strand.
TCAGAAGGAAATGTTCAGGCGCACATTGTACTAACCAAGAAATGCTGGCAGATCCCATGGTCTACCACACAAGGGGTCTCGCTTGACAGTCCAGATGTCCAGAATATCTAGCCCAAGAAGTCTATCCATAGAGAGTACTTCTCCTCTCTTAGATCTTCATTGTTGCACAGTTAGAGCGCTGTTGAATATGTCGTTTAAAGTGGCAAAAGGTGGATCACAAGCACTTAAATATTCTGTTGGTCTTCTTTAATGCCATTCCAACCCCCTGTACACGAATACGGGTGGTGCTAGGTGAGCGTGGCATATGCATCATCAGGGTTTACGATCAAGTGTGGTGGCTTTGTGCCATCATGGTTGAGCTGCGGAGTGTCTCTGAAGGGCAGGCATGTGCTTTTGTATGCTGGACCGTGCTCTGTGGACCAAGCTTTCAAGGTACTTACTTTGAAATAATTGTTTAAAGAATGAAAAACCCACTTGATACCTTTATAACTGTGAATGCAGGCAAGGTTTGGGTTTTTTTTCAGTAAACAAGAAATGGCTTGTGTATCAGAAGCCTCAAAAATTAATAGCTTTCTAATGGTTACTGATGGGACTTTTAGGGGTTTTCTTGCAGTACGTAAGCTTCAGAAAGGACCTCCTTGTTCTGTGTCACAGAGATGCCTTGGTCTGCGAGATGCCAGACAGGGACAAAACGTTGCCTATCTTCAGTTCTTAAGCAAAGAAAGAGGAACTCTGTTGATGAGGATGTGGTGGGAAGGATGATATTGAAACAATGCAGAAAATGTGACTATTTTGAGACAGCTGTGGGCTAAGGAACATTAGTAATCCCAGGAGCAAGGCAGGGCCGGGCACAAGCTGATGAAGGGATGAGATGTATCTGTTGCCAGCACTTCACTGGAAACATGCACTTCTTAACACTGAAAACTAATGTTTTTACCTGGAAAATAGTGCTCCCTTCCAGATACTTGATTAGGTTCTACCCTGCCGTTTGCTTGTTTAATTTTCCCCTCTTAGTTTGAAAGTATCCTAATAATTTCAATAACAGGATATTATGTTATTATTCTGAGAGAGCTTTGGGGTATATGGGCACAAAACAGTGCTAAATATTTTAGCAATTAGTAATTTTTCTCCCCAAACATGAAGAAATTTTTCAGATGGTTAACAGCAGAATGGATTTTCCTAGCAGGGCTGCAATACCAGGATTTTAACAACTGTGGAAAATATGTTTTCCGCACTAAAATTAGGGGATTTGCTTGTGTGTGAAGGACTGACCCATAGTGCTCTGAATTGCAGACTTCAGCATTAAGAGTATGTTGTATAGTCTAATAGAAATGCAACTTTAAATAAGAGGAGGAGGAAGCATTGGGAAAAAAGTGAAAGGTGAGTAAAAAAAGCAAATTGCACAAACTAACATCATTAATGTTGTAGTGGCAGGCTGGCTGCATTTGGGAAGGCTGGAACCGATCCCAGCCAGAGGAAGACGAGGTCTTTGACTGAGCCCTGCAGCATGTTTTTATAAACTTGAGCACAAAAAGAAACTAAAACATCTGGCACCAGGATATTATGCAATGTTGTTTTATGCTATTTTCATTGTCTAAGATTCTTCATGAGGACTGTTAACGAGTTGCTTATTGTTGTCAGATTGCTGTCCTGAGGTGCCTCTGTGCAAGTGAAGGGGCACAGACTTCTCTGAATTGCTCCCTTTGGTGCTTGATGGCCACTTCTGTGCCAGCCAGTTTCCCCTGAAAGCTTTCTCAGGCAAGAAGTGCATGAAGCTGCTCCTTGAGCTCCTGTGGGTCAAACCTCTGCAGGGATGTGCAAAATGGTGTAATCATCCTGGTGCTCTTGGGGGGGGCTGAGCAGAAAATGAGTAGAAGTGGTTAAAAAAGAAAAATTGGCACTGATTGGGAGCCACATTGACATATCAATTTTATAGCAGATACGAGTATGGATGGTAGGAGAGCCTGGGTCAGACATGTTACTTCAGGCCTGTGATACTGAGAAATGGAGGCCTTCGCTGTTCTCCTTTGCCTCACCTTCCCACCTGGCTGAGTTTGCTGCTGCTCTTCCCGTCACCTGCTGCGCCAGAGCAGGAGCGGGAAGGCCATGCTCCCTTGTGTGCTCCCTATGCGCACGTGTGATCTGATGGATGGTCTCCCCCCGCCCTCACTTCTCAGCCTTCAGCCCAAGAAAGCATGACCCCTTCAGTGCTCAGTGCTCACCTTTCTTCCCACTCTCGCTAAACTGAGTGGCCCCATCTTCTCTTTGAAGCTGACACCTTCCTTTTCTCTGTCACCTGCTCATGGCCAAGGGATGCTGTTTTGCCTCCCTTTCGTTCTCTGGCTGGCTGCTTGCTAACTTTAATAAAGGTGCAATGCTAACAGGCCTGGAGGTGGCTCTTATCTCAGCTTCCACTGCCTGCTTTCATCTCCCCATTCTCCACCTCTTCCTTGCACTCATAATTGCTGCTTCTTACCCGACTGCTTGTCTGTTCTGTCAGCCTGAAAACTGCCCAGTCCATGTAGGTTCTCTGGCTGAGAAGCTGCTCATTCTTTTGGATTCATTTCTGTTGCTAACAGCTAACTCCATGTGCCGAAGCCTGGTCCCGGGTTCATGCCTTGGGCAGCGTAGGGGAAGGGGACCAGCTGCCTGGCAAAGGAAAGCTTCAGGCTGGTGCATCTGAGCTATCCCACCCCTGAGGCTGACACGTACCATGGCCTTCATCTGAGACACGCGGCCCTGCTCCCATCCTCAGATTCAGTGTCTGGCTCCCTGCAAAGCCCCTGCCTGATGGGAGGAAGAGAGCAGAGAGAACCCCTGCAACCCTCTCCCCTCTTACCCACCCTCTAATAAACTCCCACACCCAAAGTCCAAGTCAAAGGAAGCTTGGAGTCAACAAGGGGTGCCCTTGAGGGTCTGCACTGCTCCTCTCTCTCTCTCTCTCTCTCTCTCTCTCCTTTGCATATACCCGTCATTGTAAAACATCTTCCTCATACCATTACGGCTTAATGACTTTCCCTTCAACTTCACAAGAGGTATTAATGTCTCCATTAACAGCCACCAGAAATGGAAGCTCCATATATCATGAGTGCTGCTCCACGTCCTTCTCCTCATACAGAAGTTTCAGAAGCAGTTAAAATGTAGCCCTGTAGAAAATTAATGGCTCAATATACAAAATCTGTAATTGCTGCTAGAGGCGAGGAGGAGGAGGAGGTGGAAGTGCTCAGTCTTGGTGTAATTAAGTACCTTGTTCAGTGGCCGCTTCTCCCCCATGCCGATGGGATGTAGGTCTCGCACTTCACACACGAGGGGTGGTGGGAGGCAAATGGTCCCTACTTAGTGTCGTTTGCCCAACGGAGTTAAGCATCAGGAGAGGTGCCAGTGTGTGGCTCCTCTATCCATGGCACAGCCGTGAACGCAGCGGTTGCATGAAAGGGTAGCAGGGGAGGGAGCAGGAGCTGCCCTAAGACTTCTCACAAAGATGCTGTTCACAATATCCCTGCCCCACCATTGCAGTTTAAGCAATGGAAAAGCCCAGTCTGCTTTATCCATCCATTTCTGGTGGGGTGGCTCCAGCCTGTGTCACATTGTGGGGGCCATCCATGGTGATCAGCAGTACCAGGGAGCTTGGTCCTTCTGGAGACGGCCCCATAAAGCCGGGGGGCTGGTCCTGGGCAAGGCGAAGGGGATGCTAGGACAGTTGGAGCCTGCTCTGTTTTTCCTCAGGCTTGTTTCAGAGTGGGGAGGTTGCATTTACTCTTGTAATGGGCTGGGGAAAGATGCGTCTGCATGGCTGCTGGTCTGGTCTGCCTCTACAACCCTGACCAGTTGGCTTTAAACTGAATTAGTTGCCCATAGGCATCGGGTGTTCTGACAGTGCTTCTATGGGTTTATAATGGCATAAAGCTGATTTAGTCTAATTTGTTGTCAGGGTTTCTGGGGCTTGTGGTCTAAATTCAGTTAAACCAGACCACTGTGTGCAGAGCAGGCCAGGAGGTAGCCTGGACATTGAAGTTAACCTGGGAGCACTAACAGCTCTCAGTAAAGGCCTGTGAAGGAGAGGAGGGAAAAGCTCAGCCCCTGCAGCCAGTGTCACCAACAGGCACTGCTCCACCTGTCGCAGGTGCCCTGTGGCTGGCAGGAGGAGTGCGCAGTAGCTGGACACCCTCCCTCCGCCTGCCAAGGATGCTGTGGGGGATGACGCTCGCACGAGGATGGCAGCGATCAGGACGGTCGGTGCAGCAGATGTAACCACCAGTGTGAGAAGCACATACTTTTTTAAACAAAAATCAAAGTAAATTTCTGGATTTTTTTTTTTTTAAACATGCTTCTGTCAACTGCGAAATGACAATGACAGCAGCTAATGCTGTGACCTTCTTTTTAAATAATCTGGTGTAGCCCTGGGCAAAACTAGATTTTCAGAAGGTCTTTGACACTCTGGAACAGGCCCAGCTGAAAGAGAGTGGGACAGTGACAACTGGCATGGCTGTCCCAAGTGTTAAGGGAGAAGCTGCTTATCCCATTATTGCCACGCATTGTTCATGTCTCGTTCGGGTCTAGTTTGCACGCTCATGTAGCTCAGCTTTGCTGCCTTCCAACAACACAAGGGATGTTGAAATCCTGAGTCTCTGCACTGCACTAACCCGAAGATGACACATTTCATCAGCATGGTTTCTTGGAAGGAGCAAAACAAAGTAGCAGAGTATTTTCAATTAAGAAAAAAAATATTTAAAAAATAGTCAGATGACTAAACATTAATGAGTCCATCAACACTTTACGCTCTTCTGAACATTGTTGGTTCTGCCAGCTTTGGGAAAAATAAACGTCTTTAAAAACACTTAAAAAGCAAGAGTTTGACAGAATTTGATGTTACGCTTATGTGAAAGTCCTCCACTTTCATATGAAGCAAGAGGGCAGGGATCCTTCAGCCCAAGAAAACAGAGAGCATGTCTTTCCTAACCACCTAATGCAGATGCATTTTCTGAGTAGTGAATTGGTGTCTGCTGGCATCGAAAGCTTCAACAGATTTCGGCATGACACTGGTGCCTAAGGTGTTATTAGACTTCTAACCCTGAAGCTGCTTTTTTGGGCAACTTTTCAGTGCACAAAAAACTGCAACAACCTTCCCAAAACTGGCCAAGAGGAGCCTTGGAAGTAGTTTGGCTACAGCTAGGTAAAGGAAGGCATAGTTAGCACGTGACGGCATCCAGCTGATGGGTCTACAATGGCTTTTTTTATTTAGACAGTATTGGTGCGGTGCTAGGAACATGTCATTTGAAACAATAATAATAAAAAAGAAGTTTTCTATGGAACAGGTATAACCACAAAAAAGGCAGTGCTCACCAAAAATTGTTCTCCTGCTCTCGCGTTCTGTTGGGACAGGTTTTTACAAATGAGCCATGTGAACTTAAAAGCTGACAAGACAATAATGCATCTCCAGCTCATTTCCATACACAAGTGCAAACCCATAACCTACCAGAACTTTTATTTTAATTGTACATTCACATTTCTCCATTGACGTGGGTGACTTGTACACTGCCGAGTGATAAAAGTTACACAGTTCTGCTCTTTCACGTGCATTGATTTCAGCCATCAAAGAAACCTAGAAAACTAACAATAAACAACTTTTCCATATATCTGTAGCCAGGCTGGGAAAAATTATGTGACTTTTCCTTCCCTTCCCACCCTCCAGCAACCAAATTCCCCTAACTTTTAGGTATTTCTCTTTTAAATGACTGCTAATATTACTCAATATTTTAAGACGGTTTCCTACGGGTTTCCCGCAATGAAGCTGGCATTAGGTGCACACTGGGCTCTACCGCTCGCTTGCTCTTGCTCCTCTGGAAGCTCGTTTGGGCGCATCATTAGCGGCTGTTGCGACGTGCTCTCCGACAGTGCTGTGGGACAATATAATTTTTCTTAGCCTGCTATTTTTTCTTAACATTTTAGGCTCATCACAAGTCAGTTGCGGCGCTTTACAGTTTACAGACTTTTTGCCAAACCTTCTCTGTACACTGAAAGTGATTCAGAAATGACAAAAAATGCCGCAACCAATTAGCACGTACAAACATTTATTTTGAAATTTCCATTCTAACCGTTATGAAGAATTACATCATCAAAGCACTTTATGGCAGTGAAAATAGCTCTTACCACTCTGACTCATCCATTACTCCATTAAAGCTGCAAAATGTGCAATCTGCTTGAAAAATAGGTTGCTTTTTATTCAGTTTCCCATGAAAAGTCAAAATTTGATAACAAAAAAAAACAAAAGGAAAAAGAAAAACCAACCCAGCTTATAGGGACTCTACATCCAATCCTCTCCCCCTTCCCCCAAAAATAACTTACAAAGATAGTTTAAAGTTTTAAATGAGTTTAAAACCAAGTGCATCTTTTTTATTATTTTTTTTTCTTCTTCTCATAATAATCTTAAAATTCTAAAAACCCATAATTTACTTTCTTGGAAAAAAGGCAGCGAGCCGTTGCTTCTTGATTGGAAGAATATGTATCTCCGGCGAGTTCATTTTCTTTAGCTTTACGCTCCTGTTTTTGACGGGTTTCCTGAGGGCCTCAGCGCTGTCCCGGGGCTCGGGTGGGCTCTTCACGTCATAGCACTGCAGCACCGAGTCCTGGGGCAGGTCCCTTTTGAAGGAAAAGTTTTTGGTGGAGACCCCAGACAGGCCCTTGATCTTGCCGCAGAAGATGGTGGGCACGGCGTCCTTGACGGAGACGATGACTTTGGCTGTCTGCGAGGTGCTGACGATCTCGATGTTGTTGCCGGCCTTGGGCTCGCAGCCTGCCCTGCCCGCCTGCTCCACCAGCCACTTCTGCGGCTGTCGCAGTAGCTCGGCCGGCCCGCCGCCTACCCCCCTGCCCTCCACCTTGCCCGACGCCTCCTGGGGCTTGCAGGGGGTGAAGGGGGCAGCTGGGCCCGGGAGCTTGTCCGGCGCAGGGTGAGCACCGGCCTCGGCAGCGGTGGCGGGGCCGGTGCCGGCCACCTCCCCGTGGGGCCCCACTGGCTTGCGGCAAGAGGCGAGGGACAGGTCCAGGGCCCCATCCTCGGGCGGCGGTGGCGGGGCAGCCTCGCTGGCCCGGGGCGCAGGTGGCCCTTTCATGGAGAGGTCCAGCGCCTCGTTCTCGCCGCCCATCTTGATGACGGTGTGGCGGCTCAGCTGGGGAAACTCCCGTGGGTGGAGGAGGTCGAAAGGCTTCGTCTCCTCCTTCTCCAGGGGGGTCTGGGTGCCCTTGCAGGAGTGGGGGGTGAAGAGCGGTGGCTTGGGCGGGTCGGGGGCTGCCTTGGCCTCAGCACTGTGGGGCACGGGGATGGGGACGGGGATGGGGATGGGGACAGGGACGGGCAGGGGCACGATGACAGGGTAGGGCACCAGCAGCGTGGCAGGGGGCACTAGCGGGGAGAGGGGCGAGCTGAAGGCCTGGGGTGGGAGGGCAGCATAATCGGGGGGGGGCTGGCAGGGGGCAGAGCCCAGGGCACCCTGCGAGGGAAACAGGTCCTGAAGGACGGCGGCGAATCCCGGCGTCTGAAAGACGGGGGGCAGGACGGGCTCCTGTGCTTGGCCAGAGGGCTTGGGGTCCAGGAGCTGGGGCTGCCCGACAGGGGCAGCAGCGCCGGGGAAGAGGCCGGTGTGCAGGGGGCTGCCAGGGCAGGCGGCCCCCGGGGGCAGCACCAGGGGCGAGTTCAGGTGCTGGAAGACATGCTGCTCCAGGAGCACGGGCAGCGGGACAGGACCCTGGGTGGTCATGACGTAGGGGGTGGTGGTGTTGGTGGCCGGCATCTGCGGGGCGGCGCTGCCGGCGACCTGCAGGTGGATGGGCAGGACGACAGGGCTGTCCCCCAGGCAGATGGGCTGCAGCACAGTGGCCGCCACCTTCAGGGCCACCCCGCTCTGTGACTCGGCCGGCGGCGTCAGGATGGAGGGTGCAGGGACTGTCACCAGCGGGGACAGAGCCTTCTTCATCAGGTCAGCTGAGTTGATGTTCCAGGCCTCCGCCGTGATCAGCTGGGCCACCCCATTCTCCAGCTTGTTGTTGGCCATTGCCGAGGGCGAGCTGGTGACGTCCATGGGCAGGTTTGGGGCATCCTTGTACAGCTCCTCCATGTCGCAGGGCTTCTTGGGCTCTGCCGACGCCACCTCTACATCGCTGTCAGTGGGACCCGTGGCGGCTCCAGGCTGCCAGGAGCATCGGCACCAACATAATTTGGCCTGCAAGCCAGAAACATATTTTAGGCACTGCATAAATCTCCTCCTTAAAATAATATTTGCCATTGCCTTTAAAGACCCCATCGCCAAAGAAAAGCTGTTAAATGTTTCCACACTTCAGGCTAACGGCTCCATAATACAGTGTACTATATATACAGAGATGCTGGATATACATACATCCGTGAGTGTTGTACGAAGAGTTTTGAGGAACTTATATTTAGCTGTAAACACAGATAATTTAAAAGGCCTCAAGAACTGCCTGCAGGCAACCCGCCCCCCCTCCCAGTACACAGCCTGACACAAGGACTTGGGCTGTCCATTTCACATTTTTAAACAAAGCTTCACCTAATGACAGTGTGTGGCAGAGCCCAGCGACAGTGTGCTGTTTTAACTCAACAAAAGCCCCCAAAACAAACATTTCTAAAAATATCACAGCTAAGAAATATTCTACCATACTCAATTCCCCTACAACACTGTCCCTTTCTCATCCCAGTGGGATTTACTAACGGCAAGCAGGCGAGCGCCACACGGTGCATACAGCACCTCGGAAACTGCTGTGTGCAGAGTGAGAAAGGAGCACAGCCGGGCAACGGCAAAACCAAACCAAACCCCAACGCTCACCCTGCTACAGAGCTAGATGGAGACAGTAATGTGAACCAGGCACCTGATTCATTAAGTCCCATAAAATAACAAAAAATTCAAAGCAACTTCAAATTTATTTTGACAACCCAACACTTTCTATTAAACGAGCAAATGGCAATTAAAAAAGGGCAGAGATGGTTTCCATTCATGATTGCAGTGAAAGTTGCAGCCTATTCCCTGAAAAGATTAACATGCCCCTCCCCCTGAAAAAAAAAGCAGCAAATTAATGGTGCTGCGTATGCATTTATGCAGAAAGATAAATAATTTCCTCCTTGCAAGTTACCGTTGGCAGACTTTGGCTGGGGGCTGGCTGCTCTGCCTGGCACTGCCCGTGCCTCTCCTGAAGTGTGCAGCGCATCCTGCCGTAGTAATAATCACCATGGAAACTTGTCCGGTTTCAACTGCGTTACCATGGGAAAGCACCGGCGCACCCCAAATTTACATTTTTCACCTGCACACAGCTGAATCCTGCTCCCTAGGAGCAAAACGTGTGTCATTGCTGCCAGCCAGGCAGCTGGGCTGGTGGGAGAGAGGTGCTTCCCTGCGTCCTGCAGACATACTGTTGGGATGATAAGGAGGGCAGCACCACTCCAAAATTGGATGGGTGAGGAGTCCCAGCCCGGAGATGTGTCTATGTCTGAGAGCACGCGAAGAGCTTCGCTGGCTCTGGCGCTTACAGAAATAATTTGCTCGCATACGTGTTTGTAGGACCAACAAACCTGCTAAGGGGACAGGGAAAAGGGAGAAAAACCCCAAACCCCACAGACAAAGGCTAAAAAATGGCCAAGGCAGGGAAGCGAGAAATCTCCCAAGTCTCTCCTGAGACTTGTAAATCCTTGGATTTGGCAGTGAGATGCTACAGCGAGTGCAAGACTACAAAAATACCAGGAGTTAATAGTGGAGGCTGGTTGGGTAAAATGCTAATAATTTATCAGGCGCGTTTGAGTTCTTAAAAAGGATTTTTAAAAGTAAACAGATGAGTCATTTCTTTTCCTCTCCTGCTTCTGGCTTAAGGAGAGTAATTCCGGATTGTTCTCATCTCATGAAATGTTCTGCAGAAAACATTCACAAATACAGGGTTGAGGGTTTTTTTGTTTGTTTCCTTTTCCAGCCTCAGCCAAGACAGATTATAGGCAGGCAGAGGTGCCCAAGCACCAAAAAACAGGAGCAAAAATCAAACCCCTTATTCAGAAAGTGACAAGTATCCGTATCAAAAAGATTGGGCCAGTCTTGTTCTGAAAAAAAAAAAGGAACAGCAATCGTTTCTAAAAATAAAGACAATGAGGAGACCGCTCAGCAGATTCAAGCTGAAAAAAAATAGATGTTGCTGTTTCTGTTAAGGAATTAAAAATCCATTTTCTACTGTTCTTATATAACCTCTCCCTCCTTCTTTTTAAAATGACCATTTTAAAACCCTGTGGTCTCTGCAGTGTACACCAGCATCTTTGCTCCTCCAGCTGCTGCAGCACAGCCGAGTATTTTGCACATGACACTGGCTCTTCCCAATGTTTCTGTTTGCTTGAGAAGCGTGAGATCGTGGTGTTTTCATAGAGAATTAATGATGTGGCAGGGACAGGAAATGACCCCCTGTTCCCCTGGCAAACCCATTTAACGTTGAGAAATAGAAAAATTAAGATGAAAATTATGCTGCGTAAGAGACTTGAGGGATTAGCATGCTTATGGACCCATGGAGAGAGAGACAGATCACTGCTGAAGATGAAAGTATAAAACATAATAAAATTCCCCCATTGCTGCTTTAAAAGGTGACAGGGCTAGAGGCAGAGAAAATATCTAGATGAGGGGAAGAAGAGCTCATCTATCACCATCAGACACCTTGAAGAAATGCCTGTGGGCTGGGTTGGTGTTTTTTTTTAAAGCATAGTCAAATACTGTTTTCTAGACTGAATCCTTTATGTTTCTGGGATCTATAAATATATATTCTTGATCTTGCAGTCCCACACTGCCTCCGGCAGGGCCCCACTGTGCATGGGGAAGGAGAAGATGAGAAAGGGAAGTACAACCCTTGACCCAGGTTTATGGGTTTGAGGTGGGTTTTTTTCCCCCCTCACCCTTCCTATGTGGAAGTGTAGCTTTCTGTACTTCCAGTGCACCTGCTTCTTGAGCATGTGATCACTACAGAAAAAAAACCGAACAATACATTACATATACATATACACACTCAAAAACATTTCACGATCCTGCCCGCAGCCTGTAGCTTGGTGGTAGCTGGCTGCTAGGTACAGCGGAGTCCCAGCACTAGTGCCTCCTGCGCCCTGTAAAGCAATTTTCGGTTTCACCTGGGAGGCAATCCCAGGGCTGCTAAACATGTATTACACTAAACACCTATTATCAAGGTCAGTAAGCAGACAGAGTGAAAAGGATCCAAGTCCCTAAGCCTCCAAAGAGAAAATGTTTGAAGAGCTGGGATCAAGAGACAGTTTGAAGTTGTCCAAAGGGGTGTTTTATAGTTGCTGGACTCCTGTTTTATACTATGCACACCAAGTACACAGTACAAAACCGTAAGTCAACGTGGAGATGACTTCTTAAACTAAAGTAAATTTTCAATGTTGGTATTAACAGTGATAGCTATACTGTATTTCTTCTTTAATAAAAATCAACCTAAAGTATGTGCTGGGTTTGGGTTTTTTTGGTGGTTTTTATGATTGCTGCTTTACTGCACATAAATTATTCAGAGTTACCCAGTTTTTAAAACAAGTTTCATGTACCTAATATACACAAATGAAGGTAATATAATTCAGAGAAATTGCCTTAAGTTTCCTCTGTCTACCACATCTCAGTGCCGGAAAATCAATTAATTTCACTTTCCCTACTTATCTATTTAATATTTAATTTGCTATTTGTTTTAATTGAAAAGAAGCTTGCAACACAGAAACGAGCCCTATTGTAAATAAACCGGGCTTTCCCACTGGGGTGCTGATAAGAGTTAAGTTCATGGCACTAGGCAATGATGTGTGTAACTGTACAGGAAATGGTATGTTAGCTATACAAAAATGCCATGAAAGGGGTGGTGATAACTCTAGCTTATTTTTTTTATCTCCTGCTGACGGCCATGCAACAGACTTTTCTCAGCGCTGTGGCGTGCCTTCCTGTGGGACCGCAGCACTGCACCGCGTACAGCTATCCCTGCTCTCTGCTTGCTCATCTGTGCCACGGCTTATACCTCGCTATCTACACAGAATTCAAATTATACTGTGCACACTACAGGAAGGGTCTTAGATGCTCCCTTTGTGGGATGCCCTGTTCAGAACCTCATGAAAAAAATGGGTTTCCCTTCAGTATAAATACAGTATCAAACACAAAATAAAATGAGAAGTCTTGACTTAATGGAACAGTTTGGGGACAAAATTATGGACGGACTTGGACTTCAACATTTTGCCAAAACTCACTGCTTGTTGTCATTGATTCTTCTGCCAGAAGCAACATGTTTGATTTTTGCTCTGCAGAAGCCCATTAACAAGGGCCGTGGTGAGAGCGCTCCTGACAGGGACACCCCACCACCCTTCGGGAGGACAGCAGACCTGCTGAGCACCCCCGGCAGCACACATCTGACCAGAGCGCCATGCCAGGTCCTGCACACCCTGGTCCCCGTCGGGCTGGTCCTGCCACTGCATGGCAGCACACCCCATCACCCTCGATGCACCACAAAACCATGCACCCAACCTGCACTCTACTGAAGCATGGGTTTCTGAAGGAGCTCAGGGTTGGGCCTGCCCGTCCTCAGCAGTCTCAGCGACTGAAGCCCAACCCATCTTTCTGCATCCTTCTGCAGTAAATATGCAAGTGGGCAACAAGGACACATATTGTCATCGACCAACCAACTATAAGTCATCTTCCGTCCTACAAATTTTGGTTTGCATAGTTCAAGCCATATACAAATAAAGGCTTTACTACATTCCAGAGGATGGCCCTGAAGATGGTCGGGGGCTGGAGCACCTCTCCTATGAAGACAGGCTGAGGGAGTTGGGGTTGTTCAACCTAGAGAAGAGAAGGCTCCAGAGAGACCTTAGAGCAGCCTTCCAGTACCTCAAGAGGGTCTACAAGAAAGCTGGAGAGGGACATTTCACAAGAGTATGTAGTGATAGGACAAGGGGTAGTGGCTTTAAACTGAAAGAGGGTAGATTTATATTAGATGTAAGGAGAAAGTTCTTCACTGTGAGGGTGGTGAGGCACTGGAACAGGTTGCCCAAAGAAGTTGTGGATGCCTCACCATGTGTTCAAGGCCAGGCTGAATGGGGCTGTGAGCAACCTGATCTAGTGGAAGGTGTCCCTGCCTATGGCAGGGGGGTTGGAACTAGATGATCTTTAAGGTCCCTTCCAACCCTTCTATGATTCTATGATATTGTTACTGGTGCTTTGTTACTAGAATAGAAAAAATGTATTTGGCTAAAGTGAGCTTTCATACAGCAAATACATGGAGCTATTACTACACAAATAATGTACAGGTGGGCTCTCCCATATATGCAAACCACAGATGATTTCAGCAGTGTTTGCCTCTCACACTTCCCACTGATTCACGTATTCAGGCACTTGGGACTCACAATCCTGGCTATCGTGCACACCCTTTTAGTAATCCTCAAGCACCAAAGGGCAGAGGAGTAACCAACTCATAGCTCATGGTGAACTAGCCTTCTCCCCTGTGTTTCACCATTCACGGAGCTGCGTTTGATACCCCCCCACACACCTCAGCTGGGTGCAGAGGCACCAGGAGGGCCAGTGGGACCTGTCCCCGCTCTGCTCGCAGGAGGGCTGATGGTGATCCCCTCTGAGATATGGGGCAGGCAGAGTGGAGGAGACCCACAGGACATTTGTTAAGGCAACCAGCCCTTCACCCTCCTGCTGGCTCACAGTTGGGACCCCAAACATGGTCCTATTGCCTCTGGAAAGGGGGCTTGATGCCTCCCCTTGGTCATACTCAAAGGGGAACCTCTGGGGATGCACTTTTCTGTCTCCTCTGAGTAGCAGAGAGGAAATATCCCAGTTTAGCCCTGCCCTCTCCCACTTTGTTCCCTTGACTCAAATACCCAGCAACTCCCTGTTAAGGTTTAGAAGGCACTTAAAGTGCTTCCTAAAGTGCAAAAGTGACAGGGCAAGGTGAGAAAGATGTTGGAAGGACAGGCAGGATTCACTCTGGTACCAGCCAGAGAGAGAAGGGAGGGCTGCACCGGGATATCACCACCAGTATGAAAGCTACACCCACAGCCTTTGCTCACCATTCTTCTGCACAATGTCCCCTGCTCACCACGCACTTACGCACTGCCCTGTGTTACTTCTCACTCTATGGGAGCTATGTCGTGGAGGATGAGCTGGATGCTGCTGAGGAGCAGTTAAAATAAGAGCATCTCATCAGACAATTTCAGAAGATGCTGGAGGAATAATAAGGCTCTGACGCAGCCCATGCAACAGGTACTCTCTTATTTTCCACCACTGCATTATGGATCCTTCCGGGAGGCAAACCTGTTTGTGTCAAGGCTCCCATCCAGGCTGTTAAGCCCTGGGGGAGCAAGAGGGAAAGAAAATCATTATGGCAGTGCAAAACGGCACATTATAGACGGGACATTGACAATATGTATACACTGCTTCGGCACACAACACGATGGTTCTGAAACGCAGCAGCTTGACTGGCTGATTTTACTTTGGTCTTTTAAATAGTTCAGCTGAGAAATACCACAGCAGTCTGCCTACTGCACAGGCTAATCGCCTGCAAAGAGCCGTGTTAGAGTCATATATTTGCTAACTATATTGCTGTTGTCAACAGCCTGTAGTTAGCAATCCATTCTGGGGAGGAGAGAACTCACTTTCTTCTCATTTAAAAACAAATCAGACCAATTGAAAAAAAAATCCTGTCATGGGCCTGAAACCAGTGTCTTTACTCCCAAGGGCAATATATACAAGACAGACGATAAATGCTGTGGAAGGAATAGAGCATTTGCCTGACAAATTTCAATCTGTAGTGAATTTTTATACCCAATTTGAAAGCCTCACAAAACCCCCCCTACATTTGCAGCGGAAACTATGACGTACCCCAAGCATAAGGGAGATAGCACATGCCGCCATACTGCCAGATGCCTTTTCCCTTCCTCTGCTCTATTCACGAACTATTCCACTAATGGGATGTAACACCTAACTGACAGTCTCCTACTTTCAAAAGGACGACCGCTCACACAATACATAGTATTACATATAAGCAGGCACTATAAAAAGAGCTCTGCTTTGAAATCATTTGAGATTGATCTTGCTATTCCCAAATGCTTGAGTTTCGCATATCCACAGCACATTCCAGTTCATGGGGTCTCTAAACTGTCACGCTTGGAGGAACCTTGCAGCAGTTTCTGAAAAATAAACCTTTCGAATGGTGTTTTTTTTTTTTCCCTTGGCATAGTACAGAAATGCCTAAACAGCAGCAGCTTGCTTAGCCTGCAGTAAGCTGAACACATGCTCTGAGGCGGAGACAGTGCACGGAAATCTGATGTATTAAACCTGACATGTGAAGGGCAAATATAAATTTGCCAGCCATAATTACTTCTGAGTCACGTGCCACCCAGTTCAGTGACGTCCCTTCGACCCAGCAGGCTCCTCTGATTCGGTGAAGCTTTTGTACTCCAAATTTCTGTTCAAACAGGGAAGAGGAGTTACTGCTTTTGCGACTGCAGAAGTGTCTGTTTAAATCAGCTTTCTCTTGATGCTGCCAGCAGCATGCAGGTGTCTCCTCCCAAAGCTTGACGTAGTCCCTTGGATGGGGACGATGGCGGCTGCAGCATTGTGTTGGGATGGGTGCATCAGTAACGCAGCAATCACACCCCCGCCCTGAGCGCCTGTGGTGGGGAGGTGCCACCTACGTGGCCCTGAGGGAGCATCTTCTCACCAGCAGCTTCCCAAAAGCCAAACTGGAGGGCTGCTCGCTCCTGGGAAAGTCCTGCTGCACTCCCCTCCTCGCCTCTCACCCCGTCGTGTACCTCTGCTTGCTCAGAATCACTGAATCA
The DNA here is from genome assembly GCF_047716275.1 of Strix uralensis. Lineage (NCBI taxonomy): Eukaryota > Metazoa > Chordata > Aves > Strigiformes > Strigidae > Strix > Strix uralensis. The sequence continues at coordinate 51,809,000 of NC_133973.1, forward strand.
CAGACGGGTTGAGGTTGGGAGGGACCTCTGGAGGTCATCTGGTCCAAGCCCCTTGCTCAATCTGTCAGTTACTGCAGACCATGACCAGGCAGCTTTTGAATATCTCCACGGATGAAGACTCCACAACCTCCCTGGGCAACCCGTGCCACAGCTCAGTCACCCTCACAGTGTAAAAAATGTTTCCTGACGTTCAGAGGGAACCTCCTGTGTTTCCGTTTGTGCCCATTGCCTCTGGTCCTGCCACTGGACACCACTGAAAGGATCCTGGCTTTGTCCTCTTTGCACCCTCCCTTCATATATTTCTATACATTGCTAAGATCCTCCAATGCAACTTTGCCAATGCAGCCCAGGGAACCATTAGCCACCTTTGCGGCAAGGGCACGTTGCCAGCTCACATTCAACTTGGTAATCACCAGGAGATCCCAGGTCTTTCCTGCCGAGCTGCTTGCCAGCTGGGTGGCCCCCAGCACGTACTGGTGCCTGGGGTTGTTTCTCCCCAGGTACAGGACTTTGCACTTCTCCTTGTTGAACTTCATGACATTCCCGTCAGCCTGTTTCTCCAGCCTGTTGAGGTCCTTCTGGATGGCAGCACAACCCTCTGATGTATCAGCCGCTCCTGCCAGTTCTGTGTAATCTGCAAACTTGCTGCAGGTATGCTCTGCCCATCATCCAGATCATTAATGAAGACATTGAACAGGACTAATCCCAGTACTGACCCCTGGGGTACACCACTAGTCACTGGCCTCCAACTAGATGTTGTGCCACTGATCACCACCCTCTGGGCTCGGCCATTCAGCCAGTTTCCAATCCACTTCACTGTCTGCACATCCAGCCCCTACATCAGCAGCTTGTCTGTGAGGATCTTATGGGAGACAGTGTCGACGGCCTTCCTCAAGTCCAGGTAGACAATATCCACTGCTCTCCTCTCGTCTACCAGGCTTGCTTCTCATACAGTAGGTCAGTTTCCCATAGGGGTGTCCTGATTTCAGCTGGGATAGAGCTAATTTTTATTTTTTTCCTTCTTAGTAGCTAGAACAGTGCTGTGTTTTGGATTCAGTATGGGATTTGATATGAGAAGAATGTTGATAATGCACTGATGTTTTTAGTTGTTGCTAAGAAATCAAGGGCTTTTCAACTTCCCATGTCCTGCTAGTGCACAAGTACACAAGAAGCTGGGAGGGAGTGTAGCCGGAGCAATGGACCCAAACTGGGCAATGGAATATTCCATATCATATAACGTCATGCTCAGTATATAGATAAGGGTTGATTGGGAAGCTCACTCTGGCTTCTGGGATTGTGGTTTCAGGATTCTCTCTTCTTTGGGATTGCTAGCTGGGAAAGGGCTGGGCATGGGTCATCAGGTGGTAAGCAATCACATGTGCGTTATTCATTTGTATTTTCTATTATTACTATTATTATAATTATTATTTTCATTTTATTTTATTTCAATTAACATTGTTTTTATCTTGACCTACGAGTCTCCTTACCCTTACCTCTCCAACTCTTTCCCCCATTCCCCAGGGATGGGGGAGGGTGAGCAAGTGGCTGCGTGGTGTGTGGTTGCTGGCCGGGTTTAAACCACGGCAGAAGGCAAACTGGCAGTGGGTTGAGAGTCTAAGAAAGTCTAAATTAAAATGAATCAGGGAAAAAGTGGACTTACTCTAGGGATCTCTCTTGCATCAGAACTCCTGAGATTTACTATACCTTGACCTCCACGGTTTTCACACGTGTTGTGCACCCACGTGTTTACTTTTGGAGTGAAATCATAGGAAGAATGCAGACTCACGCCAGCATTAAAAGACTTCTTAGGCTTGAAAAGTAAAGTGCATGATTTTCCTATGGGAAAAAAATATTTTAAACAATTTCTCCTGTCATTAAATATCTCATTTAACTGATTATTTAGTATCATTTTCAATCAAAACATTACATTCACCAGCAAAGCAAAGAAAAATGAGCTGTTTTGAGAACACAGAGCTAAACAAAACAAACAAGAGAGATGTTACTTTACAGTAAATTTTAAAAACCATGCATTTTGTTTTCCCAGCAATCAATACACCAATGATAACAAGAGGAAAAGGATACCAATTAAATGTAATTGCCAGCCCTGCTTCCCCCAGAACCCGAAACAAAAAGCACTCAGTGTCAGTCTGATAAAATATTTGCTCCTTTCCCAGTCAAGCGCTTTATTAAATACTCCTTAAAACATCTCAGTTCTTACAAAGGATTTCCAAGTTTGATGTCAGTGAAACAACTTCAAAGCCTCATTAGTTCCCTGGCGGAGGTTTGTTCTCTTCCCAGAGACACTCGGCTCGCTATTTTGTCCTGACCCTCTCCACTGATCCCAGGCTCAGATATTTTTACTACATTCGTTTGATCTTTTCCGACATCCAGATGAGAATTGGTATCAGTGTGGCAAAGGCTGCCATCCATTGCCTGTCTCTTATTGCTTACATGAATCTCTCACTCCTGGTTACGAGGGACAGGGATCCCTCACAGACCAGTTACCAAGTCTTAGCCAACAGGTTAGTGAGGTGAAGTTAAAAATCAGGTTTTAAACTGCTACGGCACTTTTGCAGGCAAAACATCTAACTTTGCCCCATTACACCAACATGGTTTCGACTGCTTTGGCTGTCTCCCAACCAACTACACAAGCAAAGCACGCCAGAGTACCTCTTGAGGGGTAAACCAGCTCAAAACTCATAAACAAAGTGAGGTGCCACCAGCACCACACATGTCCCGAGAGCCCCAGCCCCTCAGACATGCTGCAAACCCTTTCCCATCCCCTCCTTACAGCATACCAGTTCCAGTTAAAAACCACTTTTTCTCGATGCAGACAAGGCCAGAATAGGGCTAACCTCAGCACTGTTGAGGGAACTGCCCTTAAGCTTGTCTTGCTTGCTAGACTTTCTTGAGACAGAGAGGAACTAATAATAGAAACCAGTTTTATTGTATTTTAAAGCCATGGAGGTTAGAATAACAAATCCCAATGCTTCTGAAACTCATTTTAAAGCAACTGAAAGTTTTCACACAACTCTCATCGTCCTAATATAGACTGGCTTAAATAAATAAATAGTGAGAAGAAAAGCAAAACTAAGTTAAAATCTGAATCTTCCAGCTCACAGATCCTTTTTTGGTGAGGTACAAATGCTCCTGTCTAAGACCACAGGTAAGGACATGGAGGTGATAAACCACACGGACGTGTGCCACCCAGCTTGCCACTGTGACCCTAAAGAGCAAAACCCTTCTCCTGCCTATAGCTCTGCCAGCTCTCAGTGGCACAGATATTGTCCCAATGACAAGATTTAGGGATGGGCCAAAGAGCTGAGGACCAAAACCAGACTCATCTTCTCTTGAGTACCAGGGTGCTGCTTGGGGAGCAAAAGGGCGGAGAAGCCTTCCCTCCCATGGTGCAAAATGCTGATATTTAATACTGCATCCTTCTCCACTGGCATGAGTAACCAAATGCTCCTTCAGCTTGCCACGTCAAGATCAAGTTTTATGTTCATAGCTTCAGATTTATTAGACTGACATTCCCTCTCCTCCACCCCATCACTTTGATAAACTAAGCCCAACATTTCATCAGCTACATGACGGTGCTAATCCTCAGCAGATTTCAAACTTGCCCTACTCTTGCACCAGCCTATTTAAAAATGTGTGGATGGAAAAACTTTCAAGCAAAAATAGCCCCTTATTTTCAACCTTGCAAAATTTGTAAGCAGCTGCAAGGATGTTGTTTAAAAGAGACAGAAAAATGTAGGACTCCTGTGATGTGAGGAAAACTGCAGCATTTTTTCTTTGAATTTTGCATCCTTTTACACACTCACTTTCACCCCAGTGTCTGTACCATTTCCTGGTTTGACTTTGACAGGCAGAGAAATGACCCCTCCGTCGTGCCGTGATACATAAGATGTCAGCCTTCTGACTGTATTCAAGCTAACACCAGCGTGAGATGCAGCATTACGGTGCTGATGGATATAACAAGAAGATCTCACAACTTTTCAATGTGTTTTCACCCTCAAAGCCTAATTTAGCCCTCCTAGAAGCCCCTATACTGAACTGTGAAATATAGATGCTTCTGACCACAAATAATATGCAAGTAACAGAAAATACTGAAAATCTGTCTTGTTGCACCCCAGTGCCACTGAGGTTACTGCTGTTCAGGTAACTAGTCCAGATTACCTGTAACACCTACAAACACCCTGCATGCACATGCATACTTGCAAGTACTTCTCTAGTGCCTTCTGCCTCATCCATTTGACTGTGAGGTCTTCTGGGCAGCAATCGTTTTGTTGGCACATGATTAGCACAAAGCCCAGACCTCATCTTGGATTTCAGTTACTGCTGCAATCCAGATTATCCATCATTCGTGGGGATGGGTGGGCACACACACACTCACCGAGGTGGCACGGGGCTGCCTTCCCTCTCATTCTAGCTACTGGCCACTACCTGGAGTTGCGTTCCTTCGGTGTGCCTTTTCCTTCCATTTCATCAAGGTCTACCATGTTTCTCTGCTGCTGGACCATTTACAGTCTGCCTAAGTGTGAATGTTAATGTCCAAATTTTACTAATTTGATGCTATATGAACAGTGACCTTTCAGACAGTTCAAAGGAGTCTTCTCCAGCCAGGTATCCTGGCTCTGACTGACACACTGCTCATGCTGCACAGAGGTGAGACTACTCCAAACTGTGCTCAGACCACACAAAAAAGTAATAATGATCTTTGTCATCAGGCATTAAGACCACTCAGAAGAAAAGAGTTATATTTCAGGAAATGCAGGCAGGGCAACCAGCACTGTAAAAATAGCGTTGCTACTGCAGGTAAAAGTAAATATTATTTTCCTGATACTATGAACTAGTCAACATGAAGATATTTCGCAGACATGTATTGCAAGAGGAAGCAAGGTCGGTCCTGCCCATACTTTTCCATCAAACCTTTGGAGAGTACATACATCAAGATGAATGCAGTATACCAAATTTTGTTATTATCACTTCCCCTATCTTAATGATGGTTGCATGGTTCCAGAAGAGGAGTGTGCTGCCATAGGATATAGAGCCCCTGACATATTTACTGCAGCATTTTTCACCAGCAATTTCCGCTGCGATGTGTGCTATTACATGTTCAGAAAAACTTAGAGAAACTGCAGGATGCAGAACAACAATTACATCTTTCCCAGATGAGACTACTACGTTAATGGATCGGCGTCATCCATCACCATAGATCGTAAGTCCTCTGGGAAACGTCACCAGGCCACTCCAATAAATCTGACTGGGAGATTTTATATTCAGCTGTTCAGCTCAGCCTTAGGAAGCAGCTTAGCAATACACTCCACAGTGCGACTATGGCTCAGCTCCCCTGGTGAGGTGATGTTGCTCTACGGCCATGAAGCTCTGGATGTAGGAGATCCTTGCATGCCAGCGTGGAAGGGCACACAGGGCTGCAGCCTGGTGTTAACTCCTCACACAGTCTGTTCTTCAAAGGACTGAATTTCAGTACGCAGATTGTAGACTGTGAAGGAAGAAAAGCTGACTGCACAGCTTCATTCCTCTACCAACAACAAAGCAAAGAAAATAAAAAATAAAGGAGAACAAAACTAACAGACAAAAAAAACCACCTGCCAGCAGACTGGTGCAGCTCTGAAGTAAATTTTTTTGCTGTCGATCTTCTTGATTCTTCAGGCCACCTCAGCAGGCGGAGCAGACTGTCTGCCGTGAAAATGTAAGGTGATGCTCTATTAGGGAAGAGCATACTTCTCACAGACTCTTCCTTCAGGAAAGCCAAACAAATAACCCACAAATAAAAACCTCCACGGCTCTACCATGTCCTAGCTTATCCTTGTAATAACAGGAGAACAGGACCTGAGGCTGTCTGTCCTCATCTCCTGTGCTAATGCAAATGCAGGAGCAGTATAAGAGCAGGCTGAGGGGAAGGTCAGGCTCATCGAAGCCCTTTTGGGAGGCAGCTCCAAGTGAGGGGGTCCGAGGGCACTTTTGTCTCTCCTGCTTTGTGTATATTCTGTTTCAGGCAACAATATATTTTCCTGACATGCCGTTCATGTAGCTGGAGCTAAGCATTTCCTCATACAGTACTGGGGGTGGGGATCTGCCAGACTTAACCATTTTGAGTCCTCTCTTCCCTTAGGCACTGGCTTTCACCACCCACCCCACCCCACCCCACCCCACCCCTGCCCCAGTGCAGTGCCTTCTCACTCACCTCGGATACCCAATACAAGGGCATCAACCCCAATGTCTGTTCCCACCAGGATGGGGGTACCACCAGATGTGCCCCCCAAAATGGGGACAGCCTTGGGGTGCCACCTGTGTCCATCCAACCCTCCCCATCCCCACGTGCCAGCCCCCTTCTCACGGTGGCTGACCCCCTCCCACTGTCTCAGTACACGGGTGCACCAGGTTTGGCCAGAGGAGCAGGGATGGAGACCGACGGCTTGAACAACTGCAGCTCCTGTGGCAGTGAGTACCTAACAGTAACCAGAAGGGAGCACAACAGAGCTTGGGAGATTAGCAAAACAAGAAGAAAGTAGTTTTAACTACATAATCATTTCAGGGAATACAAACTGCCTATAGCCTGTATAAGTCGTGAGAAACAGCACACGCTTGTCTTGCCTCAGGCAAATCCATATGTTGGTAGACAAGCTCAGCTACAAAAATTATACCCTTTCTTGCAGATAGAAACAGCAAGAGCACCCAAGAAGTACAAAATACTCAGTATTTTCTTGGCAGGGTGTTAGAGAAAACAACCATGCTCATTTAAAAGCTTGCTGTTGGCAAAGGGGGAGGGTGGATGCCCCCAGCCCTTGCCTCTTGCAAAAGCTCTCCACCATCCCTCCAGCGGGGTGGTCAGCATCAGGTCTCTGCACTTGCCCCTGCTCAGGGGGATAGGCTGTTGCTGGATGGAGGGTCTACTGCACCTTTAGGCTCCTCCTGCATGCAAAATGTGAGTCTGCCCACACCACCCCAAGAAACTCCATGGCTCCAGCTGGGCTGTCCTGCCCAGGCACACCATGTACAAGGACGGGCAGTCTGCAAGGTGCCAAAGCAGTGGGTGCCAGGCCACTGGGCTCCCGGGGGCCAATGCTGGCCAGCCTTTGCCCAGGATGGTGGCTGAGGGAAATCAGAGGAATCTGCAGTACAAGAGGCACAGCAGGAACAAGCTGCGCTGCAACATGGATTGCAAAAGAAGCCCAGAGAGCTAAGGTGGCAACCAAGAAAAACCTGTTTTTACCACGTGTTGATAGATGTGCTCACACAGCAAACCACTGGTCAAGCTGTGTGAACATCTGAATGGCACAAACCAAATCAGAGGAGACAGCTGTACCCTGGTGAGCACAAACCCTTTGTGACCCCAACTGAATCTTCCTCAGAAAGGTGTTGTGATCCATAGTTTGAGAAACCGAGCAGACATCTGCTGGCCACGACTGCACCGGGAAGAGTGCCCACTGAGACAGGCGTGAGTGACCACAAACCAGGAGACAAGCTCTCTGCAAAGATGTGCTCCATGCTGAGAGGGTTCCAGAGCCCCCCGAAACTCAGCATCCACAATTTTTGCAATGGCCATGCTGCAACAACCAACCTGCATTTCCTTGGCTGCCTCATACAACTGAAGGAGCCATCTCCATGTGGTGCATCTCCCAGAAAACACTTCATGCTGGTTAACTCCAGTAATCTCAAGGGCTGGCAGTCGGCTGCTGACTGCTGGGTGCAGAACTTGCCTCTGTTTAGGCAAGGGCCCTTGGTGGGACACCACTGGCATAGTCAGTGCCAGCGCTCGTGGTTTCACAGGGTACTTGGCTGTGGGGAGCAGGTCCCAGCGCACGCCCATCTTGTCACCCCCAGGTGTCCTCCACATCCAGTGGAAAGGCTCCTGCAGCATGCTACAAAAGCATGAAAAATCAATAGACTCCACTGCCTTTTTGTCTGTCATTAGCAATTTTATAGCTTAATGCTAACCAGAGTAAGCAGGAGAGCATGCTGCTACCAAAATTTAATTAAAGGGGGGGTAGATCTTTGAAGATCCTGAAGTCACCCAGTAAGATGAACACCTGGTGATCCCTGCCCTGTCCTTACAGTGATTAAGGATGATTTGGCCCCCATTTTTGGATGAAGATTTTGTCAGGACCCAGCCACCAGTGCGGGTTGGCAGCGGCCAAGGGGTGGGAAGAGGAGCAGCCCAGGGGCAGTGGGTGCCCACCGTGGTGGTGGCACCAAAGCCACTGACCTGGCAGCAGCAGCAGCACTGGGCACAGTATTGTGGGGTGCTGGCAAGGGGGAGCGGGAGGCCGGCTGTTTGGGTTTAGCTGTCTGAACAGGCACTGACGGATTAGGTCCCTTTGCATCTTGGGCACTAATTAAAGCTTGTTTATTATCCGATTGTTCCCGATAGCGTATATTTCTTCTTTGTGTAAACACAGCCGACGCTGATGTCTAAAAAAACACGCAAAACCAAAAGGAGTGGAAAGGTCTGTGTTTGAGCAAGTTATGGGGTGCAAGGGACACCTCACAGCCCGCCCCACCAGCGCCCAGCTCTCCCCAGCCAGCAGTCACAGGCATGGGCTCGCATCTGCTCAGTGCCGGGCTGAACAGTGAGCTCCATCCTTTTCTTCCACGCTGGTTGTGGTTTGCGCAACAGTTACCAGGAAGAGAAGCCCTGGCTGAAGCATTCACCCTCAGAGCAGCAGCAGTTATGTGTAATCAGAGCTTAACGAGGTAGCTGGAGCGAGTGCGCTCCAGTGGCAGAGTAAAGTTGTTACCAGAGCATCCCGGGCAGTGCTCGTACACACACAGACACAGAAAATGCACATCTGGAATAATGGGCAGCATCCAATTCACCAAAATTTTGGGGCCCTAGAAAGGGTATACCTAAATATAGTTAAACAAGACCCTTTGGCAATATCTGCATCCTTGATACAGTCAGTGGAGAAGGATCGCTGTCTCCTCCAGGCCTTGGCTTTAGGTGGGCTGTAGGCACCGAGTGGGTTTGGCTGGGACTAGAGTCCAGCCTTTACATTAAAAAGCCACCAAAGCTGCAAACTCAGCCACTGAGGAGAACAGAAATGCAACCTTCTCCTGGTTGCCTATATGCTCCCGATTCTGGGTGGCTGCATTACGATGCATTCTTAAATACGCAGTTATCGCCTCTTTTTCAAAAGGCCTTGTTATGCTGCAAAAGGACATACAAAAAAAGGAAACATTTTTTTTCATAGGTTTCTTTGTAACTTTCAAGCTTCTGACTCCAAACTAAGTAACACTTCTTTCACACAGATTTGTACATGTAATCTAAAAAAATTAAATTGGTCTATGAATCTGCTTTTAATGATATGATGCTACCTGCTACCCTTGTAAATGTATAGAATTATTTTAGTCTTTCTCTTGCTGCATCTTACAAAGGCAACACACTGTAGTTTCAGTAGTTGCATTTTTAAATGTGTTTATCTGGGTCACTGCTACTTAGAGCATAAGAAGATTTAGTGAAGCCAGTTTAGCATCAGTCTAGTGCAAAGGAAAAAAGTCTCTAATTAAAACCAAAAGATTTATACTGTTTGGAGGGTAAAATTCTCAACATTATCAAGTTAAAGTCTTTGGACTGATTCAATAAGAAAATAGACCTCTGGGCAATTTCATTCAAAAGGCACTTGGTGTTTGGGGGTTTTTTTTGGCTCATCACTAATTATTTCATTTAATTAGCAATTTCAGGTACAGAAAAGAGAACCAAGAGCATTACAACATCAGGATTTTCTTTAATAGTATGATGTAAAATCACAAATGACGAAAGAACGGGATTCCTGATCATGGCAGTCCATCTGATGCGCATGGAGCACTGCCGGTGTGCGTGCCAGCTTGCCCTGAGAGGCCACACTTCTTTGCCGTGTAGTGGCCGTCATGGAAAATGGGGGAGAAAGCAACCTGTTTTGATGGCACTGCTCCCAGATCCTTCCACTAAGATACAAATAATCTGCAGACAGACGAAAGCAGGGGGGCACATTCAGAGGCCAGGAGAGGCACCTAATGTAGTCTCCGTGTGTTTCCAATGATCCTAGCTTTCCACTGTCTTAGAAAATGCCAGGAGAAAGGAAGATATTGTTCAGGAAAGGCGAAGCTGCCATTCACACAGGAAATGACGTGGGAGGCTGAACAGCCACCATGAGATGAAAGTCTGAGCATGCCCGTGTGATGAGAAAACAATATCCCTCGGCATCACGCTGCCCATCGGGTGACAGGAAAGTGACTCAGAAGACAAGCGCACTTCAAAGGTTCGTGGAATACTGGTTTATTTTAGCTGAAGCCCGTCTGCAGCGGAGCAGGGAGGACTGCAAGCAGAAAGCATCCGCTCTGCATCCTGCAGCCGTGGCTGGAGCGGTTCAGCCCCCAGGAACAAAAGCCTTCCTCCTCTTTTCCCTTTCTTCTGGTCGATGGAGGAGGGCAGGAGGGGAAATAGCTGTCATTACCACTGCCGAACCACAGCCAGTGGAGGCCTGATGCCACGGCGGAGCAGGATGAGATGCTCGGTGACTACCCCGACGTGCCCCACGGTCTCTATGACAGAAAGCTCAACTGTCTATCCATCAGTAGGGTATCGGTGTGACAGAAACATTAGGTTACAGCAGCCGCATCACTCTGATCCGCAGTTAATTATTCCCCATATCCAAAGAGCAGCAACACAGGGAGGAAAGGGACAAGCGTGTAGTTGGTAGTTTGAATCTGTTATCGATTGGATGCTAACAGAGGGAAATAACTAACTATAAAATATTTCCTGTGTCAGAAACAGGGAGGAAGGATGATAGATTTTCTTCAGATTATTGGGGGCAAGAAAAGGAAAGTCATAAATTCTGAAAGCCCCAAAGTTTTTTTCAAACATGGCAGATTTCTTTCGAGGTTTTTTTGGGTTGCTTTTTGGTTTTTTAGTTCCCCCAATCTATTCCCTGACAGAGAGCACACCAGCTATTCAACGGATATGGTGATCTACAGCTTTGGTCCTTGGGGTTCTGATTTGATTGCAAGAAGGCAGCTTCCAGCACTCCCAGCCTTGCTCCAGGAGAAGTTGTCTCCCAGTCAGTAGGGCTGGCTACAGATCAAGACTCTGAAGGAGTAAAACTCTCAGTATCTGGTCCCTTAGTTAGAGAGGCTTTATTTTATCATACTGTTTTTAGAGATTTATCACTTCCTTTACCTTCCTCCATACGCACAGTGAAGAAAATCTGTTTTAAACATGCGACAGGCACGGTTTCCATCAAAGAGTAAATTTTGAGGATAAATAAAGAAAAAATGAGCTATTTTTAAGCCAGAGATGATCACCATGCTGATGAGTGAGCACAAGTGTCTGAACACCAGTGTTGCTCAGCATATTTACAAGATCAGGTTGCCACGTCATTCTTTAGATGATCTGAGATCACCGGAACCCCTTTCCTTAAAAATATGGCTACAAGAAGTAATTAAATGTCAGCTTGGGGTTTGTGCACATAGGCATGACCGCTTTCTCCTCAGGCACCTTGGAAGTCTGCTGCTGGTCCTTACGGAAAAATGCATTTAGCCCTAATACTAGGTTCAGCAGGTTGTGAAACTCTGCATTTAACTTGGTGGGATTTTGGTGCAACAGCTTCAGAGAGCTGTATTGGATCAACACCAGTAATGCAGATACCTCTGCAAGTAGGTCGGACACCAATCCTGCGGAGACCTGGAGCATGCCCCAAAAAACTGAAGCAAGGGGCAAAAAGAGAGGGAAGGAGGGTAGGATGCAGAGCTCCTGACATCTGTATCACAGAACTACAAGGACCTCTGGGTTGTCTCCAGATCAAAGGACCACTTGATAGCAGTCACCAAACGCCTTCTAGCGGAACACTACCATTCATCTCATTCTTCACACATTTTCCCAAGAGAGGCCACTATGTTGACGTGCTTCATGATTTATTCCCATGAGTAGCTGCAATGGAAGGAAGAGGTAGCACATGGAGACCTGGCACCAGCAGAGAGACTGGGGGATCCAGTTCTGGGGACACACATGGTGCTGCTGAGAAAAGTGGAGACAGGGCAGGGTACAAGGCACAGAGAGTTCTGGGCATTTAAAGAAAATAACCAGAAGAAAAAATGTATGACTGCTGTAGGGAAGATGAAGAGGGGAATGAAGGAGAAGAACCTATAGCTGCTGACACAAGGGATAAGATGAATGAAGCTGCAGAGAACACCTGAAGTAGAGAGGGTGGAAAACGGAGTTTGTTACGGAAGATACAGAAAACAGTGACAAATAAAGAGCTGCTGTGCAGTGCCCTTAGCTTGCAAATATAAGACTTGTTGAGGGATGTCTACTGTCTTTCTAAAATTGTTGCCAAAGATGGATGAAAAATTCCTCTGACCACAACTGAGGAAGTGATCTATTTCCGTAACTTTGAAAGCTGGAGGAGAATTGGGGTGTCTTGATCATACCGCAGAAAGTCAGGTTATGAAAACAGGTGTTCCTGGGCAGACCCATGCTCTCTTTTACAGACCTCCATGGGCTTCCCACAGTCTGAGTGCAAAGGTGTGATCTGGATTGAACGCCCGAAGGAAGTGATCAGCCAGCAGTGGAGTCCCAGCGCATCTCTACAGTATGATCTGCAAAACAGTATGATCAGCTAAAATTGCAGGAGCTGAGTTTCTGCGGAGTGAAAATATATTGAGGACAATGTTTAAGGCTCTTGAAGAAAAATATTCTACATTCTGTCTGCAGTCACTCCCATGTACAAAACCCCTTGCACTTTGTCTTCTAGAAAGAAAGAATATTGCACTGAAGGCATTCTTAAGCAATACCCTATCTTGAGATGACTAAAAACCAACTTTAAATGCATGTTGTCATTTACTAAGCCATTAAGAAATTTCTTATCATTGCCTTGAAGCCACAAATTCCTGTGGCCTGCTTAGACCTACTTTGTGTTTCAAATTCTCAAATCAGCACAACAGATGATTAGAAAATGTGAGTTACACTGTAGCCTTTAAATACCAAGGAGAACATCCCAAGCTTTAAAACAAAAGGTTACTGTGATTTAACAGATGGCCTTCAATCTGAGAAATAAAGTATCTAAAGTAAACAAAATGGAGTCTGAAGAACAAACAAAATATATTCTCAGGCCCAAATATAAAAGAACCTGAAAAGGCAAAGAAGAGTCAATACAGATTTTCAATTTTATTACTTTGATTTCATAAAATTCTTTGGATTGTGTTGCCTGCTCAGTACAACCATAGAAATCGTAATGGCAAATACTGTACTGTGATTTATGGATTGAAAGGTTGTCTGATTTCATTATGCTGGTAAATATAACAGTGGAGACACCTTCTCTTGGAAAGCTATTTCTAAATTGCTACATCAATATTCAGATAATCAAAATTGATATTTACCTTCTACAAGAACAGCATATGTGTGTATGTCCATGTGTGTGCACACATGTACACACACACTTACATTCTTAATATTTCTCCATCTTTCGGATAGCAGAAATACATGATACAGGAACTGCTGCTTTATCCCAAACCAAGACCTATGCAGTTGCAAGGTGCCCAGCCCTTCTCGTAGGACATTTCTACTAATCGTACCCTCTCTCTCACTAAAATAAAATCAAGCAGAAGTACCCAGCAGAGGTTCAGTTCAACTATTTGTTATTCCAGACCTATGAAGGCGTAACTTCACCTTCAGTTTACAATGACATAATTGATGGATAAATCACTGAAGCCCTAAAACATGCAGTCCAGCACTTACGTTAACTGTATTTATATTTTTCAGTCAGAGTAGAGCATGGTCAATAATTTTTTAACTAAACCTTGCTTTTCACTCATGGTTTTGCAACAGAAGTACAAAGAGCATTTTAAGGCAGATTTCAGTTACCAGAGCCCACATGCCACCACCTACGGCATCCGCGGGGCAGAAGGCTGACAGGGAAGCAAAGAATGCGAGACAGCACCAACAAAGAAGAAAGAGGCAGAAGTGAGGAGGCAACGTGGCCAGAGAGGGACAAGGATGTCCCTCTGCAAGGTGGAGCTTGGTGTCCCTGCCGACCCCCCTTGTACACCTCGTGCCATGCATCCCTCCTGGCCATCCCCAAAAGTCCTGCCCTGGTCATTCTTCCCTTCTTCCCCATAACACTGAGGTGACCACCTTAGGGCGTCAAGAGAGTCAAGGTCCCACAGCAGGCATGGCACAAGCTCGGCAGTGCTGGGGGAGCTGAGAGCAATGGGGACAGCCTTCTGGCATGCAGACCCACAAAGCCGGCGGGTGCTGCAGCCCGGGCTGCCCACAGCACTCCTCCACGGCACAGACTCGGTGCCGGGCTGGCCTGCGAGCCGTGCCTCTGCAGCATGTCCTCCCACAGCTGGCTCGCACAACCCGCGTCCCCCGGCCATTGGGGCAATGAGCCTCCGGGGAGACTTCTGAAAAGGGTCGGGAGAGGATTATGGAGACAGCAGCAGAAGCTCCCAGGACATGCACCCATCCTCTGCGGCAGGAGGAAGAGTAAGGGCATGTCTAGCCGTGATAAATAAATGAGGCCACATCCCCATTTCTGCATGCCGCTGCGGGAGCCCACAGGGTGATCCTTTGCCTTGTCCCCCTCGATCATTGTCACCAGAAACAACAACCGGCTCTTATCAGCTCAGACATCTCTGGGAAGGAGTGACTTGAGGACACAGTGTCCTTCCCTGGTCCCTTGAACCCCCGAGACAATTTACAATGTTGTCATTCGTGCATACTCCCTCCTCGTCTGCCCAGTTCTTGCCTCCAAATTTAACATTTTGATTTCTAAATAAATGTCCTTTAGAGCTCTTACAAGACCTTGATGATAAGCCATTTTACTGATATTCTGGTTCACTTTTCAAAATATTTGCAGATTATAGCATAAATAGTATTTGCTTTTATTCCTTCTTTGGGAGATAGCAGTTCAGTAACTTACATTACTCAGATGAAAATTTATTGGTTAGCACTGGGGAAAGCAGATCCTTTCCAAAATTAGCCTTTGACCCAGTTAGCCTTTCATAAACAAGCAATGATTTGAAAAATCCTCAGCAGATAAGAGATGTATGCAGTCCCAGCATCAACTTGCACGAACGTTAGAAGGTGTAAGGATAACAAAGCTACATCATCCATATTTTACAGCATAAAGACCGGGGATGAAAAACTACAGAAAACTTCCCTAATGAAATGTCAAAGCCAACTAGCTTCACTACAGCTAATCCGCAAATCTTGATGACAGTGCAGATTACCCAGCCTGCTAAACTGGCAAGCGCCCAAGGAAGCTCATCTCCCAGGGATTACACCTCCATTTAGGCTTGCCTTGCTCTGAATTATTTGGAAGAGCCCTGGAGGAAACAAGTTTCAGCTCATCTATTTCCTTCTCGGGGCTTTCAGCACACTACCCAGTCTTAAAGCATCAAGCAACAACAGCACATATACACATACACAGAGACAGAGTCCCAAATATTGACATTACTGTGCAATAGGCCAGTCACCCGCAGATACCAGGCAGAAAGCTGCTGACAGATGCTGCACTATAAACCTCCTCAGAACCTTAAGGTTTGGCAAAGAAATCCCCTGTTCTCCATCTACACTGCCCTGACACTTGGATCCAAAACATGCCCGAAATGAGAGATTATTTTTTTCTCACACTGGCTATCTATAGAAGATCCTTTTTATAAGTCTCTGTTGCGCAGCTCCTGAATGTCAGGCCCAGCAAATCAAAACATTTTATTGTAATTTCATATTGTTTACTTTTGCGAGGCAGGATCTTGGCAGAGACGAGCGTTTCCTCCAGGGACAAGGAGGATGGGGCTGGGAGCGGGGGGAGGATGGAGAGATGGAAGGAAGCATTTTAATGCAGACTTCCTCATTGTCTGATTTAATAGGGACCCTGGCTGAAATACAAAGGAAGAGGTAGCTAAAAAGACCTTTGCTACAAATTTAGAGGCACCAGAGAATAGGTGCGAGGATGCACCAGGGCCAGCCTATGCAGGCAGAGACAACAGATTAGGGATGCGGCATGGCAGCAGGAAAACGCCGGCAGCCCTTGCCACCACCCCCGGCTCCCCCGCCACTGCCTCCTCAGCGGGATCAAGGAGGGTCTAGGGATCCTCTCCGGGCAGGCACAGACCAAAGGGCCGCAGCCAAGAAGGCACAGGGAAGGACAGCGTTGCCACTGCTGCTCCCACTGTGCTCCCATGCACCCTTGCAGAGCCAGCGTGTCCCCCCAACCTGGTGACGCTCCTGGCTCCTTCCCCAGACCCTCCTCCTTCCTCCCGAGCCCCAAACTGTGGGCAGGTTGCCCTTTGAGGAGGATGGTACCACCAGAGCATTTCTTGCCCCATCAGGACCCTCCCGCTCTTCCAGGAAAGAGAGGAGGAGGAGGTTCCTCGCACCCTGCTGGCCAGGGACACTGGAAAGCACCAGTGATCCCACCACAGGCATCTATTTTTCACTGCATGTTTCCAGGGAGATTTGACTCACAACGTTCAAATGTTGGGGTGAGCAATATTTAAGCTGGTGAGAGTATTTAAGAGCTCCAGGTTGGGGAAATAAGGCATTTGTAACACATCACATTCACACCCTTCACATATATGTGGTTTCACTTTGAGCTTGCTGCCAAAGCCACGGTCCGAGGAGAGGCCTGCAGGAGACAGATAATGCCAGGAGAGCAGTATGGCCAAAAGGGATTTTATTGACTTTGTTTTATCGCCAACTGTCCCTATCAGAGACCCGGACCTTCTCAACTTCTTTAATCCCAGCTTCCTTGGGCCGCTTTGTACAAGACAAAGTCCTGGGGCCAGACACATGGAAGAAGCATGACGCCTTGAAGTCAGAACTTGCCCTGTCTCCAGGACTGCCTGTGGTCACAGGCAGGTGGGCAGAGACAGGCGACACCCCCCGCTCCCACACACTGCCCAGCAAACCTCGGCAGGGCCAAGCTGCTGGCTCTCTGCTGGGCATAGGCATAGCAGATCTCCCTGCCCTTCAGCATCGTCTCTCTCCTCAACCTTCATTTGGGTAGAGAAAGTGGTTCACAAAGACCTTTGCACAAACTCACCCCAACAACAACCACCTTACTACGTAAAATGATTCACTGGTGTTTAAAAATCCCACAAACAGGAGCCCTCACCGACTTTATGACCGACTTCCCACGAAGGCACCGAGGCCAGCAATCGCTAATGCTCCGTCTGGCATTGACTCCCCGTGAATATCTCTCAGCAATAACAACTGATAGCAGAGCTCGGAGCCTACACATCATCCTCCTGTTTGTACATAAATTCCCTTTAAAAGGATTTCGGCATCCTCACGCTGCTTCTTCCAAAGCGTTCAGGCTCTTAAAGCCAAGTCAGCCAGACAGAATGGTGCCACACAACTACAAACAACACGGGACAATTTTTATTACAATACACAGCACTATTATTTCTAAAAGCACTGACACTAATATGCAGCATGTAAAAATACACATTCATCATAAAGAGGTTAGGTACTAATTCCTGCAGCTTAATTTTTTCTTAAGGGCACCAGCCCATTTTTCAATTAAGGCAGGATAATATTATTAATCATAAAAAATTGCTGATGTGTAAAATTGTTTCCTTTCTAGCTAGCATTGGCTAAGAAACGTCAGACACGCTGCCTCTGAATTAGTCTAACTTAGTGGCAGTATGGAAGCTGTATCATCCTTTTTGGTGAGGACTCACGCTGCTCCCAGCCTCGGCTGTGGGGAAAGGCGCATCCCTCTGTGAAGCGCACGGACCCACATCTCTGCTGTGCCGGGTGCACGGTGGCAGCAAGGAGCCTATGGATATAGATTCCCATGGAAAAGCAAACACCATCTGCCATGGGGTAAAACAGCCAGCATCATGGGGAAGCCCCATGCCAGAAGCATGTTTTAATGGTCTCTGTTGCCTAACCATTTCCAGGGCACCGTGTTTCAGCACCTCTTGAAGAAAGAGATAGGGTTTCTGATCTCTTCCGCAATTTTTAGTGCTAAATTTGGCACTACAGAACTCTCTGGTGAAGTTGTCAGTACCTTCTCTTTGATTTTTTTTCCTCCTTCCTCTGCTGCTGAATGGGTTTGCCTAATCCCTGCCAAAATCACTGGGCACCTTGCCTTCAGACTGGGCCACCAAAAGCAGCATGAAGGAAAGAGATGAATTAAAAAAACAACCCAAACCCTATAGAATAGTAAGTTAGGAAGAACAAAACCTCTCCTTGCCCTGTAGTAAGCAAGGGAGACACCTGGGCTGTGGCTTGGCAGGACCTGAGAAGATGCCGCAGAGGTGTGGGCACGCGAGCATCCTCCAGATGGACAGCAGCTCCCTGCTGTGGCACACCCTGGTACCTGGCTCCTGACCCTGCCCAAACCGGGGACCTCCTGGATCACTCCCAGCGCAAGTGCCCAGCGCTACCCGAGGCGGGCAGGAGGAGACCGGCACGTACCCTAGTCTTGCTCCTGTAGGCAGTCAGTCGTGCCCTCCAGGAGCCCTCCATGGGACCCAGGCAGAAGTACCCAAGTGAGGAGCAGGGCTGCCCCAGGCCCCTCTGCGCCGGGGCCGGGAGATGATCCTCTGGCAGGTTTGCTGGGGATGACGGAGCTGGAGGAACGCAGCCTGGCTCCTGGCTCCGCAAGTGCCCGACATGTACTTCAGTGGCACAGATCCAGACAAAATGCCTTGTCTCCAGCCATGTGTTCAACCCTCTTCCCATCTATGGACACCTTCCCTCCCACACATCACTAAGTCATATATCCCCTGACTTCTGTTGAGATTTTGCACTCCCCTGCTTACAAGACCTCCCAGGAGCAGCTCATGGCAGTTATCTCCTTCGCAGCACAACCTTTGCCCATCGCCTGGAAAACTTTTGGCACCACTCCCAATTTGTGTGCCCCCACCATTCATCTCCTCCCTCCCTGGTCTCGTTTCTCCCCTTTTTTGGAACCACATCCTCTGTATTTTTTTCCCCATAGTGACCAAACTCCCAGCTGCAGAATCCCCCTCCTGTTTTTCCCCCACATGATCAAGTCCTTAGCACTATTCCCAGTTATCTGTAGCCTTGTGCCATTAGTTTTCTGACATCACCAAATACTTTCTTATCTGAAGCTGGTATTATTTATATACAGATATATATATAAAAGGCCATCTTCCACCATCTTATTCACTGCTGACCAAGAATAAACCATGTAAAGAGAAAAGGCCAGATGTTGGGACCACCTTGGGGGATGCCCCACCCCACGGTTGTTGCCTCTTGGCAAATACTACCAAGAGGAGCACTTTCACTCTGAAGTCTGCAGAGGCAAATCAAATAAATAGAAATTGTGAGTTTCAGCCAAAAAAATCCTTTCTGACAAGAGTCACTCCTATTCATATGACTACTCTCATTAAGATCAATGAGAACTGGAAAAAGCTGCAGGACAGTGTGCATGTGTCTCCTGGCTGAGATGTTCAGCTGTGTTTTTCCTTGTGAAAGGGAAAACTAATCCTGTATCACCAAAGCAATAAAATGTAGTGAGATTACTGGTCAGCAACTCACCAGATAACCACTTCCAACAGTGCTATAGTTAGTAACTACTCATTGACAGTAATTGTTACAAACAACTGAATTACCAGGGAGAGATTTTCATATTATCTATACCCATATATATAAAAATACCACTTTGTACAAATCCAAAGTATGTGAGGTTAAAGCTAATGGGCTAGCTTTGTTGAGCATCTCAAAAATCAAATTAACTGCAATCAAATTCATGGCACAACTCAGGGTTCATTTCATTACTATCAGAAAATTCAATCTCTGAAATCTTACAATATTAAGCTAAAGCAATGATCTTTCCGTTAAAGTTCTTTCTTTTTTCATTTTAAGGTGAGAAAAAGCTGGCGGGCCTGGGGAAGGTGGGGGTGGGGATTCCCGATGGATACTACTGAAAGCTTGGCAAACATTCAATCATATAAGGGAAAGGAAAAAAAGCATCCCTTCAAACACATACTAAAATACATTTTGCAGTATAAATTCTGCCTCTTGCATCTATTTCCATATCGTGCCTTTTCTTGCAAGGATTAAGTAGATATACACATATATATGCCTATACGCATTTAAATTCAAAATACAAATCCATTAGGGAGCTACTTAAATCTGCTCATTGCTGCAATAACTAATCATCTTATCTCTGTGCCGTACTGTATGTAGGAGAGCCAGAAGTTCATTGCATTAAATGCAGGCATTTTCCTTGTTTTAATGAATCTGCCTTTTTGGTTTATTTTACAATAAGCACTCTTTAACCTTACTGCAAGACCTAGCTGTAGAATACTCACTGCAATTTCAGTCTCCTTTTTTATCCCTCCTCTTCAAGGTTCCCAGCTAGGTCTCTCTGCGGGAGTCAAGTGTGGTTTTAATAAGGCAGATGAGGCAGAGCTTCTCAACTGCTTTTGATAGAGGTGAGGTGGTCAGCTCTTTATTGACTTTCTGCAGTACTGCAGCTACGGACCGTACAGACAATCTTGCTTTATGAGCATGCACCAGGCAGGAAATGGGCCTGGAAATTTCCAGCCGGCGATGTTTGATGCACTGTTTGAAAAGCTGCACGATGTGCATATAAAGGAAATGAAGGAGAGCCTTTTTTGTTGTTGTTGTTGTGCTAACCCATAAGGCTGCAGTTGCTACACGTACCTAGGAGTGCCTGTTCAGGAGCCATTTTAAGAATTAATATATCTCAGCAAAAGGAAGAAAAACAACGTTGGTTATTTTGTGCATGTGAGAGAGTGCTGCGTATCAAAGATCCTTTTATAAACGCTTGGAAAAATCACATGGGAGGTAACTAGCCGCTAAACGATTTTACTGTCCCTTTCTTATGTAAGCAGTCACAGCACATACACGCTGTATACAGTGCACAGCTGCACTGATATACACACAACCTCACAAGGGGATGTGGAAAAAAGGAAGCAATCACAGGCTGGTATCATGTACTATTAAGGTTTTATTGATACCAGCACAGAGCAATTGCATCACTAATTAATGGATGCTCACAAGCTACACACATCCTTCCAATCAAGTGGCAATAAAACCAGGTAGCCTTCTTCACCCTCACACATATATTACTTCAGCTATTTACACTCATCCCTTTTTTTTTGGACTTCTGCACACACCCTCTCCCCTCACCACCTCACACTGACACTAGCAAGGTATATTCCTCTGCTCCGGGATGAGGAAGATGCACCCTCATGTCCCCGCTCACGAGCTTCCCACGTGAGGCAGAGCGAGCCACTCCGAGCCAGGTTTGTAACTGCAGACAGGGTCCAAACTACACAGACGGGAGGTTTGGAACCTCCCCCCCTCCAAAATGTCTCCACATATGCAGACATGAAAATAACTATTAAAGTCAGGCTTGACATCTCTCTGTGCCTCTTTACTCCCTGCCCAAGGGAGAGAATATCCTCCTGCCCCAGGAGAGCATAGTGATGGTAAGCAGATCAAAGATGTCAAGTAGGTTCAGACATTTTAGTGATGGCAGCCCTACAAAAGCTAGAACAGACTTTAGTCCCTACTAAATTACCATACATGCACG
Organism: Strix uralensis; assembly: GCF_047716275.1. Lineage (NCBI taxonomy): Eukaryota > Metazoa > Chordata > Aves > Strigiformes > Strigidae > Strix > Strix uralensis. The sequence continues at coordinate 51,830,545 of NC_133973.1, forward strand.
CCTGCCCACACCCGGGTGGTGCTGACTGCGCTGTGGATGCAAACACCAGCTCACAGCCAGCTGCAGCAGCATCAGCTGCAGAACCGCTCCTGTCAAGGACTGGCTGAGGAAGCCAGGTCCCACCTCCTGCTGAAGCACTGCACCCGAGTATCCAGAGCTGCATGGTATTTATCACGACTTCACATCTTTCTGCTAATTGCAAAGCTCTTGGGGACTCTGAAAATAAAACTATACACACATACAGGGGTTCAAAAATCTTACAGCTATAGTGTTACTATCAGAGCATATGCCCTTACTGCATGTAAGATTTAACTATATGTTTAAATTCTACCGACTTCAGTGGGACATAAGGTTTTACTTAACTTTCATTATGTGCTTAAGTGTCTTTTCTCAATAGACAGGCTTTCCTGCACAAGAAATTTAATGTATACTAGTCATTTGTTTTATAGTTACATGGATAATATGTCTTGCCTTTCCAATTACAGCACTGGGCTACTTCCACCATAGGGTATTATTTGTTACAAATAAATGGAAGAGCAGGTAGAAATTGGGGCAGGCTGCATTTTTAGTTAGCCGCCTAAAAAAACATGGACAATGGTGGCCAGATGATATTGCCGCACACTGCAATGTTATCTGAGTGATCCCAAATTTTTGCCTGCTAGATAAGCATCTGTGGACAGCTATAACATAGTCCTTAAAGGAAGGTGAGGAAAGGACAATAACCTATAGCACAGAACATTTCCATACTGTGTTCTGCATTTTATACTTGAAACGCAGCTACAGGGAACAGGAGTCTTGTGAAATAACAGATGTTAGACTCTCATCACACATACACTGCTTTAATTCAGATGACCTTGCTGAATTAGGAAGCTAAATACAAGATAAATGCCCACCTTCTCTCCTGAATGCCTGTCTTGAGCAGACTTGGTTTTGCTGGTGTTTGGCTGATCTGTTTTTCCTCCCAGTTCCCCATCTGCAGCTCCCCAAAGTGTGTTCTTACAGCAGTTCAGCTTGTTTTTCCAAATCAGATGCTGCTTACTTTGTGAATCTCATGAATTTTTTTTCCTGATAGGAATTAGTGACTGCTTCACTTTAACCCTCGGACTTGGCAGAAGCTGGAGACTGGCCTGGACCTGCTGCCAGTTTGTGCTCTGGGTCTACTCCCAGTAGGCAATAGACACTCAGGGCTTCTGGAGGGTCATATGCAATACATTGATTTCACCAAAATTACATGCAAGTTTCACTGTTTAAAGCAGAATTTAAACAGTCAAACAATTAATGATTTCTTTAATTCTAAAGGTCTTTTTTCCGCACGTGTTTAAAATACTCTAAGAGAAGAAACAGACTGGCATTGTCTTTCAGTCTTTTGCTGGTGGCAAAGCAGATTATTGCTATCATATTCTGCAGGGGTGCTGTCAAATGCTGTTCCAGGCTATGGGCCAAAACCTACCCCCAGTCCATGTGCTCAGTTCCCACTGGCATCAATGATATCTCCACCACGGACTGACAGTAGTAAATGGGCAGAGATGTGCTGGCTGCTCAAATAGCACGATCTATGTGCTGAATAATTCATTTTAAACTGTTGCACAGATGTCAAAATGTTATTGCTGATTTCTAGCCAGCAGAATGGGCGTTTCTTCTCCCGATACGAGTGTGTCAATGCCTGCAATGCCAGAGAAGATCTGGGGGATGTCTCAGCAAGACAGCAAAGCCCATACATGGCATGCCTGCGAACATACAATTAAAATGCTCGTTACAGGCCACCTTGCGCTCTCCTTATTAGGATTCTCCTGTGGACGCGCTAACTCATTGCCTCCAAAAAATGCCAGAAAAGCAGCTTAAAACATGCTGAAGTTACATAGGTTTGAGTGTATGGTCTCCAACAATCACTTCAGCTCTTTGGATTTTCTATAAGTCCCACAGAAAGCCTCTAAGTACAAATAGCTTAAGAGTCACAGCCAAGTTTGGATAACAAAATAAACCCAAACCAACAAAAAAACCCCCTGCCTCTGTAAATGAGAGTAAGTAGATCTATCCTACAGACTTTGTCAGCCTGGCCATTGCAAGAGCCCCACTGTAGAAATCAAAGATCTCCCTCCCCTCCAAAAGCAAAGAACAGAAAAGGAGTTTTCCTGTGTTTCCCCTTTCGCTAAACCTGAAGCAGCCAATCTGTTCGGCTGGGCTTAGCACTGAGATTGTCCGGGAGCTGGGCTCACCCAGCCAGGTGTTCTCCAGCTGCTGACAGCCAGCAGCCAGCTCCAGGAGCGAGGTGGGACTCCCACGTGCACGCGGGCTTGGGCGGCATCACAGGGCGTGGCTGAGGATGACAGGAGGGATGGAAGGAAAACAAGGAAGAGGCAAGAAAGCCACAGTGCTTGAATTGAGATTGGAGGCCAGGGATCTCTGACATGAACCAAAAGAGTGAATGCACCCCATGCCAACGTCTCTACTAGGGATGTGTCAGCTGAAAAGCACAATTTTCCATGTTCGCAGATGGGCTTTTTCATGTCAGCTGGTCTGTGTGGAAACAGACCTAGGCTTAATGAGGTCTAATTTGTTTTAAATCCATAGGTTTCTTTTTAATAATTAACAGTCCCCATCGCTCAGCAAAGCCATTCCTTACCCCTGACTACTTGCTATTAGGAATGAATTTACTGTGAAATACTGCTAAAAGGTGGAAAGCAAGTGACATAATTCAAGTTTTAATTAAAAAATATATATATCACACAAAGCCAGAGCTGTAGAAGCAATCATAACCGAATAAGCAAAAAAATCCCCAGCCCAACCCAATGACTACTCTCCCCAGTTACCCACTTTATTCTTTTTATGCTATTTGAATTCTTGTAATTGGTTTCTCTTACTGGATGCCCTGTGCCCAGGCCATATGTAAGGTTTTCTCTCTGCAATTCCAGGAACTAGCGAACATGTCAGCATCATTACCATGAACATTACGCACACTCACACGTGAGGGTCCAGGAACTACAATTAACACATTAAGAAATAATAACTGCCAAGGGAGCAACAGAAGATAAACAGCATGGAGCTGATGTAGCAAGAATTCTGCTTGGGAAAGGGCTGTCTCTTGGGTAACGGGCAAGGGAGAGAAATTGAAGCGTTGTGCAGCACTGCCCATTTAGCGAAGAAATCCCCAAAAGCAGTTGAACAACTGCTTGTACATTAATTTCTTGAAATTTAATTTCACTAAAAGTATTGCTGGTTTGAAACTAGATTTTGAAGGAATTTGAAGGCTCCTGTTTACAAAGAAATAATAATCATATCCTGTTTGAAAGCTTAAACTTGATACAGCTTTTGCTATTTGAAAAACTGTCCTGAAGTGCTGTGGGGTTGTTGGTTTTTTGTTCTGGTTTTTTAATAGAAGCCAGAAATATTTATTTCTTTTATACATATATTTATATATATTCAAAAAAACAAAACAGAAAAAGACTTTTTTTCCTGCTTGTTGATATCCATTTTGATGACCACCTTTTTTTGTTTTCTTTTTCTTTTAAATGAAATTGAAAGAATTATTTTCAAAATGTTCCCAAGGATTTTTAATGAAAAAAATTCTTTAGATTCCAGTGTCTTTTATTGAAAGGTTCCAGTCTGAAAATGTTTTGTGTGAGTAGTCCTGCAGAAGCTGCCTAACAAAAGCCTGCAAGAGCATGCCCACCATTTGAATATATATTTTCACTACTGTAATGAACAGAAATCATGGACCACACTTGTGTTTTTGGATACCAGTCTTGACTTTTGCTATTGCTTTCAGCTTGACAAGCCAAAGGCCTTAATACTTTATTTTTCACTGAGATTAGAAGCTGAAGGACACGATGGCAGAGGTGAAGCTTATGAAATGTTTTGTCTTGTGTCTCTCCCACCTTGGGGCTGCACAGCCACAGAAAACCCAACAAAAATATTGCGATTATAACCCCTTTCCTACATTCACTTAAATCCCTGTGAAGGAAAAGGGAGGCAGAAGAGGCACAGACATGAGGGTAGGATTAGCAGCCTTGCTCAACCCCACCTTTTGGGGAGAGAAGGGCAAGTCCCTCTCAAGATGGGGCGATGCCTGTTACCCATCTGGGGATGCGGGTGCAGGGTTTCTGTGACAGGCGTGATCCCTCACGCTGCACCCAAGCATCGCTCATCAGTCAACTAAGACATTTCAGCAAATCACATGGCACTTTGTAAAAACATAATTGTTTTTATTTTCCAATTTTCCATGTTTTGTGTAGAGTTGCTGCTGTGTTCAAGAGGAGTGAATAAAAGCATAAACAGTAAGCACCATCTGGAGAACATTCTTCCAGCACGCTGAGAAATAGCAGCCGCCTGTGCGCTACCTGCTATAAATAAATGTCATTAAAAAATGTCCAAAAAATTGTTTGTTCCTATTTGATGGAACTGCAGCCAGATAACGTTTTCCTTAACCCTGTCTTCGGGTACCTGCCATCTTCACAACAAAAAAATAAAGATGTAGATGTTTGTTTCTCATTCCTTTATGTTAATATGGGTATCACTAGCTGAATATCAACGCTACATGTTATTCTAATAACAGCAACAGAGGTTGCAACTTAAGAGTAACACGTGAACAAGACATTCAAAACCCAAATGCTTTTTAAACTGTACCAGGTTCACAATATGGTGATATCCCTCAGCCTGCTAGCAAGAGAATGGGAAAAATTATTCTTGCTCGAAACTGATAGTGTATCAGTTTGGAAGAAGGAAAAAAAAGAAAGTCGATAATTTATTTTCAGTCTAGCACAAAGCCGCTCCGATCTCCCTCTGTGCTGACAAAATACAGACCAAGTTGGCTGTGGGGCTGTGATGAGGCTCTGTGAAGGGTCGGCGTTTGCTGTGTTTGTTTAATCACTGCAATTAGAGCTATGCAAATAATGAAATTGTTTGCTATGGTGGCCAGGCTGGGGAAAAAAATTAAAAAGAAATGTTTGGGTTGAGCAATTTAAGAACTACTTTTTCTTTTTTGGTAAAATGAAAAAATAAAACTGTTTTGTTTGTTCCACTTGGAGGGCAGTGAAGCCTTGAAAGAATCCATTCAGTTTGAAATGAAAAATACATTTTCACACTGGAACAAAGCATTTGAGCATTTGACATTTTTCCCTTCCTTTTTTGTCAGACAAACATTTTCAGCACCCAGAAAGGGATGCTTAGCAGAGCTTATTGCTTGTTGGGGAAGGGACGAAAGGATTTGACCATCCCTAACCTCAGACACAGCTTGGGGCTCTGCACAGGGGCAGTGTTGAGCCCCTGAGCTTTCTCCCTCGAGGAAACCATGTCCAGCCCTTGGCTTCCCTGCCACGGTGCTCCCCTCTGGGCAGCCCCCCAACTCAGGGAGCCCAAGGTGGGTCTTCCCGTTCTCCCCTGTGGTATGGGGCTGGCACGCTGCCTGCCAAGGGGTGCCAGGTAGGTACAGCTACAGGAACAGCAGCATTGCCTCTTCTTGGCTAACGGCGGCCCAGCTATAGCTTCCATGCCCAAGTAACCTCACTGATACTGGGCCAAAGCTTCACCCCACTTACACCCATGCCATTTTGAATCAACAGCTAATGAGGTTGGCATCTGGCTCCTGGTTTTGGGAAGACACGGTTCTGATCTCAGGCAAGTTAGTGAAAAAATTAAAAAGCCAACAAGAATAAAAGGACTAAATACACAGCGATCAGCCTGCAGAAGAAAAGGGTTGATGAAGCCTCAGGGGAAATGTGACCCTGGTGTCCTGGGCACCACAAGGCGCATGCTCCCCTCAGAGGCAGGGCTGCTGCTCTCCCTGCAAGAGGGGGTTCTGCTGCCTGCCCTGAAACGTCTTCCTTCTTCAGTGCTTCACGGACCACTCTGGTTAGGTTTCAGATGGGAGGAAGGTGCACACATGCCTCAAGGAGGAGGCTGAAACTAACCACAGACCTGGGAAACTGGGTACCCCCGTACTGAGCACCCAGATCTAGATGAAGCAACCGCCTTGAATCTTCCACAGCTGTAACAATTTACAATCGTCTATTAAAAAAAACCCAACAGTGACCTAAACTCAGAATGGCCCCCTGGCATGGTGTGGCTGTTTCCAGCGCAGCACAGCCCCTGCAGACCTCACAAGGTCAGGATGGGCTTTGTGGTAGAACACGGGGCTGAGGCAGTCAGAGGCTGATGGAGGAGACAGCCCGAATCCTCACTGATGAACCACCAGCCACCAGCGGAAAGAAGGATTCAAAGAAATTTTAGGGTTTTTTCCTTTTTTTTTAAACCTTGGATAAGTAAGTGTCATGAAGCAATGGTAGCAAACCTGTCTAGTGAAACAACATCCGCAAAAACAGGCTGGGTGCCTTGAAGGAGAGAGTGGCTACAATCCCCGAGGCACAAAATGCATTGTCGGCCTAGCTCCCCACCACCATTTCAGGGTAAAAGTGGAAATGATGGACATAAATCAGATTCGGTCCTTCCCTTGAGCTATGCTGCTTTCTCCAAAACTAAAGTTGTTGCACACTAGCATGTTCACACAGCAGCTCTACTAAGCCTTGCTTTCATCTGGGACTGGCCATCGTTCCCACTGGATGCAAAGCATCATTCCCACCGTATTTTATTTTCTGTTTTCACAGGGACTCAGTGTGCCAGGAACTGCATGAATAGGGATGAGGGTACAGTCCCTTCCCTGATGAAATCATCATCTCAAACCCAGCAAGGGCAGGAAATGATAACGTGGTTATGGTTCCCATTAGCCATATTTTCCTAATATAAATATTTTAGCTACTTTTATTTACAGAGTCCACTCACACTACTTAAATGAGATACTTTGCAAAGGAATAATTAAGCTGTCTGGAAATTAAGACATTGGACTACTAATTTTGTTAGGATGATGATTTGCCTAGATGAATAAGGTTTTCCCAGACCAGGTGTGCGGGGAAGGCAGGTGGTGGGAACGTGTCTGTCTGTCTGTGCATGCACATATGCGTGTGTGCGTGTGTGTGTATGGGGAGGGAGGGTTGTTCTTTGTTTTGTTTTTGCCTTTGGTCAAATTCAAACAATGTGCAGTAACAAGAAGTAAATGTCATTTTCCTCCCATCCATCTTAATTTGGCATCCATTTTAAAGCTTACCTTTGACCTTTTAAAATGTTAATACACTTAAGCAGATATAAAAAACACAAAGCTCCTGGAAAAATTAATCATAGCCATATCACGATGCTAGTCTAAAAATGTAACATCAGTTGTTTCCCTCTTTAATTTCAAGAAACATTTGTCCCATGCAGCAGCAGTAACTATGCTACAATTAGCTATTATTTCCTTTTCAAACAAATATCCATGTTCAAAACCCTATTATCATAACCAGCACATCCTACTACGAATTTGTTTGGTTGAGTAACTGCCTAGAACCACAGAAAAGGTCCTGAAATGCGCCTCGAGAAGTTGCCTAATCCATCCCTCTGCCCCAGGCAGGACCAGCTATATCTAAAGCATTCCTGGCAGGAAACCTCATTTAGATTTCCTTAAAGTAGGAGCCTTAAATAGAACTGGAAAAAATTGCACAAACCAAAATATATAATATAAATATGAAAATAATTCATATATGTGCACTATGGATACAAATATGAAAATACAAAGAGACAACCCTGACCTAAATGATAACTCTCCCACCTCTGACCACTTCATACCCTTTAACCAGAGTTCAAAACAGGAAACTCTAATAAAAACACCTCCTTCCTCTTTAAAAATAAAAGGCTGCTAGCTTGAGATCCTCAGCTCCTTGGAAAGGCAGCAGCACCTCTTCTCAAGAAAAGTGGTTTCAGAAGCACCAGGTCTCAAAATATTTGGGTCTTTACGCTTCAAAGCAAAGAGCTCTTCAGTTGCACCAGAAAGAAAATGGGAAGCAAGAGTGCTGACCCACCTCTTCGGTAATCAGAGCAAATCTAAGAAGTCTGGAGCCTGTTCAGGATCAAGGGCATCCACCTCGTCTGTTGACTTAACCATTTCAGGTGGGAGGCTGTATGTACTAGGTCCCTCCAGGATGGTCATTGCACAGCTCTGCAGCTACATGCTATGGATGTGGGGATCTATGGCATACAGCCATATGCAGCTTTCACTTTCTTTTCGGTAGCATCTGATGGCATTCAGAGCTACACCCATCAATTTAATAACCTTCTTCAGAAGACAGGAAGCTATGGTGACAGCCAAAATGTATCCTAAAAGACAAGTGATGGTTTCATGGCTAAACACAGCTGCTACCCAAGGATCCAAAAAAAATCACTTGAGGACCTAAATGGCAAATCCAAACCAAAGGCAGATGCATTCCCTCAGTGAGTGGGGAAATACATCTCCTTGCAATTGCTTTCTTCCACCTACCAACATTACTTTGGTTCCAGCACAACTGGAGCGTGGCCAAGCAGTCTTCCGCAAACTGAACACCCACTTAGGTACAACGGTGGGGGGAGATGTGAGATACCAAGCTTGGCACCACCAGCCCCATCAGAGAACGACACCCATTCATGTATCCTGCACGCACAACGCAGAAGAGCAGAGCCCAGTTTCTTCCATCACGGAAGCCTTGTGAATCCACTCTAACCATACATAGGCCCTCCAGTAGCGAAATGGCCAGAGGTAACTCCATCCACCCGCCGAAACCAGAGATTAATTAACAGCACATCACAGGTAACAACAGCAAGGCTCTTCTGTGCATTCCTTCTTCTAGGATACACTTGTGCAAGTATGCATGCCTGTGTCTGCCTGTATATATACATACGCACTTATTTACATCTACACACTACATGCTCTCTCCAGTAGAGAGTATCCTGTGCCAAAAGGACCCTTTGCTGTCACACCAGGAGACCCTGCAGGGCTGCAGACCCATGCTTCCACTGAGCGTCTGGGTAAAGCACTCTGATCCAACTGCTCTCCCATGGGGCTTGTGGAAAACTCTCCCCCAAGGCCAGGCATCCTATATAGTGGGTCCAACGGGCTTGGTACCTGCAACAATTGTCTCTGATGAGCCCAAAGACAGCTGCCCAAGACAGTAACACAGACGAGATTCTTCCAAACAAGGAATGATCCTTCTCATTTTCTTCCCTGGGAAGCACACAACACTTATGGGGGGGGGGAAAGTACAATAACATGTATCTGTACATACGTTCCTACTTCCTTCTGGCATGCCCTCAGCATCTCAAGCCTGGAGAGCAAGGCTCAGCCATGTGAGCAGTCCTCTTCCCCTACCCTTCTGCGAGGCGGACCTCCTGGCCAAGAGTGCCTCTTGATGTCCAGCCCTGTCACCAAGGCTGGAGATGAGGGCATCTATTATTCAGACAGTGATGCCTGACTGCTCAGTTAGGAAAATCCTGATTAAAAAACAACATGCTGCCCTTCCTGTTTGCTTTGCAGTGGCCTTGTGTAGATCCAGCTCTACAGCACCATCCATCACCAACAACCAGAAAGATGCATGTCATACACCCACAAAAATACATCACATTTCATGTAGTTTTCCACGTCTTCCATTCTCATTGCCGTTCTGCATCATCTAGTTCAATGCTCCTCAATATCTTTTCTTTAACCTTTTTATTATATATATATATATATTTATATATAAGGACCACCTAATTATTTTTTTAAACCAAGGGCCATTTTGTGCAGTATTGTCACATAAGCTTTCAAAGACAATCAAATTTAAAAAAAAAAACCTTAAACACAATGAATATACATTTCTCACTTTGCCACTCCTGACCCTATATTTTGGGGTTTTTGCTTACATGGAACAGAATGCACATGTGCCATTGTTACACTGCCTGTGACTGATTTATTTACCATCTTCTGATATTCATGAACTATAAGTTAAATAACACTCCTCTATCGAGCTAATTAGTTTATTCACTAACCACAGATGATTAACTGATGAGGTACAAAAAGTCGCTATTGTCTGAGTCAGTCACCAAGTAACTAACTTGGCCATTCAACCAGGGAGAAGTTTTCTTCTCTGAAAGGTGACAAGTAGCTATGTAATGACTTCTATTATTTTCTCAATAAACGCAGAGAAAATAGGACACTGCAGCTAGAAAAACACAGAAAGAGAAATTAGCTGCTACTGTCATTAAGGATTCAGAGGCTGAAAAAGAACAGTTGGTGCACTGCAGCTGGAGAGGCTTTTTGGAATAAAGTGATTATTCTCTGGCCATTAACAAATTATTTTTTGCTGGAATGCAAGACCTGCACTCCTCCAAATAACCTGGCTTTGCCATGAGGAGCATGCCGTCTGCTGAAGCAGGCAACAGCCATTGTCCTCTTGGCCCTCCTGGTGGCCACTGCACCTCTCCCATCTCTTTGTTGCCATGACACAAGAAAAGCAGAGAAATAATTAAAAGCTTGAAGCTCAAGCAGATGCTGGAGGAGAAACTGGTCTTCAAAACTAGCCTGACCAACTGAACTTGAAGCTACAGTCTATGACGTTCAGGGGGGCACCTGCCCTTGGTGGCCCCACCAAAGCTCAGTGTGGTGTTGCAGCAAATTTCCTTCACCTCTCTTGCCTGTCAGAGCTCACCCCCAATCACTGGCTCAAAAATAACAAGACATTTATGGATGTGGTCAGTCCTGGGGCTTGTTCTGAGACCTTTGCACCTGCCATGGGTGAAGCAGGGGGGAATCCAAATCCAAGCCCAGCTTGCCCTTCAAGACAACAGCAGCCGCCTTCCTCTGCTATAGTGGCTTCTCTCAAGCCATTTTAAGGCTAGTGCAAGCAATACAGGGACCTGGAAGCCACTAAGCTGAAGGACACTTTTTCTGAAGAGGGTGAAGGGGACAGGAGACCTGTCCCAGGCTCTTTAGTTAATTCTTGAGAACATTTAACCCTATATCCAATGTCTCAAAGAAGCGTTTCCAAACAACTGCATGCCCAGATGGAGATCAGTGACAAGTGGTGTCCCTTAGGGGTCCATACTGGGACCAGTACTGTTTAATATCTTCATCAATGACAGACAGTGGGATCGAGTACACCCTCAGCAAGTTTGCAGACAACACTAAGCTGAGTGGTGCGGTTGACAGGCCTGAGGGATGGGATGCCATCCAGAGGGACCTGGACAAGCTTGAGAAGTGGGCCCATGCAAGCCTCATGAGATTCAACAAGGCCAAGTGCAAGGTCCTGCACAGGGGTCAGGGCAACCCTCCCGGTATCAATAGAGGCCGGGGGATGAAGGGATTGAGAGCAGCCCTGCGGAGAAAGGCTTGGGGGTACTGGAGGATGAAAAGCTGGACATGAGCCAGCCATGTGCACTCGCAGCCCAGAAAGCCAACCGTATCCTGGGCTGCATCAAAAGAACTGTGGCCAGCAGGTCGAGGGAGGTGATTCTCCCGCTCCACTCTGCTCTGGTGAGACCCCACCTGGAATTAATGCATCCAGCTCTGGTGACCCCAACATAAGGAAATGGACCCATTGGAACAGGTCCAGAGGAGGGCCACAAAAATGATCAGAGGGCTGGGACACCTCTCCTATGAGGAAAGGCTGAGAGAGCTGGGGTTGTTTAGCCTGGAGAAGAGAAGGCTCTGGGGAGACCTTATTGTAGCCTTTCAAAACTTAAAAGGGGCTTATAAGAAAGATAGGGACAAACTTTTTAGTAGGGCCTGTTGCAATAGGACAAGGAGTAATGGTTTTAAACTAAGAGAGGGTAGATTTAGACTAGATATAAGGCAGACATTTTTTACAATGAGGGTGGTGAAACACTGGAACAGGTTGCCCAGAGAGATGGTAGATGCCCCATCCCTGGAAACGTTCCAGGTCAAGTTGGACAGGGCTCTGAGCAACCTGATCTAGTTGAAGATGTCCCTGCTCATTGCAGGAGGGTTGGACTAGATGATCTTTAAAGGTCCCTTCCAAACCAAACCATTCTGTGATTCTACTAACTAGCAAAAATAAAAGGGTACTGGAAACAAGTCCAGCTCAGAGGGGTCCAGTCACTCGCACCCAAAGCCAGCACTTGAGTCTGGAGTGGCAGCTGCTGCAGGGGTCCCCCAGGACACCCAGCCACCCACGGAACTGGCAAAATCCCACAGACATGACCCTGTAAACTCATCCCACCCATGTTACAGCACTGCTCTGCACATTAAAGGACAGCATGGATAGACCTGTTTCGGAAAGAAAAAGAAACGGGAAAGCCACTAACAAGCAACGTTAAATCACCTGGCAGAGCAGCTCCTCCACAGAGTGGCCTATTTATGGAGCTGCTCGGTGCCCTGGGAGGAATGGGCAATACTGCAAACCCAGGAATGGAAATTCCCGAGGAGAACCGACACAGGTTAATAATGATCCCTGCAGCCTAGGACCTCTTGTACAGCCACCTCCTTTTTGAAATCTATAGTCCGCTGGGGGAATTTAGGCCTAGGGCTTTGAACAAAAAATAAGGAAAACTTTTTCTTCCTTAAGACAGTCTATGAAACCTAAGGAATGCTTAAAAGTGTTTTACAGTATTGTTATTCTGTAGATGCCATTTCTGGAGGTGTGACCCAGCGCAGCCTGATTTTAAAACAAAGCCATTCATGGCTAGCACCACACATCACCAACCGACTCCTTCCATTCAAAATAAAATAATAATAATAAAAAAAAAAAAAAAGCAAGCACCCCCATAAATCATTCATCCACCCCAGTTTCATAACAAGAATATTTGTCAGCTCCCATTTTGCTTCCCTTTCTCCAGCTGCCTGCTCTACAAAGCCACCATTTCAGCTGCCTGTGCATACAGACTGGCGGGCACACTGCACCACAACAGCTCCTGCATCTCCATCCTCCTGCCTGTGGAGAGGATGGCCAACCCTCTTCCCCAAACCGTCGCCCACACCGCCAGAGATTTTTCAGGATTTGTTCTTTTTAAAATGTATATGTATTTTTATCAGTAGCTCTGGGGCACCCATCAGATGTACTCAGCTTGTGTAACAATCACGTGATTTATGTAGAAGTAATTGGGGTTAAACTATCTGCCACATCAAACTCTTCACATTTGGCCCCATCTTTAGGACCTAGAAACATCTGAAATAAATAAAGCCATGTGTCATTTAACAGGGTCTGGGCTTAATTAGGATCATTCTGGATTTTATGGGAGAGATCTTGTACTGCCAGCTTTATGTGGCTAGTCCATCACTTACAAGGTTATCTGCTTTTTTTTTTTCTTCAGTACCTACATCAAAATATTTCTACTTCCACACAGCTTTTCTTTTTCTTTTTTTTTTTTTTTTAATCCTCCAACCAGCCGGATGACAACCACTCCTTATCTTTGGCTGTCTTCCATGCTAAAATAAGAATGCTGTTGTTATGCCGAGGGAGCTGCACCCTTCCACCTCCATTCCCTCCCGATGTGCACACAGCTGGCTGCGCAGGAACGCCCGAGGTGCCATTTTCTGGCCATTTTCTGTGATGTTGTTGCAATTTACCCTCTAGCTACGATTTGTATTTCTAAATCACACCGGGCCTCTCTCGTGCCATGGATTTCACAAACCTCAAGTGACAGACGGTCTCTGTCCTGAAGAGCTGGTGATACTCAGCCCATCGTCACTGCCACTGCTTCCCTGTCTTGACGTAGGCTAGCTGACACGAGGGCAAGCACGCAGCCAAACATCGCTCGAGCAATGCCGGGCGATTTGATTAGCAGCAGAGGATGACTGGATTAGAAGAGGGATAGGATTAGAGATTGATGAGTCGTTGTGAGGCTGCTACATCTGTATTATTGGCTCCAGCAGCAGCATTTGAATGTCAAATTGTATCCCCTCAGAGCAGCTAGGTACCACCTATGGTGGGCTTCGGACTGCTGTGCGCAAGGCACCTGGGAAAGGTAAAGGGTTTGAGTTAGCGTTTGAACTGACAGCCCCGTATAGCCCAGCCCTTGGTGGGTCACAGGCAAAAAGATGAGGAGAGGAGGCAGGGAGACATTAAATGATTTGCCCAAAGCTACACCGGCAATTTGTGGCAGAAACAGGAGCCAGATTTTCTAAAAAAAATGAGTTCCTCATGCAGGAGATGAGCCAGCCGCCTTTGTTACATGCAAATGCATTTTTTCCCTGTAATTCACACCGCTGCAGGCTCTGCACAGCAAACGCCAGCTTCCCGAAGTTGTAGCGTGTTCAGCGCGACCTGCTCATCGCACACGTCATGCCCGCTACTAGCTCCGTCCTCCAGCCCGCGCTTGCAACGCAATCCACGCACATTGCAAAAGCTTATCACTTGCATTTTTTGGTAGGATGTGATCAGGACCCTGCAAAACCCATCACTGGGGTGATTCCCGGTCTGACCTGGATAGCTCTGGCTACTGGAGCGCCTCCAGAATTTAATGTACACACGGAAACTCGGCATCACTTTCCAGTTAATTCGAGCAGTTATCCCCTCTTCAAATTTGGCTTCAATCATCTCTCAAGGTGAAAGAGATTTCAGTGTTTCCACGAGAGTCCCATTGGAGCTTATCACAGAAATGCCACAAAATTCATTGGAGACGCCAAGGACAAAATAGTGAGGGTGCATTAATTGAACAGGCTGCTCCAGCAGAGCTGCACAGGAAAACGCGCAGGCTACCACCAGCCTCCTGGACTAGTTACTGTAGTTACATCTGATTAACCAGGGCCACTCACTCAAGAGTCATGAAAAGGAAGGAGAGGCTTTTCCAAATTTACATCTTAAAAAAATGCAAGTGTGCTGGTTTTCCGTCCTATACTAGTGTTATGCCTGAAACACTCCAATCAGTAGCATATTTGTGAGGAAATCTTTACTTTAAACGTTAAGTCAATTTGCTAGTGATAAATGACACAAAAGGTTACTTAGAAAAAATAAAAATATTTCCTCAGCAAGTTCAAATGGAAAATAGCTGAAGAATTAATGGGCAACCAGATACTCTTTCCTCTTTAACAATACATCCCCATTAGACAATATATATATTTTGAATCCTGCATTTTAAGCATTATTTTTAAAAAAGACTTCTGGTGGAGAATGGCATGTGAGAAAACTAACATCAGCAGAGGTGACCAAATCAAAGCCAAACCGATCTCTTAAAAAAAAGGGGGGGGAAAAAAGAGAGAGCAGGCGACTAACCGCCCGGCGACCGCTGCCCAGGGCGCCCGCAGCACCTCCCCGAGGGATGCAGAACTTCTGGGGCACGACACTCCGCCGAGGCACCCACGGCCACACACGCCCGGAGCGCCGCGACGCCGGCGCAGATGACCCCACGGCCCGCCACAGCCTCGGCCAGAAAAAGCCATTAAGGGGGACGCAGGTGACAGTTCATCCTCCTGGCAGCCGAGAAGCCGCGCGACAGCGGGAAGAATTTCTGCCCCAACTTCGGAGGGGTAAACCCTCCTCCCCTTCCTCCTCCTCTTCCTCGCTTGTGACCGGCTACGAGAGGGACCCCAAATCATCCCATCCCGCCCATCTTGAAACCCACCCTGTATTTTTAATCTCCTTCTTCCAGAGCGGGGACCCGGACGCTTAAAGCCGCTGTGACCCTCCGTGTTTTGTTTCCCGTGGGGCAGCGGAGCCACAAGCCGAGATGGGGGGGGGGGGGGGGGGGGAGGTGGCCGCGGCACGCGCCGCTCCTCCCCGCGCACCCACGGGCGTGATTTTGGAGAAGTTGCGCAGGCAGGAGAAGGAGGAGGAGGAATGGGGGGTGGGGGGGTGTTGGCGACTCTTGCCCGTGCGGTCACGGTCTCGCCCCGTCCCTCTCCCCGCCTTGGTCCTCCGCCCCCCCTCCGCCGCAGCCCCACTGCCGGGACAACCCGCACAAAGCCGCCGCCGCCGGGGTCTCGCTGCGCCCGCTCGGCGCCACCAGAAACAATAGTCACGGGCCGAAGCGGGGACCGCGGAACCGCCGCCGCCCTCCCCGCGGTAACCGCAGAGCCCGGCCGCGGGTGGGAAAAGGCGGGGGGGGGGGGGGGGGGAGGGGGGTGGATTCCCGCAAAACGCCGCCGCCCCGGCCAACCTGTCACCGCTCCGCCCGCCCGGGGTTTGTCGGTGCGCAGCCGCTCCGCGGCACCTACCTCCGGTGGAGGGTGCGGCAGCCCCTAGCTGGGCTCCATGGGGGCCGCAGCCGCCGCCCGCCTCTGTCAACCCCGGACGACGACGCCGCCGCCGCCGCCGGGGACGCGCCGCCCTGCCCTGCCCGGTACCGCGTCCCGCTCCCCCCCGCGCCGGGCGGGGCGGGGGCGGGGCGGGGCCGCCCAAACCACGCCCACCAGCGCTCGCCCCGCCCCCTCGCCGGCGCGTCCCCCCCCCCCCCCCCCCCCCCGCGCCCCCACGGAGCTCCGTGGGGGCGCGGGGGGGGGGGGGGGACACACCCCTGAGGGTCCCCCGTAGCCGCCCCAGCCTTGGCGGGAACAACCCCGGGAGGATGCTGCAGCGTCATCCTCGTGAATAAACCTCATGGGTTTTTTGCTGCCTGCTTGCTTGAAGTTTTGACCTTGCCTCCTCTGCCGCTACCTCAGATTGATTTCTAATTCCCTATTTATTCCCCCCCGCCGCTTTCCCCTCTTTTAAAATCTTTTTCCCTCTCTTTTCCACCCTTGTCCCTGTTTTCCCGTTAAGACTCTGAATATTCCAAGCCCCTTGACCGCGGACTCTGGGCTTTAAAATGGTTTTGTCGAGGGCAAAAGGGTTTTTCACAGGTTTCAGATCGCTATTAGTGTCGCCAGCAGCTTATTGGAAGGTGCGGTGCATTGCACTAAATCCGTGGCTAGTATTACATAATATGCCCTCGAACGTACATAAAAGATGATTGTAATTCCATCTGGATTTCTGTTGATATTAGCAAACCGCTCGAGATTTCCTCTTGCGGTTTAATGGGCGTTTCAAAACCTTTGACTGGTGCTGGATCAAACAGATTATGATTTAAGAAAGGGTAAAGCACGCGCACTCATGACATCGCAGGAATTAGGGAAAGAAGAAAAAAAAATACTTAGTAGGTCATCTGCCTAATCCATCTTCCGAAAGAGAGTAGGAATGTCCCCCATAGGATAATTTATAGGCATTTGTCTAGTTTTCTTTCAAATGCTCCAAATATGTGGCTTCCTCATCGCCCATAGGAATTTAGGTCAAGCTGCCTGAGAGTGAATTTCGTAGCATCTCGGGATTTAACATCCACTACTGTTATTCCAAGTTGGGTTTGGTTTTTTTTTCCCAAACAGCACAACTGTGCAGTTGCAGGTGGTCATTTCTTTCTTGCCCATCAGCACGGAAAGATTTTGGCCATCACTTTCCCCGGGTTGAGGGCCTAGAGATGAGCACAGCTGGGAGAATATCAGCTCTGTGCTCACTGTGGCCAAACAAGTGAGTTAAATGTCAGGACTTGTTAGGAGAACAGTGGAGAGGAAACAGATTTTACACCTGTCTGTAAATCCATGGTGCACCTGCGCCCTTAATCCTGCTCAAAATGGGCACGGTAGAGCTGGAAAAGGTTTGGAGGAGGCTAGCAGTGATGACCCATGGTTTGAAATGTCTTTTCAGTTTGGTACGTGCAGCCTGGCAAGAGGCACCTGAGGGGAGATGTGACAGAGGTTCCTCAGCTCTTGAACAGCATGGAGAGAGTGAGGAGGGACTGCTGGCCCTGGCTTCCAGCACAGGAAGCAGAGGCCATCAAATGAAGGTAGCAGGCAGCCGCTTTGCCTGAGCGTACGGAGGTGATTCTTCATGCAAACACAACTGTGGAGCCCCTTCCCATCTGACAGCAGGCACTTGATGTCGTTTTGAGGGAAGAGTAGATGAACTTACAGAAGAGAAATCCATGGAGGGCAGCCAAATCACAGCTGGCTCAGAAAGGTCCCTCCATCACACAGGGTTCACGCTTGGGCTTGCTCTGTTCTTGCGATCTCCCCTAGGTGTCTGTTGACAGCCACCTTTCACCTGCCAGCAGTGAATACACCGCTCAGATTTAATGTCACATCTGGGTTAATTTTGTGCTACTCACAGCTTCCCTAATGCCCGATTGCACAGAATTGCATACTAGAAGGGATGAGTGGCTTTCTGGAAGGTATCAGGACAGTAAGGCAGAGGAGTCTTGTAAGCAAGCAGAGAGGTAACTGGGAATGCTGTCAACCAAGTGGGCTGCTTGGGACAGTGGTCAGGAATTGAGGAGGAGGTGGTCGCTCAAATGCACAATAGAAAAACTGGTTTTAAACAGTTGGATTTAAGACTGGAAAAAAGTTCTGGTTTGAAAGAATGGTGGGGTTAGTGTTTCAGGACTGTCAGCTGTCACATGAGTGTTTGGATTACATTATCACCTTTCTGTCAAGAACTGGAAGGGATGTTGTCATTCATTAAGGCATGTGTGGACTGTGTGACATCACGTGTGGAATGGAATATGCACAGGTATGAAATCATGAGCCTGTTTTACACTCTTGGGAAGGAGTGGAGGGGATGACGCTGGTGCTGATGTCATAAGCTCTCAATAGTGTAAACCTGTAATTCAAAATGTAGTTCTTGAAGAAGGTGTCTGCTTGTTGCAGTGGGAGAGTGGCAATGCTGTACCAATGCACGGCATGTCATGGAAGTTGGAAGCATCAAAGCCCGCTGGAAGAACCATCATTATGCATTGAGTCACTGAAGAGAGAGAATCATTGGTTGCAAACAAGTTTCTCTCACCCTTCTAAGATATGACAGAAATAATCAAATCTAGCTGTGGCCTGGGCACACTGACCTTAATTTAAAATCAATCAAAAATCCCTCTGTCAATGGCAGCTGATTGCCCTGTTCACATCTCAGACTGATGCTCTCTCAGGCCTGTCATCATCAGTGCTGTTACACAAGTGGGTAAGCATTATGTCATCTTCTTGTCTCCCCTCTTCCTGCATGTCTTTGAAGTTGAGATAGCATGGCCTCAAACACTTCTCTGTCTTTCTGACAGAGGAATTTTTTATGTGGATTAGTTTATATGGCTATAAATATAAATTATATATAGTTATATAATGAGGACAGGATGAGAGAGTTGGGGCTGTTCAGTCTAAAGAAGGCTCTGGGGAGACTTTACAGCAGCCTTCCAGTACCTAAAGGGGGCCTACAGGAAAGATGGGGAGGGACTCTCTATCAGGTGTGTAGTGATAGGTGTGTAGTGATAGGTGTGTAGTGATAGGATGAGGGGTCAGGGTTTTAAACTGAAATAGAGTAGATTTAGATTAGACTGGATTCAGATTGGACTGTTCCTGTATACTTATTTTCACAGTGTTTATGCAGGAAAACGTTTTCAGGTAGATCAGGATAGTCACCATTTGCCTGTCAGGTTGCTCCACCTCCACCTGAGTCTCAACACGTATTCAGACATGTGGCACTTCTGAACTCCCATATAAGCTTTGTTCTAAAGTCAAGTGGCTAAGGTAACTATATAGAGAGGATTTGCATGAACTTTATGTATTGCCTGTGCTGATAAGCATACCAATGGGCTGTTACTCTTTCCTTTTGCGAAGCATGTAAAACAGTCAGCAGCATCATTCATTTTGCCCTGTTACTTGATCTTGTAAAAACACTTTGATCCCATGACAATACTATACAGTAGCAAGATTAATGCTGCCAGGTGTGATTATTAACATAGCAATCCAGGATGCATTGCAAGCTTTAAATTGGAATCGCAAATTCTATACAAGCACCCACACTACATATGCTGGGTGGGGAGAACTGACAGACGGGTGCACACACACTACCTGTTGTGAACTTTCAGAGCACAGCAAGAGTTCTCATTGCACCTAAAATGGGGGTTCTGAGCAGATGCAAGGTTCATAGTGACAGAAGGAATTTTCAGTTTTTCCTCTAATAATATATAGGCAGTAGGAAGCCCATGGCAAGTCTGAATTGAGTACTAAGCAGCTTTAAAATTGTTTAAGGCATTATCTATTATAAGGAAGTTTATAAAGCTGCATCTCCATTATTTGAGTTTTCACAAGGTCATAATCCACTTGACCCTCATGGTTTATTTCATCACTATTGTCCCTCAGAGGAATTATAACCTTTACCATTACCACTTGCTAAATATATCAAGAGGTTTTAGTGATATTATCATAAATCACCAAGATCAGCTTTGTTGCTTGTAATGTGACCATAGTACCTACTGATTTTTGATGCAGTGATTGTCAGCCTGATCCAGTTGTATTTTTTTAAATTACTTTATAATAAGAACACACACTAACAGATATGAACATATTTTGGCTTTTCTTTCATATTTAAAAATTACCTTTTTCTGAGGTCATCTGAACTTCAAGTGCTGGCTTTCTGGGCAGTGTTTCTGGGATCAAACATGAAAAATATAAAGTCAAGGATATTGAAATCAAGCACAGTGACTTCAAGCAACACTATTCTCACAATTGTTTCTCTTTACAATTAAATGTATGAGCATTCACATTAGAAATCATATCGTAATTTGATCATCCTGAAAGCAGTTATTGAGAAGAGCAAAGATATCACAGGTAAGCCAGGTACATTATTATGTGGCTTTTTAAAAGGATAAGCCATAGGGAAGCTAATGACAAGTGAGAATTTTGGATAACAGTAATGCATATAATTATGTTGCTTTTTACAGTTCAGTCTGTTTTCAGCAGAAAGTGGGTCTCATGTCAGTGCCCCAAGAGATCTTAAAAGAGAATTTGCCATAAAAAAAGATGTGCTGCTGAAGCCATCTTGCAGTTGCACTTAAAGATCAGCTAGGATCAGAATTTGGCCTTAAAACCATTTTGGCAAGACATACCTTGTAAAATGGTAACTAGTATCCAGTCAAGCTGCTTCTGGTTCCAAGAAGGCTTCACCAGTACTGTAAATCAGGCTTGCTTGGTGGAACTGCTGGGATCCAAAACTGCATGAGATTCTTCTTTGTAGCAGCATCTGCAAAAGAAGTTTATCTGTCTGACGATATTGTGGGGCAGGTCTGGGCATACAGTACCATTTCAGCTGATGTACGGAAAAACACCTTGAACCAAAAATATCTCATCTGATAAAAAGCTGGAACTCTGTCTTTGGGTAAGAGGAGGAGGCATTATCTGTCTGTATTCTATAGACCTTTCCACTGTGGCAGATGGGGTATAGGGGTGCACTTCAGCATTCCCCACCTCCCCACAACCCATAGGCTTGCATGTCTATGGTGTATTAATTTACATCTGAGCTAGTCACTCTTCAACCTTTATGGTCAGCGGAGAGAAATAGGTACTTTTAGGATGCAATTCATTTGACCTTTCTTAGACATCTACTTTAGGAAGAGATAAATCACTCCCCCAAGTGTCTCTGTTTCTCTGTTGACCACAAAAGGACCAGAGAGTGCTTAGTTCAGAGGCAGGTGTCTATATTGCAGGCTGTCTACATGCAATTAGGCAAATCCCAAAACGATTTCTCTACAATGCTGCTCTCACAATAGCTGTTGAAGTGCTTTACAAAGATTTTTATTTGTATATCATGAGTATATAAAATAACATTTTTCTCCTTTTACAGTCCATATTTTTAAGAAGCATTATGTTAGCAGGGCCTGGATGTTGTGTCGGAGTTGATCATATTGGTGCTCTGTTCAGAATTGTTTTCAGCAGCTTACTGAGAAATTGGCAATTTTTGCACTATTTCACCCTGTGACTTTCACCAAATACTTGTTTGATTTAATGTAAAGGTGGAAGAAGGGCATATTTTACACCAAGGAACTGAATACACATTAGAAACATCTCTCAGCTTTGTATAAGACTAGAAAGCAAAGTAGAATACACACACATTTTTGTTTTTATTTGATCACAGGGCAAGATTTTAAATACTATCAGTAATGAAAAATCTATGGCAGTGAGAGTAACTGTACTGCCATAAGCCCACTGAGCCCATGTACAGTACATCTCAGAAAAGGCCCAAGGCTCAGATGTCTATCTCTATGTTCTTGTATTCCCAACAAGCAGTGAATAATGCATTAGTTTTGCTTCAAGCATCCTATTTTGAATATGCTTTAGCCAGAATTATTAGCTTTCATGTAGTGTATATTGCTAACGGAGGTCATGCTCTGTGCCCATCTAGTGCTGTCTCCAGAAGTGCCCTGGTACAGCACACAGAAAGGTTTCACTAGAAATTCTCCTTGTTGGTTGTCACCATGGAGTCCCCCAAGATTTCCATATTACAGGGCCAGATCCAGCTGGAGTTGGTGGAAATGTTCCTGCGAACACCATGGGTTTTTGGCTGAGGCCCAAAATATTTAAAAAAGCAGGAGGAGGGAACCTTTTATATTACACTGACCTGGGAGGACTCCTACATTCTGTCCTGATACTGCTCTGTGGAGACCAGCCCTGAGACTGTCCGTCCCTTCGCCCAGGCATCCTGATGTGTGTGTGTTGAACTGCATTGAGAACATCTGAAGCCATGTAATGAGTAACCCCCTGGAGCTGTCCTGCACTTGGCCAAGGTGAAGATAGCTGAAGAGAGCCTTTCTTAAACCCATAGGTCTTCACAAGGGCCACCAGCACCCCACTACTGATGATGGCCCTAGCCACCTGCCAAATGGGAACTTGTTTGAGAAAGGAGCTGCACAGCTGAGTCCTGGGGTAAAATCATTGCTCTTGGTTGTTGTAAAGCTGTACCTCTCTCCTTCAACAGCCATGGTGGTCTAAAAAGAGAATTGTCTTGCAAAGAGTTATAAAGAGAGCATTGTTTAAGATAAAGGGTATCATTTGCAAAACAGTAGGTGTTTACACATACACGTGTACACACACACACACGCATGCACACATCCCTTATTTAAGTTTCCACAGCTACCCTTGGTGCAACGCAGCCAGCTGTTAAATCCAAAATAGCAACGAGTGAACATCATACGCCCTCTGTATTACCATTTGAAAGGGACAGTTCCTTGGGAGGATGGGAATTTGACAGGATATGAATATGTCTGAGACTCTATTAGGCACTAATTCAGCAGGACTGGCTGAATGAGATGAAGAAGCAATGAGGAGTAGAGAATCTCTTCAAATTTGAGCTGATTGGTAATTTTGATGAAAGCCCTTTAGTCTCATTCAGTGACTGTTAATTACCTCTGGAAATTAACATTTATTTTTCTCTTCAGGAAATGTTGTTCGCCTGCCAATATGGAAAGATTAATTAAATTCTTCCATGGATTAAGGTGAAAGTAGGGTCCTTGTGGTCAGTGCACATTTTGGCTGTGGAGGTAGGGATATCGTGACAAATCCCCTTTTGAAAAGAGCAGTCCAGCTCTTTCCTCTTATGTTTTTGCAGGAAAATAAATGCTTCCTTATCCTTCTGGGGTAAGGCTAGCCTGTCAGGTGCTTTCAACGGGGAAGTCTGGGTGTGGGAGAGCTGTGAAAGAGGGAAGGGAAAGTGATGACTAAAGAGCTTGGAAGTAAATTAGGGAAAGCCTCTTGCTCCACCCAAGGAGAAATAATTAATAATTTGGGACAAAGGTATATCTGCTTAAATCAAATGGAAACCCTTATCTCAGACCCATCTATAGAGTATCACAAAAGTTAATTGATTCAAAAAAAAGTGATAACTTGAACCTCACGTTCATATGCTGTTCATAAACGTGACAGCTTCTCCTACCAGTTCTCACTTATTTGATCTGGGCTCAACCTCAAAAGCTGCTTTTGTCAGTGGTAATGATGGCCCTTCCACTGCTCAAGAGTTTATTTCCAATATGCACTATTATGCCATTCACTCCTGCTGTGCAGAAGAAAAAAAAGGAAAGAAAAGAGGTAGCAATGTCCCAGGGAAACTTCTGTACGTGGTTGGATTGGGCATTTCATTGAGTTCCTGATTTATAGCTGTCAAACAAATATCTAGGCGTAGTTGCTAAAAATCAGGCAACATCATAAAAGGAAAGGAATGCTCTGTGCCTTGATTTTTTTTTTCCTGAAAGGAAGTCCTTGCATTAAGTTTTAATGATAGATTAAATAGATGGAAAGTCACTTGGAAGCCCAACGGGCAGAGAGATTTCAGGCTGCCTCTGTTACACTCGCAGGGAGGAAATGAGGCAGCTGAGAAGAAGCTCAGCATCAGGAAGGAGGCAGACAGGTCAAACGGACAGGCTTTCCAGAAGCAACCTAGCTGAGAGCAAACAAGCAGCTGCAGTCAATCAAAACCAGCAGGGCAGCCAGCTCCAGAGCTTGCTCCCGGTTTGCAGCACAAGCCAAACCACCCTGTGGGGAGACATTCTTGTCCTCCCAGCTTCCATGCAGCACCGGACCAGCAGGCTGGCATTGCCAAGTGATCTTGCCAGGTGTGTGACAGCTGGATTGGGAGAAGGATGCCAGTCTGCACGCCAGCCCTCCTGCCTGCAAAAGCTGCCTCCGCACACACATGCACATCCAGCCCCCTGCAAGGCTCATCTGGGTGCTGCACTGGGGACCTCGGAAGGGGGGTGTCCAGGAAAATCAAGAACTTGGGGTCTGATCTTGGTCTCAGGATGGAATATTCTTCACACATCTGCCAGGATCAGCAACAGACCAACGCAGCAATGAAAAATGCAACCCTTGCTGAATTGACTTGCTTTGATCAGAGGGAATTCTGCCTGACAGAGGCATGGCATCCTATCCTGTAGGTTTAGCCAGCAGCAACATGGTAGGGTTGAAGGCTTACACTCTGAAGGCCCTGTTATGCGTGAGAGACTAGGCCATTTTTGCTCTTCACTGTTTCCTGTACAAAGTGAAGAGGAAATAGTACCTTGGCCTATTGGCATATCTCATACAGGCTACAGATTTTACCTCTAGTCTACTTTACAGTGTGTTTTGAAATCAATAGCGGAAAGCACAGCAAGCCACCAGTGCCTGCTATATTTTGCATAATCTGTAACGTAAGAGGTTGCTGCCAGCCAATGGTGGCATATTTTACTTGCAATAAATTTGGAGATTAGTAACTTAGAATCTGTTCAGCTGAATCCATGCTGGGGAGGAGCATTGCAAATTCCGAAGATGGGTAGCAAGAAGCAAGAAAAAGTGATATGAACAGAAGAAGATGGGATGGAAAAGAGTGAGAAACTCACATGGGACACATCTGTTCAGTGGCCAGCCTGGAAAACCAAAGAGAAAGAAGAGATTTTTCTACAGGGTCTAACCAGCCTAGACCCTTTTTTTGTAGCTTTTAAATAATGTCACACGTAGAACAAATGTATCATTTCAAAAGAAAAACATGGAAAGTCTCAGTTATGTTCTTACGAATGTTTTCTATTGCTTTCCCAGCTAAATCTGTTTACCAAGTTGGACTTGATTCTGCAAGTTGCTTCTTCAAAACTTCATTTTTTGACAAATTCATTATTTGCCAAGGACATTCTGCCAGCTTTAATTAAAAAAACCCCCAAAATTCAATGGATTGGAAAGAGTCCAGTAGGCTTTGGTTCAGGCCTTGTAAAGCAGCAAATAAACATTTTCTGCATGCTTTAGGAGAGCATATGACTCCTCGGTCCTCCACAGTCTCTGCATAGAAGAAGGGAGCTAAACACATGAAGAAATACCTACTTAGATTTATTTCATCTTCAGTTAAGAAGGCAAGCTAGATGTCCATCAGCCTATGGCGCTGACATCAGGCTGTCATGATTACAGTCACAAAATCTTTTTTCTCTTATATGGCATACAACACCAAGACCCAAAGTACATTAAAAGGTAAGTAAATAACTCCACGAACAAAAGAAATGAATGCACATAAGTGAAATAGAGAATGCTGAGGCTACCTGAAATAATTCTTATTTGAACTTGCTTTTAGCTTGTCTGCCTTCAACTAATCATAGCAAATAGGAACATAAAGGTGCTATGATAACAGCTCTCACGACAAATATGGTTTTCAGGCTGATGAACCTAAAATGCAGTGTTTGAAGTCTAATGGCAAGTGAGAGAGAAAACACCTATTAGACATGTTAGATGAGCAGTGTATCCAGTTCCCAAAAAATACTGTCTTGGATGCTGTCTTCGGAAACAGAAAGAAATATATAGAGATATATACATGTGACCAAAAAATATATAGATATACACATATGTATATATGTATGTCAATGATAGCACTGAAAAAATGGTTCAGAACTGAGTGCTCCTTGCTGCAACTTTCTTTTCACTTTTCAGAAAAGTTCACCATTTTATTTGTCCACTATGCTTGCAATATTACCTGCTCTTCTTAAAACAGCTGCCATACTGTCTTCCTACAAAGCTCAGAGAGGGTTGGGCCCTCTCTGGCTCTTGGGATTTTGTGACAGCTCCTGCAAGAGCAGCCAGTGCATGAGTAATATTTGAAGCCTGGCACCCCATGTCATCGTGATTCCGTGAGACATTATTTTATGATGCAAACACACTCTGACCTCCATAGCATGCAATATATCAAATGTGTAATGTATGCAAAAACAATCCCAATAAGGGAGGAGGTAAATAAATTTGTTATGATTTTAATGCTATGCATTTTAAATGTCACTTTTGCCGAGCAATTAGGATTTGAAGACAGTGACCTTTGCACAGTGCCCAAATTGTCCTGAGGCATGGTACTTCTCCATGCATTTATTACTGCGTTATACGATAAAGTGTAGCTGGTATGATCTAAGTCCATCATTTGTGGTAGGGACCTTTCTGGCCAAGACACACACAATAAAAGCAAGGCAGTGCAAATGTTTTGCCACAGGAATGCTGCGTGAGAAGCAAGGGATATTATTTATTGAAATGCACTGGCCCAGTTGCATGGAGACAAACAAATTGCCACCCAACAACCACTCGCAGTTGCAATGCTTTGTTTGTAAGCACAGTGCTGCTCACTGCACTCTACATCAGGGGGAATCCAGCTGCTACTAGGAGCAATCAGTTTTGGAGCTCCTCCTGACCATTTCACTCAGCAGGTTGCAAAGGGCTGGGCCTGCAACCCCAGCACACACGCGTGCCCTCCCAACACACACAAGCACAGGCATGGGCTGGGGGTCTCTGATGGACAGCAGAGGACAAAGGGGACCAAAGGCCCAGGCCACAGCATAACATACTGCCCTTCCCATTGCTTCCCAGGTGAGCAGCGCGATATCAGGCCGAGCCAGGGGAGATGGGCCATGTTGTCCATTTGGGCATGGGAACACCACCTCCTCCTTACCCATCCCTGCTGCAGGATACTGCTACAAGCCCAATAACTTCCAGAGCACCATCTGTTCTCAGGTGTACCCACCCTCTGGATCAGGTTTAAGATATTTTATTGACCAAGTCAAACCAAGAAGAGAGGTTTTAACTAGTGAAATGTGGCCCCACTAGTCTCTCCTTACTGACAGCAGTTTTAAAGGCAGTCTGTTAGTCACAGAAGTGACCCACATGGTAAGGCAGTCCCTTTGCTGTAGCTGCAGTGGCAAAGGGGAGGCAAAGCCATACGTAGCTGCCTTCCCCCTCCTGTGCATCTGCTGGTGGTGCTGACAGTTTGAGTATGGGAACTACCTACACCTCAGGTCTAAGGCTATATATATATATATATACAGCTGAGGCATTTTAGTATGTGGTAAAATGCAATTGCAAGTAGGAAATATTAAAATACAGGACTCTCTTTTGGCAAGGAAGTACATTGCAATAATGTAGTAATGGGCAAGGTCTACATTCCAACTGCGCCTTTACAAGCACTGCCATAAATACTGGACATTGTGTGGCATCTGTTAGTTCATAAACAGTGTGGTGCATCACCAGAAAAAGCAATGGCTTATACAGAGCCATTTTTTTCCCTCTCCATTATTTTTCCTTCAATATTTTTAACAAGTCAGTGTTCATAAAAGCTGAGTCTCCGATGTAGACTGCTGGAGTTGCCTGATGGTCTGGCAGAAGGTGGTGAGGGTGGCAAGAGGACCGATGGGTTCGCTTCATCAAGGAAGCCCCTCTCCAAGCTGGAAGGCCAACCCTAGCAAGGGATATTCAGAAAACCTCCGTATCTAATCTGATACTGGTTTTATTGCTAGCAAGGCTGTCAAGCATTGGACAGATGGCTAATATTTTCTTTCACTATCAGTCTCTGTTGGATTCAGACCAATGATGTAATATATAAACAGCTCTGGCTCTTGGTCACCAAAGCCTCCTGCCATCAGCCCTCCCGTAGAGGTGTATTTAAATGAACTAGGGAAGTGGGCAACAGTGAGTAAAACAAATCAATTTGCCACACAAACTGGAGAACTGGTCTCTTGAACAGAGTACTTGATTTTGCCGTTGCTAGCTCTCATTTGATGGGATTTGGTTCTGTGTTTACTACGTGCCTGGTGGTCTGTGGCTTTGCAGGGTGGGAGAGGTGTTGGAGTATTTAGGACAGTGTGTGTTTTAGGCCATCTGGCATGTTTGAGCCACATATGGAGCTCCCGCAACATTGAAACATTAACGATTGAAGCCCAAAACCTGGTGGTCTGCCCAAGTCTAGCTGTATTTCCATGGTGTGAGCCCATCTCTGGGGCTGATTCCAGCGAATCCAGGGAAAATTAAAGATTGATTAACAGCAACAGTGGTTTGTTCCACTTCTTTCCAGTGTGCCTATATGTATGATTTACTGACACCAGTTCTGCATTGTCCTTGCATTCCTAGGCTCTGATTCATTCAGCATGCTACTGTGGGGTGTTAAAGCCTGGTAGAGCCCAGGTAAGGGTAAATGTAAGAAGGTGCCTAACACTGCTTCCCCATGAGGAAGAGTCACCCATGTGACACTATCATTCATGTCCTCCTTACCTGACCTGCCTACACAGTGTTAGGAGGAGAAGGACCAGTCTTACTACTGGCAAAAAGCCATCATGGAGCAGATTAATGACTCCAGCCAGCTGAGGGACACCAACCCCTGCCATCATCCCACTCTGGGCACGGTGTATTTTCAGTGCAGCATCCCTCCTCCTGGTACCTCACCTCCCTCATCATATGGTCCTTCACATCCTTGCGGCTGATCTTTCCTCAACAGCAACATCAGCAGTAGCAAGCTTGCCCCTTTTTGGTCTGCTCTTGCTATGGCAATGCGTATTGTGGTCCAGAGTCTATGTCAGGAACCCCGCTGGGGTTTTTTTTCCACTCACAGAGTAGAAACGGGGAATACAACAGAGTAGATGAGGAATGTTTTAAGTACAAAAATGGTACTTTCCAGGCTTAACTGTTTAAAACCTCAGCTTCTGGAAAATATCCCATTCCAGAGTGGAGAGGTCGCATGGCATCTTCATTCGCAGATGGGAGGGAGACCTTAAATCAGAGAATTATGTAGCATTAATACGAGAAATAGCTCCTCTAATCTCTGGCAGCATGTCCATCTCAGGAATATTTGCAGGTAAGCAGCAGTCCTATACATCATTGGAGAGGTATTTAGTTTTCATGCCTTTCTAAAGCTTTTTTGCTTGTTTATTTACAACGTCACATGTCTCAGGTCTTTCTTTTTGGGTTGGTTAGTTGGTTTGCTATACCACATGGTAGTGCATAGGGATGGAACGGTGCTGACATTGTTCTGGCTGTTACTACATCCGAAGCCAGAATGCACCTGTTGTAGAGCAATGGCTTCAGATGGGAGGCGGGGGGGGGGGGGGGGGGGACGGGGGGGGAAGAAAAAAAGCAAGTGTCTACAGATTTATGGATCATGCATTAAAAATTATTCTGAAATATTATCATGGATTAATTTAATGCTGTCATAGACAGACTGTGTTTCAATGATCACGAAAAAGAGAAAGGAATAGTTCATAGAGCATAAATGAACAGGGAGACTGCTAAAAAAGAAAGCATGCAAATTATAGGGAGAGATATTCAATACTCTCATTTAAAATATTGAGTCTAGAAAGGGAGTCTAGTCTGGATGGGGGGGTTATGTTCTCATGCAGTTCTGGGGGATATCTGGAATTCAGCCTATGCTCCTTTCAGAGGTAAAATAGAGGCAAAATAAATAGAGTGAATACGCTTAAACAAGGTTAACTTGTATCTAGACTTCTGAGAGCCTGGTATTTGCTTCATTTTTTAATCAGAAATTTCTGAAAGCATAGGCTTTTTTAAAAAAAGCCAGACAGAAAATCCTTCTTCCCCCCTCTGGTGATTTTTCTCAACCACTTGCGCTTTCGCTGTGCTGCTGGAGTAGCTGGGAGACAATTGGAGGTTATTTTTAGACTGACTCACTCTGTAAAGCTGACATTTGTAGGTTAGGCGTACCAGTTGCCGCCTGCTTCTTCTTCTGCACCTTCCTTAAATATTCCCCTTCTAAACAGTCGGACATCCCCCGCCTCCTTTCCCAGTCTTTCCTGGTAAGTATCAAAGTACTAAATTCATGTTGTGTCTGTCAACATTTTCAGTCGAGCTGAGTTAAAAGCATCCTTTAAGAAGCACAGTTGACTCACGTCCTCTCACATAGCTGGAAAAACCCAACACAACAGGGTGCTTCGGCACCTCAGTTCTGCTCCTAATGGAGAACAACATGCTCAGCATCCCTTTAAAGCACACAGAAGAACCAGTCCGTGGGCCATACTGCTGGGTCGGATTCACATACCAAGGGTCCCCGTGAGGTCCACACTAGGACATCTCCTCTGCTTGCCATCCTCTCTGAGAAAGCAGGCATCGAGAAGAACTTGCTGCCCGCAGCCAGTGTTCCCCCAGAGAAGGGGATGCCCA
This sequence comes from Strix uralensis, assembly GCF_047716275.1. Classification (NCBI taxonomy): domain Eukaryota; kingdom Metazoa; phylum Chordata; class Aves; order Strigiformes; family Strigidae; genus Strix; species Strix uralensis. The sequence goes on from NC_133973.1 coordinate 51,861,026, forward strand.
GGAGCACCATGCAATGTGTCTTGCATTTCTAGGACTTGCCTTTTGACATCCTTGTCCACTGAAGGTGGAGAAAATGAGCTACGTTTAAAAGTAATTTTACCAGTAAAATTGCTGGTTCATCCTGGCTTTGGGGAGTTATCCAGGCGTGGGTGTGCAGACAGTCCTGGTGAATGCCATTGCAAAAGAGGCGGGAACATATGGGACCCCATGGGCAGCAGCCCATGGGGGCCGGGGTGCAAATCCCTGGGACGGATTTGGCCACTGGCTCAGGCAGCTGGAGAAGCCCTGGTGTATAACAGACTCTGCACTGCAGTTATGCACTGCTCTTAAGCCTTAGCACTTAGCAGTATGGTGAATTTAAATCACTGAGCTTTCAACTCTGAACTCTCTCAATCTGCTGGAGTTTACAGAAACACAAAGACCTTCTAAACCCAAGGGGAAAGATGGTTGCTAAAATCAGAATTCAACAGCAGATTACATTACAAAACTGCCATTAACCCACTCTATATTATAATCTCAAATCCTTCTAATATATTTGGCATGCAGCAGTACAAACATTATTTTCCACTTTAAATTAAGGCTGAACAGAAATCCTTTTCCCAGTCAACCTCTTTCTTTTCCTGGTGCTTTTGGGGGACTAATTTTAAAATGGAGATCTTCACGCAAGTTGCAGCCTAAATAAATCCAGCCATATAATCTTTTAGGGCAAAATCCATTTTTTCCAGTAGAGACCACATGTGGGCTCCGTGCCAGGTAAAATCTAGTGTGCAGTCTAGTGAAATCCATCCTCAGGCACCCCATGAAGACAGAGCTCTGCTGCCCTGCTCAGTGCAATGTTCCTGCTGGAGTTTATGAGCGCAGGGGTGACCATGGACCTCTACAACACTCATGCTGAATTACCAGGACCCTATTACCCTTTTCTGCCCTGATAATGCACATTCCCACTGTGATCCATTTAGGACAACCCCAAAATCTCCTTCCAAAGAGCTGAGTGGGGGGAGACAAAACACATTGCTGCTGGACCCGCACCTCCTTCCATGTAGCCCAACTGCACGAGGTGGCTGGGGAACACCTGGCTGATCCTTTATACCAGCATCATCTGTATGTAACACAGAACTGGATTGCTTTACCACAAACAAGTGCTACCCTCATCCCTCCAAAGAGGGAGTTGGACTGTGACCAAAGCCAGGGCAGCTGGAGGTAGAGCTACTGGGAGACCAGAACAGCTCAGGCAAGGACATGGTCGAAGTTTAAGCAGTCTTTGGAGGGAGGCATTGCTGAACGGGGTGACCAAATAGAGGAACAGACAACAACCTAAAGCAAAACAAAAAAACCCATCAGATTCTTCTTTTTCAGCTCTGTACCTTCTGCTGGAATGAGGTCAAATAAAAATGTTATTAGACTCTCTTTGTTTTAATGAGATATCAATAGTCCCAGCAATGTAGCGCTCTTGGTTGTCATAGGGAAGCACACTGTGAGAGAAACAGTGTATCACCCAGGTCTGCCGGTGTGTGTTCATGACCATAGACGCCCAAAGTTGTTGTAGCTCTGCCATTTTGGAAATATTCCATCTCAGGAAGCAGCACTGTGCAAAGTCCGAGAGCATCTCCTGCTCTTGTGCGCACTGGGGGGGAAACCTGAGCCCAGTGGTGGGAGGTGTGTTGTCTCTGTTCATTTCTCCAGCAGTAAGTAGGATTGTGCCTGTGTTCAGTAAATGCACACCTGTTATTTCCCAGAAGTGTTCACCATGGTGCTAGAGACTCCACGAGGGCACAAAAGCATCCTCTCACTACAATAGCAAAATAATATCACAAAGGTCCTGTTGGTAGGGCCCCTCTCACCCATCACGACCTCCAGTTGCCCAGAAACAAACCTTCTGTAAATTCAGATCCTAAAAGCAGCTAAATGAAAATCAAAAGCAGAAATTAAGAAGGAAGAAAATGTGTTAACCAGTTAATTAACTGATTGATGTTATTTTGTTGGTTCTCACCCCACAGTCAGCATCAGTTCAGCAAAATGTGCTTTCAAGAAAAATGATGTTAATTAAATACATGACAGAGTAGCCCAGGTAATAATTAGCAAGGGATAAAGTGACCATTCATTGGGAATTTTTTTGTCAGGCCTGAGGCTGATTTGTATTTTTGTTTCTCTGCCTGAACCTTGGGCTACCTAAAAAGATCTTCATTAAATGTAACGTCCAGATCGCCCCGGTTTAAAAAGCAGCAGAAACCCGAGATACAGCCAGCATTCATTTTCTATTATGCAAATATAACTTCACAGTATGACACATCTGTAAGGCTTCATTTGGTTCCCCCCTGGCACAGTAAGCATCTGCAGCTTCAATGCCTTTGATATACTGTTTTTGATTAGATTAAAGATGATATTTATAGTAATTTCGGTAATGTCATTAGCTGTCACTGGAGTATCCTCCACTATTTTGTTTCCTCCATATGTTTTGCAGAAGGGATAATGAAATTTGACTGTCCTGCAGCTTGGGTGTAATAGCCTTGTTTAGGAGCAGGGTTACATGGGATCAGTTGCTACTCATCAAGTGAAAATGGTGACGATGTGATGGGCTGTGCATGACAAGCCTGCCCTCTGCGCTGCTGCCATGTCCTTCCTTCTCCATCCCTCTAGAGACAAGTTCATCTTCCCTGTAGGTTGGCTGAAAATGCATTACGTGTCTGTGGGGTCAGGTCAGGAGGGACGGATGGAAGGACGGACAGATGGGAGGGTAAGATTTACAAAGAGTGTCTACAGATCACCAGTATCTTTAGCAGAGAGAGGAAAATGCTGGGTAATATGATGACAAGCAATAAATACCTTCAGTTTAACAGTTTAAACAAAGGTGGGGAATTATTTATGGTAGGACAGCGAGTGTTGGCCAAAGGTCAAGGAAAGGAAAACTTAGTTTAGACTTCTAGGGGAAGAAAGTACCTGGTATGTAGCATAGTTGCCAAGACCAGAGGCAGAGGCACACCTCAGTGGCCATGCAAGATGAGAAAGACCCTGGGTTGGGGTTACATGGTGACAGCCCTGTGAGTGGGAGAGAGAAGCTGTGCATGCTACCAAGAGATTTTCCCTTCTCTTTCTGATCCTGAGCCTCATCCTGCAGAGCACAGACACTTGCAACTCTCCGAAGGCACTCCTGCCTGGCTCTGTGTAGTTGCTTGTGGGATTAAACACTCCATTTTTGGGATTGCTCTAGCCTCACTCTCTTAAAGTCCCAAATACATGGTGTTACTTGAAAAAGTGTAGCACTGGCATTTCTGACAGGCAGTGGGCACACAGGAGTTAAATTATTATTGCAGAATTCAATGTATAAATATTCGCTCCCCAAGAGGTGGAGAGTGCAAGTATATGTGCGAGTGACTTTGTTTAAGTAAAAGAAGGTTGCTTGACTTTGCATTAATCTTTCAGATTTGTTTTGCAGAAAAAAAATTTAAAACTCCACAAATATACCCCAAGAGCATTTAGAGACACAAAAAAAAAGAGAACATGAACAATGTATAGATAATTTGGAGTATTGCTCTTGATGGTGCATTCCCAAGTTGTGCATGCTGAAGATCTGACCTACTGTACCATGGCTGTGAGCAGAGGGGGGAGCCAGCCCTGGTGGCGAGGGCTGGGAGGAAGCGAGAGTGATCGGTCCCACTAGTCTCCTGAGCATCCCTGCGCCAGGCACTGGGAGCAGCAGGGGCACACACGGCCCGATGGCCTTGCCTGGTAGGGGCTAGAGATGATGAACACATCAGACTGACTCTGGCAGTGCCACCTCGACCAGTTTAGCACCAAAAGAAAGTAAAGAGCCATTATCGATAGGAACTTGCTGTGCCCCACAGTTTAAGGTGAGTTTTGCCCCTAACATGAACTGATGAAATCACTGCTCGTTTAAATGGGCATGGCGCAATGACATCACAAGGCAATACCGACCACATTTGTGGCTCTGGCTCTTGAATTCAGCCAGGGTGCTGCTCTGAGCTAAGAGCAAAACTCTGGTCATTTTAACTTTGTTTTGGTCCTTTTTACCCAAGGAAAAGAAGCTTGCCAGGTGACTGTAACACAGGTCCTTCAATCCAATTGACTTTCTCTGGATTTATACTGAGCTTAAACTGAGAGCAAATGATCATCTGATCAGTCTAATCACAGCTAGTGAGTCCTTTCAAGGAGCAGTTCCCTTGGGAACAGCATATATTTTGCAATCAAACCATATTCCACCACTGGATCTTTATACAAAGGTAAATAGGGCAACCAGCCCCCTTTTTTTCCCAAATGCATTTTGCATTTATGAAAATGAAAATGTCATTTGAAAATGCAAAACTGAAATCTTGCTTAGAAGCTGTCAAATACAGTTGTTTACTTTTCTGAAAATTACTCCTTCCTTCCAAATTCTGGTTCAAAAGATATGCAAACCATGCTTATATATTTTCTTATATAGTCATAGACATATGTAATATATTCATAACAGTATATTTGAAGATATACTCAGATTTTGCATATAACTATTACATTAACTTTGGGAATACTTTTATTTATCACCAAAGTTAATTGGTAGGAACCATAGTAATCCATTTATCTAAGCTGTACATCTGCAACTCTGTCTCCTTTGCTGCTGGCTTCTCCCTTTGCATTTATACTTTTGAACCTCCAAGGCACTTTCTACTCCTTTTATTAATTTTTACCACTGAAACACCTGTCCCAGGCTTGTTCAGGTCTGGTTCACCCTAGTCCAGAAATGCATTTCCCTGGCTCCCACACTCTTACTCCAAGCAAGCCCCTTCCTTCAGCTGGCTCAGCCTGGGCAGCATGGGGCTCTCATCTCAGGACCTGCGTAACACACCTCAGAAGATGTGCCCACCTCCAATCATCCCACAGCTACCCTAGATCCTCCTTCATTCCCACCTCACAGGGGTACCACGATCTCCTCACACTGAACATTAGGGGTTTGAAAGGAGAAATGTTGATTGTTTTCAGATCCTTCAGTTCTCCATCCTGATTAACGTCTCATATGGAAGAAGTTTATGTAAAGCTGATGTTCACAGCCTCTGCAATATGCAATATCATTCTCCACCAAACAATTCTTGTCAACACCTATAGTCTATTTCTTTGTTGGACTCTTGGTGAAAATTGTTGGAGCTCATGTTTTAACGTTCTGTCTTCCATTATTTATAATATACTGAGTTACAAGTGACAACTAACCAAAACATAGCTACAGTTCTTGGTAGATCTTTCAATTTTCTGTATACTTTGAGGATGAAGTTTGCTTTTTTTAAAGCACAGGTTGCTTAGCCTAACAATCTCAAAATGTAATTAAAACATAAAATTTTATAGCTGTCCTCCAGATGTCCTGAAGATTTCCTCTGAGGAAAAAAGATGTAATCTCTTTCTGATGTCCTCATGGCTTTCTGCAAAGTTCACCCTTTTGAGCTGCCAGAAGGTACATATTTTGGGGGAGAATATAGAGATGATCCTTTTAACCTTGTCTGTTATGGCTGACAGAGACTACAAGCCACTTTCGCAGCCATGAGAGATGTCCTCAGCTGCATCAGCTTTGTCTGCTATCAACCACCCTCAGCTTCTCACCCCTCATCATGTTCTTCATTAGCTCATGTCATGGGCTGATTTATGACCGTCCCTTCAGCAAGGATACCCTGTGTTTCTCCACCCCGCTGGGTAGCCTGCAGTGCCTGAGGAATACCCAGGCTGATCCCTCTGGGAGAGTCCTGTCACCTGCCATCAACTCTGGTCTCTGTTTGAGATGGCACCGTGCCTCCTTCCCAGCTCTTTGAGGAATGAGGCAGTGCTGGCCCCCTGCCCCCGGACTTCTCAGCAGACTCACTGGAGGGCCATAGTTTCAGGGTTACCCTTTATTCCCCCCCAACAGGGTAAACCCAAGCCTTGTAGGCAGAATCAGCTGCTCGCCCCAGCGTGGGGTCTGATGCTCCCACCCCAGCCTGCAGAATAAGCCAAAGGCTTCAGCTCTGCTCTCACAGTGCAGCACAGGACTTTTTAGCCTCTGAGTCACAACAAGAAAACTAACCACGATCAGCCTCAACTCCAGCTTGTGCACGTTCCCATCATCTCACACGTTATCTCCACCAGAGCTGCTCAGGAACCAGGATTTTGCCACTCAGGAATTTGCAGCACAGGGGGATGGAGCAGCACTGAGCTCTAGCAGGGAGCGCTGTGTCCTGCAGTGCCCCACAAAATCCAGCTCTCCTCCAAAATAAATTGCAGAGCTGCCAAGACATCATGTTTTGGTGTGTTTAATTTCCTTTCTGTTTTCACTCGCACACCGAAGGGTATTTGTGTATGAAAATGACAACACAAAAACCAGCAAAATGACCTGAGCTGGAATTGAGTTGAGATGGAAGGTTAAAATATTTTCTCATCTGCCAACACTGGTATCAACATTACCCCTCAAAATATTTAGTCTGCGTTTTGCCAGAGAACTGTTTGGTCTAAAGGGCATTTTGTATGTTTTTTCCCTTGTTGTTAGTTTAGTTTTGTTTTTTTCCAAGTCCTGAAGAGCATGTATGTGTTTGGGATTATAATAATTTTGGGACAAGTTTCTCATCTGTGTGCCACGCTAGGCAGCAGCCGGCGGATAAGCAGCTCAGTTTGCACCTCGTGGTCTACACACGATGCCACTGTGACGGGATGGGCAGGACGCGCCCCATGCCTCTGGCTTGGAGCGTGCTGACTGAACCCCCAACCTCCGAGCCCCATTTCACAATGTCTCCTCCAAATCCCTCCTCCTTGCAAAAGTTTGGGGGGCCTACGGGCGTCCCTAGTAATCTTCCACTTGTCCTAAATTGGGGGGGGGGCTGCAGTAAGCCACTTGCTCCTGCACAGGCTTTAGCTATTTCTGGAGTTAACCTTTTTGCTTGGGCATCCTCATCTGCAAATTGAGGAATAACAGCACACTTCAGAGGGGCAGTAGGGTAAGGATTAACTGCGACGCCACTTTGAAGCGCTATATACATGCCAAATATTATAATCATCCTAAATGTGAGGCCAGGATAATCCATGTTTTTTTGCAGCCCCAGAATCCTATTTGATTTCATCTGTTTTAATTAACAAATTTAATTTCCCTTTATTAGGGAAAACAAGGATAAAAAAATGGAGCCTGCGTATGCTTTATTACAAATTATTGTTATCAGCTGCCCCGCAGGACTCCAGTCGGCACTAAATATGAACAATGGTTAAATTACAGGGGTCAGGGAATGAGCACAATCAAAATGCAAACACTTTTCTTCTACGTGAGATGGGTAGGAAAAAAAAAAGAGGAAGAATCCTTGGAACCTCCTTGGAGCCACTAGGACTGCGGAGAAGCATACCAAGTAAACTGTAAAACTGATTACTGGGCTCAAAAAGGCTAACATGCAATTTGTGTTCTTTTTATGTAGATTAAATGCATTCACTTCAGCTCATAGAGCTTAGATACTCAGCAGGGATTCAGAGGGCTGGGTATCAGTCAACCACAGCCAGCCACTAAACCACAGGGCAAAATCTGCTATTGTATGTTAGAATAGTCACTTAATCTATCTTAATGGGTGAAAAACCCATGGGACAAATGTATATTAAAATCAGAAAGTTAGTTGTAATGTTTAAGGAAAGCTGTAAATATTTTTTTGAGATAACACTCTAAAACATTATCAATGAGTCTGAAATCCTCGTGAACATCTCTATGTTTAGTTCTTAAAAATATAGTTGCAGCCCAGGTCTACTAATCAGGAGGAAAACCAAAGGCACGAGACTTTTGCCATAAGACTGCGCCTGGAATAAACTGGGGAGGAATCAAGCAGGGTTTCCTCTGGCCAGCTGAAAGAAATGCTGTCTGATGGTTTTCTGTTGAGAACATGAAATGTGCGGAACACAAAAAACTGTGGACACGTCTACCAGGATATGGGTACTGGCAACAGCAGTAGAGCTGCCTTTCGGAAAATTACCCTGATAAAAGTAATTTATTATTTTTTTATTTGGCAGGGGCTACTGTGAGGCCATTCCCCATCTGCAGCAGAGCAGAGAAAGCCCAACCTTCTGCTTGCCTTCTTTCCAGGACTCAGGGTTATTGGAAACTGAGAAGCAATAACACAACCTAATCCTCTGCTTGAAAAGATTCCTATTTATTTTGCTTGCATCTGGGCTTTCCTCGGCCCCTTCTAGCTTAGATTCCCCTGACAGAAGGTTTTCTCCCCGCCACTACTTATATCCTATTTAGGGCTAATTGGGACTGTCTGCCATCATGGCTCAGAAATAATTACTTTGTCATAATTAGTCTTAAATCAGGACTTTTACACCTGTGCTGAGGGTGGCTGACCAAAACATCGGCATTCCCACACGTGGACCCCAAAATGGCACCGTAGGCAAGGACCCCAACCTCTGTGCACAGCACATGTGGGTACTGATGGAGGGGGGAGATGCTCTGTCAGTCTCCATCAACATTCTTTTGGAAATACTTGGTGGAAACCAAGACCTTCTGAAGCCCACGATATCCCTTTCACATTAACTGGACACAGGATGAGGTTTTCATCAGCTGTCTCCACTGCCTACTCACTGACTCCACACTGATGCTGCTGCAAGAGAGAGCCCTTTTTGTGCAGAAAACTGTCATTTGGGTAAACCCATGATTCAGAAGCATAATCTGAGTTGATTGCTCTGTGGGCTAGAAGTGACACTGTGAGGCTGGGGAGACAGATTGGGAACTGGTGTAGTTTCCTGACGTATGCTGTTAACAAACATTTGCAGCAATCTCCAAAAAATGTATTCCCATTGGCAGGAATGAGCACCCTGTTTGGGGTGTAGCACTTGACCATGAGGAAAATTGGGTGACCTTGAAAGCCAGAGTGCTTAGGGATATGGTGTAGCTGAGAACTGTCAATGTTAGGTTAATGATTGGACTAGGTGATCTTTAAGGTCTTTTCCAACCTAGATGATTCTGTGATTCTGTAGTAGTACTGAATGTCAGGTCTTACTCTCCGGGACTGAACAAGCACTGCTGACATAAGCTGAAGCTCGCGTGTCAGAAATTACACATTAGCAGTGTACTGGGTCTGGCTGAGCCAGAATTGATTTTCCCCTATAGCAGCCCTCATGGTGCTGTGTTTTATGTTGGGAGCTGGCAGGGTGTTGATAGCACACTGGTGTTGTGGCTACTGCTGAGTAGTGCTTACACAGCACCAAGGCTCTTTCCAACACTTTCCCTCCCCAGTGGGACGGAGTGGGCAAAATCTTGGGAGGGGACACAACCAGGACAGCTGACCCGAACTGACCAAAGGGATATTCCATACCATATGACGTCTGCTCAGTATAAAGCTGGGAGAAAGGAGGAAGGGGGTGGGGTCACCCTTGGTCCTCCGAGGCAACCACTACGCGTATCGGAGCCCTGCTTCCTGAGAAGGCCCAACATCGCCTGTTCATGGGAAGTAGAGAATAAATCTGTTTTCTTTTTTGCTTCTGTGCGCGGACCTTTGCTTTGCTTTGCTTATATTAAAACTGCTTTTGTTTTACACACAAAGGTTGTTTTTTTTTCCTATCCTATTTTCTTTCCCCTCTTTGCCCTGTTGAGAAAAAAAAGGGGAAGGGGGGGAAGGGATAGAGTGACTTGGTGGGTATCTGGCATTTAGCCAAGGTCAAACCACCCCAGGCAGAAAAGCCTTGGGAGGGTTCATCAGGCAGAGGATGGCCGCGTGTCACTGGTACAAAGTGCTAATGTTGTTCCAGGAGGAGAGAGGAAAGGTTTTTCCAGTGGAGCTGGGGCAATAGCAATGCTACTGTCCCATGTGCAGGTGAGACATCATCCAGGTGTTGTATAGTTCTGGTTACACCTATGGGGAAAGTTTTTTTTATCTCTGGGCTTACTTCTGCATGATTTCTCCTATGAAATCCATATATCTCAGACAGGTGCATGCAACACAAAAATCTGATCTCTTCACTCAGTGGGGAGCTCCCCCACATGCGCACACACACACGTTCTCCAAGGCATCGCTAGGAGGAATACAGGGACTAGGGACTGAAACACCCCAGGCCACTTGCACTATATTGGACAAGGGGCATCTTTATGCAGGTTTTCAAATTTCTCCCATGGTTTAAGTACCTCACACTATCAAGCTCATGCACAGGTCAGTCTGATGGGACACATAGGGCTTGCCAGGATGGGTCAAGAGTGAGGGCAGATGCCAGCACAGGACCAGTCAGGACATTTATAGTCCTACTGCAAGCATTTGGTAGCAAAGGCAAGTGTTGCCTGCAGCACTGGCACCTAACCAGATGGGATGGTGGGAAGGAAATGGGGTCTGGCCCGCCATGTCAGGAAGCGTGGAGGACTGCGTCCCCTTCATGCTCTGCAGCCAAGCAAACACTGCACTCCTGCCACTTCACTGTGATTTGCATGGCAGATCAGAGAGACAAACTTCTCCCTGGATGATTTATGCACTCACACATCATGAAGTGTATTTCATAAGGTAAAGGATTTTTTGGTGCCTCAGCAATCTCCCTTGTGGGTCTTCCCAAAGGCAGGATGCCCAGGGTACCTCCTAGGTCCTGCTGGTTAGCCTTATATTCACCTACTGTGTCTCTGCACATGTGGTCGTCCTCCAGGACACACAGACATGGCTGAGATGGTCAGTCCCTGGGATGATTTTTCTTGTCTCTAAGAGAGGGTTAATTTGCCATGCACTTTTCTGCTAAGGCTGGCTTAATTCTGTTTTCTTTAGGTGAAATACAAGTGCAGAGCTGCTGTACTCCTTCTTTTCTGTGATGGTCTGTTGCCTACACGCCATGTGAAAAACAGGTTTCCATTTTGGTAATTACAGGTTACCTATAGCTTGCATGGCGAGGACTACATGTTTTTTTCATTCAGACAACCCTGTTTTCAATATAACTTCCCAATCTTTTTCACCTGTTGGTCTTAATCTTTCACAAGCAGCAAAAAGACCACAAAGAATTGTGAAGTCTGATTTCCTCCCTGCTTCCATAAGGTCACCAAATAGCATACATCACATATCAACTGCATCTGCTCTGCCATTTAATTTTGTTCAATAGCTATATCACACATGGAGGTAAAGTATGAACATCTGCTTCAGTACAAGAACTTGAAGACCAGTCAAAGTCATTGTTATAATTTAACCTCAGAAACTTGTAAATTCTGCATCTTCCATTCTACAGGGAAATAGACATTACTGTAGTCTATGTCTAATAACCCACTGCTTAACCCATTGCTGCACACCAATGTGTCATGAAAAATATATTGAGATCCTGAGATTACAGTAACTTGCTCCCTATGATGCTGAAGAAGGGAAAGATCTGAAACTTGTAAAAACTTAGGTGGTTTTCAAAAACTCAGCCACTTTCCAGGAGGTATGAAGTTTTTAAGTCCATTTTTAGAAAAATAATAAAACTAGCCTTTCTATTACACCATTCAAGTATTAAATATATTTTAATTGAGGGATTTTCTTCTGCATGTGAAATTTATCTTCCAGACATCACTTCTTTTGGTACTGTAACTGGAAGATGAAATTATAAAGACCCTAAATTACAGAGTCTGAGATATTCTGGCTAATGTTTCTATTTTAAAAGCCAATATACACAGTGGGATTTACAACTCTTGCATGCAGAATGGCTTATCATCATTTTCTTTTATTAAAGATGTTTGAAGTAAATCTCACCCCTTCTCCAAGGACACAGAAGTCCCCAGCACTAAGGAAATCACAAGTTTCCTGTCCTCTTTCATTTGTACCACTGAGGACAACTCCAAATACCCATCCCAGTGCCAGCTCAACCTCCATGACTTCAGGTCACAGCCACTGTCATGCTGCCACAGGCCTCCCAGGGCTTCCAGGCTCCTGCTCAGCAGATTCTGAGCAGCTCATCAGCCTCTCTGTTGAATTACGCTCCATCCCTTGGTTGTGATGGTCAAACACCCTTTTGGACTATGTTTATGTGCAACGTGGATAGAAATAATTGACAACAGCTTGTGTGCATGGTCACTCATAAGGGGTGATGTAAGCTGCAACAGGTTCATGCAACACATGATTCACATTATAGCTCACTGCTGGTTCTTGGGATTAATAGTGGTACGTACTTAAATGCTCTGCTATTTTTATATATTGCTACAAATTCACTGCTAACCTAATTTTCCATGGTCATTGCTAAGTGGTACACCATGGCCTCTGAGACTTTCTGATCCTGAGAGCAGTGGATTCTAATGCAGGAGGTAAAAGAGAACCAGCTCTTAGCAAGAGAATCAAAAGTACAAAACTGAATCAATTTGACTTCATCCAAGTAAGTTACATGGGTTGTGCTACATTAATGTAAATAAAATGTGTATACACCAGATGATGGTGATGCTGCATAGATCAAACATATTAGGGAAAAATGAGCAATGTGGGTTTGGAAACTTAAAAATACCGTGACAGTTTTTGTATCTTTTTGCTGGTAAAGGGTACAAAAGGCCTTGTCATGAATCCAGTTATCCATGCCCACAGAAAACCATAAAACCCCTCTGAAATGAGCCAAAATTGTGTTTTCAGAAACAAAGGTCTCCCATACTTAACGTCCTTTCTGGGACCTCTTCCAGATCTAAATAGAGTGTCACTAGGAAACAGGAAAGCTCTCTTTCCCAGTGTCACGGCCCTTTCATTTCTTTTCCTGAAAGATTAAATTTGGACATTGCACAGTCTGATTCTCCTCTTTCCCATCTTGTGCCACGCTTGTGGTGAAAGGCTGCCACGTCCAAACAGCAGGACTTCGCTCCCTGTTTGCATTTCTCTGTATGGCTGCAGGCTAAAAGCCTTTGGGTCACGGTGATGTTATGAATAAAGAAACTGCTAACCAGTCCAGGACTACATCTTGCTGATCTCATCCCCTGGCTAGGTTACGTTCTGAGGAAATTCCTGTGCGGAATAGGGGAAAAAAACCCTCTAGCAGGTGGCAGGGTTGGATTTTTTTGGTGATGGTGGGCTTTCTGGGTTAGTTTTCTGTTTTTAAATAGTGGCTGTTCAGAGGAATGTTAGAGTAAATCCTGAGAGATGGGATAAAAGTCAGAGGGCAGGGGAAGCTGTTGGGGATGCAATACAAATTCATTTAGCACATTGCTCTGCGATTTATCACAGAGGTCTCACCTCCACATAAGTGGTGTGTGCTGCATATTTAGGGACAGGGGTGAGACACAGTGGGAAACTGGCTTCTCTGTTCCTTGTACCGATGAGCCAGTTTTATAAACTAGAATTTATTTACCGGCACACATAAAAGTGTTTCGACCCATAGATTTTCGCTGAAATATGGGTAGGCAGCTGGAGTTGTGCCTGCCTCAGAACAACATCTGAAGTGGACTGCCTGTGGCAGCCTGCTTGGGCTTGCTTCAGTGCTCAAATTTTGGCTTTTCCATGAAGAACCTAGTGCTGTGCAAATAACAATCAAAGTGCAAAGCAGTGTTTATGAGCAGCATAAGAGCAACTGAACTTGACAAAAAGCTGGATATTTAGCAGATTGATTGCTGAGAGCTTGCCTGCAGAAGGTGAAGGTGCAGACCCCACTGGCACTGGCTGTGTGCAGACAGCAAGATCACTTGTTCCGGTTCCATAACTGGAGTGTCAGAGGAATATGCTGTGAAAATTCCCAGCTGGCTCCCACTCAGTGCCTCCAGCCAGAGGACCTGATAGCCAAGGCTCTGTGCTGGGCATCTTGCAGGTAGGTTGCGAAAAGGACAGCCCTCTTGCCACAAGATCTGCACATTAACAGAGCGCAAGGGGTGGGCAAAATCAGCTTAGAGATGGGTTGGGAAAGTGGGGGAGCAATAAAAGGAGGAGGGTTTGCAGAAAACCAGAAGTCACAGCTTGTATTTGCCTAACCAGTCCCAGATGGGAAAGATTTGTAGGTATGGTGGCTAAGGAAGGTTTTCAAGACAAATTTAAAGAAAAGGGAAAGATGGGTGCTTTGTGAAATCTGAAGGATTTTCCTATGCAGGGGGAGGTGTGAGGAAGTGGCTGAGGGGGAAACAGGTATGCCAGGAGAAAAAGGCAGTCCAAGGACAGAAGGAAGAATCTTCAAAAGCTAAAGAACATGGAAAACAAATGTCCATACTTTCATATGATGAATGGCCACACAGTCTGCTCTGAGCCACACCTGACTGCAGCATCAAGAAGGAGTGATGGCTGGCTTGCAGGTGGTTATTGGGGCAGTACCACCACCCTCTTCCCTCCTTCTTCCTTAAATCCCGGCTCTTAATAGAAAACAAACAATCAAACAAACTAAAGCTTGCAGTTCTGTCATCTGTAAAGCTTTGTTAAGATGCTGGCTCTGAACCAGAGGTTTTTATAGAGTAAAACCTTGTCCCACTGAAGTCCATTTCATGTCCATTTCAATAGGAAATATTAACAATTCCTTCACTGAAAATTCAGAATGAACTACCTTTAGAATATGGCCCATTTTCTGGATTACTGAATGTCCTTTGGTTTGTGGTATTGTGCTTAAATCCATCTGTGGCTATATTTATTACAATTCTTTTTTTCCAGCTTGCTTGAACTCTGAAAGGGGGAAGGTCAACTGATCCAACCTCATAAAATCCCAGTGCAAGTGTAGGGACTGTCAGGAAATTTCATATGTTTAGGATTTCTGGCATTTCAAAAAGAAATATTGATTGTCCTTTTCCCATTTGCCTGGAGCAGGTGAATGAAGAAACTTCTGAAGCAATAATTTATTGTGTCTTTACTGATTCACTGAAGCATTTATGAATATAGCCCAAAGTCTCTTGACATTAGCCGCTTGATATGTTATCACACTATTTCATACAGAAACTTGAAGAGCAAACTTGGCTTCCTGTTCAAAGTCATAAACACTAGACAAGGCACTACCTCGTGGGGCATCCACAGAGCCTTTAAGCTCTTCTTTAACCCCTCTCTGACCCACACCACTCCAGTCTGTTGCATCCATGGGACATGCATTGGCAACTGCCCTTACCACAGGATGCTCTGCTCAGCACCACAGTGATGGATGTACATAAATAAGCGAGAAGATGGGGATGGGCTGGGCACACCTTCTGCATGACCTGAGAAGGACAACAGGGGTGGCAGCACTCACAGGAGGCTGGAAGCATACCCCCAGTTTCACTCTGAAGACGTGTTAATCATTGGTCAAACAGAGGTTGCAAATTGATATCTGCAGCTGACAAGGCCAAGGAGGAAATTCCTTTAATTATGGTGAGAAGAGCATGATTAAAGGAAGTGAGAGGGGTAGGTGTGCAGGGTGAGGGAGTGTGAGACTCATTTCTATCATGTCTGGGAGCAATCCTACCCCGTGACACAGTAGCGGCACACCTGTTTATCAGCCTTGCTTCTGTGTGGCTTTAATTAAATAAGACAGCTATGTAATTATGGTATTTAAGTTTTCGAATTTTGGGAAAGGTGATTCTGGGACCACTAGGCTATAAAGTGCTGGTTATCTCCTGCACTGAAAATCAGTGAGACTCACAGTTCAGGATCAAGCCTATTGGACAAGACTCTGCTTTCTTGCTCCTTGCAATGATGTTCACTTTTGACCATGGTGTGGAGATGGAAATTAAAATACACATAACAATTTCTCATTAATGAAACAGTTTAACTTATTCATACTTTAGAACAGCCCAGAAATTTGGCACTTAGGATAGCAGAAAACTTCAGAACTTTCATCCTAAAAGCCAGAGCCTGCTTGTAATGCTGATGATGCCCATTTTAAAAGCAAATTACTTCAATCAGATCACAGTCATGTTCAAGATTGAAGCACTGAGAGTGCAGTGATAAATGTCAGGCTGATTTGGTAATGGGTATATCGACGTTGAACCAGTGAAAATGACCAGGAAAAGTATGAAGCAAAGGCTGAGCTGGCCTACTGGATGGGAAAGTTTTGTGCTCATTCACACCAAAAAAGCATTGGAAGAGCCCAAAATGAAACCTAGATCCATGTCTGAACTTCATCAGAGAGATCTTGCCTTCCATCTACGTAGCATATATGGGACTGAAATACTATCCTGTGGTTGTTCATAATCTGTAACTATTTAACATCTATAGGCCTAAGCAGCTTGCACCCAAGAGTAACATAAGAACCAGAAGAGAAGTCCTCTGAATTAAATCTTTAAGCCCTGGGAAAGT
Source organism: Strix uralensis (assembly GCF_047716275.1). Taxonomy (NCBI): domain Eukaryota; kingdom Metazoa; phylum Chordata; class Aves; order Strigiformes; family Strigidae; genus Strix; species Strix uralensis. The sequence goes on from NC_133973.1 coordinate 51,877,153, forward strand.
CCCCTGAAGATGGGAGTGGGAGAAGGGAATAAAAAGCAAATGAGAAGAAGACCAGGAGGTCCCTAAAAGCAAGTGTTGGGCCAGTATTTTAGAAAGCCAAGGGAATGTTGCAGAAAACACTGCACCAGTTATTTTGGCATTGATCCCAGGCATAGTCAAGGGAAAGACTGATAGGGGACTCAATCCATAAAAAATGGAAAGATCAGAGCATAACTAATGCCAATCAACATCACTTTATGGAAAACAGGTTTTGTCAAATATACTTGACAGAGTGTTTTCAATAAAATCACAAGTCTGTAGGTTACAAAAGACAGTATTGCCATAAAGTACGTACATTTTTGTGTTTTAGGAAAAAAAGACCACTATATAAAACTGATGGAGCTTCCATTCAATGAATGATAAATTAGTGAACTGAAAGATTGAAAAAAAATTGGAAGTAGGGAAGGGTAATCCCATACAGAATGGTTGTAGTGGAGTCCAATGAGAACCTATTCTTGACCTAATGCTATTTAATATAGGTTTTATAACCTGAGCAGAAAGACCTGCATTTATGGTGACAATGGCTGATGTAAAGCACATGCATTTTCATGTAGGCATAGGCGTGGTTATGAATTTAGAAATAAATGCAGCAGATCAGGAGTGCAAGATGGGGGGTTGTATTCTGGAAATCAGTGACCCTAAAACAGGCCTGGAAGTCATTTGAGATAAATTACCGAATATGTTGCTTCCAGTATAATGATTTAGCCAGAGGAACAAGTAGGTTTCAAGAGCATCTGAACAAGTTGAAATAAAGGAGTGGTATCATCCCTGCATACAATGAAATTATATTTCTGTGAGACCATTACCATAACACTGTATCCACTTCCAGTGTTCAGACTTCAGCAGTGGTCAGGAGGAGTTGGAAGGGTCCAGGAATGAGCCATGTGCCTTCCTTGCGCAGGCTGCAACACCATGAGCTGGTTAGTGTACACACAAGAAGTTTAAGGGAAGGCTGGATAAGAGCCTTTACATCCTGTTTAAGAAGAGCTTTCTGATGGCAGTGAGCTCCTTAAGATGTCAGAAAAGCATGAGGAGCTCTGGTGCTTTATCTGTACTAGAGAATTGGATGGACATGAAAACAGTGGGAGGAAAGTAAGGTAGGCAAATGGTTTTCTCTCTGCAGATAGTTTAAGATGAATACGCAAGTGGCTGTGTAAACTCCAGGTAACTCTGAAATGGAACTTTCCCACAATGGAGCCAGGTTTAGAAACAATCAAGAGAGGTGTGTTCTGCCCTGCCACCCTCCCACCCATCCACACATACACATTCAAAGTAAAAGCCATCCTGTAAAATAGTATTTGGGAGCAATGGCCACATTTCCATGACTCTGGGTAGGTAAGCTGTGCTATCTTGAAAAAAATTCACCACAAAGTGTGGTGCTTTAGCCACAAAAAATATTTTTACTCAGTTTGTAATGTGTTGATGTAATACCAAGACACTTTGGGCTGTACAACATGTGCTACGGACCTGAAGAAACGTGCTCCAAAATTTCTCGTGATGCAGCCCAGCAAAACACTGCTAGTGTAGCCTTAATGGGATCCATACTGAAAGGGCTCATTCATACCATCAGTGGTTTACAGAGCTGCTTCTCAAATGACTAGTTAGTTGTGTTTTACAAAATAAAATTCTTGGTTCTACAAGTAATTGTCTTATACAAATGCAATAGAAGAATGGGCAAGAAATATGCTGCAGAAAGTAACAACAAACAGACGTGGTACCACGTGAGACACATAGCTCATTTTAAACATCCTGGTCTTAAAGTGCATTGGTTGTTTTTAATGATTATTTTGGTATACAAAGGATGAAGCCACAGAACTTTGTTTTCTCTGGAAAGACAAAAAATCCCCTAAAAAGTCTTGCTGAGAGCCGGGGCTCCTCACTCAGCAGCCGTGGCCATGGGGAGGGACACGCCGGACATGCTGGAAGCAACCAGGTACCAACCCCAGCAAAGACAGGAGCAGCTCCCGAGCCCTATAAGGGGCTGGTGTTCCAAGCACACGTTAACTGATGGGTTACACTAGGCAGGCAGAATTTTCCCTCTGCTGCTACTAAAATAGGGAAATGGTGATTTCTCTAGGCTAATTTCTGTGTGATTTGAAAGGTGTAGAAACACGTAACACTGGAGCAGACAGATAGGAGAACTGACATGGCTGCAACCAAAGAGCATCTCCACACAACCAGTTCCCATCAAACTGCAGCTAAAAGTTTCTGTATTTTAAAAACAAACTGGTTTTTTTTTCTGCATATGTATTGTGTCAGATGATAATAACATATAGGTGTAAACAAGCCTGCATTGTCTTATTGTCCATAAATAAATACACAATAAGTTCAAAGTAGGGCTGGTTTCATAAAGCAACACTCTGCTAATCTGTATTCGGGTCTCAAGCGTATTATCTGTAATTTACAACCAATTTAAATGGTATTAACAGTTTTCCCCTTATGGGAATTTAAATTTGCATCCTACCATTGAATTAAATACTGATTGCATATTTTCTATAGGGGACGTAATGCTCTTTGAAGCTTGTTTTGAATAATAAAGCATCTATTCATGCACATGGTGCAATGTGTTTCTTTGTCCTGAATGTAATTGAAGTAAAATGTGAGTTAAAGGGATTTTTCCTCTAGCCACAGGTTTGTTGATTACCATCTATTTTCATCTATTCAAGGTTTTAAAAAGGAAAAGAAAAATACAGTAATCTCTTCCTGCATTTGGAACCTCATTTACCACTCAGAGCTTTCCTGAGAGTGCCTGGGATGAACAATCAGGAGGTCAAGTTTCAGCCCATCTTTGGAGGAGGAGAAGAGGAGAAAGGAACAAAACAGTTCCACACCCTTCTGAAAAGAAAAAAAAAATAAAAAATGCCACAAACAAAAAGCAGAGGGAAGCAGACAACACCACATCTAACCTCAAGGAGAAAGATCTTGGCTACCTGTCAGGTAGCTGTTCAGCATGCTGCCAGTCACTGCGGGCCAGGGAAGCCATGGCTAGGACAACTTCAATGTGAAGGAAGTACATAGGGTGAAATAATGTTGTTGACCTTTTTTGCTTGATTTGTAAGGGGGGAGTAACTGAAATAAATAATAAACATGACTTACTCCTTCCTGGATGTGAAAAACAAGCACACAGGCAGCCTGAAGAAAAGGATGCTGGCTCGCAGCTGCGTGGTTTGCAGGCAACGTGACTGGCTCCTCCGGCCACAGTAACCCCACCAGGGAAAGGCAGCCTGGGACAACTTTGCCAGGGGTGGGTGACCTGGTGCCAGGGGTGGGTGACCAGATGCAACCAGAGCAGTGGAAAAGTTCCCAGTGTGGCCATCCCCACCACCTCCTCCTGTCCCACCCCATGCAGTGCCCATGCACCCCTCCAGCCCCAAGACAGCCAGGAGGGCTGCAAAGCACTGCTCGTTTATGGTGCTCTGGGCACTTAGCAAAACACTTACAGAAACCAAGTTCTCCACTAATTCTCCTGTATGAGGGCGCAGCTGCAACCGAGGTAGGGAAAAATCTCACCGGCAGATTTTAAGAGATTTTTTTCCCCCCCTAAAGGTGATGTTCATTTTCAGATGCAGGCAGGCCTGCATCCAACAAAGCTGTAGCGGCGTTAATAGCTCTGATATTCATGATCCTGGCATTTATCCAGAAATGACAGAGAAGACAAAACATAGTTGATATATTTGGCATTTGTGCAGTGACATAAGTAATGGTTTAGAGTGATGGTTTTTATTTTTCAGCGTTGTCTGGTTTCTACGTTCTTGAAAAAGCAGGGGCCACTTCTGCTGAAACCCTAGTTTTCATTCGATTCTTAGAATTTTGGAAGGCTTAAAAAAATATAGAAATTACTGGAAACCAGAACTTCGTGATGATTTGTGTCTTTCCCCTTCTTAGAAGGTGATTTTATGGGTCCTTGAGGAACAAACACCGCTTAAAAACTGCCAACTACATTTTAGGAAGAGCAGGGACGATTGCAGAACATGGCCTTGATCCCATTAGGACAAAATGTCACAGCAACGGTAACCATATCTCTAGACTTAACCAGTTGTGCAAGATTTCTTTAGAGGCTATCTTCAGTTACTGCAGTTAATATTGTATTGGTGCTATAAAAGCAAGCACCGCCAACTGCTGTTGTTGCATGCGTAGCAAACATCAAAGACCTCCGTAGCTGCAGTGCCTGGAGATAGTGAGAAGGCATCGAGATAGCAAGGGATGTAAATACTGTCTTCTTTTTTCTGCTTTCCAAAACAGTTTCATTGTAACATGCGCACACAAGAGACAGCGGATGGTCCCTGGGCACCTTGAGGGTAATTGCCATGTAGTTCAATTTGCCTTAAACGAAGGGGTCAGGAATGATAAATGCTCTTTCATAATGAGCTCAGTACCATTGGTACGTAGTACAGGTAAGATACCCCGGATCCTGACCCTCTGCCAAAAAGTCATCCTCCCCCCTTATTTTTGCAGAGGCAAGGAATTACAGGGGGGAAGGAGGCCTATTAGAGGCAGGCACATACCCATCTGCAGGCTGCAGCCCCAAGGGCACCTTGTGTAACTGCCATGCCCTCACTGTTATCTGCTCTGATAGCAGATACGGAGAGCAGGAGCAAGAAACGATGCCGACGGGAAGGTCCCATGGTTGGGAAGCCTACACAGTTCAGAAGAAAACACTGGCAATTCCTGGCACAAAACAAAGCCTAAACTAAATTAGAGATTTGTGACTTCTAACCCCAGCTCAGGGAGAGTATGGGTGATGCTGGTTGCTCCCATAGAGCTATTTATCCTCCTGCCGCTGGAGGCTGATTGCAGTCCGCAGTTGGCCCAGAGCTGTGTGGCCACAGGCTGGCATGGCCACTCAGCCTGAAACCTGCTGCTGAAAGTCCCACTTCTCCTGCCTGCAAGGGGAACTGGGGTCTGTCCTTCACTCAAAATGGGACTGTTTTATCATTTTTTGGACAGCGGGCTCATACAGTTTTTGGAAGGCCTGGGGTGGATATGCCATATTCCTTCATTAAAGGGCAAGCTCTGGTTTGCTTCCCTTACCACATGTGCTGCCCAAGACAGAGGGAGGTGTGTGTGTCAGGTGCTCAGGGCAGCTGAGCAGGTCACCTCACATTAATCATTTCTCTCTATTTTTTTATCTAGAAATCAAACAAGAAGTCAGGCCTGATCTGCTTCACACATATGGTAAGTCCAAGCTGGGAATGATGGAGTGTGTCCATCTGCCAGTGTTCAAGGACAGTACATGGTAACTTCACTAGAGATTCAGATTTTAAAATGGCTTAAACTCAGCAACCCTAAAAAAGATCTGGCTGAAGAGTCTGTTCCTTGCATCATGTTTGATACACTTTGCCATACTGGGAAAATGCTGGCATAGAGTGACAAGGTGGAAAAAAATAAGATGCATCCTCAGGTGTGGGAGTTGCTGTTGGAGCTTCTTAGAGATCCATGCACAGCCGCTCCTCAGCATCTTTGTTAGTGATGTGGAAATAAATATGAAATCACTGCTGATAAAATACCCAAAGAAAGGCGGAGGGTAAATAAAGCTGAAAGGTTGGCTGAATCACACGGCCAGCTGCACCCAGACAAGAAAAATGTGCTTTACTGAGGGCAAACGGGAAGGAAAAGCACAGTCCCGAGGGCGATACCTGGGGATAAGGGAGCACAGCAGGAAATGCAGCGACCTTGAAAAAGTGCTGGAGGTCATGGTGGAGCTGATAAAAATCTGGTAGACTTTTCCTCTTTCTAAATCATGTAGAATTTCTAAAACCTTGGATGTAACTGAGCAGGACCATGATGGACTGATAGTTACGGGTTTCTTCTAACTAAGATGGGATGCCTTGCGGCATCTCAACCAGGATGTTCAGACTGCCATACAGGGATAGCTCGCTGACATTTGTATGGGAGGTTGGCTTCAGCAGATCTGATGAGCTTTGATGAGCTCTGCTGGCTTTAAACTTCATTTGTCTATGAAATTGCCACACTGCTTTATAATCTATTATAAATAAATAAACAAGAGGTGGAGCTGAGCTCCTGTAGCAAACCCTCCGCCTGCTTTTCAGGCCTCTGTAGCATGAATTTGTGTTTAAAAAAAAAATAGCAGGACAAAGGTGACAAAGCAGACTCAAACATCACCATTACCATAGCAACAGTGGCATTAGCCTGACACAGCAGCAGAAACCAAAATACGCCCCTGCACAGAATATCATGCAAGTTAGGAAATTGCTAGACCTATATGGCACAAAACATAAACAAACAAAATATAAATGTCCATAGATTGCTCAATAAAATGACTAACTGCTATTTAAAAATAGGTTTTCTGCAAATAAATAGTATCCTAATAATCTGTAAAATCAATTTCCCTTGACACTAACAGCAAAACAAAAAACAATCGCAAGTTGTGAATATACCGAGTATGGAATAGCATCTTCTCCTGGAATCTAAAACTATTAAGGCAGCAATATTGTAGGGGTTCTCCGACTGCCCTTTCGCCATGGCTTCTGCCAGCAGTGCATTCGGCGACGTGACTAACATCTATCACATGTGGTTCGCTCTTTCTCTCATCTGCTCTCCGGGGAAGAACTACATGTGCAGGAGAGTATTTTGCATTAGGCTTTTTTTCTTTTTTCTCTCTTTTAATGTACACGTTGGGCTGTGTTCAAATGAGGAAAGTTCAGGCCAAAGAAATACATTGTGCACATGAAGAAGAAAAGATTTCTTAGTCCCCTGTGGGATTTGGTACTGCAGCCTCAGACACAAAAGGACAGAGGAAAGTCTCTCTCTTGCCCAGATGAGTTTAGAAGAGACAGCTCACTCAACTCTGCAGAGTGCATCATGTTTGACAACTATCCTTATCTTGGTGCTTTACGGGTGGGTTGAAATGACTGGTGACAGGAGTGCCTCCCAGCCGCACGGGCAGTGTGGCAAAGGGGGTGCAAAGGCAGGTGGCCGAGCCCTGGTGACTGCACCACGCTGCAGTGGCTCCTCTGCTTGGTGAGATCAGGGAACTGACGTCGCTGGGTGCAATTCCCACGCAGCCACGGTCGTGTTTTGGGTACACTGGGCCAAAGCACTAGAGGCTAATACAGAGACCTTGAGGCTGACTGTTTTGTCTTTGGTATGTCAGGACAGAGGGCAGAGAGAGTCTGATGGGCTTGCAGCAGGCAGGTTTCTGAGGCAATGTTGAGCTGCAATCCCCTCTGTCTAGAGAGATTCCTGCAACCCATTGTCACATCCAGCTGGAAGCTGCATGTACAGGATGGGCCCTCAAAGAGAAAAAAGAAGAAAAAACCCAACCCAGTGTAAATCAGTGTGAAATAAAACGACTTTCCACCACCTCTTCTGGAGGCTGGAGTCAGACACTAGGGGTTGCTGTAGGAGCCCTGGGGATGCAGTCCACTCCTCCAGGTGGGCAAGCCAAGGGCACTGCTATCGCCCAGTGCTGTCAGGATGACCTGGAGAGCAGGTCCTGTAAGTCCACAGTGCTGCCTGACCTCCTGCCTGCATTTCCCCTGCCCGTGTTTCCTCCCTGCCTGACCACCCCTGAGCCCAGGTGCTGCCCACACCAGTGCAACCCAACGGCTTCCCATGGCCAAGGCTGAGCACCCTCGAGCAGCACAGCAGGGCGCTCCCAGGAGGATGTGGTGAGTGTACTGGAGAGAGAGAGATGGGTCCCGTCTCCCTCTACCACTGAGTGAGCCCAGAGCTGGAGCGGCTAGCCAGGCAAAAAGCAGCAGTCCCACCAACAAAACAAAAGGAAAAGTGGCAGTAAAGGTGGGGGCTTTTTTCCATTTCAAATTATAAAATTGTCAGCCATCTCTAGGTGCTATTAATCATGCGGTGCGCACCTGAGAAGCTTTCAGATATGGTGGAATAGCAGTGACTTGGTCTGCAGTGCAGCCAGCCACCCAGCCAGGGCTCCCTTGGGGAAGAGGGCTCTCCTAATTACTTTACAGGGATGAATAACAGTTGTGCTGGTCCCAAACTGCTGAAAGCCAGACCCTGTCAGTGAGGCGTGGGGTGGGCAACTCCATTACCTTCACTAGGATAATGCAGATAGTACTGGGATAAATCCAGGTGGGAAGAGGAGAGATTACCCAGCTGGATCTGGCTGTTATATGTCCTCTTTCACAGAATCCTTTTTTCCCATGTTACGCACGTGCGTATTTAAGTTGGTTACAAAACAACAAATGGTCTTTCGTTTTATTTAAATTCTGCTTCATAACCAGAGATCATTCCACTTCATGTGTCTGACGGAGGAGGATCAAATGGGATTCAGACTGCGCAGACAGGGATTTATGCTGCCAGAAAGCAGTGCTGAGAACAAGCCTGGCAGTGTTTGATGGAGGTAACGCACACAACTTCTGTAAAAGGACAATAAATTCATAACATATAAATTCCAAAGACATTTTTCTGAGATAGCTATAGCTTCCATATACAGATAGGATTTTTTTTAAAGTGTTAGCTTGACGTGTATTTTTATTGTAATGAGATTGCAACATATCACTTTTATTTGCAGTTACATCCCAATGTTGGTCAGATGCTCTTAGAAGCCAGAGGCAAAATGGAGAAAAACAGGTTGCGAAAGTTGACTTGTAATATTCGCAGTAAGCTCCCGTTGGTCACCAAACCAGTATCTTCAATACTTTAAACAATTTCCATAATCAATTAATTCTGTGAAATGACTTGTTTAAAAAAGTAGATAAACCAGAGGCTTTGTCCCTTGGGGGATACAAATTCTTTCAAAGGCTCAGCCCTGCTCAAGGGCTTATTGTAGAGTGCTGCCTGCCCAGGGAGACAAACACCATGTCGTCTTCAAAGTTACATGAAGGTAATTTCAGCTCTCGGTCAGGGAATTAGGAATCAGCCCATCATAGATGTTTAAGCTGCTTCCATGTCCTTTAAGAAACATCTGTTTCTCAAGCAGATTACCACAGCTGGTGGAAATGCTATTTTATTTTAATCATCTAGAATAAAAAAGGAACATGAGCTGCCGGGGAAGGGAAGACGGTTGCTCTTCCCCTCCTCTGCGCAGAGAACAGAAATGCCTGGAAGGGCTGATTGAGAAAAGGCAGCCAGCCTTTCCCAGAAGAGAGAGATCTGCTCCACAGGGATGCGGCTGTGGCACAAGCTGCCCTGTCAGCCAGGGGTGATCAGAGAGACTTGGAAGTGGAAAGACTTCCAAATGGAGAGTTATTTAAATCCCTTACAATTGCCTATTTCCTCCTTTTTTCTCCTCTGCCACGTCAGACATTGCCCGCTTGTGTTCATCGGAATTGCCCTTTCATAGCTGCAGAGAGCACCAGGGTTGGTGGTGCAGGCAGGCAGAGGGGGAAGGAGCCAGGGTAATCCCTGCCTGGAGAAGCAGATGATTTCCACCAGCAACTGGCTAATGCCAAGCACGTCCTTGGGTCCCATAAGTCGAAGTCGTTTTGCTCCAGTTGGCTATACAGCCATGAATGTAGAAGCTTCTGTGCTGCCCTTCCAATTACCAGGCCAGAGAAGTGACCCGAAACCCAAGGTTTAATTGACTTCCCTTTTTGTGGATTGGAGGGTTGGCAGGTCTAACAAAGGTGATGCTCTCACGGTAGTTTTGGGGCTGCAACTGTGGGCCCTTCAGGCTGTGAGTGTGGAGCTGTGAGCAAGAAGAAGGCTGAAGAGAAAAGTCACATTTTGGTATTGCTTGCAGCTGTTTCCAACCAAGCCTGTGAAAACCAGAGCCCACATTGAGGTGCTTCAGTTGGGGTGGTGAAGGGGGTTGCAGCAGGAGCATCCCCCAGCCCTGCTGCCCTGGGATGCCTTTGGGGGGCCTGGGCATCACAGGGGTGGAGAAAAGATACTCATTTCCAATTCAAGCTTTGGGAATCCCTTTCCCCAGATGTCTCAAACCTAAACCAAACCAGTACCTTGCTTGAAAACTGGGAGCACAAAGAAAACCAGGCACACTGTTCTCTACCTTTGATGCAGAAATCCACATAAAAGACTTTCTTCTGGTGTTGCATTGTGATCCCTACCCTAGGAATAGTTTATTTGAACTAAAATCAGCTTTTTTACTGATAGGGGGAACAAAAGGTATTTCTTGAGCCCCAGACAGCAAAACACAGGGGTTTGACATGCTGGATATATATCAGTGGTGTAGTACCCAGCCTGCCCTGCAAAGAAATAGGTGGAGAACTTTCTAAATATTCCTGGTTCCTCATTCCTCTGCCAGAAATGTTAAAAAATGAAGCAGATACATAATTTATCTTTTATATACCTTTCCTTGGGGTTTCCGTTAGTTTAATATTTTTGAACATTTTTGCATTTATGTTCTCAGAACATGGGGGGAATTTGCCGTAGAGTTTATTTTCCAATTATTTTCTCCCTTTTTGTGGTTATTCACAGCTTTTTAAATGTGTAATACATTGGAAGAGTGCACGGCCTTGTAGAAAGGTGGCTGAGAAAGGAAGGGATGAGAAGATGCTCCCTCTTACTCACAAACTACCACTGTGGAGTGAAACACCTTTCCTTTCCACTCTGTTCCTTTGTGGAGAAGAGAGACAGGGCAGCATTATCTCCATTTTTTTCCCCCACATCCCTCCTTGAGGAAGGTTTTTTTTGGTGGCATGACAGGAAAGAAGCCAGGGGGGCTCAGCCACGCCCTGCACCACAGCAGCTCCTCACCCCAGCCAAGCAGGCACACTAGCCTGACTCCAGGCATCTTTTGGTGCACGGTAACACCACTGCCTCCCCATCCCCAGCTTGGGCTACACGAAGGCAGGGAGCAAACCAATGCTGAGAGACTAGTGGCATCCAGCCTCTCGCTGCCCTTACCACCTTGAAACTGTGGCAAGTGGCCTGCCTGCGTGTCTGGATCCCAGTTAAACCAAGTGTTTCGTTTCTCGCAGGGCCATAGGATAGTCTCTACCCCAAAGCCAGACCAACTCTGCCAAAGCAGGCAGCTCAAGGCTTGGTCTTCAAAACCCCCAAGGATGGAGCCAGCACAGCCTCACGGGGCAACCTCTCCACTCCCTGACTGTCCTCATCAGTGAAAGGCTTCTCCTTACATCCAGCCTGACCCTCCTGTTTCAACTCTTGCCCTTCTACCATGCACCACCACAGAGAGCCCGGCTCCATCCTGATGACCTTTCTATAGGCACTGGGGAGCTGTTGGGTCCTCCCAAAGCCATCTCTCCTCCAGGCTGAACAAGCCCGACTCCCTCAGCCTTCAATTAAAACAATGCAGGGATGCAAAATACCAGAAAAAATAAAATCCAACCTATCTACAGAAACCCAAGGGTTATCCTCTGGCATCTCCATCAATGTTTTTCTAAACTATCACAGTTACAGGTATAGATAAACAAGTAATTTTCAGACTTCCTCAACCTGAAATCCTGTTTTTGGATCTGTATCCCCCACCTCTACCTTTCCCACCCAGCTAAAAACCATCTGCCTTTGAGGCTGTACAGCAAAGGAAGTGCACTCTTATCGTCTGTCAGACCCCACAGAGTAAGAACTGCAGAAGGGATTGTATAATGCAACACCTTAACAATTCCACATTTTTCATTGAGCAAGTGTCCCAAAACTCAATTTTAGTCTGGAAATTACCAAGGCAGTCTTAAATGGTTGGCTTTTTGAACACATGTAATGACAGTCAATCTGTTCTCAACCCAGTCATTATAATCTCATAGAGATAAGGTGGATAACACACCTAAGGAGGATGGAGTAAAGAAAGTGTATTGGAAATAATCTTTAATTAAAAAAATAACCAACAACAACTGAAGTCATGTCAAGTGAACCTTTGGAAATGTATGCAAATAGATGAAAGAAGGAAAAGGAGACACAGCTCTGGTAAGTGAATGAAGGGAAGTCTTTAAATGGCTTAATAATAGGAACAGGTTGGGAAGCAGTGAGGTTAATACAGAAATGACATAAAGCAGTGGGGGGTCTTGGACTAGATTTATTGTGCATACTAATTGGAGGACACTGAATACCAGATAATAGCTGAAGGATGGGGCTGCAGCTCTGTCAACATCCTCTTGTTCACAAAGGATAATCCGGCAGAATTTAATAGCTTCACAATATCGCTGAGAGTGACACTTTAATAGGTAACAAAATGCTGCATTTCAGCACCATGCAGGGGGAAACCACAAGAAAGAGAAAGTGGAAGGGGATGTCACTGGACGCCTAGCTGACAGCCTCCAGATCTGAAAGCAGCACACTTTCCCAGCCTTTCTCAGCCTAAAAAAGAGCCCAAGCATTTATCTGAGGTGATATCAAAGCAAGATTTAAAATAACAGCAACAACAATTGAGACCACAAATGTCTTGTAAGTCTTTTAATCTTCATAACCTTGCGCTGACTGAGCTCAAGCACTAGCTCATTAAAACCTGGAAGTTAATTGGAGCAGGAAAAGCAAGCAGCTCTTACCAGCCCTTACTGCCCAAGCTGAGGTAAATGCAGAAATTACTCATACAGCAAATAGATTTTCTTTTTCTGTGGTAGCACTTTATTAACAATTCACACCAAAAATCACGTAGCAATCAGTGATGTAGAAGTCACAGTGTGCGAGTGTGAGCCTCAGCTTTGAAATACTCAAGTTTTGAGTTACAAGGCAGACTGCTGAATAAGGAAACCATTTGCTAGAAAAGGCACTTCATGAATATTTTTTCATGTAGCTTTTAACATGCCAACACAGGAATACTGTTTATAGAGGTCAAGTGGCAGTCTCTGAGCAGAAGCTTGATAGTCTTATGAAATCTCATTCCTTAAAATCAAAGTGTGGTGGCTGAGGCAATGTTTGCATGGCTGAGGTCAGGCACTGGAAATGGGAGGTGCATGGAGGAGCAACTGCCCCACTGGTGCCACTAGGGATGCTCGGTGGGCTCTGCTGGGCTGGCAGCTATGTCACAGGGTTGGGGGAGAGCAGTGCCCACAGGGACTCGGTGGGATGTCCTGCTGCATCTCTGACTACTCCAGGTGCTTGCAGACAGGCAGCAGACTGTGACTGACCCCAGAGGCTTGTGCAGAAACACCTGTGTTTTATCAGTTGAATACACCAGTGGGCTCCATGGTGGTATTCACTAGATGTACGTTGACCGCCATGGGAGCTTAAACTCCAGGCTCACCCATAGCCACCCACACTGTGAGCAACTTCTGAACGTCTAAGTTGGAAACCGAATCCGATTGTACCCTCCTCTCCTTGGCAGCTTCATTACACTGGCCCTGAGATAATGCAATAGATACTCTTCCTGCCACAGCTCCCACTTCAGTGTCAAAGAACAAGGTATACTGTTCGCTCTGTGGTGTTTATTTTTTTAAGGTGCAATGCAGGGAGACATGAGAACACATGTGCCTGTTGGCCTGACCTCAACAGAGCTCAAAGGTGTGCAGGGTAAGGTGTCATGCAAGTCACCATAAATAAAGAGAAGGCATCAGCCAGCAACTGTCTTAAGAGGCCAAAGCACTTGCATCTCTCTCCATCTGCCTAAGAGGGAAAATCATCTTCTAAGTGATTTTTCCAGGCGGTTGCACACAGTGGGTCAGAGGGAGGAAGGCAACTCGGGTGGCTTGGCACCATGAGCCCCTGGCCCCTCACTCATCCTACCTCCTCCAGGCAGCATTGCCTTCAACTCTGTGTCACCCGCTGATTTTTAGGCATCCCTTGTTCAACAGGTGCACAGTGTTTTACTCCTGAGGGCAATCAGTGAACTGGATCCACTCAGGGCAGCGAAGAGGAACGTTAATAAAAAGTAAATTTATTAGGGAAGTATGTGGCAAGATCATGTAAAACACACTTAGTGAGGTACTTTTACAATGCAACTAGAAACCGTCCAGCTAAAGAAGATCAGATATTTATCTGCTAAGGCACATTACTAGGATAAGCAGAGCATGTAATCTAAGCAGATGACCCCACATGGTCCTTGTTTAACTGGTTCCATTTGTGTGAAAGAGCTGGAGTCAGATAATAAAAGAAATGTTTCGTCTTAACTGGGATACAGTTCCCTTGACATTCAGAGCACATCACCAAAACTGTTTTTCCTCTCAGGTTTCTGACTGAGCATCGACTTTGCTTAGGTAACCGCAGCTGTGCCCAGACCTGTAAACACAAACACAAGCAGGAAGAAGACAACAAACTGGGAAGGAATTTTTTTGAGGATATGGAAAGAACAAAACAAAAGCTAGAGGTGCAGACTGAACTAAACCAAATCCCTCAGCTGTACCCTGCAGCCTGAGGCTGGTTCAACTGGGAGCATCACTGGGGGTGTGTAGCGTTCAGGCAGCCCCTCACCCCCAGAGGACTTGAGGCAAGTGGGCATTGGGTGCACTCTGCCAGTGACACAGGTTTTGTTCCTCAGGTCTGAGCTCTGTGGTCTCACCAGGATCTCTGAGATGCAAATTTTCGGGGTGCAGTAGCTGACAACCTCCAGGGGGGTGGACTGGATGATTTAAGGTTTCCTTCAAGCCTTACACCCCACATGACTGGAAAACATTCCACAAAACCCTCATCACAGGCTTGTCGTGAGCTGGTACATTTATTGCTTATTATGGAAATGCAGTGCTTATAAAAAGCACTAGCTTTGGTCTCTGAAGCCATCTTCTATCCATGGCAAGATCCATCCCAAAGGCTGAGCCCTGGTAGCCAAGAGCAATACAGGGAGGAAACTGGGCTCAAAGTTTGGCTTTTCTCCCCCAATCTGAGATGCTGGCACACCGTGCCCTCTGCAAGGCACCCGACCTTCTCGTGTCTCAGTCAGCCCAGCTGCCAAACTGTGTAATAGCAGGATCTCACTGAGAGCCATATGTTGCTGCTGGGCTGTTTGGGGGAAAATTAAATTAAAACAATCCACAACAGTTGTTTTAATGCCATTTCTTGTTTCCTTGAAGTCTTGGTCCCCGATTACCATTACCCAATGGGAAGGTACAAGCTTATGGTTTCCAGTAACTGGTGAGACATGCTGGACACTCAGAAACTGCAACTGATGGGCAGCACAGAGACTCCTAGCACTGGGAAGGCTCTCAAGAGGGAAACCAGAACAAGGCAGAAAAATTCAGGGAGAATAGCAGATTTACTTGCTTCAAAATTCAGCTAAAAGCAAAAATTGCAATGTACTATGTTACTGTAGACCTTTTCTTTCTCCAGAAAAACATCTTCAAGCTGTTGGTTAACTTCATTCCACAAATTTTTTTGCTCCCTCCCTCGCACTCCCAACTTTTTTCTGTATGTGTGGTTATCACAATAGGGGAACATTCAATCTACAAGACTAAACCCTCATCCCCAAAAACCCTAATGCGCAGGTTATCACTGCTCTAGGACATGGAGAGCTGTCAGATTAGGGGTTGAATTGAAAGCACAGACCAAAACTCCCATGGAGGAACTGGTTTCTCTTCATAATGAGAAAGCAGGCAGAGCTCTGGGGTGTTTGTCAGTCTGAGTAATGGTGTGGATGAGGTGCCCAAAGGGCCCTGCACCGCTGCCGCCAGCACCCTCGACCCCCCCAGTCCTGCACTTGGCACAGATGGGGGGACTGGCACGTTCAGTCCTTTGCTGAGAGTTAGAGGCTTGAAAGCAACTAATATACCAAAATATGTTTAAGGCAAAAGTAGAAAAAACACATTTATTTCTTTTATGAAGACTGTGAGAACTAGCCTTTTATTTCCAGATAAAATTGGGGAATACCAAGAGTACAAATCTCTTTCCAGGCTGGGTAAGAGACACTCACTTTAAAAATAACCCCCAATATTATAGTGGTGCCTCACACTTTTTCCTCCCATGTTTTTACACTGAATAATCAAAAGAGACAACAGGAAGAACCCTACAGCACAAGCAGAAGCAGTTAATATATCGAAAACTATGCTTTCTCTCTAACGCTGCGTTATGTACAACATCAGTCATTTGTTTGCAGCCATTAGTGTTAAGATCTCATTTGTACGACACTGTTTTATCTCCTCCCTTTTATTAGCACTGAAGCTAGATTTCTAAGTGAAAGCACTCTCCCTTCTCTTTATTCTTGCAAGGCCCAATAATAATAATGATTTATGCAGAGGCATGGGGCTCCAGCAGCGGCACTGTGGGTCCCGTGTGAAGCAGAGCAGAGCTGACGGTGCCCCAGACAACACAGCTTCTGCCCCAGAGGTGACCTAAATCTGCTCAGGTAGGTGGGCTTATTTGCAGACACTTGTCCGGGGCCACCCTGGGGTGTAGGTGTGGGAAGGTCCCACGGCAGCCTCAAACTCCCCAGCGCAATGGGGGACGGTGGGCATGTCTCCGGCAGTTCTTGGGAAAGCTATCAGGGCTTGCCTGTCTCCTCGCCTCCCTCCTGCCAGGCTGCAGGCTGGGCGTGCCAGGGCTCCAAGGGTGTCCCCCTACATTTCCCTCTCAGGCTGCCCCCAGGTGAAGAGATGCTGCTTATGCTTAAGTCATGTTTTGTTAGCATCTTGGAAGGTTATAAAGGTCATTCTTTTACTTTTTTTTTTCCCCCAAGATTTCATCCCTGCTAGAAGCTTGAGGCCAGGGAGGAGACACCTCTAGTTCAGGGGCCCTTCGCCTCAGAGCTGTTTTCTCAACAGTGCTCTGTCAAGGGCAGCCTTTGTCCAGGCTGGGATAAAGGCACTTCCCTAATTAAGTTAGCTTAACCACCACTCGGGAAATACAATGTTCACTAAACTCATCCACAGCCAGGCAGTGGCGAGGATCGCAGCTATTCTGTGGGAATGGAGCACATGTCAATTATCCCCAGAATTTCAAAGCTGCAAAAACCAATAGTTTCCTTGGCAAAATCTGCCAGGCATGACATGACTGCTACTTGCGCTCCGCACATTTCCTAATGCAAAGGATTGGACAACCTCAAATACCATTTCCAAGAATAGCAAGGACAAATGAACTGCAAATTACTAAATTCCTTTTATTGCTGGGAGCTACAAAGTAATTTAAATTAGTTTCAGTCTAAAGTGAACTGTGGGGCAAGCTGGGAAAATAAAATAAGTGGTGACATTTTAGGAACACCTTTTACGATCATTTAAAGAAAATATTTCATCTCACACCAAGGTATTTAGTAGTCTTAGGAAAGATACATTTGTAAAAGATCGCTGTTTTATGTACATGAATACACATAGCACATTTAAATGCACATGTATACAAGTATGTATGCATTAACTTATAATGCAAACTGAATATTTTTCATTCACTTAGCATCTAGCCTTTGTGGAGAAAGGGATAGCAACTGAACCTGAGCAAGCATATGTTTTTATGGGAAACTGCTATTAACATTAGGGTTTGATTATATAATTCTCTTTTCCTACATTCTCATCTGTAGGTGGGTTTGGTGAGAGCATAGGTAAAATAATGATCTTGTACACTCTTCGAACAGTTTCCTGCTTCAGGAACTACTTTTGGATCCCTGCTGTGGTTTTGATTAATGTCCTACCTGTGACTTCTGCAGATCTGAGTTGGTTTGCTTCTGCAGGCAAAGGAAAGAGCGGGGAATAAACTACAGCACCTGGCACCGTGTCATTGCGGCTGCAGCGGAGAAGTCGTAAAATGCTCTGCCTTTTAATGAAATAGGGTAGAGGGACTAGACGCTTCCCCCTTTTGCAGCATCACTGTGAAAATAACTCGGTCATGCCAAGTGGTGTTAGCTGCACGAGCTTTGCATGTCACAGCTAAAGCAGATGGATAACAATAACAATAAGAATAGTAGTAATAACAAAAAAAAATAAGAAAATGGTTGGAAATCTTTCATACCATCATGTTTTCTTTCAGTGAAGCGAGGTTAAATCTTCAGCCAGCTGAAAAGCAAAGGATGGGATTTGTCCCCTTTACAAATAATGGATCAGCGGCCGCAAACACTGGATGCAATATGCAGCTGCAGAAAGCTTTCAGTCAAGTGGAGATAACTTCTTCATGGTACAAAGCACTTTCTGTGACCTCAGTGTCCTAAATGTAAAGCAATACAGTGCTACTGTCATAGAAATCAGACTGCTGCAGGGTGAATGGGTGAAGGGAGCAAGGGTATAATTTCAAAGGGGAACGTTTGGGGTGACTGAGGTGGCAAGGACCAGCCAATGCTTTGTTGGCAGGTTTTTTGTGTGTGTGTTCATTCGTTCCACTGTTCCTGGAGTTTTAAACTGTGCAATTTCTGTGTTGCTTCTCCCAGTGTAACTCACACGTTCCCCCTATCTGGTACCTGCCTGCAGGCAGGTGGAGATGGAGATGAGTAGGAGGAGGTGGACAGTGCCTCCAGGGACTCCTCCTGGGGGAGGGAACAGGCACAGTATCCCTCTCTGGAAGCAAATTTGAGACAAATAGAGGTGATATCAGGAGGGAAATGTTAGCACCTGGGTAAGGCACAGGACGACCTCTACGGCTATCCAAGAGCGGATGGTGTTGGTCTGAGGCAGCTTGTCTTAGGCCATCTCTTCTGAGAGGTTAGACAGAGCTCTGGATCATGACATTAGGGGACATCATAGCAGAGGGTCACAGCTTTGGCCCCTGTCACAGGCCAGGGGTTGCTGAGCATCCAGAGGAACTGTGGACAGGGAGCTTCCTTCCAGCTAGTCCTTAAAGCCCAGGGGGACCAAAGAGAGCCCTGCAGAACTTAATGGCATAAGAGCAGGGTTTGGAACTCTGAAAAACTATCTTCCCACCGAAGGTACATTCCTGACAAATGGAGATACAAAGGGATAACAGCGGCATGTGCAACAGCCTGACCACATCTCCTTGGTCCAACTTCCCATGGGTGTTCTCACTCCCTGACACAACACTGAGTCTCCCACCCCTGCCTCGTCTCTGCCTGTGTTAGTTGGTTGGAAGATTATTTATTGATCCATGTGTCTGAAGAAGTCTTGCTATTAGTCTACGAGCACATCAGCAGTGCTTCAGAGGGGCAGGCCATGGGTGGAAAATGAATGGAGTCAAGAACTGGGGATTACCAAATATACACCTGGAGAGCAAAGAGACATGGCATCGCCCCCTCTGGCTGAGGAGCACTCTGGGAGTATTGAGGGGGCAAATGACCCCTCAGGTGGGGTGTTTTTCCTCCAACACTTCCAGGTGTGACTGAGCCTATGAAGACAGCAGCCATTGACGGCTACAGAGAGACCATGAGGGAGAGTTTCTGTGTTTCCTCTGCTTTGCTTGGCTAGTGCCCAGTGACAGGCCAGGTGTTGTCAAAATGGGACTTCTCTTTTGGGAAGAGGTAAGACTAGAAGAGCACAGGCTGTGTTGCAACCTTCTGACCAGTTAGGAGAGAGTTTGCTTTCCCGTAGAGCCATATGGTGTACGGGGCAGCCTGGATATTTTCAGCTGTGAGCTATGAGCCCCACTCTGCATGGCTCCTCTCTTCACCCTTCTCCCTTCGGGCAAGGGGACAGTGCAGGAGCCAGCCTTGCGGCTGACACCAGCAGATGTTGCAATGACAAAGCCTTGCCAAAAGCTTAAGAAATTGTGAGGAGGAACAAAACCAGAAGCTTTCCAAGTTAAGACCAAACAAAGGAAGACAGCAGAGGGCAATATGCTTCTAGACCCATCATCAGGAGGCAGAGAGGGCCTTGGCTCATCATATTACTACAATGTATTGTTACATTGTATTATTGCACAGTAATAATAATAGTAATACACAGAGGGTCAGAGCCTCAACAAGTGAGAAGTTAATAAGGAACCCCAGCCCAAGAGATGAAAGAGCTATGGGACAGATGAATGGGGAGACTAGGAGAAAGGTATGAGGAACCAGGAAGCCTATGTGAAGAGGAAGAGTCACTGGGATTAATTTTAGGAAAAGGAGCCTGATTTCATTTTAGACAGAAAGGAAAATAGGGGATATTTGAATAGGAGTACAATTTTTTCAAGTATACATCAGTCTTGTGCACCAACTGCTATGGGGCTGGGGTGAGAGGGATAGAAAAAAATATAAAAGAGTCTTTTTCCTTCTCTCTGAATAGGCTTGATGTGCATGCAGAACATAGAGTCATAGAATCATTTAGGTTGGAAAAGACTTTTAAGATCAAGTCCAACTGTAAACATAACACTGCCAAGTCCACCACTAAAACATCATCTGAGCTACCTGTACCATAGGGGATAATGTTAGCCCAGCTGAGTTACAGGCAGTCTTCATGTCCAAAATACAGCAGACAGGTGCTGTGATAAGAGATAAGCAAGAAAAACTGAAGAGAAATGTATTGGGATATCCTCAGGGCACAGCTCATGTCCTAAAGCTGCCCTAACCTCCACCCTGATCCCAGAGTCACCATGCCCGACGCTGTACTTGCAGGCAATACTCTGCTTGTGGGTTTGCAAAGCAGCAGCTTTATTTTGCTCATTTAAGGCTGACAAGGAGACAGGAAGGAGAAAGAGAGCATGTGTATTTTGTTTCAAAAAATATTTCTGATAGACAGACAGACAGATAGATAGATAATGTAGACCAAAGTCCTTCCGATTTCTTATCAGATGAGTGGAAAAAACAAATTCTTTATGTTTTTCTGCCAGCCCTGGCCAGAAACACAGAGCCTTTGAACTCCCCCAGAACTGACTGCCGAGACAATCTGGCCTCTAAAGGAGTCAAATTGCACCTTACTAAAGCTTGGACTGAGCTCAATAACCTATGAAAAATGGGGCTGATAGGAGGGAGCTATTTCATCGAGCAGCCAATTTTCGCTAACTGCAAGTTGAATTTGTGGTAGTGATGGCAGAGCTGGAAAAAGTCACATTACAACTTCAATGTCCAGATTCATCTCTCTGCTGCACTTTATATTATTTGAATTTAGTCTGTCGTTTTATTTTTAAAACCTGAGGATACAAGTTTGCTTTGGGAGTGTCTGTGCATGATACCCCTAATTTAAATTCTAGTATCAAAAGTCAGTCAAGAGATATGGCGGAATGATGGTGTGTTTACTGCTGAAGAAAATTGTTCTACAGAGGGTACATCCAGCTTCACATCGGGAGAGGATGCAATCAGAGAGAGTCACTTCCAGCCAAAACGGACCCTCTGGAGCTGAGAAGAGAGGGTGGCTGGCAATGAATAATTTGTCTGAGGGATTGAGTCTCCTGTTACTACCTGTGGATAGTGAGAGAGTGGGCTGCAGGTCCTTCAGATATACTTGATTATCTGAATAGCGTTGCAGATCTTAAATTCAGAGGCTCAACTGATTCCAAACACTGTTCTGCAGGTGTTCAATATTTGAAAGCTGAAAGCTGGTCGTCATTAGGTAGAGATTGTAGGACACCGTTTCTGATCCCCTGATTCCTGCCACATTGATATTTCAGCAGGAATTATCATTCCTGCAAATGTGAGATTCATTTTTCACTACTCCTCAGGCACATTTTTGAAATTCAGTTTCTGCAAATGTCCATGCCAAAAAAACCCTGCTGTATGAATACACAGCAGGACAAACACAAGATGAACCATGACTTATGTGATTCTGTTTGAAGCATTCAGGGTGTTATTCCTAGAAATGCTTTTCACAGTATGTACATTTCACATTAAAACATTTTGATTATGTTTCATACTGTTACGCTAGTTCACTGCTGTGTAGTAACACTTATGGTCTGAGGACAGATAATTTTGGAAAGCAGGACAGTAAGGAAAAGTCAAACAGGCTGAAAAGAGTTAATGCTTTTAATTGATGTTCATCTATTGCTATTGTGCTTGATAGAAACACTGCTTGCTTGCTTCCTGTAACCATTATGGTGCACTCATACCTGTTCGGGTTATTGCACCTCAGGCCAGGTAGAGGCAGGTATTTGTAGTGCAGCTCAGTGATGTGATCAGTGGTCCGGACCAGTCTGGGAGGTTGAGCCTTCTGCCAACCACCCCTTCTAATGAAATGTTATTCTTCCTATTCAGGATTTTATTTCCATGCCCACTCCGCCCCCATGGAGGATGCAGATCAGCGCAGGGGAGTCCACGTGCCGGTTCACGCAGCCAGGAGGGGTGGTGGGGAGGGGATGCTCGGCTGGCTGGACTGGGCTGGGGTGCCCAGTGTGGGGGCAAAGCTGGGTCTGGTCGGGCTGCAGCACGTGCCTTGCTGGGGTTAGTATTAGACAAAACCAAGAGGTAGCAGTGAAAGGGCAGTCTCAAAAGGCTGCACATAGAGGTCCCTCAGTCAGTGCTGCCCTCCTGAGCTCCTGTGCTCTGCTGCTGAATTTGAATGTCATGATAAGATAAAGCAAAAGCAGGTTTGTATTAGGCTGAGCAAACAAAAAGAGAGCAGGACTTTTAAAATCCCAGCCAATGCAAAGTGTCTAATTTCCCCTACCCTTTTCGGGCTGTAGCACAAACCAAGCTATCTCAGCTCGGTTGTTGACACCTACTGAACTAAAAATGCATGAAGTAATCTTTGTGAAGGTCACAGTGACCTCAGTGCTTAGCACAAAATTCTCACTTAAACTGGAGTTTCTGGCACATCCTTGTTTGTAGCTAGGGAACCAGGCATTTTGCTCGATAGAGACATGATCTTCCCTTGGCTTCGCTCATTCCCAGCCTGACTTGGCTGCGCCAGAAGTGCAGTTGGGCTGAAAAATGGCTGCTGATCAGACAAAGTGAATTCAAGGACACGGCTCAACGCAAACACTGAGAAACTGCTGCATCACTTTCAAATGAGGGGAACCAACTCACACTTTCCTTTGCCAAATTAAATAAGGAGCAATTGCAAAGAAATGAATGAAACACATTTTTGCTAGCATGAAGAAAGTGGGGCAGCAAATAAAGGGTGATTTCTAAAAGAGTCTGGAGATTTTGAATCGCAGCGAGACTCCAGGAACCTAACCTCACTGCAGGTCGTTTCAAAAACTTCGTTGTAATATGTTCTTCCAACTGTGGTAGAAGTGGGAACAGCTACAAAATTTGACATCTCGAAACTTGGCTTCAGCATGGATTTTCCTTTAAAAATAAAGATTCATTTTGAATGGAGTGCAATAACTCTAATATTAGCTTTACCAGTACACTTAGGGCTAGTCTGAAATATAAGTATTACGTGATGGGGATTGAAGTGGGTCTCTCCACTGACATGTTTTTCCACTCTTCTTAATATTGTGCTGCCATTGATACTAAGACCAAATATTACCAAAAAAGCTCCGAACTTACTTTGCAGCACTGCAGAAAGACAGTGTTTTAGGGCAACAGGGAAGGGGGCCTGTGCTCCTGTGCATGTTAGGAAACTGCCCTTTGCTGCCTCCCACCCACATCCCTGCCCTCGGTTGCCCAAGGGCTTGGTGCTCAGGGAAGAGGGCTGAAGGATGGTAAAAGGTGTGCACAGCCTGTCCTGCATTCCAAACAAAAGGACCTGAGAGGTGAGGGAGGGCTTTTCTTTTGGACTTTAACCCTTTAAAAGTAGATGAAATATTATGAAAAATGTGTTCAACACCTTCTTCAAACCATTTTTTTTTAAAAAAAACTTATTTTAAAAATACTATGTGGAAATTAGAAACAAATACCCTTAAAAAATCTCAATCTCTCTTGATAGATGCTCTGAATAATGAACCCTGGGTCATGTCTGCAGCTCTTCACCTTAGAAAGGAAACATTTAAGAAAGTAACATACAAAATATAGGATATTGTGTGGTGTTACTGATTTTAATAAAATCCCATTAGAGGGACAAACAAATATGATGTAAGAGGAGGGTGTACAATTATATAACACAGCCAAATAACACCAAAGCAAAAGCAAAACAGGCTCAAAAGCGAGCGTGGCATGAACAGACACAAACTATAAATGCAGTGATGAAAGCCAGACAGGGACCTTCATGACAAGGCGTCTATTCCCCAGGTGCAGCATAGTGTGAAGGAGGCAGAAATCCAAGTCAAGAGCTACCTCATGGGCAGACAGAGACAACCTTGGCTCCACTGCATCTATGGGGACCCTGAGTCAAGGCAGGAGGGCCATGTCCGGGGATCTGGCCAAAATATTGATTCTGCTAATCAAAATGTTTTTTTCCAAATCACTAGTGTCAGCGCAGAGAGGTCTGCAGCCCACAGATGCAAATACTACCTGACAACATCTTGGTATCATCTTCATCAGGATGAAACAAATACCTTGTCAGAAATACCTTCATGGAGTTTGATGAGTTCTAGTTAAGAAATGAACATCCAGGAAAAAATATGCCACATAGACTAATTACAAGGAGCGGCTAAGAAACGAAAATCCACTTTCAGAATGCATCACCTGATGCTGAAGTGCTAAAAAGACCTGACTTTTTTTCATTGTGCGAATTATTTCACCAAACTGATGGGTAATGCAATTCACTGACCAAATCCATTGTTTCTGGTGAATGTAGAGCCACTGAGGTAAACGAAACTGTTAAGACAACATTGTTTTCACAGAAAAAGGAGACTTTCCACAATTACAGCCAAAACCTATATTGGAAGGGAGCTGAGGCACCTTGTCAGCAAAATTCTCCTTTTTTTGGTTAAAAAAAAATAATCTTACCAGCTACACTAATTAACATGCAATGAAGCTCAAAAGGCTGCCAAAGCATCTACAGTAGCACAGTGAACGGTCAGAAAACTCAGACAAGAACTTAGTGTTCCTGCCTCGTCATGCTTCTTTCCTCCACGTAGGTGGACAGGCTGAAATGGGCTGTGTGACCTCCTTCTGTCAGAAACTATTATTCATGTTATGCCACTAATGCCCCTGGCTAGCTCGTCTGCCAAATCTTACATTAAAAAAAAAAAAGTCATTGGGTCCCTTTCATCTCTCAGGACTGACTGCTGCCATTGGCCCTGCGGAGGCTGAGATAAACCCCATGCTTGGTGATGGGCCAGCAGGGCCAGCCCTCAGGTCCTGCTGGGGCTTGCAATGGGAATTGCAAAGGGAATCACAGTGGGAATAGCACTGGGAATTGCAAAGGGAATCAGAGTGGAAATTGCACTGGCAATTGCAAAGGAAATTACAATGGGAATTCCACTGGGAATCACAGTGTAAATTGCTTTGGGAATTGCAAAGGGAATTGCAATGGGAATTGCAGTGAGAACCACACTGGGAATTGAAATGGGAATTGCAGTGGAGATTGCCCAGCTGCAGCAGGAGTGTGGGGGTCCCACCAAAACAGCAGCTGTAGCTGCTGGTCCGTTTTGGTGACAAGGGTGGGCAGGCACAGATGGACCACCACATCCCCTCTGGAAACCTCCACACTGCCTCTCGCCAGTGTCTTTCCCACCTTGTGTATCCCCCACCCTCTCGCACTGCTGGTGCTGCACTGTCTCTTCTAGCACACCTGCAGTTAAGTCAGGGCCATCAGGTATGGATAGAGGCCCTTGGGGGGGGCATTTTGGCTGGATGGTGAGCTGAGGGACTTGTGTGGTTTAATCCTTCTTTAGGAACCTCTGGAGAGCCCATAAAATTCGTTAGCATGGCTCTGAGCCTTTGCCTCCTTGGGGAAGGGGGTAGCATATGATTTATTGCAGCATCATCGGTCCTGAGCTGGTGAAATCGGTGGGTATCAGGCACCGTGATGAGCACCCGTCAATGCCAGGGCTGCAAGGCAGCGGGGTGGCTTCGTACAGCACCAGGGAAGCTCTCTCAGTGGGGACCCTGCAGGAGCCCTGGCCACCCTGGGGAGGTGGGGGACCCCCCTGCATGGGGGCTGGCAGCCCTCATTGGGACAATGTTCATAGCCAGCCCTGCCTGCACGACCCCACTTTAGCTACTGTCTGATCATCTGCATAAGCGATAATAAATCATTTAAAATTCAAGCTGGATACAGTTAAGCCTCCCATTAAACACTCTAAGTGTGGGAAGCAGGGTCAGGGCAGCCTTTTAAAAGGTGGTTGGGCTGGTTATGCTACCCCTTGGTGAAGGTACACACTCTGAGAGGACTTAAAAGCAGACTTTTCTCAACAGCGAGGGAGTTTATGGTCTGCTATGTCATTTTGTGAGATGAAATAGAGGCCTACATGCAGGGAAGAGACACTTCAGGTGTCACAGCCATCTAGGCTAGCAGAGGACTCCCACCTTGAGAGGTTAGCTCGCTTCTAGTGTTGCCAGTAAGGACACGTTTATCTTGTTTTCATTTGGGCTCTGAGTCAGGAAGGTAATAAAAAAATAACTCTTCTGAGTGTTCTTGCACTTTGTGTGTGTTTTTACAGGAATTTACAGACACCTGAAAAGGATATTTGCAAAATGACCTATGATCCTTAACCTGCAGTACACACAATAAATCTGCCACCCTAACCATTGCCAGCCTTTTTGAATGAATGGCTGCATTATAACAGCACATGTGTATGGCTATGGGGCTGTATATCTTATTGGACCTCATACTCCAATCAACATTTAAAAATAAAAGAAAACCTATATACAACTATCTACACATAAATTCTCTCACAGTGATTTGGCTCTCCCTTCTCCCCCACCCCTTTCCACCCTGACTGATGGCTTTATTATACAAGGGACAGTAATAAACATCCTAGAAAAGCCAATGAACTTCTTCTCTCACACGTAAATACCTCCTTGGAGGATACTAGGCATGACCAACAGAAGACTAATGACTTTTTTTCCCCAGTTATTCAGTGTTAATGAAATAACTGGTCATCAAAATGTAGGCTTGGATGTGATAGATTCCCAGTTTGTATCTGGACAGCAAAACAGACTTTCAGTGGGAGAAGAAACCACTTAGCATCTTTAAAGGGAAGGATGTTGCCAACCACTTTGGGCTTAGGGTAGTGCTATATGAGTAACTGACTTTTGGTTTGTCAGGTGACCTGAAGAAAAATCTAAACATAGGGTCAGATCAACTTAAAATAATTTTTGCTTGTTTTCCCTCACCAAAGTAAAAACAAGAAAAAGTAATTTTCAATTTCAGTCAAACAACTTAAAATAGAACATGCTGATTTTTGTTCATATCATAAAAGCCAAGGGAATGAAGTCTGGATTCACAAAACTGCCTGCAAAATTTCCTTGTGCCCAGTCCAGCTCAGGGAGCAGCCCATATATATTAGAAACTCAGACTCACATGCACCTTCTGCCTGAGAGGATTCAACCCAGCTCTTAGGACCATGATCCAACCAGGGGGCCCCGGAATGCTCCAGGATGAGCTCAGCCTTTCCTCCTAAAGTTGTTTTTCATTGGTGACATACATAAATAATCATTAATCCAGAAAATGAAGAACTGCCTAATTCATTGGTTAGGCCCCTCTGAGAGGAGAAGACCTTAGTAGGTTGGTCAGGAAGCACGTTCTCCATTAATAATAGTGTATTTGCTGATAGGACTGTTACTGACTTTCATTGTCTTACTCAATACATTTATTTCTTCCAATTGTTCAACAAAACGAGCAATACAGAGTGCCTATGTTTCTCTTGTCCAAGCTGAGGTCCCTTTCATAAACTCTCATTTCCTAAATTTGGCTATATATCTGATGAGATAACATACACACACAGCTATGCCCATACTCTTTTCACACGAGCACGGTGATACGCTGGATGCCCTGAAATCAAGTACTATAAACTGCAGTGAAGAGCATAAATAGGCAAAGAGAAGTCTCCCCTTCTGATTTTGTTTGACCTCACCGGGCTGTTAGGCTGACATTTTTTATCCGAGCACAATTTTGACATAACATTTGAATTTTAAAAGCTAATAAGCAAATGAATATTGTAAATAGCCTATAGAAGTTTTTTAAACATTCAAACCATTTTCCTTGGAGACCAGTGATGATTTTGTTTTGACTATCTACATATTTTGCATATTTTAGTAATTAAAAATAGTCACCTTGTAGGGGGAGGCTTTAGCGCAGCAAAAGGACGGACAGCTGACTACAAACGATCAGAATTTTTCAAAACATGTCTCAACATTTCCCTGTCAAAAAACTTAGTGGTAATAGTCAATGTTTCCTACAAAGCAGTCTGCTTTAGACAAAATCTGCATGTTGTGCCAAGAAACCATGCAACCAAATTTTTCAGCCAGCTGTCAAGGTCAGGCAGACTATTTCCCAGCAAAGTATGTGAAGGAAGAAATTAAAAAAAACAAGCATACAAACAAATGTTGCCCATACTGAGCTGTACCTTCAGAATGTTTGGCCGTAGGACTGAAGAGACATCCTTATGCTCTGTCTGGGCTTCTTGTGCAGCAAAGGGCTTGCTGGTCCACCAGTATATGCTGAAAAAACATTCAGGGGATTACTGTAATTTGTGCCATCACACGGAGGTGAAAGCTGGCAGGGGAACAACTCACCCATCGCATTTCCAGCCTTTGCCACCCAGTACATCGCTCATGTCCCAACATTTGCTATAGTGCACAAGTGTATGAAAGGGTGAGTGAAGTGCAACACCCCCCAGTCTTTTATTTGAGATATGCACCTGGAGATTGGACAGCTTTTGTGCTAGCCCTCCTTCCACACAGGGTCAAGAGGGGATCCCCTTTCCAGCACAGAAATTAAACTCTATTTTTAAGACATTCTCTTTGAATTTTAGGGGTGTGAGGAAGGGAAAAGCAGGAGAGGGGACAAGTTGTCCTGCAGTGCTCGCTGGGGAAATGCAGCATGGGGGCCAGGCTGAGCACAGGGATACTCCAGCCTTCAACAGCAGTCGAAGCCTACACTCAATTTCCTGCTTTGTAAAGTGAGGGAAAGCAGATGAAGATACGTTTGGTTGAAAATAAGACCCATGAAGAGATTTCCAGTGTCCTCTCAGCTTCCCTTCAGGGCGCGACTCTGAACGCTGGGCCAGCGAGGCCAGCAGCTTGAGGGGGGGCTGTGTGTGTGTAGCTCCCGGGGAGGGAGATCTTCGGGGCCTGGTTTCCCAGCATGCGCTGCCCAGATGTGCTGCATAGGGCATGTCAGGATGGGGCTGATTTACTGCATCTGTACAGGCCATCTGTAGTGTAGCAGAGTGCCTATGTGATAAACATCCCAGCCACGCTGGGCTCCCTGCACGTGCACCACAGAGATGATTTATTTGCAGGCATCGGCCCTTTGTCCAGCATTTCTGGATGACCAGCAGAGACACAATGCCCGTTGGGCTGCTGGAAAAAATGTCCAAAATCCTCAATCCTATCTATGCAACATTTCCAGGCAGAAAAATAGCCATATGCATGGAAAGCCCCTGCAGTACTGCTGTCACCTTCATGCTGAGGTTATATTGCTGGGTCCCGCTCCGGCAGCTCCTGCTTGCATAAATGGCTTGCCAAAACCACTGAGGAACCTCACTGGAGTCCCAGACTGCCGGATTTACATCCCATGTGTTTTTTCTTTCCCAGCTCAAGGCATGCATGCATAACTCACTAGCGAACATGGCTTGACAACAGCAAACAGAAGAAACAGCTATCCGCCAGCTGTTATTTGGCAGGGCCTCTGCTTCCCTCCCTAAATGGGATGAGGCAACACCCCAAGGTAACGAAGCAATCGGGAGGAGATAGCAGGTGGCGGCAGTTGTAGATTCCTTATCCCCTCCACAGCACTGAAAGACTTTTTAAAGCAAGTGTTTTAAAATGCTGCGGGGTCTACCTGCTCTGAGTGGCCGAGGATGTATTGCTATTTATAATCATTGGACGGATGATTCACAGCTTTGCACTTACACCATTAAAGGTAGCATTAGCACCAGGACCCTTTATGCAGCAACATTAGCGAAGGCTGAAAAACACTCCTCTGAAAGGGCTTTGTCACCTTCCCTTGATCGTGAAATGGTCTCTTACACCAACCCCGTACATTTCAATTACCATACACTGGCGTTTCTACCTCTTTCCCCAACTCATAAAAATCACAGCCAATAAACACAAATCACCACCTGAAGGAGTCGATGCTTTCCTCCCACTTTAATATACTTGCCCATACTTCAAAGAAGCCTGGAGAGATTCTCATATCAACAGTGTCCAGGCTGCCTAGTCCTAGGCAAGGATTAGCCATGTGCGCACTTGGAACAATCTGCTCTTAGTTTGCTTTAACATGCTTTTTATCCCTCTAAATCACACTGAGACATTTGACCTGACAGCAGGCTAATACATGACCTGTTTTGGGGGCAGAGGGTGGGGAAGGGCAGGAGATTTTGTTATTTTCTTGTTCAAAACAGAAAAACCCTGCCTACATCTTGCCCAGCAAGCTCTTTTTTTCTTTTTGCATGGAAATTTTCTTTGTATTTGCTCCGTTCTTTCCCAATGGTAGCTATATTTTAAGATGCCAAGATAATGGCAATGACTTTAAGGCTCCATAACGAGACACTTTAATGGGAAGTATCAGGGGAGAGACAGATGCCGCTGAAAACACATGTAACCCTGCAAAGCAGAGGGAAGGTAACTGGCAGGCACTAGTAACAGGAGAGGGAATGTAATATCTTGATGCAAGACTTATCTTCATCCTGCCCCTGTTTTTCAGGTGGCTCTGGCAGGGCTTCCTAGGCATTGATGCAGAATTGATTTTACCTGTCTGCCGTGCTAGCAGGTGGGGAGAGTGGGCAGGCAGGAGGCAGGGGTGCCTGGCAGCAGCACCGGCTCCCCAGCTGGGTTTTTCCCACCCCATCCCAGTGCATTCCCGCTAGAGGAGCAGGATTTGGACAATAGCAGTGCTGTGGAGCAGGAAAACAAAAGTAGCTTTTCATTCAGGACTCTTGCGCAAATCTGTGGCACTTTAAAACTTCCCAAGTGTTGCATGGGAGTTTAGCATGTGACTCCCATTAAAGTTGATATGAGTCATGTGGCAAACAACCCCCAAAACACTTTGAAGATATACTGCAATTTATGTTTTTCTGATCCCCATTTAAAAAAAAAAAAATAAAAAAGAAGTATTGTAGACCGGGACTTCAAGGACAGCTTTTCAAGAGCAGTTCTCTTTCCTTGTTTGGTCCTAGACATAAATCACAGCGGGAGGGAGTGCAATCACTTAAGCTGTTAGTTGGTGATGGCACAGCAATGACTGGGCAAAGGGGAAAAAAAGAGGGTGTGAAAAAGAAGTGTTGGTGAAAACAGTATATTGATTACTTAAGCCTTGTTCAAATGTACTGACCGCAAAGAAACCTGGGTGGATTTCAATACAATGTAAAATCTTTCCGTGGGAAAGCTGGAGCGTTTAACAGAAACTGAGGGAAGCCATGCTCCTGGGTTTGCATTAGTGCTAAACCTCCCTGGGGAGATGGGTGATCAGGGCAGCTGAAGGCATGTGGGTCTCATTGCCCCCTTCCTGGGTGATCTGACCTCACAGGCCCACCTAGCTTTTATGCTGTGTTTGGGACGCGTGGTACTGACCATCCCCACCATGAAGATAAAACCCAGTCCGGCTGGTGTGGCTAACTGAGAGCTCCTCTTTCCAGAAGTCCAGGCTTGAGGTTCAACTTGAAATCAGTGGGAATTTCCCGCCCTCTTCTTTCAAGGAAGAACCCAAATGTCATTTTCCTCCCCCAGAGTTGTGCCCAAAACCCACCAGTGAAGAGAGCAACCAAAAGACAAAGCCTCCTGAAGCTGTGGTTTAGATCTCCAGTTGTTTCTCCCAGGGATCCAGTTTTTTAAGTGATCAGCTATAATGCTTACCAAAACAGAGATTTTTCCTTGACGGGAAATGTCAGTGTTCCAGCACAGACTATATTTCTTAAAATATTCTGCAACTGAAAGAAACTAACAAAAAAATTCCCCTTTCTTTTAGCAACAGGGGCATCCAGCTGCATATAGGTCCCCGTCACAGCACCAGGCAGACTGGGGCAGCAGAAGCTTTGTGATCCTTGGCCCAGCATCCTCAGCCCCTTATCCAAAAATAGGGTCCAGGATCCTTCACAGCCCTGCTGTTAGATTGTACAGGGCCCCTGAAACCTTTCCCAAAGAAAATGGTCCAGATACAGTCATCTCCTTGAAAAGAAAAATAAACCAGTATCTTTTAGCAGGAATAAAACATGGTCAGAAACTGTTCTGTTTTTTCAGATACCATCACTGAAACAGTCACACAAACTTTCTCTCTGACAGTGAAAAACCCTCTAAGAATGAGCTCTTCATCACAAACTGTCTAACCGCCTCCGCTTTCCCTGCATTTCAATGCTCCTGACAGCTACTGTAAGCCACATTTTTGAGGGGAATCCTTTCAGTGCCATACTGTACAGCTTGTGCCATAGCAAACAGGATACTGGACCCGAGCATCCCTGAAAATCAAGCCTGGTCATATCCACGCATCACATTTGCAGACACTCAAACCAGGATCACCAGTACCCCTGCT
The DNA here is from genome assembly GCF_047716275.1 of Strix uralensis. NCBI lineage: Eukaryota > Metazoa > Chordata > Aves > Strigiformes > Strigidae > Strix > Strix uralensis. Next base: position 51,909,267 of record NC_133973.1, read on the forward strand.
CCTGTGGCTGTTGACTCGAGGTCCCCTCAGGCTGTTCCTCCTGTCTCCCTGCTGTCACCAGCGGGCTGAGGGACAACGCCTCAGCCCGAAGAGTGCCTGAGACATCACCTCCACATGTCCCATGTTGCAAAACCCTCCCCAGTGCCATAAATCCTGCCCCCCAGACCTGCAGTTACAGGGTGTCAGGAGAGACAGGCAGCTCATGCTGCCAGTCCCCCCAGTGATGCCATGTCAAGGTCACTGCTATTGACCAGTGCTCCCAGGTGAACATCACCTAAACGACCTCAGCCTCCACATCTTGGCACCCCACAAGAAATTCACATCATAGTGCCCCTTAAAAAAATATTTTTGCATCTCACTAGCCCCTAAGGAGCCGCTATAAAAGGGGATGAAAGATTTATCCCTGCAGCAGCAGAATGGCAGCTCAGTGAGTATTAAATAACTACAATAGAAGTAGACAGGATTCGTTTTGATGAATAGTAAGTAGAACAAATGAAAAATTCAGTTTCCAGTGAGAACTATGCACTGACTGAAGTTAGATTAAATGGATAAATGGTGAAAAATGGAGAAGTGAGAAATTTTTTTGATATTTCCTTGATATTTTGTTTTGACAGTTTCAGAATAAATTGTTTCAGTGCATTATTTTGAGAGGATGTTTTTATTCTAAAATTCATCTGAATTGAGAAATACTGAAACAACACATCATATATCATCCTGAACCTAAGTGTGATTTTTTTTTCTTTTTTTAATTTAGCTACAGATTTATTGAAAAAATAATCCATTCAGGTAAGACCGAACAAAATCAACATTGATAAGAGGCCTGATAAGGCGATTGCTTTCCACTCCTGTCTCTGCATGGCCTAAATAAAATGTTTTCAGGAAATTAAAAACCTCCATAATAGCCCGAGTAGAATATGCTTCTCTGCACTCACCTCCTCTAATGTTTATTCTTCATTTTATCTCTAGTTGTCCTTGTCTCACTTTTCATCTTGTGTGGGATTTTTATAAAAGATATTTTATTCCCAGGACAGAAAGCACAAGATTTTAATGATCAGCAGGTGAGACATGACATCCAAGAGAAAATGCAGTGCTGCACTACAGCGGATTCACGGGGATGCCTGGGATTAGGTTGGATGTGATTTTCTTGGGTAGTGAAATGCATCTGTCCAGAAAGTAAATGTATTTCCCTTAGGCTTCGGTGTAGCCTCTACCTTTATTTCCAGATTAGAAAATTCCAAGAGGCAAAATCAAGAGGGGCACACTTGTATTTTCCCATCCCAGTTATGTATGTTTGCATACTGAACTTTCCAACTATTTCCATGACAACAGATTATAGACTGACACTTTTTTCCTCCATTGGCAGTGAATTTATAAACCAAGGATTTATGAAGTATCTTTGCTAAGAGATGCATCAGGATCAGACAGACATGCCACGTGTTTCAGAAATAACTCATGCCTGGCCGTCAGGAGGATTGGGGCGCGTTGCGAAACACCACACTTAACATTCACGCTACCACCACTACGTCACTAAACATTGCCCGCTTATGCTGGAGCCCCAGTAAGTGGTGAGCAGATACAGCGTGTCGTAAATCATTTGCTGTATCCACGCTTTTATGCTTTTGCAGTTTTATTGCTTTACTTTAGCCACTAGCTGTTGTAACCAAACCAATTAAAAGTTTACTTATCACGTATCACCCTTGGGTAGGGAACATGTGTGTACTCCCCTTCCTCCCCAATGCTGGGATGTGAGGCCAGCTGTGGGGGTCATCTCCCAGCCCCATCCTGGCAGTGGGGCTGGCAGCATCCTCACCTGCAGCTCTCTGACCGATGCAAACTGAGTGCTGGGCTGGCACCCGGGGTCCTCGGGGCTTCCTCAGGACCTGAATTTGGCCCGGAATGCCTTTCTAGCTCCTGCCACTGAGAGCAAGCAGGAGGCAAAGCACAGCAAGCAAATAAGGAGCAGCATCTGGAAATGAACCCCAAAGACTCCCAGCGAGCAGAGTCATGGACGCGATAGCAAAGCCCCACTGTGGCACGGATGAGCCCCAGGACACGGGGAATCTAGGGTTGAAGGAACTGAAGTACTGTTAGCCTGGCGTTTCTCCACAAGTCACCTTGGTCCCAGCTCGACTACACAGAGAAACAGTTCAAAGCATGAAGGGAGGGTACAACAGGCATCAGGAGGAGAAGGGCCTCCTTTAAAAGCTCTGGTTTGATTTGTAGTTCAGCAAGTTCACAAGAATGATTGCTCAAAGCAGAAGGAAAGGTTAACAGGTGAACACTTCACCCCTGAAAACCCGGGTACCGCTCCTGATTATGTCACAAGTAAAAAATTAGATTTTTTCCAATACAGAGAAAAATTAATAAGACCTCTAATGAGTCCATAAAAACATTAGGATAGCTTTAGTCACTTTCTTTTTAATAACTATTAGGCTTGTACATTTTCTTAATGGAAGTACAGAGCAAGAAAAGTGCTTCCTTATGAAGAAAAACGAGGAAATGGCTGCTAAAAGTGGAATAGTCAAGGATGTGGAAATGTTGTTGGCTCCAGCTGTGTGAGGGAATGGGAGGGAGAGTCAGGGAAGAGTGAACTGCCAGGCAAAGGAGACTTGAACAGTGATGGCACAACTGAGACACTTACAGGACACTTTAGGGGGGATTACTGGATGTTTCTGTATTACAATTTTTCCTTTGAAAAAGGGCAAACCCAACTAATATAAGGAAAACCCATTTTTGTAGGATTTTCTCTTACTTCCCAATGAATGCTTATTACCTTTGCTAGCTTTATTTGTGTCTGGTTACGTTAATGTTAGCAATGCAGATTGTCTCTTCAGAATGAATTGAGAGACAGAGATAACAATCTTACTGCTAAAATCAAAGGGTTTTTTAATACCATAACAGCCCCCCTCGGAAAGACTGCCTTAAGTCCAGAAATATCGCACTAAGGGAGATCCTTTAAACTGCTTTCTGCATCTTTTTTTTCCATCCTCCCTTTTATATTAATTTTAAAGTACTCTCAACAAGACTGACTAATAACTTAGGACGCAATTCCTAGTGTTGGCACAGCACTCATCTATACTGCTGTCGTTTCTTATTTGCTTGCTACCCTCTGCCTCCTGCTTTCCTTGCTATCTGCTAACCTATTAAGCAGCAGGTCTCCAAGAAGTGTTTCCAGCCCTGTTGTGGGCAGCTCAAACCCCCCTGACACCCGCTCCACAGCGGAGCAGCCCTTACAACTCACTCCCTCTGCAGAGGGGCACTGGCAAGCGAGGACTGGGTGCCACTGAAGCCAGGGGCAGAGCACTGCTCTCCTGGGACACTTCAGGTGGCAGCAGGGGGTACCCAGGCTGTCCATCTCCCCTGGTTGTCCAGCTGGGAGTCCAACAGGAGTGACATGACTGAGGGGCAAACCACCAACTTCACTAGCAGTTCAACAACACGGGAGGAGGAAACATCATTGGGTCTCTTCCTTCCTTGTGCCTTAGGAAAGACACTGACAGCGTTTCACAGCTCTCTGGAGACATGGTGACATTTCCAGATCTGCTATTCAATTGTCATCTGAGTCCCCTAGGTGCCCGCTGGAGGCATTTCCATAAGGTCCCTCTGGAGGTATTTCCATTGGGCCCAGGTGCTTTTGCTGGGCATTGCTGTCGGGTCTGAACTATGCATCCACAGCAGAGGTGCCTGCCACTTTCCAGGGGATTTTCCCAGCCTAAAGCCTACTGGTGGCCCAGTCAAACAAGGGGGGATGCACAGTGCCCAGAGAGCACAGCACATCCCGCAACAGCCATGCCAGGACTATGCTCTCCATGGTCAGGGCTGGAGGGCTGTTCATGGGAGATGAGGAGGGATCAGGGACTCTTAAGAAAGCAAGAAAAAAAAAGAGAGGCAAAGTAATCAAGGCCACCCGGGCGGGACAGAAAGAGGCGGAGGGCTGAATAGCCCCTACTGCCCCTCAGCCCATCTGCCCCTGCTCTCTGGGCACCCCTGTTCAAATTGCCCACAGACACTGGTCCCAGAGCCCTCTGGCTGAGCCAGCCAGAGGGGTAGAAGTGGGTCTGGCCAGGGCCCCAGGAACGTGCCGCATGAGAGACGTGACTATGCTCAGGACAAAAGAAGGGCGTTGCTTTTGGGGGATGAGGTCAAACAGCTCCCCTGAGCACGCAGGCAATTTCTGGGGCCAATCGCACCAGGCACATGTACGTGTGTTGGTGTTCCCTGCGGTGTTGAGCACTACCTGTGGCAGCAGGCTCGCCAGCCCCGGGTGCAGGAGCCAGCAGCACCCAGCAGCAGCAAGGACCCCTCACACACCCACAGAGCTCTCATGTCATGAGCACATCTCCTTGAGAAATCTGCAGCTTCACTGGCAAGACTGACCAGACTCTCCCTCCAAGTTTTTCACTGTTTCTATCCATTAGAGGAGTTTTTTAAGCAGCAGGAGCCCTGGTGCAGACATTCAGCCCCGCACAACACCTCAGCAGAGCCTGCAGTGCTACACGTGTCCCAGGATATTGTGGAAGCCAAGTTTCTGTATCAAACCTTGTTTTCTCCACATATCCAGGAATCAAGGATATGACATCCCTGCATGCATTTACAGGGCACTCCCTTCCTTACACCCAGTCCCTGGGAATTACTAGTGTGGGCTGTCTGAAGAGCAGAGTACAGCATTTCACTGTTGCTTTAGCCTGTGGCTCACACCTCCAGAGCCTGCTGACCACATCCCACCTGGCTTGAAAGAAAAGGGTGGGTGACCAGTGAGCTCTGTCAGCAAACACCCAGCTATGCCAGCACTTTACATGGGTCCTGCCTTCACAGAGATGGCAAAACCTGGCATTGGGCACTGCCAGTGGCACTCACTTCGCGTGTGCCACTCACTATGCACCAAAGCCACCCTTGCTACCTCACATTTGCCTTGCAGAGGTCACGTTAGCTCCTAAGGCTCGACCACGTTCAAGACCCCAGACATTGGAGCCCGCCTCCCCATGCAACATCCTTTATCCCCTCAAGACAAGCATCCCATCATCACTGCAAAGCGCAATGCCTGCAAATCTTTTAAACCTTGGCCCCCGGTCCTTGCACTCCCGTAGAGAGGTGGGATAAACTCAGCACGCCGGAAACAATTACAGGGAGGTGGAGGAGAGACAAGCACTGCTCTGCTCTGTAGCAGTCAGCAAGCAGATGGCTCTCTCAGCTTGCTTCGAAACTGAGCTCCAAGGCACAGAAGAAGGCCAAAACACATCCACTTTCCTGGGGGCTGGGCTTTTAAAACCTGCACTTTATGCACTACTGTAGTATAAATGTTAGATTTGCTCACTTTCCCACTTCCAGGCCAAGACGCCCAAGCAATGCTGAGGCAGCCCCCTGCACCCTCCTGGTACGCAGAGCCCGCCTAACACGTCCCCCATCTGCCACAGTGAATCAGCAAAATCCATCAGTATTTCCCGGCAGGATTTTGGCACCTGCTCACAGAGTGAGTCGACAGCCGAACCTGTTATTCTCCGCCACAAGAATAATAAGCCTGCATTTTCACAATACTTTTCAGTGGAAAGTTTCCCAAAGCATTTCACAAACAGCACGAAGCGTAGAAAAAGGGGCTGTTCTTGCCAAAACCTGAAGCGCAGCCGTTCTGTTCTGGAAAACAGCAACTGCTAAATAATGAAGAGAAACAACACAGAGCTTTTTAGGAAGCAAAACCAAATGGCTGGAGGAGTGTGGAAAGACATCCTGGAAACTTAGCTAGAATTAATTTGAAAAAAAAGCTGCGGATATGTAACTGCTTTGGCTTTAATTTTCATTTCAAAAGGCTTCCTTTTGTTATTTGTGTGCCAGTCATAACCAGGCTCCTGCTTCTTTGGAAGACAATCAGCAAAGCAATTTCTGCCATTATTGAAAAAAAGAATGTTGAAGAACATTTAGATCACTTAGATGTCCTTCACTCAGCAGAGCAGCAGGGTCTGACAAGTGCTGCTCAAGGTACAGAAAGGAGTTGCTGGGGTAATCTCAGAAGTGATAGCAATTATCTTTGAGCGCTTACACAGGAACAGGAACATTTCAGATGAACACCTGGTCCAGGTTGAGGTCTCTGATGGTAGGTCTCCATGTCAGAGCTGTGTGCCTAAATTTGCTTGGATCCCTTCCATCTGCCATGGGAGTGCAGAAACCTCATGCTCATGCAGACACCAAGGTGTGAACACCTACTACAGTTCACTGCCTCTGGCTCAAACTGCCTTCTGTCCCTCAGTGCTGTTAAAGCTAGGAACAGAAGGACCTCGGAGGATTTGAAATGAAAGGCCCTACTAGTAGGAAAGGGCAAGGAATATCTGAACTTCAAATGCTCATGTGTACTTGATGGCTTGAGGTCCAAGTAGGTAGTTGCAGTGGTCTGACACTTACACACTTGGTGCCTACAGAATAGAGACATCAATGATAAATGATGGAAGAGTGATTACTGAAATATTGCTGGGTTTTCAAGTGGTACCTTCAATTCCAGTAGAAAGTATTCAGTCATTCTATATATTTTCCAGTGAATCTAATGCAATTATATCTCATTGCACCTTGTAGAGATTGTGAAATTTTTTTTATTTTAGGAAGAATGCTGCACCTGGATTTGTAACACTCCAGGAGCAGACATGTGAGAACACATATTGAATATATTCTTGTATGTCTTAGACATTAACAGATTATGGTTATCAAATCACGGGTTATGATTTAATTACTTTTCATTATCTGAGCTGCAGAGTTCTTGAACCTGAGAAATCCACTCCTTCAAAGACTGAACAAAACCAAATTGTTAAAAAATAGTATCCTCTGTAAGCATTTCTATAAGCTCTTCTGGAAAAATTCCCTGTACAAACCCAGGGCTACAAAAGAAACAAGTTCTACTGTTCAAGAAAAAACCGGCATATCCTTCTGAAATAAAATTCTGAGTTACATTCTGAGGCAGGAACTTTATCCTGAAATGCAGAAGTGGGTTTGCATACTTCCGTGTAATTTTTTCTTATTTCAACAAGAACTTGCGTTTAATACTGCAGTAGATAAAGTACCCGGGAAAAGCTGTTCAATAACTGACAAAATGTCAAAGTACATCTCTGCAAAACAAAGAGATTTATAACGAAATGTGTGTTCTAGCTTTTATTTCAAATTCTTTATTAACATGCTCAAATATTTAAACTAATCCCAGGGAAGAAGGGGAACAGAGATTAGATGCCAAATTAATTGATTGGCTTAAAACAAAGACTACACTGAAAAAAAAAAATCCCTGTCACGTGCCACTTTGTATGTCTGCTTAACTTGTGTAAATAATTGCAGATGCAACTAATTGGCCTAAAATATTGGACCAACCAATAGCAACAGTGGAATAGCAGGTCTCCTCAGAGATAATGGTTTGAGATGACATCTCTTTTGCAAACTGCCTTTTTCTGATTTTGTAGACTCACACAAACGTAGGCTTAGCTTAAACCTCAGGAGATCAGCTAATTTTAATCCATCCTCCTGTCCTCAGGCAGGAGTGAACATCCATTACTGAGAGATGTGTGTCTTGTGTAGCCCTAAAACACTCCACAGTCAGTCTCAGTAGCCCATGCCAATTCTTAACAATCATTACATTTAACCTAAATCTCTCATGTTGCAATTTAAGCTGATAATTTGTCTTGCCTTCGGTCATGATGAAGAAATGAGCAACACTCTACTTGTAGCAAGTTTATACACATTTTAAGACACTCTTGAGATCCCTGTCTTCCCTTCAGTATTCCCTTTCAGGAAACAAACAACTCAATCCCTCCCTCCCATCCTCCATCCCTCCCTCACTCCCTTCCTCCCTTCCTTTCTTCCATCCACCCATCCATCCACCCACCCACCCATGCTGAATTTCCCAGATGTCTCACAACTTTCTTCTTTGTCATTTGTGTTCTCTGTAATGTATCTGTATCTTTCTTTACCTGAAGCTCCCAGGCCTGGAGACAGTAACCAGCTGAGGCTTTGCCACAGTCAGGTAGAAAACTATAATGGCCTCCTCTGTCATGTATTAACAGGACACAGGACAAGGATTGTCACAGCTGAAGAGTTGTGTTGGGTTTTTTTTCACAACAGCATCGCTTGCTAATGCACAAATCACTTATCAATAATTTAATTTGCTGTCATTTGACATAGAAACTGCAGGTTTCTCCTGCAAGTGTGATATTTTTCACTGTCTTGGTTCAGTGTTATCTACCGATTTAAAGTACATTTTCTAGCCAGATATGTATCCCCTTTTCAAGGGCACCATTTAGCTCATATCTCCCTAAGTATTCTTATGAGTGTAGCATGTAGAAATACAGGAAAAACTGTGAAATCCACACCTACTACAGCTATTGTGCATCTGCGCTGCTAGTCACCCTGCCAAAGAAAGCCACCGGGTGGGTTTCACGTGTTTCATTTTGAAGAGAGGTATGATGGCTTGCCATTCATCCCCTAGTTTTCTTCTATTGTAGCATCATGAAGTACTCCAGAGGAAAACTATCTGTGTGTTGGCTTTAAGGGCACTCATGAATGATGATGAAGAGCTAGGTTTATTAAGTGCTTGTTCTTGATCAGCAAAATTGAGGATCTTAATGCCATTTTCCTACACCCAAGCTAGATGCTCTCACAGTGAGGCTCTTGGTTATTTTGGAGGGGAGACTGACTCCTGTTTTCCTTCAGAGGCAGGTGGTCTGATCCAGTGTGCATGCCTAACTCTACGCTAACAGAAAAGTCAGGAGTGGGCAAGGCGCAGTGAGGTCAGCCATCTTCCCTGTGTGCTGGCTGCAAGAAACATCTAGGTCCATTTTTTTCTTTGTGTTCAGTGCATGTCTGGCTGCCCACTCTGTAGCTCTGAAGCGTTTCTCTTTAGGATCCTTTGCTCACTATTCCCGTTGTAGAGAGTCTTGTACCTGGTTTGTGGCTGAAGGATGCCATTAGGTGCCCACCAGTTAGTATTCAGATGCCTGAGGTACTACAGGACTCTGCAAAACACAAACACTCGTTTGACAGTCTTGTCAGACCCGCTTCAAATGCCTTGCTGAAATTAATGCTGGAAATAGAAAAAGATGAAAAAACTTAATCCAGAAACATGTGAATACAATGACGATGCTTTAGCAAAATATCACACGAGCATATCTGGGGAAAAGCAAAGTCCTAGGCAAGTTCAATATTTGTTCATTGTGTACCTACTGTCATTTCTAACAGTTTATAATGTTTTGACTCAGGTGGATTTTCGCTAAAGAGAGAGGTTTAAAAAGTGACTCCTGAGGAGAGCCTGCTGGGTTATCTAGGCCAGTTTCTGCTGGATTAGGAAACCTTGGACCCTATGAGAATATCAAAAGTTGAATGTATGTGGATCTGAGATCGGAGTTACAATGAATGTCAGGAAGTGGGTTTACATCTTTTAGGAAGTGCAGAAGTGACAAAATGAGTCTTCAGCACAAGTGTCTAAGGAAAAGTATAATCACCTTTATCACCTTCTCAAGGTCAGTGTAATCCCCGGAGTGTTCTGCTTGACCCATGAAATTTCAAATTAAACTTTCTTTGTTTTGGATTTTAAAATCCACTTTCCTAGGAAGAAGGCATTCACCAAGTACTCAAAAAGAGACGCAAGCTCTGAAGTACGGTTTTATATCGCAGTCCTGTAGGACCCAAATCTGTCTCCTATTAGTCAAGAAAGAATTGAATGCTGATCATACAAAATCAGGATCGTGAAGTGTGGGCTGTTAAGTGTTGCTGAGCAGTTTGGCTTTAGCAGGCTCTGGGGCAGCCTTTGCTTGCAATGTGGTGGAGGCATTAGATGGAAAAGTCGCAGCCTTGCTGCTATAGCAGGGCATGGAATTCGCCTACCCAGCCCATGAGGTATGAGATGTCTGTTTCAAATGAACTTTCCCATCACCAGCCTTCTTCCCCTCCCCTGAAACAGATAGCCATTTAAGCATTAAAAATAATGTAAGGGAGAGAGAAACATTATGATTTAACCCCTGGAGGCACTTATCTTCCCATATGGTATAAAGTGCCTTGACAGTCACTTACACTAGAAACCTACTAAAATCAGGCAATGTGAATCCAATTCTTTGTGCATTCTTTTGCATTTTCAATTAAAAACCTGGTGGAATTCCACAGCCTGATACATTTTCACAGATCTTTTCCAATGACTTCAGAGACTCAAGACAGACTGTCCCATCCCACTGAGATGGCACACAACACGTTGGGCTGGAGCCACCAGACAGCTGTTCACTGCAGAAGTGGCCGGTGGGGTTTAGGATCATACCTCTGAGTGCTAGAGGTGACTTCCCTCTCCAGAGAGCCTGCAGAAACAAAGATGTGAGAGTGCGGGTAGTGCCAGGCATAAGGAACCCAAAGTTCAGGGCCTCACTTCACTTGATTCAAACAAGAGGCTTGAAACAATGGACGCATCTATGCTGTACTGTGAAAAGCGGGGCAGAAAGCCCCAGCCAAACAGGATCTACCTCACTGCCAGAACAGGCGGGTTTTACAGCTGTGTCAATAGAAAGCTGCACCCAAACTGCTGGCCCTGCTGGGCAGCTGGGCTTGCCAAGATAGGCACATCAAACGGGCTTGTGTTTGAGAGGAAGGTGTGCCCATGGCGGTGTTTCAGACCAAGATGGTCTAACTTCAACATCCTCATCAAAGTGTCTAAAAAACAGGAAAAGGCTCCACTCTTATCTAAACATTAGTGTTTATTATCAGCTGAGTTGACATAGGGACAGTAGGACCCCAGCTGGTGGTCCAGAAGGGCACAGGTAACCCACAGATGTGTTCCCACATCTGCCAGTCTCATGTAGAAGTCTCGGACAACCTGTGGTGTCGCAAATGGCTTTAGACACCCGTGGTTAAGAAACTGTACCAAGCCCTGGCTCACCATTGATTGCAAATGGGAGCTTAAATATCCAGCTCACACAGGTCTGTGAGAAACGCTCAGTTGCCAATTATCAATGGCTCAGACAGGATGCGGTGTGAAGCACTCTTTATTACGTTCTTGCAAGACCGGGCGCCTCCATCAGGTGGACGCACCTAACAGCCATCATGCAATGGTTTATATCCCTTTCTCCCAACCGCCAGTTCCCTCCCCTGATTCCTCATTGGCTGAGTACTACAGGGTGTACAGACTTCCCAAACTGCCTACCGATACGCCCCTTCATGTATGTGTTCATACATCGCATGTTCATGGAAATAAACCTTGGCTTTCTCCGGGGCGGAGAAGTTAATATGCATGAGCTCATCACGCAAGCGTACTAAGAAGAAAAAGTTCGAAATTCAGGTTTCCCAAGTCTTTCGGTATCTGCATCCATCTAAAGCCAGTTCCAAGTACTGGGTCATCACAGTTGACAAAAAGACCACTTGTCTTCTAGCCCTAGGCCAGGGATTTCAATGGTTGTGAATTGCTCTTGTTGATTGCTTTGGTGAATCGCTCCTGCCCTTCCCATCAGGTTTATTATGTGAAAACAACATTCTTTCCCTTACAATTCCCCCCTGTTTTTATGTATACTCTTGTTGCTTTTCGCATATTCTTAGAGTATTGTTCTATGAACATTTTTCGAGTGTTGACAACGTGATTTTACATCTTTTCTCTGATGACAAGTCATCTCTTGCATCTTCATCTCCCTCTTCCTCTAGTAACAGCATCTTGCCAAGATAGGGGGGGTGGTTCCAGAGGCATCTGTTTTGACAAGGCAGTTTCAATGAGACGCTGGACCAATCCTCGGACGCAAGGGATTATGTAGCATCCTACGGAGACAGTGGAGAAAGTAGGTGGTATCTTGACATCCTTGTTCTTCCCCAGTCCGCACACGTGCAGTAGAGTCTCTCGAACTTTCCCGGGCTTTCTGGTGTTGCTAGAAGCTTCTGACAGGGGTCCCTCCAGTACTTTTCCATTGCGCAATAGCAGTCCATAGGAGTCTGTGTTTACAGAAAAAGAACTCCTAACCATTTTAAAAACAAAACCACAGTAAATCTCCTTTAACTTATGTACATGGCAAAATACCAGCAGCATACCTGCTCCTCACATTAAAGTCACTATATTTTTAACACGCATCACCACCATATTCTTCACAATCCCTCGCATTTTATTAAATTGATTCGTGTTTGGGTTTATCCCTTGAATGACTGAATGAATCAATTTAATAAAACATGGAATCATACATGGTATAAACATTAGGGCAGCAAATATACACAACAGATAAAATAAAAGCTGTTTTACCCACGGTGTTCCAGGTAACCAGGACCATAGATTGCCATTCCAGCCATTCCACATTTGTTATCTGTGATGGGGAAGCCGTATAGAGACCCACGGCCAGCTTGATAATCCCAAAGGTCCCCCACAAACCCAGCAGTGACTTAAATTGAAGGTTTTACTTATAGTCTCTGTTAATAAAACAAACTCATTATTTTCAAAGGGGTCATATGAGTTGGTAGCATTTTGACTCTTTTTAGCTATTATGAGGCTAACATACACAGTGAGGAGAAAAAGCCAGCTACCATAGTGAGGTCCGGTATGGCACATTTTTCTGTTTGTCCCTGGACCCATTGGGTTGCTGCCAACGGTCGGGTTCATGTCTTCTTAACAGCAAAAATGGAGGCCAATCCGGTCTTGCCCTCCCTTGGACTTATCCTCAGCTTTTCCTTCACTCCCTTTTACTTTTTTTTTTTTCTAATTCCTTTGTTCAACTGATTTATGTTTTTATGCAAAACAGTCTAAAACCGAAAATTATAGATATTACAACTTTTTAACATATGTACATACACACAGGGTTCATGTAGACGATTCCGGATCTCACTACTATTGGTGTCACTCGGTCTGTTTTAATAAGTCCAGTCTTATTTTAGCTCCATCGTATTCAAAGCTTCACATCTCCAGGTGCTGACTCGATCTTCTAATTAGGTTCACCTGTAACTGGTCCTTTTACCCTGGAAATATGAGTCCATCCTCTTTCAGCAGTTCTTACAGCTGTCTCCGTAGTCAATAATACCAGGAATGGTCCTTCCCATCTAGGAGATAAGCTTTCCTCCTTCCAAGTTTTGATCATTACTTTATCTCCAGGTTGTATTTTGTGTACTGCAAATCCTGAAGGAGTTGTCTGGGCTAACATTCTTTTTATTCTTAATTCCTTTAGGTTTTTCTCAATAGTTTTAATATATTGTTGAATCGTCATGTCTTCTATTAATGGATGCCCTAAAGGCATACCTTGGGAATATGGCATCCCTTAGAACATCTCAAAAGGTGAGAGGCCTGTCTCTGAATTTGGCATAGTCCTAATATGAAGTAAGGCTAAGGGTGAGCATTTAATCCATGAGAATTTGGTTTCTATCATTAATTTAGGTAACTGTTGTTTCAAGGGCTGATTCATTCGCTCTACCCATCTATAACTTTGTGGATGCCATGGAGTGTGATATTCCCAAGTGATGCCCAGAGCTTTATAATTTTTGATGTAAAATGAGTACCCTGATCCAAATCAAGTACTTTTACAATTCCAAATCATGGTATAATTTGTTCACCAAATCCCAGCCCAGCAGATTACTGTCTGCCTGTCTGCCTTTGGGACATATAACAGTTGTCCCACAACTGTCCTTTTTTTTTTTTTTTTAAATACAGAAGCCGTAAACCCTTCCCCTTTTATGCCGGCCACCGACACCCATTGGTCCGATAGCTCCAACCCCAAGGGAATATAATTTAAAGAAGTCTTGCTTGCCCCTGTATCACTCCCTGAGTCCCACCCTCCAATTTATCAAGGGCTCTTGGTGGGATTTATAGCTAAAGAACCCCTGACTCCTCTATTCTATGTCTTCAAAGTTCGTGATTGGAATTACTTTAACTCTGGGCATTCTCTCTCAAAATGCCCCAGTCTCCCACAGCGATAGCTTCTGGAGGCTTTTCATCCCCAGTTTCTTCCCGTTCCTCCTGTTCCACCTTTAAGGTAAAAAGGTGTTCAGTCCTTTGTTGGACCCAACAGGAGGTGTAGTCAGACTCCTCTTGTGAAAAAGGGGTCTTTGAACTCACATAGAAGTTTAAGTCTTGACAAAACCAGTTCTCAGTTGACCCATTTTGTGTCCAAAAAGTCTTACGTCCCAAAATTGGCTCCTTTGTCCACGCAAAAACACAATAATTTGTCATTTTCTTTTTGTCCTTCCCCTTTGTATTCAGAACGTTCCTCCATCATACCAACATCCTCCCCAACGGACTGTCCGGGGGAATGTTTTCAGGGACCTTCCCTGAATTCCCGCTAAGCTTAGTCTTTTTGTTCCCCACTTTTCCCCGAGACTTCTGGTCGTTTTCCTCGCGGCACAGCAGAGCCGCCACTGCGGACTCCACCCTTAGCCCGTACTGACGTACGGCTCACTTGCTCCCACCCACCAGAATCTCCCAGACCACCAAGGCAGTACTTAACAGTCCAACTTTCTTACCTTGGTCCGTGCACAGAGTTTGCCTGGTCTAACAGCGCTTTCCGCGGTTCCTCTTTTTTTTTTTTTTTTAATCCTTTTGCCCCCAGCGGTTCACAAGGCCTGTCTATATTATCAGTCTCAGGATCTCAGTCGGTCCCCGTGGAGTCACTGTCGATGATTCACAAGACCGTTGAAATCAACAGGGCGCGCCTCCTCGCCCTCAACGGCGGAGACTCCCAGGCGACAACTTCGATCCCGGATGAGCCCCCAAATTGTGAGGATGCGGTGTGAAGCACTCTTTATTACGTTCTTGCAAGACCGGGCGCCTCCATCAGGTGGACGCACCTAACAGCCATCATGCAATGGTTTATATCCCTTTCTCCCAACCGCCAGTTCCCTCCCCTGATTCCTCATTGGCTGAGTACTACAGGGTGTACAGACTTCCCAAACCGCCTACCGATACGCCCCTTCATGTATGTGTTCATACATCGCATGTTCATGGAAATGAACCTTGGCTTTCTCCGGGGCGGAGAAGTTAATATGCATGAGCTCATCACGCAAGCGTACTAAGAAGAAAAAGTTCGAAATTCAGGTTTCCCAAGTCTTTCGGTATCTGCATCCATCTAAAGCCAGTTCCAAGTACTGGGTCATCACAGTTGACAAAAAGACCACTTGTCTTCTAGCCCTAGGCCAGGGATTTCAATGGTTGTGAATTGCTCTTGTTGATTGCTTTGGTGAATTGCTCCTGCCCTTCCCATCAGGTTTATTATGTGAAAACAACATTCTTTCCCTTACAGGTCTATGTGATAATTTCAAACCAAATCACACCTACTGCCTACAGGTACTCTAGATTAGCCCCTTTAGGCTGGTTCTCTGTAGCTCATTCCATCGTACCAGCTAGAAATGACCTCGGTCTTGTAGGCCACTAGCTTTTGGCTATTCTGGAGCCCCTCCATGCTTTGGGGAGAAATTCCATCTCAGAACTGGCAGATTTCACCTCTAGATCTTTTGTTTCAGCAAAGCAACTTTTTCTGACAGAAACTTCTGTGTTGGAAAACTATTGTCTGGATTTCCTTGGAGATGCTTGAGAATGCCATTGATCTTTAAATGCAAACACTATGCTAGCTGTTGCCTTTTTAATTTGGTCCATCAGGACCCGTGTGGCATCCCTCAATTGCTCCCTTTCACCAGGTTTGTTTCAGAGGGACACAGGAGCTGGCCACAGACCTGGATCTAATCTTTCAAACAAACCCTCAGCATCCCCCATGGGGGTAGGGGAGAATCGGCAGAGGCACTGGCTGCTTCAGTGGGCAGGGGCCTCCTGGAGGACTGGTGGGGTGACTTGGGCACAGGACACAGCCAAGGGACTTGTTTGAACAAGAGCTGCTCAGAAGGGGTGGTGCTCATACTGCCTTCCTCACTGAAACACCCAAGAAGTTTGCTTTTTCCTTTCAGCTGTAACCTGAGTGTTAACGTTGTTGTCTGCTAATGAACTGTATCTTTTTTTATCTTGCAGATGCCCGGAGATGTAAAGCTGCTCCTTAAACTGCTCCCGGATGAATAGGTTGGTAAGTGGTTACTTCCTTAGCACTTTACATTCCTCGGAAACCAATTATTTTTATTTCAGAAGCTGTGAATCCTAGAAAGCCTGTTCCTAGCTCAGAACTGTAGCTGAAAGCTTCAGTACTCTAAATTAGGAGCATGATATAATTGATTAGTATTACAAAAATATGAGTTCCAAATTGAAGCATAGTGGAAGATTTCATTGCCTTGACTGTTTTAAAGCATGAATGTTTCCTTTTTAACATTGCTTCTCAATAAATATTATTTTTAATGAATTCCAGTGATGTCTTGCGCATTGCTATAATTTTATCAAACAATACATTTTTGTTTTTCCCCTTAAGATGCTTACATCGGTGTTCAAGGTATTTGATCTTTGGGAAGGGTGATTTGGGAGGCCATCTGATCTAATAGGCTGGGCACTAGACTGGGACTGTAAAGACCCAGGTGCTAATCTCCATTCTGTGACCTTGGGCAAATCATTTCATCTTCCTGCATTTCTCTCCTACCTTTTATCTTTCTTTAACGCTCTTAATTAAGCCGGAGTCCTACAGATAATACAGATAATAACCAATTCTTCCCTTTCATGAATTAGACATGCTCCTCTTAAAATGCCACAGAGGTTGGACTGTGGTGTGTGTGCAATTACTTTTAGTAAAGACAGTGGTTGTTGCACACAACCTCCCTGGATTCGTATGAGCATCTGGATTAATTATATCCTGTCTTCAGTAATCCTCTGGAGAATGAAAATAATGAAGGGTAAATACCTTTTATTAATACAATTATGGAGTGTAATATGAAAAAAGCTGAGTGCATCATACATTTCAGTAACTACTTAATGGAACAGGAGGACATAACTAGAACAAATGCCTTGTCCTCAGACATGCTCCTGGCTGGGTTTCAGCCAATGGACCTTCTTACAGGGAGGCAGAGCTGCCAAGCTTCCCACCCCACCAACAGCACATCACTAGACCCTGCAGGTTTTGATGCAGAGGTACGACCGGGTAGCAATCAGTGGATCTTGTGATACTGAGAATCTGCAGCGAGGGGCTCAAGCTGCATGCCAAGAGAGGTTGTTCCTTACCTGCCATGATGCTTCAGACAGGGGAGAGGACTAGGGTCTGCAGGCATCCTGAAGAACCATGAAGTCTCCATGTGTAGTCATGACAGGCTGCATATTTCAGAGGGATGGAGGCAACTGCCAAGCTGCTGAGTGACAATTCAGTAGCTGAGGACATGTCTGTGAAAGTCACTCAGCCATGATTAGGAAAGTAAGACTTTCAGCAGAAAATAATATCCTGGTTAAGAACTCTTAGAGTCTAAAGTAAACAGTGTCAAATTTGTATTGAAAAAAAAAAATCAGTGGGAGAAATCTAACCTGTGAAAGCCATCTGGATGCACACACTGGAAAATGGATCACAACAGTCTGAGTGCAAGAGGATGTGATGAAAGGTATATTTTGTGTTCAAATAGATAAGGTAGATGAAATGTAAAAAATGCAGAGACTTCTTAATGCAGCAACAGCATGTTTAGTTGAGGATCACAGCAGTTGGGCATTCAAGTACTCTGAGCCCCCCCAACAATGTTAATGCAGCCTCCTTGAAGAGCCACACCACCAATGGCCAGGGTGGTCTTTCCCTAACGCCAGCTCTCAGACAGACAACGTACAATGCATGGTTATTACTCGAGAAGAGCTGTAGCAGCACCTTAAGGAGCCACTTATGTAGGACATTATTATCCAGGAAAGAATTGGAAAAAAGAAGCAGCGTCTGTATAAAAGACTCTGTAGCAGAGAGACAGTTGTGCCCCCTGTCTAGAGTGTGGTGCTGCTCTGCTCTTTCATTCACTACATATGATTCACTGCATACAGTTCACTAGGAATATGTACGGTTTACAGTATTTTAAGGAATGGCTAGAATTTCACCCTCAGAGGAATCTTTAGGAGATAATAAGTTTTTCAGATTTCAAAATGGGCTCTTGTCTGCTTCTCATCCTTCTGGTAGAAAGAGAGAAAAATTAATCTATTTTGCAAATTGGAGGGGGGTGTCTTTCTTTTCTCCCTCTCAGCTTGTGCATTACTAGAGCTTAAAGCCCAGCAAGGTGAGAAATACACACTTAAAATCTAAAAAGCCACTTGGACAACAGGGTTGGACTAGAAAAGCTCCAGACCTGCTGTCGAAACTCATCTATCCCATGATCCTGTGAAGAAGTGCACAGTACTGCTGCCAAATAGGCCCCTACAGCTTTGCTATCCAAATGCCCCTATTCCCATGTCAGTGAAGAACATCAGACTCCTAGTCCAGTCATCTCTGGGGAAAAATATGGTGCATCTCTACCACAGAACCTGTTGTGATGTTCTTTGCTTTTTTTTTTTTTTTCTGGCTTTCTAGTATCTGAGCAGCAATTAAGGGAAAAGGAATTAGCTTCAAGCCAGAATTGGCTTAAATACTTTATAAGGGAATCAAACAGATCTTCAAAGTCATGCTGACATGCCTAGCTCCAGCCATTGCAATGCATGCCAATATTTTACACAATGAGTACTGGATGTAGCAATGGGACTGCTCGCTTTTATTTTTTAAGCAGCACATGTCCCCCCCATTTCTGCACTGATATAAACCATCCGTGCCTATGTAATTTTTATTTTCCACTCAATTAAGTAAAACGTAGTCCCCAGTGAAATATTCAGAGTGTTTGGACTGATAACTCCTTACAGAGGCAGTAACAGCCTTTTGAAGATGGGGGAGGAGGGGTGTCCCTGCACATCCTTCACCTACCTCTGCAGCAGACAGGTCTGCCTAGTGCAACTGTCAACTGTCTGCTTTCCGGCCCATGTCTAGCCATCCAGCCCCTTCCAGTTATCCCTCCTGGTCTCTGTAGATCTCCAATGCAAAATTTCCAGGTATCTCACCCCCTAAATGCCTAAGGATGACATGACCCTCAGGGGCAAGTCATTTCCCTGCTGGGAGGGTAATGCATGTTCACACACTGTCATTTTCTTCCTTAGTCTATGCTGCTATCCTCGTCAAACATACACACACACAAAGCTTTTAAAAGCAAAGTCAAGAACGAACCCTGCATTCACATCAAAGAACATAAAATACCCCAGGTTTAAAAAGCCATCAAAATTAGCATTAAACTGAACTGAATATGTGTCATGGAACAGCTAAGGCACCCAAATAATCCTAATTCTTATCCTGCTGAGAGACCAGCCATCTGCCATCTCTGATTGTGTGGGGAGACTGCTGAAAATACACGCCACAAAATACTAGGTCTGGTTTTGTTTACATTTATATACACATGCATATATATGTCTAGTCTACAGTACTAAATCTAGTGCTTTGTCATCATGCTAACCTTTGTATTTTTCATGTAAGTACTATAATTTTATGATCTGGGCCCATGAGATCAGTACATAGGAGAGCAGAGCTGGCGACGCATCTAATGGCACTAGGTAATTCCCAGGAACAGGCCAGGTGCTTGGCAGCCTGAAGAAGCAGACGAGGAGGAAGAGAAACTAGTACCTGCCTCCTGAGGGACAGGTGAGGCTTTAAGCCACTGCTGGCCTCGTGAAGAATAAATGCCATGGGTCCATGTTCCTTTGTAATGTTTCTGAATTCTCAGACAACCTCCACCTTTTCAATCAGACCAACCGGAGCACTGCAAACCGCACATATGGCTTCAATGAAGCTGTGTCTGAAACGCTTTTCAAAAAGTCGAGGTGGCGGTGGCAGTGAGAAAAGATCCAGAATAACAGTCAGAGGAGGTAAAGATAAGGAATCTGAAGGGTAAGGATGAGGCAACGGCACATCAGAGACTCAGGTTCAAACCCTTTTCTTCCACATGAGTGAGATGACATGTCTGCAATCATCTGCACCTGTGCCTGAGAGCCGTGCCTGAGGCCAAGTGCACCTCCCATCTTCATTGTTAACCTCCATGAAGACTTTTTGGCCTTGTCCTCTGGTGAGGAAGTCCTGCTGCACTGGTGCTGCAGAATGTAAGGAAGAGGGCTGTGCCTCCTTGGACCCCCTTGCTGTAAAGGCCTTCTACCAGTATGCAATCTGACACCAGATATACCCCACTGCCTGTGCAACCTTACACAGCTGATGTGAAAGCACATAGAAAAACTTTATACCAAAGGCACAAGAAGAGAGGAATTGCTGCGTGTCCCAGGGAAGGCTGCTCTGTGCATCGCAGCAGTGCATAGGGGCCTCCACTGCTTGTAAGAAAGGCCTGTGCAGGCATGCACCTGATGACTGTATTGACAGGCTCTGGAGTCTCCAGCAACCATTTCTTACCCAGTTTTGCCTTGCTGAAGAAAGACCAAAACCTCCCTCTCCAGTGTTCTAGCTCATCACCAACCAAGCTGTGCTCACCCCATCTCCAAACCCAGTTCCTAGAGCAGATGAAGGCTACACTAAGCCGCATATGCCATTAAAGCCCCTGTATGCTCACATTGCTCACCTTGGCTTCCTTCTGTGACTCCCAGCTCACAAATGTTTTGTCTGCCAAGAAGCATGAAAAGGCTTTTCTGACAACACGCACCCTGTGGGAAGTGCTGGGTCATGAGAGAGGGCCTGGCCTGAGGCTTGCCCATAGGTGTTCCTGGAGTCTGCAACCACCCTTTCAGGCTCAAGGGATCAGTGCTCTTGTAGTGCTCCCTGAGTGGCACATGCCATCTCATGGGAAATTTCACAGTCCACAGTGGACAAATGGACCAAATCTTGTTCATGTTGCTATCTGCTGCCCTTGGCTCACATCTATGCCTCTATGCAGCATCACTGTAGGACTCTCAGACAGCTGCTCCCACAGCTTAACACCAGGGACGGGTCAGCAGCAAAGCACAACACCCTTACACAACTCATACACGGGCAAGCATCACCTCGCAACAGACCCCTATCTCAGCAGGGAAGCTGGGAGGTACTAACGAACCATGTTGAACACGTGTGTCACAGCCCTCACTGTACGTCCTGAGGACATTTCCTTCTGACTACCAGTTTCTGTGACATCCCCGACAGGGTTCAAAGAACTACCAGTGGGTGTGAGCCCTGCTACAAAGTGGCAAGAGCATATTTTCTCAACGACAATCCACTTGCCCATCTGGGTTAGCTGCTCAGTGAAACAGGGTTACACAGGACATGGTTAAGAGGAGTCACAGGCTCTTGCTAGATTTCATTGCGCTGCTTGGTCTCTGCTGTAATGACCTCCCATGCAGCCCCTCGGAGGTTCCCTTTGGTGGATGACACCCTTGTTTGAACTCTTGGTGAATGGGAGGCTACTGTGACTGTCAGAAATGCCATTATTGAAAATTTTGGAAAGTGGCACCTTCAGGCAAGTGCAACAGAACAACAAGTATCTTCCATACTCAGATTCCTTCTGCTTCTCAAAAACTACACATGATGCTCGAACAACAGGACCTAAAACATGCCCCATGGCCAGAGCACCTACACTGAACTCTGATATTTTGGAGTCACTGGGAAGCAGTGAGAAACACCACAGCGAGTAAGGTAGCTGATTAAGCTAACACCCCCATCTTCAAAACAACTGTGAACTCTAGGCTGATGCTGTTCCAGACACACAAAGCCAGTCAAGCGTTAGCTGTCCTCAGAAAAATATGAAACCCACTCACTCATCTGCTATGCCCAGCACATTGCCATACACCTGCCATGAATCTTCCATATCCAAATTGGTCAAGAAAAATCCATGTCAGCTTCAAAGCCACTTCAAATCCACCCTTGTGTCTTGCATTCAATCTGTTTGTCATCAGGTTGTCCCGTCGCATGGCAAATCACTCGTAGACGTGGCAGTACATTCAAGATATGTCTGGTGAGAGAGGAATAGCATCTGTCACTAGGAACAAAGAAATATGTGATGTTGAGCCTCTTGTTTGTCCCCTGGATTTCAGTCCACTCTGCATCATATTGCTTTTGCTGGGCAGACTCTGGACCACCTGAGGCCAACACTGGCAGCCCCCATGGAGGAAAAGAACCAGAAAGAGCCACCTAAATATGTGGCCAAATGCAGATGCTGACACCTATTGTCAGTAAATCATTTCCATCAAGGCCCTGGAGGCCTGAAGACACCCAACACAGCAAATGTGGAAGCCACTCTCTTGCTCAGTGAAATTCATGTCTGCTGGAAAAGGAAGCCTCAGCAGTCAGCATAAATCGCAGCAGCCCGCGCAGCCTGCATCAGCTCACACCAGGGAATCAGCCGAAGCATCTTGGCGTAAATCTTCCTCGAGATGTGCTCCATTGCTTTTCACTTGCCAACAAGGATGAGGGCATAGCCGTTTTGTTATCTGTCATTATCTGTTTTCATGTTCTCACAAACAAATGGGTAATATTCCCCAGCAGGTAGCATTCTCCAAGGCTGTCCCCTGGGAATAGATGAATGCATTCATTGCAGGGACCTTTGCATTGAAACTGAACCCAGCTGATCTCTGTGGCACTGGGCTGTAAAGACAGGCTAACAAACACAAAAGGGGTCAGTGAAGTTATGCCAAACATACGCTATGTAATTGATTTCCAGATTTGGTTCGCTATCTGTATTACCAAAGAACAAAGGAAGAGAAAGGCTTAAAATATGATGCAAGACATAAATATTTGTCAACGGGATGTTTTTAGAAGTTTTCTGTAAAGCATCATCTCCTTTTTAAGGCTTGACTATTATTCCATTTTCAGAATTTATAGCACAAATAATAACCACATTTGCTTTCTTTTAGAAGTATCCATGCAGGTCTTCAAATAGTTGGCTATCAATCTGAAGAACAAACATCTTTGTTCTGGGAGATGGCTCTCCCAGCCAAGGCCTCAAGAGATAAGAGGATAATAACACTACACATTAGCCCTAAGCGTTCCTGAAAACCACAATCCCCCCACAGACCCGGTTACTCCCCAGCATAGGGTTAGTTTCTTGGTAGCTGGCAAAGTTCACTCCAGCGACTCGCACAGCATTTCCTGCCGCCCTTTCCCACTTTCTCAAGAAAACTGGGATGGAACAAAATAGCTTTTGAGGCCAGAGTTGATTGCCATCCCCAGATGCTTTACATTCAACATGCCATCTGTGTTTTGTTTTCCTGTTAAGAGGGTTTTGTAACAGTTTTTATTATCTACTGTAACTAGAAACAACAGCAGGAAATCGTGTAGTGCAAAGCAAGTATACAGAGTGATTTGGCTTCACAATCACCATCCATCAATCCTCCACTTGAAACCTCTCCATTGCAAGGCTTTTCCATCCTCACTTGCATGTGTATATGTGAGAGAGAGAGAGGGTGCAAGCGTGGGGCAAAAGCAGACATTTGACAGAAAGGCAGGAGGTGGGTCAAAAGACCCCCCAAAGACTAAGGCATAGCAGGGTTTAATGCTGTTGTAAACAGACATCATTTGCAGGCAGCATACAAAGTAGTTAGTTCATTGGTCATTTTTTTGAGGGGGACACAAACTTTTCTGCATCTTTGGTCAGCCCAAGAGATTATCTGACTGTCCAATTTACTCGGTCCTGTACTTTTGGTAATTTGATTAACGGCTTCATTGATTAATAGTGATTAGTTTAACCAACGGAGTTAACCTTAGAATTAATGTGTGGTCAGTAATTTAAATGACTTGTAAAAAAATCATCCTGATTGCTGTCTTCCAGCCCATTTCCCACTAAATCTTTCTTTTCATTTGTAACCTTCTGTTTTCTGAACAAAACCACCATTTCACACAAACTCCAGTTTCAGTGTTTGTACTGCTCTGCATACACTAAGTGAAGGAGAAGAGGAGGAAGCAACATGGATTATGATATCTTAGTATAGGGTTATTGTAAAATTGCACTCCCTGCATACCAGGGAATAGGAAATTTCATTTTCAAGGGCTCCCTGGGGGGCTGAGATAAACTACAAAAGTCACAACTTGTCATAATTAAACACTCATGCCCATTACACACAAAGGAAATTATGCACATTTATCTAGGTCATTGAAACATTCATATGGCAATACTATACATGAATGTCCATTAATATCCTGTAAGAATTTAGTGAAAGTGTTCTCCCAGAAGCGATGCAAGCCTGTCTCGGATGAAGGTGCTGTGATAGCATGGAGAGAGGGGGGGAGGGATGGGAACAGTTAATATATTTCCAGCAGGAATGCAAAAGTGCTTAGATGGGTATACACACCATTCCCTTTCTGCCAAGCAAAGCATAAGTATGTTAATTAGATAAGCTTTTCATATCATTATTCTGTATGGTTATCAAGCAACAGTAATGGGAGTGGTTTAAAAAAACAGCAAGTGTTGTGCAATGTGGAAGTCAGCTTAGTTCGCCTAATGAAATTTGGTTTATTGGAAGTTGGTAGCCCTGAAAATATCTCCCACCTCTCAGATTTGTATTTTGAGTATCTGCTTGCTGTGGGAATGTGTATGTGGGCTGACAAATAAGAAAATATTTTCCTATGGACACCACTGTAGTCATCCATATTCCCTTTATATTCCTTGATGGTAAACTGTAGTAGTCTCACCCGCCCTCCAGTACTTTCCAAAAGTCAAAAATATATTTTTACCCATTAAAAAAGCAGCAAGGTTTGTTAGAAACAGCTCTGATGAGTTTGGCACTAGCATCTCCTGGGGAATTAATGGCCAGGTGTTGCTAATGGCTCTCAGCTTTGCATCAACACTCCAAGTCACTCCTAATCCCCAGGATAGGCTCTGCTCCTTATTGCTTAATTAGAACACAAACAGCTCTATGAAAATAACACTGATGGTCTGACTGAACCCACAAAAGAAGATAAAATGCAGGAGTTAAGGGTTAAAAAAAAAAAATAATTCCAGAAGGACTAACACACAGCCATCTGTGTAAGTAGGTTTTGTTCAGCAAACACTGTTAATAGAAATGGTTGAAAATATATTTTTTCGGAATCTGATCTCTAGATGTTTTACAGCTAAAAGATCTGCATTCAGTTACTTTTATTCCTAGATTATGTTTTATGCTATTTGGACCACTGCCAAGTATGCGACAACCCTTGTGTGGGAAAGTGGCATGAATTTTAAGAATGAATGAGTAGTCCTCCAAGTGTTTGTGCCAGAAGCACCTCATTCACTAGTGGTGTTTGTTTTTTTCTTATATAAGATGTTTTATTCATCCAATCAGAAAAAAAATAAATCTTACCATATGACCCATGAAATCTCTGCAACACAAAGAGTCATCAGGTAGAAAAACCCACAATTTTGATATTCCATCAAAATATTGGGTAAAACTCTCAGCTAATAAACATGTTCACAGGACATCAGTAGTAAGTCATGAACCATTTTTTAACACAAAAGGAAGGGAGTTTGTGATAGCATTTGAAGTGATTCCACCTTCTTTTGCTTTCAAAATGTTTTTCAAGATCTGACATGTACAATTGTTTGGTGTTTGAAGAAGTGTCCCATCCCCAGCTCTAGAGGTAGAAATGTCTGCCTAAAGAAGGGGCCTCCTAGAAAGCCACATCAAATTAGCCATGTGAGTTTATTCTTCTAGATTCAAACTTTATTGTTGGAATGACCCAAGGGTCATGTTTGTGAATATCTATAATTTTTTCTGTATGGACAAGGCAATCCAAATTAAACCCAGTGCTCGGTTTAAAATACAGGGCTTGCAATGTATGTCTGACTGTAGGAGAAATTTCCAGACCTGTACTAGTAAGACCTGTGTCTGGATGTAGATTCAAACACATGATTTTGTTTAAGACACTTTGTTCCAGCTGCCAAAGAAAGAATTTTTACTCTTTAGCTATTTGTGAATCTGGATATACACCAGATATAGTCCTACAGTAAGTAGGAACATGACCTTTAGACTTTTACAGAAAACCATTGCTAAAACGCAATTCAAATGATTGTTTTACAATGCATTAAAACAACCTTTCTCTCCCAAATTAGCAGATATGTCTAGACTAAGTCACATTTCCTTCAGGAAGATGTTAGTGAAAATAAAGTATTATTTTATAGGTTTTCACTGGTGTTTGTCACTTACTTTAAAAAAAAAAAAGAGATGCAGACATCAGTATTTTGAATGCATTTGGATAGCCATCAATATTTTGAATGCCATACCTATTAGCAGTGTTATTATTCCTGTCGGCAGTGCTGCTGTGCTTCTGCAAAGCTGCCTCAGAAGGCTCACACACATACAGTGCATCCTGTTTCCTCTAAAAACAAATCACTTAAAACTGACTTCTGCTAATCCCCCTGGCCACACAGAGTGGGCTCAGTCAGGCCAGGGAGCAGAGCCAATTTATAATGTGAGCTATAGCATCTCTTGCAAGATAGAAATTCACCTTCGTATTTGAAAAGTGAGAGAGGGGGAGACAAAGTTGGAAGATTTTCCCAGCTATCCTGGTAACAAAATCTATAGGAGCTCCATACTGGCGATGACAGTAATAACACAGAGCATCTACTGAGCAATGTAGTTACTCTGCTTTTTGTGTCTGTGTGTGTAGCAAACTGGAAGTAGAAGTTTTATCAATTTGTATGTATTAAAGACTAATGACTCTGTACGTGTAGATTCAGAACTTTTGAGAGATGTGTTGCTTCATTTCTTTCAGTCAGTTCTAGCTTTAGCCTTTTTTTAGCCTCCGATACATATTTTATGTATTGTAAAGAACACCACTACACATTATTTCCCTAGGGTAGAAGAGTTGCTTTTAATAAGATACCTATCCAAATGTGGCTGTGTGCATTTATCAGTTGAGTGTTCAATTAATTGGAAACTCTTAATGGCCACATAGGACCTGAAGCTTTTGTCCAGCTTAGCCTGTTTGGCTACATTTCAGATGTTGGCAAATAATTACTCTTTTCCACAAGTGGTACCGTGTGAGGGAAATTTCCCCAAGTGAGGGGAAAAAAAAAACATTAGTGCCCTCATTTTATGCACTGTATTGTCACCATTTGCGAAGCATGATGTGTTAGGTGTTGATCTTGTAGTATGT
Source organism: Strix uralensis (assembly GCF_047716275.1). Lineage (NCBI taxonomy): Eukaryota > Metazoa > Chordata > Aves > Strigiformes > Strigidae > Strix > Strix uralensis. Next base: position 51,936,164 of record NC_133973.1, read on the forward strand.
CTCCATGGCAAAATGAAGTTATAAATGTAGCATGGCTGGACATATCTGTGCCTCATTGAATCTACTTAGCCTAGGTAACAAGAGGAATGAAAGGATGGTGTACTGGAATCAGAATGGCTCAGCAACCCAACTGCCCTCCCAGGATTTGTCAGTGAGGCCTGAAGCCTGCTCCCCCACATCTTTGCTGCTCTTGTACATCTTTATAAGCACACCTTCACCTTGTTATGAAGACAAACTCCTAGAAGGAGAGAGAAGCATGATTTGTTTCTCTCCTAAGAGATTAGGAAATTCTACCTAATTCACGTTTCTTTTAAATCGATATATGTACGGATGGGATTCTCTCGAGGAAATGTGACAAAAGCAGGTCCTCACGAAGGAAGGCATCAAAACAGGCAAGCAGCAAGACCATGGTAGCTTTCTGCAGGAAAGCTACACCACATTCCAAGGGGTGTGGACAGAAAGGGTGCGGGGGTGACACCCAGGCAGCTGATTTGGGACGTGCCTGCAGGATGGAGGCCACAGACAGGCAACATAACTCAGAAATACAACAGATGGGAAAGGGCAGAGCTGTGCAGTGCTTCAAAAGTGAGTATAAGGCAACTCCATCTGAGAGGAGTCAAGAGAGGGTGGCGAGGGCTGAGGCGACAAGCAAAGACGACAAGCTTCACCACAGCAGGTTTCTCAGGCTGGAAGGTGCAACGCCCGAGCTGCAAGGCAGTTCGTGCTGAAACTGGGATGGCCCTGGGATGAGCCGGCACCTCTTGAGCACAGATCTGTGGGTTGCCTAAGAAGTGACTCCCATCCCACCGGGTGTGTTTTCCAGTAGTGTTCCCTGAGAGTTAACATAGAGTTATAACACATACACTTACACGTTTTAATACATCATCAACGTTTAAGTTGTATCTGCATAAAATGAGTGTTCAGAATACTGAGCGGCTGTGTAACCAAGAGTTTGAGCAGACCTAAACACTTCATGAAATACCAACAAAATAGCTGTAAATCTCAAGCTTAAAATGCCCTGCTCAATACGAGCATAGTATTTAATCTTAATTTTTCTTCAGGACACACATCATTAACTGCTAATCAACTCAAGCTTCAGAAATCCTTGAGCAGTCTTCTCAGTTTTCAAAAATGCAGTCAAGAAACAAAGTAGTTTTTATCCCACCCTTGGCAATGGTAACGGGTCCCAAAGGTGTCCAGGTGCAGACGACATCACTGCGCTGCACACTGAACCACGCTGCCCTGGATATACTTTGCCTGTGTTTTATAGGACTTGCACAAAGCCCTCCAGGTTGACAAACATAACTGCTCTGCAGCACATGGCGTTACACGCACCTTGGCCGTCAATTAGGCAGGGCCTGGGAAGCTAAGCCAAGAAGCCGGTGGAGCTCGCCTGCTCCCACAAAGTCTGGGCAGGCAGATGTGGGCTCGCTGGGGGCGGCACACCATGCAGCTGCTCTGGCTGGGTGGGAGGCAGAGGTGGGCTTGCTTTACAGAGCGAGCTGAGCTGTGGCATCAGGCGCAGAGCAGATCCCTGTTGCTGGAAGTTTTATTTCCCTGTTGGAATCTGACCTGGGAACGGTTGTCCTTTGTGCTCAGGGGCTGAGCTCACGCACACCCACTGCAGCGCCCTTATTTGTAAGGGAGGGGTTGCCATTTAATTAGCCCAGCGGGATGTGCTGTGCATTTCCACAAAGTGAGAGAATGCTGCTTTGTTAAAAAGTATGCTTGCAGGTGCTAACAGGAGTAATCGGTGGGTTCCCCCCAGCATAACATTTCTGCTGGGGAATTTCTGCCCTGGATCTTACAGCCTCTCACATCCCTGAGTAAGTGCACTGTACGTGCCCCTGCAGCCTTGATTCTGCAGGCTCTTGCTCCAGAGTCTTTTCCCCATCCCTCTGATTCGTTTGGGATATTTATACAGTATGAACACAGTCCAGAAAGCAGGCTGCCTTCATCTGAGTTCGTGTTGTGTGCCAGAGACCTTGGCCACTTCCTGCCTCTTCATCTTCCTGCCTTTTGTCCTCCACCTTTTCATCCCACAACTGTTATTGCAGGATGGTGCTGATAAGGGTGCAGGCTCTGGAGTCAAAATATAGGAGTTTACTCCACCAGGTGCAAGGAGGCCCAGCCTGTCTGTGTGGGAGATAGATAGGCACAGGATTAGATATGCAGGAGGGGCAAAAGCCAGAGCACTCGTGCTTGGCTCCCCCAGCTCCAGAATGAAGCTTGGAGCAACTGCCTTCCCACTGCCCCCGTGTTAATACATCCTGCCTAGTGGGCTCAGCTGCCTGGGCAGCACATGGGTCTGAGCTGGCAAACCTGTGCTTCACCATATGGATAGACTAGCTCAGGCCTCCATGACCTCAGACATCTCTGTATCAGAGTAGATGGGCCTCCCTGCCCTCTGCCCATCATTCTACTCTTGGAGGCATCTCCAATGACTAGGGTCCCACCTGGTATATCCTCTCTCCAAATCCATAATGAAGGTGATACCACACTGCTAAGGGCACCTGCCCTGCCAGTGGCCCCTGGCCTCCAGGCCAAGAATGATGCATCTTCTTCTGCCCACACTGCTCCAGACTGGCTCTGCAGCAAAATGGCTGAATCCACACTATGCAACACACCAGCCTGTTCATCATTATTACTGGTATTGCTGGGGAGGTGGGGGGCAATCTGAAGTGCATGGATCAATGAGAGAGTTGTGTTGCAGCCCTCCAGAACAGTTGCTTTGTAGCCTGGCTCCAAAGGGTGTGAGGAGTGGGGATGTGGATGTGGCCTGAGGGAAGTTATAAGGTGCCAGACCTGCTGGGATAGCACTGGAAGACTGTACATCAGGGTCAGACCCATTATGGTGCTTGTGTGGCACTACCCTGGCACATTACCCAAGTTTTGTCCCAGAAAGTTTGGGGCTGGCTCACTCTAAATGAGTGTCAGGCAGCAAACTAGCAGGAAGTCCACAATGTCCTGGGCACCTGGTTGTGGGTTCAAATGAATGAGACAGGCTATTAAGCCAGCCATCTCTGCACTGAATGCTTCCTTAGTAATGGCTGCTGTGTTGCTCAGTATGCAGGAGGGAGCAGGTTTTGAGGTAAATTGGACCCAAAAATTAATGACCCGGATGATTAATACCAGGTACTTGAACTGAACCCTCATCTGAAGAAGGAGCTAGTGGAGGGCTCTGGAGGGCTGTGCTAGTTCTGCTGAAGAGAGCTGCCTGGTGTGTAGCTTATTTCTGTGTTGGTCCATGCCTCCTAGCTGGAGGCTAGAGGGACTTTACCATAGCTGTCTCTTATTTTTCCATTCTAGAGGGACCTTTTAATGAGGAGGTTTTGCCTCACAGACATCCCCTCCTCTGAGTCAGTCTGGTGTAAGAGAAATAAGGATATGGCCCAGAGGGACTAATCATATAAATAAGATTTTAGCATCTGACTCAAATAATAAATGAAAGACTAGCAATTTTGTATTATGAAACCCCAGCTGCACGAACTCTCAACTTCAGCCTAGTGCCTCTGCCAGCTTCCAGCTGGCTATCAGAAATCATTTCCACTTCAGTGAGACCACTGTTAAAACGTCCCCTTAATCCTTTTCCAAACCATGCCCACACATTCTAGCTGTATTTATTTTTACTACAATTCGAGCAGAAAAGGTGGCCTGACGTCACTCTAGGAAAAGCGCAGCATTCGTTTGAACACTTCAGCCTGATGTCCGCCCTTCCTTTCAGTCCTGTAAGGCTCAGGGCTCTGCCTGGCCCTGCCACAGCCCCGTCCTCACAGCCCTGACCTGCTTGAGCATGCTGCATAGGGGCAGGGAGCCCAAAAACAAGAACAAAAAATTTTAAAAAAGCGCCTATTTCACAGGTTTTTACCACCCATTTTGCTGAGGTTTGCAAGATATGGGTATGGCTGGGCCTTCTCACCTTTTGAGTGTGTTGCAGCTCATTCATCAGGGGAAGATGGCGGGTGGCCAGGGGGTGAGTTTTGCTGAGCTGCGTTGGCTCACGTTCACTGGCCAGCCCGTGCTTTCTGGAGAGGGGGAATGAAATTCTCTGCCACCCCCATCCTGTGAGCCCTGATCAGTGACATTTCAGCTTTCCAGCTGAGTGTGGCTTGAAGTAAGGAGGGAGGTGCAGGCTGGGTGCGCAGGCACCCTGCTGTGGCTCCATACCCCAGGCAAGTGCCGCCAGAAACAGCTTTTTGTAGAAATTTCTGGATGACAGCAGCTGCATGACAGCTGCTCCAGAGGCGGCTGTATTTCAATGTGCAGGGGAACCATATCTATGTAGGGGTGTGGGGAGAGAAGTCTTGGGGAAATTACGGGGAGTTGCAGGGCAGCTCCTATGGCCACCGATGGCAGCTGCCACTGCACCAGGGCCCACAGGCCAGCATGTGCATGAGGCTTGCACTCATGGGGCAGGGGACGCTGGCACCACTGCTCCTCCTGTCATTATTAATAATAATTTCATGTGGTCCTCGGTAATCTGGGGGAGGCACTGCCATTAATGGGGTGTGGGGAGATGTCGATGGCCGGGGATCATGGGGAGGCCAGCCCTGCAGGCCCGCTTGCATGGCAACTGGTGAGACCAGGGGCCTGTGTGGGGGACAGCTGCCTTAGGAACCTGATGCTGGCTTTATGTTTAAACAAAAAAAGCAACGCCTAAATTCTGACAGGGGGTTTCATTGCTGCAGGAGGAGACTGGGGGGGCCACTGCAGCTCCTGCTGGAGGGAGAACTGCCAGGTTGGGTGGGTGTGAGTCGGACCTGCTCCCCCACCGCAGCAGGGGCTGGGCTGTTTCAGAGGGACAGGGATCCAGACCAAGGTCAGCTCGGTGAGCACAGCGGCAGGAAGGACATGGCTGCCTCGCAGCTGCTGCAGAGACCCATCGACCCAGCCTGTTGGTGGACTGAGGCTGTCCAGAGTGGAGTATGGAGGTGTGTGGGGCTCCTGCAGCTCATTGGGCCACTCTGGGCATGCAGCTCTCTTCAAGCCTGGCTCACTTCAGTCGCTGGGAACCAAGGCACCTGAAATCATTAGTCAATTTTGAGAAGTTTGGCCACCATGCATGATCACAAATCAGCACCAGAATATCCTCAAGTGCTAGTCCTTTCCTTCCCTAAAATCTAGGTCACAAACAGTAGGGATTTTGTTTGCTTTAGTTGGTCCACATTTTCCTTTCCTTCCTTCCTTCCTTCCTTCCTTCCTTCCTTCCTTCCTTCCTTCCTTCCTTCCTTCCTTCCTTCCTTCCTTCCTTCCTTCCTTCCTTCCTTCCTTCCTTCCTTCCTTCCTTCCTTCCTTCCTTCCTTCCTTCCTTCCTTCCTTCCTTCCTTTCTTTTTCTTTCTTTCTTTCTTTCTTTCTCTTTCTTTCTTTCTTTCTTTCTTTCTTTCTTTCTTTCTTTCTTTCTTTCTTTCTTTCTTTCTTTCTTTCTTTCTTTCTTTCTTTCTTTCTTTCTTTCTTTCTTTCTTTCTTTCTTTCTTTCTTTCTTTCTTTCTTTCTTTCTTTCTTTCTTTCTTTCTTTCTTTCTTTCTTTCTTTCTTTCTTTCTTTCTTTCTTTCTTTCTTTCTTTCTTTCTTTCTTTCTTTCTTTCTTTCTTTCTTTCTTTCTTTCTTTCTTTCTTTCTTTCTTTCTTTCTTTCTTTCTTTCTTTCTTTCTTTCTTTCTTTCTTCTTTTTCCTCATTCCCTCCCTCCCTCTCTCCCTCCCTCCCTTTATGTCTTTTTTTCTCTCTCTCTCTTTCTTTCATTATTTCTTTTTCCTTTTTATGTCAAAATAAGCAGAATTCCCTTCAGGGGCTGTGCAGAACTGGAGACCGATTTGCAAGCCAGAAGTGTGATACAGTGTCAGAGTTGCCTGTGGAGAAGAATAAACCATGAACACTCATATCCTTGCTGATCTTCTTTCAGTGGCTATAAAAAAATCCTTCAGATTTTTTAATAAACCAACAACCCTCTCCCAAAACAACCTGAAAATAATTTAGCCTCTTACTTCTGACAAGTTATCACTGCTGTGCACAGAAACACAAACATTTGCTGCTGGGGATGGCAGCACAGCAGCAGTGGCTGCGCGGCCATGCCACCTGCAGAGTTTTCTGTACTGCTGCTCAGGTTGGCCTAACTTCGTAGTAGAGCTGCCAGCAAACTCTCCTGCCAGCTGCAGCACAGCCCAGTCCCAAAGCTGTGCTGCAGCTCGCCTTTGAGCACTGTGACAGCTTTCCCCAAAGTCTATCAAAGGATCGATGGCATTTTAGGAATGGGATTGTTTCTGCTGAGGGGAGCAATCGGCTATTTCCCAGCACTCAGAACAGGTTCTCCTTCACCACTTTCATTATCCATAACGCTATTAGCTACAAAGCAGTGTCTCGCTAATAACCGGCTTTTACTTATTACTACGAAATTATTCTTCTGTGCCATATGCCGTCTATATTCCTCTTCCAACAACGTGCTAGGGACTCCATTAGTGGCATCCGCTGTTTATTGGGATCACAACAAGCAGCTAGTGCTTGAAATGTTCCTATTCACATGGGCATATCATGTTAGAATTCAGAATAAACTTCAAAACAGACAAAGAAACAACAACAGAGGGGAAAGAATGCTCCCTTTGTGCTTTAATATTCACTTATTTATTGAGAAATGCAAATTCATCCACAGTGAGCTGCCCGGAGGAGGCACAGCCACCAAACCAAGGGCACCAGCACTAAATAGGAATTTCCCCTATGCTTATTTACTTGTGACTAAGGCCTGCTAAAATGTTTAAAGAGCCATAATCAAAAGCAAAGCCATAACCATTGCAATGCTGTAAGAGTCAATATCTACTGGACAATAAGGAGCACAAAGACATCAAAGTGATTCGATGCCAGGAAGTTTAAAGGGTCAGTACTTGAAAACTGTGACTCGAAGAAAAAGCTTCAGCTCTGACACTCAACAGCCAACAAGGGAATAGTGAAACCCAGGAATGCTCTTCCTCCCGTGGAGGAGGTTGGGAGCCAGGCTGATTTACACCACAGCCTCCCCTTAACAACAAAGAAACAGATTAATTCCACCGCAACATTCTATGGACTGAACTGTTGTCTGCCCTATTTTTTGCTGGCAGATATCCAGGAGGAAATTGTTGTGAGGATCTTTGATGCTATCTGGCATCTATACATGCTCATGCATATGGAGAAAGAAAAAGAAGTGCAACCATTAAAGTGGGAACCAAAGCAGGACGAGTCCTGAATAAACCAGGTGGGAGACTGGGAGGAGGATTTGGGTGGCAGATTAAAGCAGCATATGCACTTGTTTTTAAGACATATGCTCACAAGCAGACATACACACACATTTATGAAAAAGGCACACTGAAAGATCTTTAACTATAAGCTAATGAAGGTTAGGAGGGTATGCCACTCACACACATACCCCAAGTGAGAGTTTCCTGTACTCTAAGCCCTGACGAGGTGGACACACACTTCCTGAATGTGTCTCATGCCCAGCACAAGACACATGTCCCCACGCTTGGCACACACATTTAGACACCACACTTCCTTTGCAAACTTCTGCCCACCCAAAGGCAAATATTTTCTCCTGATGGACAAATGAAGGAGCCAGCTAGTCTTTGGGCTTCTCCCAACTCTTTCTGCACAGCTCGCACAGCTCACACAGTTCATAGGCAAGGTCTGCCTCAAGCCCTGGTAGAGGTCCACTGCCCAACCTGCAGCTGTCCGGCCACTGAGTAAGCTTTGGCTACAGAAGAGCAACCTGACAGATGCTCAGCTGCTAACAGAGCCAGAGTAGCCATTTCAGTAGCTAAGTAGGCATAGAGAAGTTTGGATTATGTCTCATTTCTTCCAAATGACTCGTCCACCACCTCCCTATTCCCTTATTCCCAGAGACTACAGGGCTGCTGATGAATGGCCAAAATCCTTCCAAGGAGTCCACCATCCTGAAAGAAAATCATGTTGCTGAGCAGCATGTACACAGTCAGAATGGGAATCAGAAGAGGTGCTCTGTTCTTTTACTCATCAAGAATATGGTAGGGGATTTGCAAGTGCATTTTGTGCCTGGGATGGTAAGCTCTGTGGGAGTCTTCAGTACACACCAGAATGGCAGATTACTTCTTGTGAATGAGTTCTGGGGGCTCATCAGGGTCTAAAGATGACATTTTGTGTTATTTGTTCACACTTTCTATCATCCTGTGCACATAGGAGTATCAGTACCTAGTTTAATATTGTTCTGGTTTAGCCAGGATAGGGTTAAGTTTCCCCAGCAGTGGGGGGGAAGCTCTAGCCGGGTTATTCAGATACCATGCGGACGTCACATCCTGGCACGAGCGCGGGAAGAATTGGTGATCGTGTGGGTTGGTGCAGCCGGTTCTCTCACTGCTGTATCGGTATATACTTTGCTCTGTTCATTGTTATCACTGTTATTGTTATTGTAATTGTTTGTTGTGTTGCTGTTGCACTGATGTATTAAACCTTTCCTTATCTCAGTCGCGGGGCTTTGTATTTCACTCCTTTTGTGGGGGAGGGGCAGCGGCCACATGGTCTCAGACCCCGGCAGGGACTAAACCATCACAAATATGAAAACTAGGTATCATCTAATCTAACCTAAGAGTCTTGGTTCCCTTCTTAGACAGTGAACAGAACCAGACACCTCCAGAAGGTGACTCAGATCCCCTCAAATAGGTATTCACCAAGGAGCTGCTTTCTCTTCTTCCAGTAACAATAGAGGCTATTAAATATAAATAACCAGCCCAAGTGCCCAGCTTTCAGATGGCTGAAGTGCTCAGGTGAGGTGAATTCCACTCACAATATATAATATTTGTATTCATTTTCTTCCTTTGTATAAAAATGTGTATCTATTATAGTGGGGGCACGTGAAAGCACACACACACAGACGGAGGAATGGACCTATTGTGCAAAGCTAAGGCATCTTGAACCTCCTTCCTCCACATTAGTGCTGGCCAAGGCACTCATCAGGCATCGAGGGGCTGTGACCACCCTGTACTGTGGTGCAGACATAGCCATGGCGGCTGGGTTGTTTTCCTGGTCTGCCTGAAATTAGCTCAGGGCCTGCCACAGAGACTGTAATGTTCTTATTTTGAAATATTTTCTTTCTTCTTATGTCTTGGTTTTGCGATAAATCAAATTATTTGGCTGTTATCTCAATCTTTCAACTTTAAACAATTCATTTTAGCGTTAGGCTTTTATGATCAATGGAAAGCTCTTAATCAGAGCTGCCAGCAGTGCTGCTTTTATTTAAGGCTCACGATGATTAATGAAAATGTATATGATCTCAGTTGTGCTAATTTTTGCTAGCTATGCCAAGTACTCCCAACAGCCTAGGAGGGTGACCGGCTCTAGTCCACTTTATGCATCACCGTGGACGTGCTGACTGAGCCCCACGGGCAGGGACGTTATTTCAAGCTCCACACCCACCCACCGTGTGAGTGCAAACACCCGCTGAGGACCACAGGCTATAGGGCTCTAAGTGAACCCAGGATCTGGCCCTGAGGGAATCTACATTACTGAGGGTAAGTCAATAAACAAAAAAGGAAGCCCGACTGGCAACAAAAGCCCAGGATGAGTTTGCACATCTGGTGAACAGAGTGGGAGTAAAAAGGAGTAAAAAATTGTTTTAACTGGATTTATTCATATACTTCCATGGAAGCCAGTGAGAGACTAGAAACGTGGGACATCATGTGAGATTTAAAACCACACTGTGTGAGCCCATTCCTGCCAGCTTGTGTGGCAAGCAACAATACTAGTATTAACAAGTAGAGAATTCACTCACTGTAACCCAAAATAGCAATGACCAATCAGTTCAGAATAACTTAATACCTCTTCACTGGGTTCTTTCAAGTGAAAATTTCAATTTAAATTTCGGCTGTTTCTTACTGTCTTTCGGAGTAAGTCAGTGAGGATACAACCAAGGACAGAGCAAAAATGACCTTACTACTGAGTGAAGACAATGGTGAGCAGGGCTGGTTCTGCAAAGGAGCAACCCAAGATGGGTCAGACCACAAGTTCACATATGTGTACTGCAGCTGAACTCAACGTCTGATAGTGTTTGATGAATTTTGTCAAAATCTATTCAGGAAAGACAAAAAAATAACCCCGTGTCCTAAGAAGCCAGTGAACTTTTGGGGAAAAAAGCACATTTGCAGCTACTGTGTTTGTGGGTACCCTCTGGTCTCTTGAGGCATTATCAGGTTATCAAGTTAAATCTGAGCACTTTGGCACGGCAGCACGTGGTGTTTTGTACTGTTGATGTTATATTTCCAAGGACACAGACACTGCCATCCATTGGTTTGAGTCTGTCAATCACTCCTGTGGAATTCCAGCCTCATTAAAAAAAATTGAATTTAAGAGACAAAGACACAAGACCCATGAATGGAACAACAGTTTGGTTTCCACTTAGACATAATAATAATAATAATAATACAAAAAATCATACAAGATATTGAGCAAAATTACAGGCAAAAAGATTTAAAAGTAAATGTCTGGGTAGATGCAAGGCATGAGCAGATGTCATGAAATCATTTAACGAAACTACTACATAAGTTGATCTGAAAAACTGACAGGTCTTGGAGAAAAAAAGCTTGTGAAGAGAGTAACACCAGGTCTGCAAAGCAAGAGAAGATGGGGCTGTATAATAGACAATGCTGACCACAATTTGGGTTTTTTTGTTTATGCCAGAGAAAATTAATTTATTTAGCTTCTTCTGTCCACTGACTTCATAGAACAAGGAGAAAAAAATTCACTAGTAATTTCTAGGGAAGTTTTTTTCCATCAGGAAAGGTGATGATCAAGCATGTGAGTGGAAGCATAAGTGGTATCCATGAAGATCCATCCCGTTTGAAAAGGAGAAATAGGCTAATGTGTATAAAGGATGCCTTGCAATAAAGTTGTTAAAGTAAAGAGACAGGAAAATTATTCTGCTTTTTAAAACAGCTGGGCCACTGACTCATTGTTTGGCCGTGGGCAAGTCCTGGGACTTCTTTGCATCTCAGTCACTCCAGCAGTTCAACTGGATGAAAGCAGAATGGATGGCAGTATGCTCCAATACTCAATATGCTGCAGATGCTGCTGCTGAAAGAAGCATTCCTGGCTAAATAAGCTCACAATGCAAACCCAAAAGAAACCAGGGATAGCTGGGGGCAGCACTGTGAACAGCAGTGTTTGTGTTGTCTCTTGAAGCCTTTGCGCTGTCGTGGAACTTAATGGTCATACACGCTTATAGCTCAAAGTGAAATGGTTTGGATTAGATGAGATGTAAAATTACTTCTATCTTGCTTTTCAGGTATTATTTATAATAAGTTCCACATATATATATGAGTGTATATATGCATATATATATATGTAAAACAATATGAAACTCTGATTAGTTTACTGTACATACAGCCCCAGAATGTTTTGATATATAGGCAGCCAAACCTGCAAACATGGTGCTGCCTAGAACAGTCTTGAAGTGGTTAATCAAGAGATTAACCTTAATTTCTTATATATGTATACATAAAACCTTATTAATTATTCCTATCACAAAATAATTCTGCAAGCTGGAATCATTAAGATAGCACGTGACATATATTAAAGCAAATCCCTCTTCACGGAAAAATATCTGTTAAAGTAATAAATTTTCTCTGCACTAAACTGAGGTGCACAGTAGACAGAAATATAGGTTAAAATCTTGTACAGCAATGTTGGCTTTGGTACCCAGTTCAGCACAGCAATTAATTGTATGCAGGTACTTAGATCCTAATGCAGCAGAGCACTAAGGCACATATTTAATTGTCACAATGAATAAAGACCTAAATAGGAATAGGATTACACATTTTTAGCATTCTTAGTAGTTCTTCATGTTCAGCGGATGTTTAATGCTTAATGTTTTACTGAGCTGGATCTAGGCTAAATTTATTAACAAGGTTTTTAATTTTTTTCAGGAAATTTCGAGCACCTTTCTCAGAAAGGTCAGAGTTTTTTAGCTTTTGAAAACACTGTGTAAATCCTGGAGATCCTCTGGGCTACGGCTGGAGAAGAAACTATTCTACTGATTTTTGATGATGCTTTTAAGGTCAGCCCACATTGTAGCATAAGGAATCACTGCCATCTGATCACCTCCTCGGTGACTTATAAGAATGAATTCAGTGTCCAGGGTGTGCGTACCAATGTCACAAACTTGTAACATCTTCCAGGACCAACTTTCATGAACAACCTCAGTGAGTGAATGGGCACTGAAGGACAGACTACCCACTTATCTCAGAAGATTAGTTTTCAGCAGCCTGAGAAATACCCATTGCTGAGGCAGGGTGGAATAGTTAACATTGCTATTGTGCTGTATATGTTCAGAAGGAAAAAACTCAGCAATGCTGGTGCAGAAATCAATAAAGCAAACACATCATTGTTACTGTATGCAGTTCTGGTCAGTCTTTTCCAAAAGGGATATAGAGGAATTAGAGAAGTCGGAGAGAAGGATGAAGTGGGTGATCAGAAGCATGGGACCTCTTACACATGAAGAAGGACTAAAGAGATGAAGGCTCTTCTGTTCCCCTACAGCAGTAACAGAGATGATCGAGGCGATTTATGCCTGAGGGATATATAACCACAGATGGCTTGGGGAAGGTGGGCAGGGAGGAAATTTTGTTCTCTTACCACAAGAACTAGGAGGCACCCCATGAAATAAACAGGCAGCAGATTTGAAAACCAGCACAGAGAAGGAGTTGGTTTCATACTATGCATAAGTACAGCTGTGCAACTCATTGCCATAAATGGCTCAAAGCAACTGAAAAAGGAATTAGAAAAGTTCCTGGGGGAGAGTCTATTGGTAGTCTATTACACTGAATCGCAAACACAACCTCTGTCTTGGGAAGTCTGGCAATAGCTGACTGGTAGAGACTAAAAAGGTGTGCCAGGACAAGGGTGACACTGCACTAGCCTTTTTTTGCACGCTTTTCCTAGGTGTCTGCTTTTGGCCACTGTTAGGTCTTGAACTAGATAAACCTTTGGTCTGTGATATGGTATTTCAGGGAGGTGGTGGGAGTTATTTTCTTATGTAGCTCTTAGGTGAAATGGGATCCCACTTCTACTCCCCCACTGGGGGACCTGGGGTATACTGCCCCAAGAAATGGCAAGAGAGGGTGGCATTAATCCGCACAATCTCCTCTTCTTTAATAAAGCTACTCCTAAACAAAGCACTGGTTCCTCAGGAAACAATGTCTCCCTACAGGAAAAAAAACACTATTGTATGCTCTGTGGCTTCATTGTCTTGTCTTAAGATGGAGGAAAAAGGCAAAGCGTGCCAACTCATTGCCAATTTGATGGAACAACTGAGTTTACACAGACCAAGAACAACTAAATTAGCATGTTGTAGTCACTAACTATATGGTGACTTGGAGAAGGAAGTCACTGAGAGAGGATCCAAGTGTCAGCCCATAGGGGACACAACAGGTCTTCCGCATACCTTTCTGTGCACAGTCAGGTCTCAGGACATTAGCATTGTAGATGCTTTGTACTCCCTCATTTTTCTCAGAAAAGCTGCCATCTGTCAGCGTTTTTTTTTTCCTAGGCTCCAAAACACAGGATTTTTGTGGGTATTGAGTAGCATTTTATTAAAGTTGCAGCACCAATAGCAACCCAACTGTTTGGGCTGGGGCATCCTAGAAACACAAATTTGAAATATGAAAGCATATTGTGAAATCAGGAGCTAAACCCTTGCTCAGGTAACAATGTGCTAATTTTGGAGGGGACAGACGTGGCTTCAACTTTTAAGTCAAGGGAGATTTGCAGGGGGGCAAGTGTAATGGTGGGAATGTCTTATTGGTGCATTGATTTATTTGCAAAGTGTACTAACATCCTATCTGAAGTCTCCATTCCAGCTTCATTTCCTGCTCCTGCAACTGCTTCATTACCCCCTTCCCTCACAGAAGAGCTGGGTATTTTGTGCTCTGCTGAACTGCTGAAGGACAGGACACGAGTCATCATGACTGAGCAGATTTTCTTTCCATTGCTCAGCTTTGCTCCAAAAGAGTGTTACGCCAAGAGCTGTTGACATTAAATCTGAACACATTTTGCTGACTGTTGCAGAGTGCATGGGTGGCTGAAGCAGGCTCATAACTGCAGATTTCAAGAACAAGCTTAAGGGAAACCCTCCTTTGATCAAGAAAGGTAACTGCATGCTCTGCATCCGATTCAAGCACATTGCAGGTGATTTACTCAGGCAGCACCGGGGACCACATTTTCAAGTGCATGGCACCTATGGTCAGGATGAGACTTTACTCAAGGAGCTCAGCTCCCACAGAAGTACCCAAACAAGTAATGTTTATGTTTTCTGCAGCGCAGGCTTTCCCAGGAACTGAGCAGGAGTAGAGCCAGCTCCCCTGGTGTTTTGATCCTCAAAAGCCCAATCCAGGGCCAGAGAAAATTCTCCTGTTTGTTTAAAGGCTTGGGATCAGTTCTGATGGACATATGTAGAAGGTACCAGACATTTTGAATCTCTAGCCATGTCTGTGCAAGCTGTGCTGGTCAGAAACTTCTGTCCTTGTCTAAACCATGTTTGCTGGCAGTGCAGAGTGGAAGAGGTGTTTCCAACACATCTATTGCTGGCCCTGTTACAGTCATGCTTCCTACACCCACTGCTGGTGTCACCATCTTTTCCCCTAGACCAGTGCATGTGTAGTCCTCCCTGTGACGCCATGAGAAAAAGCCATTTAAATCCTCTGAAGACTGAATGAATAGCACAGGAGCTCACTGAAAAGCTCACAGTTGTTCTTTGGCAATTACATTAACAGGGCTTGGTAACAGAAAAAGAAAGATGATGAAACATATTCTGATTAATTGCTCTGTCCCTGTCTGTGAGGGCAACAACAAAACCTTTCCATGCTGTGAGACTTGTGTTCCTTGGGCTCTGACATTCCCAGATGATGCCATCTGCAATAGGGAAGAAGGACCTTAACTTTGCTGGTAGGCCTGGAGGGAAAGTCATGTTTCAGGAAGCGTTATGACAGGCATCCCAGCCTGAGGAACACATGGTAGGGCTCTCAAGCTCACGACGCTGTATTTAACAGCCTGCATTCTTACCCAGCTTTGCCTTTCATTTTAACAGCAGATATTTTCTGTCCAAATGACATTGCTGAAGAGAGGCATAACAGATGAGAGAATGCTGTAGTGGTCTTGTCCTCTTGGGCTAAAAAAAAGTGCAAAAGGCTTATAAACCAACAAACAAATGGGAAAGAGGAATCTCCCTCTTCCGTTTCAAATAAGCGAACACTAGCAGTGCCATGAAAAACCAGCAATTTGAGGGTCAGCAGGAGAGAAAGAGGAAACTCTTCCTACTCACAGATCTGAGGGTGATATGGAAATAGATCAGAGCTTATTGGTAACCCTCCATGGACACACGGCACGTACATTACTGAGCAGAAAGGCACTGCAGGGCTGGGGGGAGCGGCATGATCATGGGGCTCTGGGGGAGCTTGCCGTGAGCTAGCAAGTGGGAACAGGGAGGGAGCATGCAGCAGCTCCTGGCTCTAAATCTATTTTCAGGGTATGGAGAGTATGTCTGCTGGAGTTAGGCACAAGAGCGCAGCTCCCAGGAGGAGCAAACAGAGAGGAAAGTTTGCTGGAGGCAGGATTTTGAAGTAGCCAGGCTGCGATTTTAACAATGCCTTCTGCTCAAACCCACCTTCATCACAGCCCTGGATGACAACATTTATAAGCATGGCATGAGAAGGGCTGAAATGGCTGCTGTGCTGCATAGCGGTGTTGGTACCAGCGGTGCCAGGACTGCACTGGGACTTCATCTCTCCCTGTGGGCTGTGGTTGCATCCCTCCCATGCTGACTTGCCATGTGGTGATGGGCAAGCCCCATGGCTTCCCTGGGCCCCCCAAGAGCTTCCCACCTGAGCTGAGCACGCTCCCTGCCACCAGAAGGTGACTTAGTGGGTCATCACGATAAAGGTCTTCAGGCAGAAAGCCCTATCTCCTGCCATTGGGCTTTGGGTCCCAAATACAAGGGATTTAAATCCCAGAAGAGAAGGTAGCTGCCTTCTGCAGGACTGTTTCTATGGCTGATGATAGCAGTCACTGGACCTGTAAGGCATTGGCTTGGCATGAAGTGCAGAGACCCACTCCAGTTGAACACAGACTTGTACAGTTGCAGTATTTCTCACCCCAGAAGGTCAGGTTGAAATTGGCAAGTATTTTTTGTCTTCAAAGCACACATTCACTTAACAAGAGCCCCCTCCTGCCAGCAGACTTTAAAAGGAATAGACAAAGGGAATACACACCATCGTGTTGTTTGTTCTTCATGTAATTCCCTCTCCCACCTATGGCATTTTGTCTGTCTGATCTAGATAGACTGGCAGTGCTTTCAGACAGGACCAACATACACCTAGTTGTATATACCTAATCTGTAGTACCTAATTTGCTCACTCTCTGTGTTTAACACTATGATGAACACAGGGGCATCCCAGCCTTATTTTGAACTCTTCATTCTCCTGTAGAGCTACAAAGTGACAGCAGAATTCACACAGTCACAGAAGATGCAGGAGTGCACATTTCCTATGTGACCACACTACCATTGGGAGCTTTTGCTTGTTTGGGTTTCATAAGGTCCAAGAAAAGCATAAAAAGCAAAGCCGTGTGAAAATATGCCCAGATAAGACCTGCCTTTTTACCGCCAAAGGCTGTGGAGATGGGAGGCAGGGAGTGGTTCCTCCAAACTTCTTTCCTCCCATGTTTATAGACACCTTGATGCTAAGAGCTCTTCAGTGGCCGATGTAGCACCTGATCTGACTCCATATGGTTTTTCTTCACCATCTGTATCATTCCCTCCCAGATCACAGCCAGAAGGGACAGACTTTCCTTTGCCAGTGAATGGGCCTCTGGGCAGAGCAGACTCTCAGATGGAAGGATCATTTTAACCAGCTGTTCCTCTGTCCTTCAGACTGGGCACAGTGGCATCCCTGTCAGTCCCTTACTGGTGCATCCTTCCCTGGCTCAGCTGCATGTATCCAGGTCCTTGTCCTTATATTGCTTCAAACCCACTTCCCTGGAGGATGGTAAATGCTCCTCTTCTCTTGTGACGATGTTACAAGCGGGTGCTCCACATCCAAGGCATCTTTTAAGAATGGCCAAATGGCCTGCTAAAGTCTGACCAGCCCTGCTCACTACTGTCTTGTCCTGATAATATGAGAAGCTTTAATTTTGGCTGGTGTTGCCTGGCACCTGGGGCCCCATCATTCATCCTAGTACTGCCCTGTTGCTTGGTAGTGACCAGGGTGGCTGCTCTTGTACCATCAGAGTGTGCCACCCAGGATCTAAAAGGGGTAATTCCCCTTTCGGGGGTGGGATCTCAATCACCCCCATTGTCTCCATCCACTAAAATCAGTAGTTGGATTCCATGAAGAGCTCATGCCTGATGTTTTTGTGCCTGCGGTGTCACCTGGCAGCATGGTTCAGAGGAGCCAGGTGGAAGGATGCCTGAGCTGAGAGCAAGGGGCTGCAGCAATGCAGGTGACTGCAGGCCTGGCAGGGGTACCCTGGGCAGAGGCTGCTCTGTGCTGCTGTGCCTCGTCCAGGCTTCAGGCAGGTGTCTCTCCTTTTTATGAGCTCCACATTCCCATCTAGCTGGGCTGTTGTTGACCGCACACTTTGCTTTGTTTTATTTTTTTCTTCTTTGGAGCACACACAGCTTAGGCTAAACACTTGAACATTTTGTTTTTAAGTATTTACTTCCTCAGAAGCAGCCAGCCTGGCACCCAGTCAGATTCTCAAAATAATCCAGTAAGGATTTAAGTAAACTGCCTGCAGGTGTTGCCCAGCTGCTTCATTGCGAAGAAGCCTTGAACTCTGCAAAGGCCCCTTAAAGCCAGGAAGGATGGCGCAAGACTTGCTTTTTTGCTGGCCCTTACAGCCTGATGCTCTGCTCCTGCTCTGGGGCTGGGACAGGGCTGCCTAGCCCTCCTCCTCCTCTGACTGCCTGCTGCTGCTGCCTTTTTTCCACTTGCATTCTGAGATCATCTCTAGCATTACTGCCTCTAAGATATTTTGCCATCTCCCCCCACCGCAGACAATGGAAGAGGAAAATGAAGCAATTCACAGTGATTCCCTCCAGAAGCCGCCCCAAGCAGAGGAAAGGGGCACAGGCACAGGGACTCGCAACAGAAACCTGGGAAGTCCCGTCCCCATCCAAACCAAGTGGCCCCAAAAGAATGGGGGTTTCATTCCCTGAGCAAAAGCCAGATGACCAGACTCGACACAGCTGACAGGACAGAGTTGAGCCTCAGGTCTGTGCTGTCTGTAACATACTCAGGGATACGGCTGTATGGTGCTGTGGACCTACACTTTCTTTAACCTCCCTGGTCTTCGGCAGGGCGGTGTGCCGGTATCAGCTCAGGCTGCGTGCAGCTGTACCAGCCTGACGTCTTCCTGGGCTTCAGCACACGTAATCCAGCACCGTCCCACTAGGACTGGCAGTGCAAATTAAATCCACGTTAAAGGAGAGCTGTAAGCTGCTGCAAACCTGCATTCAACTGCAGCTGAGCTGTAAACCTACTCCTGCTGCTGTTCTTGGTAAGGAGTCAGGCCAAGGGAATAGTTTTGAGAGGTCAATCTCCAAATTCAGTGTTTAAAAATAACTTTTCTACATGAAATTTTACACACGCCTGTTTGTGTGTGCCTGCATGTTCTTGAAATAATGCTAACCGTTTGTGTTTCTACACACAAATAATTGATATACATGTTTTCTGTGCCTGTGCACATACACACATCCATTCACACACACACTGGGGGAGGGGCATTAGATTAAGCTGACTGCAAAAACCGTAAGAAGCAGATTTGATAATGACCCCAAATATGGACCTAAATGTTCCTTTTTCTGCTACTAATTGATCTAATGGATTTCATATTTGTAACGAGGCAGTGGTTTGTACTTCAAGTTTCTTTTTGTTTGCTGCTTTAGAAAAAATAAGAACTACTAGAACATAACACATACCATATTTGCAGATGTAATTGCCATGAAACTCCCCCCCACCCCACCCCCCAGCAATTGCCAATAGTGGATTACTAATAGTTTGGAGCAGTTGCACTGTAATTTATGATGGCAAACTCTGGGGCAGAAATCCTCAGTCACTATGCACACAAATACAATGATATATTTGCATATTAATCTATTTTAACAGCAACATGATATTCTAGATCCTCAATCAAATGCACAGTGCTGTCAGAAGGGAAAGCATGATTTGCTTTTATTCAAGTGGGGGAAAAATGTTTTTTGGGGAAAACTGAGACAACAGATTAGTGTCTGAGTTGGGAGTAGATCTGCCATCTCACTGTATGCATCTAGCTGCTGTGCGGTCCTCTCCCACTTTGAAGGAGCATCCTCACTTTCCTCAGTAATGCTTCACTTCATCTCTGTTTATCCATCCACACTCTCTCCCCTGCTCACTGCTGTCCCTGTTACTCTTTGTTTTCTTCTCCCTTTGGTCCCACTCAAATTTCAATGACTCTGCCACCCACTTGAGGGAGAAATTTGAGTGAATCCCTCTCTTTTTTTTGAGATTGTCAGGCACAGTGGGGAAGCTAATAACACAGCTGCCTGTGCCACAGTTGTTCTGGCTACTTAGGTAAAAATAAAAAAATAAAAAAAGTTGGATGCTCCACTGCTCTCAAATCGGCACCTTTCAGGAGTGCCAGGAGTCTTAATAAGTAAATAAAATGCAGGCTATTTATCAGATAAATCAGAATGGCACCTTTGCAGCTGTTCCTGTCTCTTGAGGAAAAAGATATAATTAGGTAGATTTTTTGTTGTTTTTTTTTAAATTAAAACCCCTCTTAATTTGGAACCACTCCAGTCTGCTGAGTAAGCATGTGTCTAGGCAAACTTTCAAATACATTTTCTGTACCAGATAGAAGAAAATCTCAGAAGGAGCCTCCCTGGTTTATTGGATGGGTGTGTATTGGGACAGGTTTAAAAACATTTTAGTGTAGCTGATGGACCATGACCTTTTAGTATCAGTTAAA
This sequence comes from Strix uralensis, assembly GCF_047716275.1. Taxonomy (NCBI): domain Eukaryota; kingdom Metazoa; phylum Chordata; class Aves; order Strigiformes; family Strigidae; genus Strix; species Strix uralensis. Next base: position 51,956,150 of record NC_133973.1, read on the forward strand.
TCCAGATTTATTTTTTTAAGAAGCATGCTATTGAAAGGCACTAGCGGCCAAGTTAGAGAAGTCTGCCATAGTATTTTCACAAGATCATTCCAAGGTATTCTGTTGCTCATGCCAAGCAATAAAACCTTTCTTTTTGTGAGCATTTCTGGACACCGCTGTGCTCTCAGCACAGGCAAATTATGTCTAAAAGGTACTATTTCACAGAGAAAACTATGTTTTAAACAAGAAAGTTTCACTTTTCTGTATTAAGACAATGAAACAAAAGAAGAGGACGGATTTACATGTGTTGTACATATAAAATGAGAGAACAGGCGTGTACTCAAATACTGTTTTAATTATTTTTCACTTGGAGTCCCCCATATGTTTGCACTGCAGTCAGTGAACAATAGCAGAACTCTCCTGTGGTTAATTTTACACCTGTAAAGTCTCCTGGATACAAACCAAGATTGCGTGGCCAAGTGGATAAAGTATCTGGCTTATCTTGCCAATGAATTCATATGCTCCAGGGGGTTAGAGAAGATGGGGAGAATATGAGGAATTCTATTATTTTCAGTCTTTAGCAGATTTTCATTACTTTTACCCTTTCTATCTCCCAACACCTGAGGAAAGAAACCCCCACAGCTTCAGGTCTTCAATGAAAACACTGGAAAAAAATCCCTCCAGTGTCTCTGCTCTGTGCAGGCAACGGGGGGAGGAATCTGGGGCTCCCTCCGTGCCACATTCCGTGTGCAGGAGCAAGCGGGTGTGTGTGGGCAATGCCCCAGCAGAGCCTGCTCCCAGCACAGCCTGGCCTAGGCAGTGGCCTCCCTGGATCCACCACAGCAGAGAAAGTCGTGCCTCAGGGACTTCAGATTTTCATTCAGCCCTGCTTGTCCCTTTCATACTGCTTCTAATGACCTGCCAATTATCATCACTACAAAAGCAATCAAGACACTGCAGTATTTTTTCCCTACCAGCACACTGGCTGAACACTGTTGGATTTCCAGGCCACTTGCCACTGGCTTCAGCGTGACCGTGGGCAAGGCAGAGCGCCCGTGCCTCAGCAACCCCTCTGCAGCCAGGGCAGCAGGGCTGCCTGGTGCCCGCTTCTTACCCACTCGGGTTGCAAGTGCTGCCTGGCGAGGACTGGCTCTTCTGTGTGCCCTCACCTTCTATAGCAGGCTCAGAACTCCGCTGTAGCCACTACACATTACTGTAATCGAAATTAATAGAAATAATTAGTGCTTCATAATCATGAAGATTTAATATGCCTGGGAGTCTGACACTAATATATCAATAGCATAGTTTACAGTACATCATCGGTATTCTTTGGGAGCTGCGACCTATATTCTGATATAAAGGATCTTCAAGGTTCCTTTGCAAATAAAAGTAAATGTTAATTAAAGCACTTTTCTTCGAAAGGTTTTCTTTAAAATGACCTACAATTCCAATATTTGTTTTATGGCGCACACAGATAGGAGGATTCACAGTCTCACAGGAAATATATGAATGTAGGAAGGAAAAATTAAAGAAGCTGTAAGGAGATTAATTCCCTTCTACAGCACATCAGAATACAGACTTTGGCCATGGGCTACAAGAAGGCTGAAGTGAGGTGGGTACCTGCTACAGATGGCTTAAATACTATGTTTTTAACTGCAGAAAATGTTTGGGTCGAATTTTCTTTTTAGTGAAAGGGATGGCTAGGACATACAAAAATGAAATGTAGTCTTACATTTGCATTGCTTTCAAGATAGAGGCTTGCAGGTATTTTATTTTCCCTTTCATAAAATTTTCTCTCAAAGAAAATTCTCTTACATAGCTTATTTGAGGTTATACCTTTCTACACAGTCCTTTACGGTATATTTTCAGTTACATTCACAATGCACTTCAGAACATGAGATCATATACAAAATGCAATGCCTTTTGCAGAAATAAAAAATGTTCCTCTTTTTGCACAGAACAATTCCTTTTTGTGCAGTTCTTCCAGTCAGAAGGCCTACTAAAGCTCAGCTAAAATATATGAACTCAGTGTAACACCCTAAGACATTCTGATCATCAACAAATGTTCTTGGTTTTATTAAAAACAAAACAAAAACCAAACCCACAGAGTCCCCAGGGGGTCAGACTCTGCTATTGTTCTTCCATTTCTGATGCAAGTCAGGAGATACCAAACAATATGAATTACTGAGTCACCACTCGCTAAGCTGTATTTGCTTAAACAACAGCTCTCCCAGCTGACCTTTCCAAGTTAGCAGAAAGCAGAGAAAGACAAGAAAGTTCTCAGTGTTCAAAAACCCCAGTGCTTTCCTGTAGCCAGGTATGCTGTGGAGGTGGGAAAGAAGGAAATGGGATGGATGTCCCAGTGGGAAACTGCTTGAGTTAGAGCTGATTTGGATGGGTTTGTTCTGCAAGAAAGTGGGGACAGAGAAGGGTGGCTCATGGCTACAGGATGTAGGCAGAAAAGGGGGAGGCAGATTAAAGAGGCACTAGATAAATAAAGGAAATATCTACATTCTAGCACATACAATACTTAACTCAATCCTAAAACAAGGACACGCCATGCTTCACTTGGAAACAGGCACATAGGACTCAGAAATTGATTCAGGACAAGACATACAGCAGCAGTCTGCTTCTTTCAGCACTTTTTCTTTAAATATCCTGGAACTCACCAAACAGAAGATAGATTACACTTTATATCATAAGCCTCCTGAGGGGATTCTGCTTAAAGGCTGTCAGCAGAAAGAAAAAAAAGTGTTCAAAGTGTGCATGTAGGGTTAGGGACTCCACATTTCAACTCATTTGCAGGCAGAGATGAGATGTATTTGCATTTGTTCCCCTGGCTGAAGACCTAATATTCATTACAAGAGCTATGTCAAAATAGTTCTAGCTTAAAATTTTTATTCACACATAACCCATATAAAATTTAAAATTCTATATAGCTACACTTCAAAAAATCTTGCTTACCTCCAGTAAAATCTGCAGAGAGATTACTTTCGTTTGGGTTTGTGTCAGGCCTTCAAATAAAGGTCAGAATTTACTTAATTACTGTAGTGCTGATGTGCTCTCTGCTCAAAAACCCTTTTGCACAAAGCATTGTGTATAGAAACAAAAATAAAGTGACCCCTGGCCCAGAAAGCTTGTCATGGTTTCAGCATCCCTCTACTCTGTGAATGAGTGGCTTTTGTTAATGATCACTGCCATTTTCCTGACATTTAAGTGAATGGACTTTCTTTGGAGAAATTAAGACAGACAAGAGAAACATCTCCATAATCCAAAGTACTGAAGATTATGTTTCTGCATTTTACAAGGCAGTTAGGATTCACTGGTTGCTATTGTAACCATATTCTTAGATCCCTGTGACAGAGGGGAAGCTGGGGCTTTGGCTCACATTCCCTCAGCAGAGGTTTGTGGTAGCCGAAGGCACTGTCACTCCTCTCAGTCTTTTTTTCTGCCTTCACAGAAGGTGGCAGAAGAGCATTTGGGCAGGCATCTCAGCCATTGCTGTTCAGAGTCCAGGGTACTCCTGCAAGCTCACGTTCCTGTACAGTGCAAGCTCCCATGCCAAAGTATGAACTGGAGTGGGTTAATGTACACCGTTGCCATGAGGTCAGTAACCCCCAGGAGGGGGATGGAATAGCTACATTTGCAAAGCTTGTCTGAGTGCCCACAACACCCATTTCCTACATTTGTTCCTTGTGATCATTTGATGAGTTATTACACTTTTTTTTTTTTTTTATTTGAATGAAGCTCTCATTTGCTAACCTACATCTTGATCCTTCAACCATGTTTCCATATGTTAATCTTTCCTACCTTGAGGAGTCATAAATAGGATAAAAGTTAAACGCTCAGATGCTGTTTGCAGAATTGGGCTATAGGCTCAAGTATCAGTGTAATAAATTCAAAGCCAAGCTAAAGCTTGACTAGATTTGCTTCCAGACTAAGCAAGACTAGGTTTTGCCCACAATTTTTGAGAAAAGGCTTTCTTAGGACAAGTGGTTATTTAAAATGAAATTGAAGAAAGCCACAAAAAATACTAAAGGTTTCAATGCTTGGGGTGGTTTTCTTTTTTCCTCTTATAAAGAATATGCCATCTTTGTTGTCTTGTCATAGGAAAGGTATCTTTTACTATCACTGTAGTTATAAGAAAGAAAAAGAAATTACATTCAAAAATAAGATCTCCATGTAAAAACATCTCACGGGCTATGTATAGGAAAGTAAATATTTTTACCGATATCCGCTTTTGTTTATCTCTGCTTTCAGTGAACACTGAAAGTGTAGCTCTATAGAACTACATCCTTAAAAAAAAAAGGGGGGACTAAATGTGCTCAACTAGCACCTCCATGAGATCACAGAGCAGAAAAATAATCCTCACTTATAATCCAAATATATGAAAGGATGGAAAGAATGTTTTATGGAAAACTGTCTGACTGGAACTTAAGAAGAAGAGTTCTGCAATGTGTGGAAAACAAATATGTTTTAATAGGTTGCTGCTTTAAATGACTGAATTTATTTCCAAGAAGGTCATGACCATGAATTAGAAAACTAATTCTTCCTTCAGAGCAGTGACAAAAGGGGAACAGAAAATAGCACACTGAAAAGTTATCTTTGATCTCTTAGAGGAATCGGCTGAATGTTGTTGGGGGGCTTTTTGTTGTTGTTTTGTGATGTCTGGGGTTTTGTTTGTTTTTCTTGTGGTGTTGGTTTTTTTAAGGTTTCTTTAAAAAAAACCTTTGCATTTTTCTCACTTTTCTCAGTTTGGAGCCAAAAAAATGATCTGTAAAAACATTTAAACAAAACCAGTCATGTCAGTAATGCATTACTATTAATTTCTCAGTGTTCTCACTTTTTTCTGACAATTGGGGGAGAAATGTGCCTATGTACTTAATTTTCATCTCCTAAGCACCTGACTGCTTTGTTCACTCCTTTCCTATAGCCCCTAAAACAAGCATAGTAGTATGCAACAGTCAAGAACTTAAAATACAATTTTTATTCCCCCCTACTAGTGTCAACTTAAATAGCTTTCCCTTTTCCTCTCAAATTTCCTGTCTGTATAACTGCTAAGGGAAAGGAATTATCTTGTGGATCAGAAAACTAAACCAATCCCTTTCAGTATATTTGTTGCCAAATCTGAGTGAAGATTGATGCCCTGGGCAATAAGAACCAAAGAAGGATGTGACAGAAAAACTGCTCTCAAGATCCAGCTTACTAGACCCATTGCCTGCAGACCCCTAAACATTCTCCAGTGGTAACGCAGATCTCAGAAAGCAAACTGACACTTAATGAAACAGGCCTGCCTTTCTCATCAGCTTTCATGGTTTGCATAAGTGAGGCAAAACATGGACCGGGTAAAGGAGCGAGCAAGGTAAATAATGTAATGTATAGAAGTGGGTGTTTCACACAGCCAAGCAGGTAGGAAGCTTGGCTGGCTACAAGGAGCCTGCTCCAGGTGATGTTATTCTGGGTCCTGCCACCAAACCCTCAAACAGCCTTCAGAGTCAAAACCTTAGAGAGCAACTTGAATGAGGTAACACTCTGGATTCCTACAGACACTCATGCTTTGTCTATATGCAGTTTAAAAGGTGTGACATTAGCAGGCATTCACTGGCACAAGAAGAGCGTACATCAAACAAGCCATGTTTGCGGCAACATGAGCTTTAACTCCTTTGGCTTGAACTAACTAGAAATGTGGACTGCCTTCTGCATACTGAAAGGCACTAGTCAGCAAATATTGAACATCTTATTCTGCATTAGTCCACACAATACCTAAACTAAGCAATTTAGGGTATTCAATAGAAAAGACAAGCACAGCATCTTATTAGCAGTATAGTTTTTCATCTTTGGTTAGCAACCTCTGCTCCCAAACAGAAGACCTTGTAGAATTTCACATCTGATTAGGTCCCTTCCTTTTCTCAAGACTTTTTGGCACCTACTCGGTACACTTTCACTGCCATGCCATTCTGAAGTCTTTCCGAAGCTAGAACACCAGTTTCAGTTTCACCTGTCCAAGAACTTTGGGATACAGCCACCTCCCACATCTGAAAATCCCCTCAATTTGGGCAGGTTTGTTATTCTCTGTCATGTAACTGCAACCTTTCCTATCTCAAACTAGGCAGCCACTGATATTTTTAAATGTCTTCTGGCCTACAATATTGTTATACTGCCTTCTGAAATCTGACACCACAAGCAGAAAGATGTCCTTCTGGACAACCTGTGGTCCCTTCACACAGTTTGGGAATTTCCCAATCCTCACACACTTGCGTGCCTCCTGATGGCTCTGCAGTTCTCTTCCTCGATGGAGCTTACAAAGAACATGCCACCCTTGGAAAGTTCATGCTAGCAGATTAAATGCCAAGGAATCTGCTAAGGCTGTGAGAAAAGAGGATGCTGATCCTGGTGTTTCATCACCTCCACATTACTCATACAAAACTGTATGTGAACAGTTGCTCTGTGTGTTAAAGATTTACAAATAATGTTAAGAGTAACTAAAACAAAAATAGCATCTCACTGAACAAACAAATCCAAACTCAAATTATATCATTTTAAAATGGATTTATCTTAAAAGGATAAAGCTCAGCTAAAATTGAAACTTCAACAGTTCAGTGAGAGCACCAAAATCAAATTCTCAGAACTGCATCATTCTGTCACAACATTTAATATTTCTTTCAGTCAGGGAGATTTTTGGTTTCTCAGAAAAACTTCTGGCCCTCGGTAGGTGGTGCTGTAGCCCTTCGAGCTACCCAGGAGTAACAGACAGCCCTGTTTCCAGTGCAGAAGTGAATTTCATAGAGTAGTATAAATAATGTCACCTCACCACTTAAGCGGGGGGGGGGGATTAAAGAAAAAAAAAAAAAATCTACGCTGAACTTTTAAGTTGAATACTTACATAAGGTCATAGTTCAGACAGCATTTAAAGTCAGCAGTTCCCATCTCACTTCATGCACAGATACCATCATACCACATGCTGAACAAATCAGTGATTGTACAAGAGAACTGCAAAATTATCACATTGCCATATCTATGAAAAAATAGAAATAAAGAACTGCACAAGTGTTTAGCCTTTTCTACATCATATTCTAACATCCTATGAGCACATCCGTCAAACAATCTGAACAAGCACTTGAAGAAAATACAAAATAACGGTATAGATACTGTTCTAAGGGACAAGTTCCGGCTCTTAAGGCTGAACGTGTCTGCGAGATGGGTTGTTTACATACATGCTGTGACACCTGCAAAATTTTCGATCAGAGCCCCAGGGGGCACTGAGAGGCCTCTGCTGCCCTGACCATCCTGCCCCTGTCCCTCTTGGCCACCCTTGCACGTGGGACCTCCCTGCAAGCACAGCCTGACCTCGTCCCTGCAGGGCTATGCTGCAGGTTGGCTGTGCCCAGCCCTGTCCCCTGCAGCCTCCCTTAGTGGGGGACAGGGGGACAAGGGGCAGCCTGGTTACAGTTGTGTCCCCACTCCTGCTTGGCCCCGTATCCTGCGGAAACCTCAAACCCATGTTGCTGCAGTCTCTGCTGCTGTCGACAGGACTCCGGACCTGACATGTTACCCTGTCTCCTCTGGGACTGTTGGTGTCCCTGCCAGTCACCACCCCAGCCCTGGCCAGAGCACCCTGTGGGAAAGGGCATGGTGCTGCCTGTGCTGTGGGTGCCCTCGGCCCCACTTGCTCTCTCTCACTGGAAGAGCACCGCTCGAGCTGCTCCCTGACATTAAGTGCAACGAACGACTACATTCATCTGTTAGACAAGAGCATGCAGTGATCCATCTCACAAATGCATAAACGTCATCCAGACTATAACAGACCGGTAAGGAAGAAAGGAAGTATTTCATGGCGACTTATCTCCCAACTTCTACAGAAAACCCTTTAAGGGACTGGCTCAGGGAGACCACAGAATGTTTGCCCTGTTCATTTCACCCGCTCACGTATCAACCTACTTTCTCCAGCAATGTGGGAGCGCAAGTGCTAAGGAATCTTCTGGAAAAGTTTCCAGCAGCATAGCTCATTTGAAACAACACTGCCCAAGAGCGGAGCAGGATCTGATACAGAGAGTTCATCACTCCCAATAGCTGCTTCAAGGTCTAAACTTTAAAACACAATAAACAAAAAACCCCCAACAAAACCCACACCTTCTTCTTATTGTAGAGGAAGAAAAAGGCACCCTCCTGCAAATTTTTCAAATTACTATGAAAGTGCTATGCTGGAAACAGAATCATTAAGGTGGTGTTCTTGCAGGAAGATTTATAGAGCCAGGATCTGACCACTAACACAGCAAGACCCAGAGCTGCAGGTGTGATGCACACAAAACCTCTGCTGAAATCCCCAGCAGTCACAAGTGAGAACTGGAGGTCGGGATGGAATTTTGCCATGGTGTTTACTTCCATATCACTGCCAATGTCTGGGGTCAATCCTAAAGTGAAAATTAATACTAAAGTATTTTCATATTTGTGTAATAGATAAAAGATATTTTCTTTTTGGACATCATAGTTATACATGTAATTATTAATATATCATAAGAAAATAGTGTATGACCCACCATTCACAAGGCTACAAATAGATGCATCAAGAAAGGGTAACATTTTACATGTTATCAGGAAACGTACACCAGATCCTGGACATGAACAGGACTAGATTAGAGGGCTGTCAAGTCTGATGCCATAAGTACCAGAAGGACTATGAAATGCTGTCTCAACTCCAGAGCCGTCAATCATGCATGAATAAAGCGGCCCAGCTCTTCTCTACAGAGGAAGGACTTGTACTGCATCAGGGACAGGTATTAGGATTGCAAAGATGGAGGCCAGGTGGTGAATTCTGTGTTTCAAACGAACATATTACCTTCCACCCCTGTTTTACTCCTTCTAAAAAGATTAATACAGAAAGTGATTCCACTGTGTGAATAAGGCCTAGTTTACTAAAAATGCACCAGGTCAAAGGAGTTCTTATAAATTCTACTCAACTCCTACCCTTTTGTGGAAATCTGTTTCAGATAGCTCACAAAGTTGTATTAGTAAAGTCTAAAAGAGTTTGCTTTGGTTTACTGAGTCAGTTAGGGCAGTCTAAATTTGGAAATCATCTCACCTCAATCAGATCTCCTCAAAGCCCTGGTTCTTGAAAGGAGACCAAAAGAATCTTTTCAGATGAAACTGTACCTGAACTGTAGATCCATGGTGCAAGAAATATTTAAAACACACGTATGTAGTCAAGGAGCTATATGTTAGGTTTATTTGTAAAATACTTTATTCCTAAGAGCAAAATACTGTAATTTTATTTTATAAAAGTTAGCAAAAATTCATACATTTGAAACAGAAACAAGAAAACTATTTCTACTTTTATTCAATTATTCAATTTTCTTTTCAATATGGAAGCTATAGGTATGCACCACACTAACAGATTTCAGTGCCAGACAGGTCATTCAATAAATATATCATTCTACCATTAAAATCTGTGAAGGACTGAAAAAGTTTCATAAAACTACTGAAAAAATATAAGCATTTTTGGCTTTTTCTGAGGTTTGGAACTAGTAATATCTACACACAACAAAGTTCTTGACATTTACAAGAACAACTGTATAGAACAGTAACAGTAGAATTTGTTAACAGTAAACCAGAATGCCAAATCTGCAGTACAACATTTCTAGTAAAAAAACCCCAGAAATTCAGCCTATTTCTTAAATCCTACAGAAGACTTCTGCAAGGAGGTGGTAAGGGAAACTTAAATTACTAATTTCATACCTGGTAAGGCCATTGCATATCCTAGCTTGCAATAAAAAAGCTGATCCTATACTGTATATAAGAACACTGTGTGTTTGTTATGAATAGAAATGAAAACAAGTAACTTCACTATTTTATCCTATTGCTAACAAAAAAAACAAACTATGAAACCCTTGCCTTGGAGAGGATAGATTTAGTTGAATCTTGTTCTGCTATGTACACAGGCATAATTTTGGAAGCCACAGTTGCATCAGCTTTCAGCGGTGAAATTGGTTCCCTGTATCAGCCTTCTGAGAAGCTTCTTTCTGTGAAAGAGCTGGACATCTGAGACTACACTCAGACATAATGCAAGTGACAACGCAAGTTCACGCACCAGTCAGTCAACACATAGACAGTGAGAGGCCTGTGTCACTGATGTTGGAAAAGTAACAGAAAGGCATATACCGAATAATCCCCTCTTTTGAAAACAAACACAACAAAAAAACCTAAACCACACAACTGAGAAACCCCAAACAACAAACAAAGAACGCACCCAACAAAAAAGCCATTAACTTCTGTACAGTTACTGCTGTTGAATTTCAACTTTCAAATGAAACTGAGGGGGATGTGAAATTGAATGTATATAGTCATTAATTTTAATTATTTTGTGAGAGTTCACAACATCGAAGTACTTTTCAAAACTAATTTGTTTGGTTTGGGGTATTTTTAAAATATATAATTCAGTGCACTAGTAAATCTTAGTTTGGATTAGTGGACAGAAAGGAAAGGTCATGAATATTTATTATTGACAATAATTTCTACCTCCAAGTAATAGAGGAGCCAACAAGGAGAGCTGCTTTGCTGGACCTCATACTCACCTACAATGAGGGACTTGTTGAGAATGTGAAGGTCAAAAGCAGCCTTAGCTGCAGTGACCATGAGTTGGTGGAGTTCGGGATCCTGAGAGGAGGGAGGAGGGTAAAAAAGAGGCTCACAATCCTGGACTTCAGGAGAGCAGACTTTGGTCTCCTCAAAGATCTGCTAGGAAGAGTCCCATGGGATTAGGGCTCCGGAGGAAAGGTGGGCCCAAGAAAGTTGGTTAAAGTTCAAGGATTGCCTCCTCCAAGCTCCAGAGAGATCCATCTCAACAAACAAGAAGTAAGGCAAAAATGCCAGGAGGCCTGTGTGGATGAACAAGGAGCTTCTGGACAAACTCAAAAAAAGCATAAGGAGAGTGGAAGAAAAAAACAAGTAACCTGGGAGGAATGCAGTGACATTGTCTGAGCACCTGGGGATGAAGTTAGGAAAGCTAAAGCCCAACTGGAATTGAATGTGGTGACGGATGTCAAAGACAACAAGAAGGGCTTCTGTAAGTGCAGAGGTGACAAAAGGAAGACTAGGGAAAATGTGGGCCTGCTGCTGAATGAGATGGGGGACCTGGTGACACAGGACATGGAAAAGACTGAGGTACTTTTCAAGTGCTTTGCTTCAGACTTTCCTAGCAAGGCCAGCCTTCAGGAATCCCAGGTCCCAGAGACCAGAGGGAAAGGCTGGAACAAGGAAGACACACTGGGTGGAACAGGATCTGGTCAGGGAATACTTAAGCAAACTGGTTATATGTAAATCCAAAGTGCACGCACAAGAGCTGAGGGAGCTGGCTGATGTCATTGCAAGGCCACTCTTGATAACACTTCATCAATCATGGCAAATGGGAAAAGTGCCCAAAGACTGGATGAAAGCAGATGTCACTCCTACCTTGAAGAAGGGCAAGGAGGAAGACCCAGGGAACTACAGGCCAGTCAGCCATACCCCCATCCCTGGGAAGGTGATGGAGCAGCTAATCCTGGAAACCATTTCCAGGCAGATAAGGGACAAGAAAGTCATCAGCAGTCATCAGAGCATGGCTTCACCAAGAGGTCATGCTTGTCCAACTTGATAAACTTCTGCGATAAAATGACTGGCCTGGTGTATAAGGAAATCAGTGGATATTGTCTACCTGGACTTGAGGAAGGCCTTCGATGCTGTCTCCCATAAGATCCTCAGAGACAAGCTGCTGATGTACGGGCTGGATGAGCCACCAGTGAGGTGGACTGGAAACTGGCTGAATGTCCAGGCCCAGAGGGTGGTGGTGATGAGTGTCATGAAGTCCAGTTGGAGGCCAGTGGTGTACCCCAGGGGTCAGTACTGGGTTTTGTCCTATTCAACATCTTCATTAATGATCTAGATGATGGGCAGAGCGTACCTGGGATGTCCTAGTGGACACGAAGTTGAACATGAGTGAGCAATGAGCCCCTGACACAAAGGTGGCTAATGGTTCCCTGGGCTGCACAAGTAGGAGTGTTGCCAGCAGGCTGAGGGAGGCAATTCCTCCCCACCACTCAGCGGTGGTGAGGCCACACCTGAAGTGCTGGGTCCAGCTGTGGACTCCCCAGCACAAGAGAGGCACAGACATACCAGAGAGAGTCCAGCAAAGGGCCACAGAGATGATGAAGGGACTGAAGCATCTCTCCTGTGAGGAAAGGCTGAGAAAGCTGGGACTGTTCAGCCTGGAGAAGAAAAGAATCAAGGGGAGTCTCATCAATGTTTATAAATACCTGAGGGGAGGTTGCAAAGAGGACAGAGCCAGGCTCTTCTCAGTGGTGCCCAGTGACAGGACCAAAGGCAATGGGCACAAACTGAAACACAGGAAGTTCCCTCTGAACATCAGAAACAGTTTTTTACTGTTTTTACTGTGACAGTGACTGAACCCTTGCCCAAGTTGACCAGGAAGGTTGTGGAGTCTTCATCCCTGGAGACATTCAAAAGCTGTCTTGACAAGGTGATGGACAACTGGCTCTAGGTAGCCCTGCTTGAGCAGGGGGAGTGGGTCAGATGACCTCCAGAGGTCCCTTCCAACCTCAACCATTCTGTGACTCTGAGAATAATCACTGCACATCTTTCAAGATTTTAAGTTAACAAAGGCAGGATGACAATCCTCTAGACAAGCAGCCTACCCACACAGCAAAGCAAACACGCCTAGCTTTGTAGACCTGAGCGTTAAAAGCTATGAGCTTGGGAAGGCGTACCACTGATGCTGGTCATCTCTGACTGCATACCAATGGTACAGCATGTGTCCTCAGTTTTAACTGAAGGACCAGTGACTTGAAGCTCATGGAAATCATTATTTCTCACATATGAATCAGGATCCAAATCTTCTAGGGTGAAAGTTGCAGCAGATTTGCATCTTGTGGACACCCACAGCAGTGGATGAGACATATACCAATGAACAGCAGACCAAGCCCCTGAAGTAGTATTTTGTTTAATTTTCATCATGAAAAAAGAGAACTAACCATTAGACTGTTCTGGATGCTTTTCTTGTGCTTTTGTAGAGCTAAATCAGAGCAAAGGAAAACATTACTAACTGTACTTACATTGTTGCCTGCCTCTTTTCTTACCCTAGAACACTGCTATAGGAGGCAAAAAAGCGAGAGACATGTAACAAGTTAGCTAGATGCAATAAAACAATTTTTTTCCTTTCTGCATTAGATATTTTTGCTTAAAATATCCAATTGTCAAAGCAAGTTTCATTCCTCACACATGATGAGATAATGTAGTTGGCTATGAGTCTTCCTCCAAGGAATGGTCCATTCTTTCCTCTCCACACTTCTATCTGCTTCTGCTGTATCTTTTCTAATCAGATTAATTTTTCAATCAATGAGTCATGAGAAGGTGCTTTTAGGGGGGAGAACATTGCAAATGCTACAGAGAACACTGGAAGTAATTTCTGAGGAGCACAAATGCTACTTACACAAGGAGTTGGGGTTCCCAAGTCTTCTGCTAACGTTGGTCTCATGAAATAATACTTTTAAGTGCTGCTGACAACTCAGTATAATAGGACAACTCAATGTAATAAGTTCTATGTGGGATTTATAAAAACCTGCTAAATTAAAATTTGAGCTGGATGGTAGAGAGTTTCAGTCTGTGAGATTGATAGTGTCACTTTCAAATGGCTTTACTGAAGTGGGACTCTGTGGAGGACTCTTTGCACTCAATGGTGGCGCTGCCAAGACTTTCCGGCGGATTCCAACTGTAGCCTTTTTATGGTCATGTCTGAGACTGCGGATTGTGCTGTTTATGGCAGCCACACATGCCTTCCAATCATATCCAGTTTCCTTTAGATCAAAGGATGGATAATTCTCTTGAAGAAAGTCTAAAAATAAACAAGTATATAATAGTGAGTTATCAATTATTTATGCAAGCTACATACTCTTTTTCGATGTAATTAAGCCAAAACAAGTACATGCTACCAAAACAGGACAGCTAGGCATATTAGGAGGCTTGAAGAGCAAAGCTAGAGGGCAGATTCCCCCCCACCCCTTTCTGTTTAATTTGCAAATGAGTAGCAAAACGTCTAAGCATAAAAACAAAATATGCAAAGAAAGTGTGTAACCATGTATGCAGGCTTGATCTCTTGAAGTGCTGAGTAACTTCAGCTTCTAACGTGGTCAACCAGAGCAAAGAAAACGACCAAGTCCTCCTTTAGAGGATCTCTGACAACTATATTCACTAAAATGAAACACAGCTGCAGAGGAGCAACAGCGACAGAAAAACTGCAAGAGCTTGTTCGTTATCATACTGCAACAAGATCAGCAAACAAATACTTGAGTTTGGTAGCAATGGGATAAATAAGGTAGGACTATGGCACCTTTCTCCCCTTCAACAAGTAAAATGCGTAGTTTTTAAAACAGATTTTTATTTTTATTTTTTTGATTACTGAGGAGTGATTGTCCTTCTGAGCTTAGCTGAATTACATGTGTGCTCTAGGCAAGCCCTTAAAACATTTAAATAGGAACCAAAAAGGAAATATCAGCTGTCATTTCAAATCAAAGGCAATACTGTTTCTACTTCTCTGATTAACATCTAGATTTACCTTATCATAATGAAAGGTATAGCTAGTTGATATTATGTCAGTTTTGTTCTTCCACTGCTCTCACATATACTAGCAAGTAAAAACCTAATATAGTATCATTGTTTACAATTGATATTCTAACTTGTGGTTCCAATCCTGGTGTCCTGGTTTAACTCCTGCTGGCAACTAAGCCCCACCCAGCCACTCCCTCACTCCCCCCCCAGTGGGATGGGGGAATCAGAAGAGTAAAAGGGAGAAAACTCATGGATTGAGATAAAGGCAGTTTAATAGGTAAAGCAAAAGCTGCATGCACAAGCAAAGCAAAACAAGGAATTCATTCACTTCCCTTCGGCAGGCAGGTGTTCAGCCATCTCCAGGAAAGCCAGGCTCCATCAATGTAAAATGGCAAAACAAATGCCATCACGCCAAACTTCTCCCCCTTCCTTCTTCCCCCAGCTTTATATGCTGAGCATGACATCTTATGGTATGGAATATCCCTTTGGTCAGTTGGGGACAGCTGTCCCAGCTGTGTCCCTTCCCAACCTCTTGTCCACCCCCAGCCTACTCGCTGGTGGGGTGGGGTGAGGAGCAGAAAAGTCCTTGACTCTGTGTAAACACTGCTCAGCAGTAACTAAAACATCTCTGTATTACCAACACTGTTTCCAGCACAAATCCAAAACACAGCCCCATACTAGCTACTATGAAGAAAATTAACTCTATCCCAGCTAAAACCAGGACACCTGGAAACCCATTTTACCAGAAAAGCACGGGTCTAGGGGAAGGAGAGAGAAAAACTTGTGCTCTTGCAGTTTACTCTGTTCTGGCAGAGTGAGGGCAGGGAGCGAGAGCATCTGAAGTTCTTTCATTCCCAGGATGTTCCTGTAATAAAACTATGCTGATAAAGGATACACAAGCTGTTGGCTGAAGCAGCCATCAGCCTCTCTCCCCTCCATCCCTGACAGAAAATTCAAGAAAATGCTTGGCCTCAGAGCTACAGCACAGAACCAGAATTCCTACTACCAGGCCTACAGAGCCTTTGTACATGGCCCACAAAACAGCTTTTAAATTATGCCTTTTCTTTCACAGAAACTGACCAATTGTTGGGACTACAGTAAGGCTATGTGGGGCCCCTTCCTGCTCTACAGGGTTACATTCCAGGAGCCGACACAGCCATCCAATCAGGCCATGTTACAATGTTAAAGAAAACAGGGCCAGGGACTACCCTCTGGCCCCAGAGCCAAGTGACACGGCCTGGCTGCAACCACAACACAGAGGACTTTGTCTCTTATCTGCTCTGCAGCCTACACAGTGCTCCTGCAGCCCTGACACACTTAATATATCTTTTGAATGCTTCTTAAGCTCAAAATGTCATGAAACAATGTGTACTATGGGAGTATACGGAGATGCTTAAAGTGGCAAAGCTTCCCAGGCTAGTGGTGAAGGAATATTTAAGGTTTGGGAAAGCCCACTCTTATGTATAGTCTTGCCATATTGGGAACCGTTTCTGACACACTCTGTCTGTCAAGCCATGCCCAGACGTCACCCCAGAGAGTGCAAGTCCCAGCTCCATTTTATTTAGCACTACTGCTGTATCCTCTGAGGCAATCTTGCCACACCTGCAGAGCTATTAGGCTGCACTGTCCAGACCTTAACAATCCTCTCAACCTCCCTATACCCCAGGCATGCTGAAGAAGCGGTTTCAAGATTTGGTAGGAGATGCACGTTGCAAAAAATTATGATCAATCATAGAATAGCTCGAGTTGGAAGGAACCCATAAGGATCACTAAGTCCAAATCCCTGCTCCTTGCAGGACTACCTAAAACTAAATAATACAACCAAGAGTGTCATCCAGATGAGTGTAACTAGTCAAATATGCAACCTTATTAACCCAGTGAGCACTACCCCACAGTGATATCTGTAAGGACACAGCAGGAAGTAAAACCCTACATCAAAGCCAGCAGTGTTGGGAAATGTTGAATGCACTTCACTATTACACTGCCTGCAGCCTGCCATCCAGCCCAGTAAATAACACCCCACAAGCAAAACTCAAGAATTCCTGGTAAAGGAAGCATTTTCTCTTCAGATTTCTCATAGAAAAAGCCAACTTTTACAATGAAAATATGACAGGAACACAGAAAATTAAAGAAAAGGTGTAAAGATTTCTATACTGCATGACCAAACCTTTTCAAATATGTTGAACTCTCTAAGAATCTGTAATAGCTATGAAGCAAACAGCCACCCGAAACCTGATGATCTTTTCCCCAACACCATTGTTTATGCTGGCCATGCTTAAATCTTACCAGATAATGCCAACTTTTCTTCTGTGTTATAACCCATACCCCCTTTCTACCTATGATGTGCTTCAGGTGCCTCCTCACTTGCCACATAATTGTTATGCTAATTCTACGGTCACAGTTCTTCTTGCTTTATCCAGCCTAGCAGGAGGGAGCGAATGAGACTAACAGAAGATTTCCTCTCTGGAAGGAGCATGGATCAGTGTTCCAGAAGTCTTAATGCCGAAGTGAGAACAATTGAGAAGTCAAAACACCTGCTACAACTCCAACCATAACATACCCTTCCTCTGCTTCTGGAATAGAATTTGCAAATAGAATAAATAATACCAATTTCCTGAAGACATCCTGGATTCACGTAAGCTGAGGAAACTGCACAACTGTCCATATTCATACAGTGGAATAGGCTGTTACACATTACTTGAAAAGATACACTTCAGTAAAATTCATTATTCAAATAGTTCAAACTGGTCTAGTTCAAAATGCTGCCTGTTCATGTTGCAGCAGTCCTTATCTCACCTGTAGCTTCTAAACAATTAAATCATTTGCTGAGACCTCTTAGGTGAACAGGGGTGGCTGACCTCTGAGCCCTTAGAAGGGCAAGGCACTTGAATCTGTTCCTTTCTGATCACACTCACTCAGGCTGTGAGGAACCTTGGGAGGTCTCTACTCCAATCTTCGGCCCAAAACAGGGACAACTCTGAGGTCAGACCAGGTTGCTCAGGGCTTTGTCCACTGAGGTGTGGAAAAAGGACTGAGATCGCACAACCTCACAGAGCAACGTGCTCCACTGCTTGACTGTCCTCATGGGGAAAAGGAGTCTGTTCATATCCAGTCTGAACCTCTCATTTCCATTTATGTCTGCGGTCTCTCACCTTCTCACATTCAATGCTGCAAACAGCTTGACTAGTAGGAGTTCACTGACAAGACAGATGGTGGCAGACTGCTACTAGGTTCGCTTGGAGCCTTCTCTTTCCCAGACCAAATAAGCCCAGTTTCCTCACTGGGCAAGTGCTCTAGTTCCCCATCCCTCTTTGGTGGCCCTCCAGCTTTACCAATATCCCTTTTTTGTACTAAGGGACCCAAATCTAAATGCAAACTCATGGGTGCTAAACAGAGGAAGATAATCCTCCCTCTTCATCTACTGACTGTGTACCTGTTAATACAATCCCAATTTGCTGTCAAATGCAAACCTGATGAGGGTTCTCCATTGTCTCCATGTCATAAAGATGTTAAACAGGCCAGGTGCCAGGACACACCCTTGCCATACCCCATGTGCCAGTCACCCAAGTAGAGCATGACCCACTACCCTCTGAGCACAAACATCCATCTAGTCCTTTAATGTCCACCCATCCAAACTGTAACATCCCAATATGAATACCAAAATATTGTCAGAGACAATGTTGAAAGTCTTGCTAAAAAAATAATCAAGCTAAGTTACAGCCACTGCTCTCCTCTCATGCACAAATCCAGTCATTTTATCACACAAGGCAATCAGATGTGTCAAACATGATTTACCCTAGGTAAAAACTTGCTGACTGTTTCCAACCACCACCACCCAGAGGCCTGAGACACCTTCATGGTGCAGACGGAGGCAGAGGAGGCACTGAGCACCTCAGCCTAATCTTTAGGTTACCTGTCCCATTCAGCAACAGGCCCACACTCCCCTTGCTCAATCTTTTACAATTAATGTTGCGGTAGAAGCTCTTCTTGCTGTCCTTCACATTCCTTACAAGTCTCAACTCTAGCTGAGCTTTGACTTTCCTGACACCATTCCAACACTCCCAGGCAAAGTTATTAAATCCTGCTTCATAAGCTGTCCTTGCTTCCAATCTCTATATACCACCTTTTTGTACTGGAGCTCAATTATGGATTCACTGCTTAGTTAAACCTGTCTCCCTATAACTCTACGGGTTCTCCTAAGTGTCAGGACAGACTCTCCTGTGCTTGCAGAATGCTGTCCTTAAAGACCTACACACTTTCCTGACTTCTCTCCTCTTCAGAGCTGTCTCCCATATGCTCCCACCTATGAATTTCCCGAATAAGCCATAGTCTGCTCTCCTAAGCTACAGCGTCTGTACTCTCAAACCTTTTTAACTCTACTCAGGATCTTGAGGTCCTGGCAATACTACAATACCTGGTCTCTACAGGCAATACTGCCATCGATTACCACACTCCAACCCTGTTTGTGAAGAGCGCCATAACCTGCTATGCATTACCTCTGGTTGGCCTACCTAGCCCCTTCATCAAGAAATTATTCCCAACACCCTCCAGAATCCTCCGGGAGTGCTTCCATCTTCCACTGTGTTGCCTTTTCAAGCAGGTGCCACGGAGACTGAGTTTCCTCATATGAACCAAGTTTGTGATCTGGAGACTTATATATAACTTTATCTACTTTCTCTCAACTTGTTCCACTGCTTGCACTAATACCTGTCAGTACAGTTTCGCACTTACTTCTGAAGCTCCATGGTTTGTTCATAGGATACAAAGGTAATCACTCTTGTTAATTTCCCCACATTATCATTTGAACAGAGATTTTCTTACTTACCTCTAAGAGCGTTAATTCTGTTGCAGTCCAGTGGGCTCATGCCACGTTCAAGATTACCATATACATTGCTTTTTACCAGCACATCTTCAGTGAACATATGACGAATTAGGTAGCGAGCTGACAACTCTGGCCGAGACTTCCCCTTAGCTACATAAATGACTGAGAAAGGCAACTGGACATTGCGCCATGGACTTCCAAGAAGTTCTAGAAGGGAGAGGGGGAGGGGGGGAGGTTTTACTTATCCAATACAGGCCGTGCTTCAAAATGTCTGTATTACACTAAAACTAGGACATAAAAAAGTTCTCCCCGAAACTACTGTACTTGCTTGGAAAGACCACAGCAAAACCGTAATGCTACAGCTAATACTAAAAATGCAGCATGTTGCAAACAAACGTCTAAGTAGCCAAAAAACCCTGCCTGTTTTACAACAGTGTAACAGCACTTCTGATATGCTTTCAGCAATGCTAGTAATGTAACCTGCATTATTAATGACTGCTTTCTAAATTGTTTTCATCTCATGTGAAAAGATGCTGCTATTCCAATTACATAAGTAAATAAAAGTTCCGTTATTTCAATGGTGCTTAGAACCTGTAAGTAGAAACTGAAGAACATACGAGAGTTTTTTCAATTACTTCAACCTGACTTCACTGCAAACGTTAAAAAAAGCAAAATGCATAGTAAATCAGGAGGTCTGTGGGATCAGACTAACAAATCTTGGGTGCAGGAGCAGATCTGATAGAGCCCAAAAGTGATTCTAATTATATAAATTATTTCCAAGGGCAACTACCTCAGCTCATTTTCCTTGAAGCTCTCTAGAGGCATCACATACTGCACATGGATTTTTTTCCAATGCATTTGTATATTGTGCATTTTTATTAAAAAAAAAAAAAAGTATAAAGGCTGCTTTAAGGCTTTTATTGTCCTAAATTGTCAGTTTTACAAAAAGGCGTGCTCTTCTTCAGAAATTGCAATACCATTCACTAGATATTCTGAGCTAGCTTACTCCATTAAGGTAGAATATCTACCAAATAAGAAAAAACAAGGCAAGTGTGAAATAATTCTTGAAGACTGAACAGAGTATCTTACAGCTGAACTTTCCAATCTTACAGTGAATATGCATTATGGGACACTGGTAGATGCAAATCCATGTTCTGTTAGCCAGGTAATGTTCTTGTTTACTCCCATGAAGACTTACTATATATACAGCAAGACTGCCTTAAGAGGAAAAGAAGAGTCACATAGTTCAGCAAATCCCTTTACTACACAATTTCACCTATAGTAGCATCTTCTGCCTCTCACTGACCATTTAAAATGTAACACACAGATCCAGAAGATGAAAATTTATTAGGTTACCCATAGGTTCCAAAGACTGTGATTTCTTGACCAAAGCTGTGTGGAAAGCTTCTGGAAACTTATCCAATCCTGAATTCTGCAATGTGTCAGTTGTGGAGCTGGTCATTTTCTGACAGTTTTGAGAATTGCCTTCACTATCTTCATTATAATTTAAATCTACACAATGAGATGTATCTGGAGTATCAGCCAGTTTTTCCTTCCCCTCAGCTGTCTCCTGAAACATTAAATGAGGTTAGCACATGCACTGGGAGAGCCTACTAGTTTTCTAATTAGCATTCCAGTTCATTTCCCATTTAGTATAAATTAGATTACAGGTATTTACAATATAGTTACTCCTGAATTTCAATCATGAAAACCATAGGTGAAACAGATACTAAGTATTCACAGATTTGCACAAAGCTTTTTAGAAGCAGAGATAAATGGAGTTACAGGTGTTTTGGGAGTGATGTTTCAGTCAATATAAAGTTGAAATGCATGGCTGGATATATACACAGGAAAGCTTGTGAAAACAGTGCTAGCAGTTACATGTTCAAGCACGCAGTCAAATTTGACGCTACTTCTGGGCAACATTTAGAATGCTTTCCTTTTAGTAGTCTATGCTTATAGATCTCTTAACTGAACGCTGGACATATGAGCAGGAAGAGGCAGAGCGACAGAAAGGGGTATGCTTCCAGTATTCCCCATATGGAACTAGTGCTGCAGTCAGCAGGCCTGTGCTGAGCAACGCAAAGACAGAACCCAAGGAATTGCCAATTAGAGCACATGTATGATGAGGAGTTCAAATAATTAATTTGCAAAATAAGCACAAACTTAGTTCTCAATAAATTATCACCTTGAGACAACTTACTGGGTTTATTTTTGTTTCAGAGCGTAAACAGCGGATCATAGCATTGACATTTGTGATACAGGTTTTCCAGTCTTTTCCATGCTCGCTCAAATCATAGTTTGGAAAGTTAGTTGCAAGAAATTCTGCATATAAAACATAGAAAACTTTTTAAGCTTTGTGACAAAAAGTGGTATTTAGAAGTAAGTATTCTAATGTAGTAAGAAAGAGAGAAAGCTAAGAAATGCTTCAGGTTTCAGGCTCTTCATTTGGAAGCTTGAGATTTCCAGCTTCAATTAAAGAGAGATAGCAAACTCATGTTTTGAAGCTAAGCAGCACTATCAATTTAGGATGTGCAGTAATGTTCACACTTTGAGGTGTGAATAATGCTTTTATTATTAAATATTTCTTGGTAGAATTAGGGGAAAGGTGTGATTTGTCATACTAACTTTAACAAAAACCAACAAAATAACCCCACAAATCACAGAGACAGGGTAATGCTGATGCTGCAACTACTTCACATGGCTTAAATAATCTCCCACCCTTTAAAAAGGAAGGGGGAGATGTATAGGTTCACACATACATGTCATGGGATCTGTGTAAATGGTGAAGATGGGGAGGGCATTTTTTTTTAAAATGCCAAGCCATTTCTCAAACAAACAAGAGAAATGAACTTAAAGAAAGAGTACTTAAGAATCACGAGTTAACATTTGTCCCAAGTATACCATGGTCATTAAAAGACCCAAACCAAACAAAAAATGGACCAAACAAAAAAACCCCCACAAAACCCAGGCCACACACAAACACAAAATAAGTTGTAATGAAAAATTTAGAAACAGTCAGCATGACTGATGAACACGGAGTACACAAAACTAGGTGAAATCAGAATTGTTTTATCCAAACTGAAGAAAAATGAACATTGAGAATTACAAAGCAGGAATTTCAAAACCAGAAGACACAGCAGAGTGGAGCATATCCACTACTGCATTTATTAGTTCACCAGTAGCTAGACAATGATTAGTAGAAATATATAGAAAAGGACTCCTTGTAAGTTAAAAACTCTGTTAAGTATTAAAGAAATAAATCTGTGCATTTTGAAAGGTAGCATACCTCTTATTGCAGCAATTTTGTTGGGATCCAATGTTCTGCGCCCTCGTGCACCCACTCCCATAATGCTGCACAATAACGTTTCCTTGGGGAACAAGACACGAACTAAGTAGCGCGCTGCATACTTTGGTTTAGTCTTTTGCCGAGCTTTCATCAAATAGTTTCCAAGAACTTTTACATTTCTTACTGGGTCACCAACAAACTCTTTCATAAAACAAAAACATTTAAAGAAAAAAAAATTAAAAACCCAATCAAGTTGTTAAAAAAACACTTTTTTAAACTCCTTCTCTTGAGCTCTGTGGTACTCTTGGTATATGTTCTCTACTACAGCTAATTCTACTATGTATTACTTATCTTTGCTCTTACAAAAGCAGCTTTAAATTGGAATGGTAACAGAAATATCTTTTGATTCACATTAACCACCAACGTAACTAACTGAAATAATAACACCCAAGAAAATATATTAGACACATAAAAGTCCGAAATGTTTAGACTAGCCTATTTTACACCTGTGCAGGTACCATGTATGTTTTCAAGACAATGACCCACAAAGAATGGCATATCCATACATAGTACTGCTAAACCATACACTGTTTACAAATTTGCAGATAGATATCTTGAGTATTTCACCTAGTATTCATGCAGCTCTTCAGCTGTATGAACTTACTTTTTAGACCAAAAGCAACTAAAAACCTCATAGCTCAGCCTTCCACATAACTCGGGGCATTTATACTTTAGAAAGAAACGCATTAGTTTTTAAAACATAGTGCTCTTTTATACATACTTGTTTATTATAATGCAATGATCGATGGAATCCTTCATTTTCTGTGGAATTAAGTATTTTGAAAGAAACCAGACACTGGAGGATTTGAGGACAGAAAGGATTTTTCACTGATAAAATCCTCCACAAGAAGAAAACAGGTATTTCCTTCACACAAATCAGGTAAATTGCTTTCTTAAATGCAAAACATGTATACGGGCATATGCTTCACTTAGCTTTACTGACAATCTTTTTTGTCTTTTTAAACATATGCATAGCATGCATACATTACTTACGACATACACGCAGGTTAAAAATAGGTTACATGAAGTGTATCAAAAGAGACAAAGAGGGCCTAGTCTTAAAAGAACCCAAAGCATGTACTGTAATCAAAGGCTTGTAGTAGTCTATACATCTGTATACACACTGCAGAGGTTTTTAAGTGATCCCTGGTACATTAAACATTCCTATGACTTTGTTTCAAGAGTTTTAAACAGTATTCCACTACAGAAATGCTTGTAAGGCAGCCAGTTCTGCTCCTTTACTTTTGCTAAATAATAAATAAAGATTTCTTTAGGTATATTTTTTATACTAGCAGCAGTTTTTTTAGCCTTTGTTTCTGAGTATTTATTATGAAGGAACTCACCAAAGCTAGGATTGATGGAGACTGAAGAAGATGGCAGTTCTTTACTAACATTCACACTCCCAGGTGCATTTCTGTAGTTCACCACCACAGCATTATTTCCCAGACTGGTCTCAGATGGTGCTGGCATTGCTGATGATGCCACTGGTGAAGATGCAGCATTGACAGTACTTTCCACAATGCTGGCTACAAGATTTGATCGTGGAGAAAGATCAGGCATCCTGCTGGCTGCTGTGTATGATGAATGCAACGAATGCGTAGAAACTATAGTGGGGAGTGGTGGGCTCTGTCTATGAACAGGCTGCTGCAATTCAAGCTGAAGACTCTGTTGAATATGTTTTGATGTGGAATTGACCTGAACGTGGCCATTTTGTAAAGCAACCCTTATGACAGGGCTATGCCTTCCCTGGCCTGCTGAAGAGAGATGAAGACTTGATTCCCTTTCCATGGATTTTTGTACTCTTAGTTTTCCTTGGGGCAAATGACTGGAACTTCTGTATGTAAATCCAACTGGTTTCTACAAACGTGATTCAGAAAACAAAAGTTAAATTAAATGTATCTGGTCATTTTCTTCTTCTGCAAACCAGAAAGACTAGATTTTAATAATGACACTATTGGCAACAGACTCTTCATTGAAGTAGTCATTGTCAAGAAGCCAGTGCTATCACTTTTTAGCGTTCCCTCTCTTTTATTCTTCCTTATAGTTTCAACTAAGAGTTTATCTGGTCAGCTTCAACATTTCTCAAGTTTTCTCCACCTGGAGTGCTGGCACAACTGCTTTCTAAAAAGCCAGAGAAATATATAATGAGAAAGGCAGCTTTGTAAAGGCTCTTAAAAAAAGCTCTATAAAAAAAGAATAGGCAAAATAAAATTTAAAATGTCAGCTGTTGACCCAGACTGCTGAATTCTCAAGGGATGTCTCCACTGCCATGTCAGCTTCCCTTTAAACAAAAAATAAACAATACACTTTCTCTGCAGGCTGTTTCTTCATTCTGTACTTGCTAGCTGAAAACATTAAACATTCAGATCTCATCTACAATGGAAGATTCCAAAGAAACTAAGACAAACAGGGACAGGCTATGCTTTTCACCACTTGGAGTACTTTTATTAAGAAACATATGCATCTTAAAGCAGGCATTCTTGTTCAAAATACAAGTCACTGAGCAGCAGCTACCAAATGTAGCTGACATGGGTTTGGTTTTTTGTTTGCTTGTTTTGTTTTTTTCGTGGTGCTTTTTTTGTTTGTTTGTTTACAGAAATCTGATTATATTCCACCCTTGTAACCTTTAAAAAAAAAAATCTATGACCTGAAGAAAGGTTTATGTGCCTGAAAGGTTGTCCATTTCTTCAGCTATTAGAGTTGATCTAATAAAAGAAAAAAAACAAGTACCTTTACCATCAGCCTTTCCTTATTTATATCCTTATCCCATCATGGATACAACAATGGTACGGCTGTAAAAAAAATCTACAGCATTCCTGATGGTTTTAAAGATAAAGTGGTAACAGAATGAAAGAAAGTGGTTGGCAGGTTGCACTTGTTGGCCTTCCCCTTGCACCTTATAGCGATAAAAGCTGCCTTCTTCATAAAAAAAAAAAAAAAGCAGTGCAGGTCACACTTAATCTGAACGTTAAAGCAGCTGCCATCCCACATGACAGAGGGGAGCGTAAGAGCAGAGGTCACAGGGTCCAAGCATAGCTGACAAGACCAGTTCGTTCCCTGAATCTAGTATTTTTGGATGTGTGGACAGTACAAGCTTGGAGTTGCAAACAAAAACGCATTCCCAAATAAAACCTAGTATCCTGTTGATAACTGACATGCATGAGAATGTCATCATTTCTACCCACCCTTAAAGCAAATGGCCTTACTGATGTGTCTTGACATCTCCTGACAGCAGGATCACCTCTGCCACATTAAAAGTTTTGAGTATTGTTGACAAAGAAAGGTCATTAAGGATTTTATGATCTTCTTCAAACATCATCTGTTACGTTTTCCTTTTAAAGAGCATTGTTACAAGTACTAATATTTTGACTCCTCAGTTAACAGTGGATTGACCATATAGGAACAAAATGGATAGTGTATACTCAATATCAAGCCTTCTTAAAAATTTTGAAAACAGGTGCTTTATTAAAAAAAACCAAAACCAATTCTATACTGTAATGGATACGACAACACACTGTTGACATCTAAAAATCAGTTAGTTGAACCAGCCTGAGTGATGCATAAACTCTCTTGTAACTGCAGAAACCAATGAAACAGCACACCACATCTCATAAAGCAGCAACACCAATATACCCAAGTTTAAGACATAACCCACACAATTAATTTCTGTTCATTCCAATACAAATAGAGTTTTACAGCATCTATCACACCATCCTGAACTTGATGGGGGCCACTGGCCCTTCTGTGACCATTGGTCAATAATAACACAGGAGACTGAATCTGGCATATAGAAAGAAACATAGAATAATTTAATTGAAATAGATTTTAAGTCTACTACTTTGCTCCTACTTTTAATCTTAGTGAAAGCAGAGGATTTCTTTAAAAATAAGCACCAGAGGAAGTGAGAGAATTAAGGGAAAAATAAATGTCTTGTGTCTTTAATACTCACAGGTTTGAGCAACAGTGGCTTTACACGAGCATGCTGCATTTCTGAGACCTTCTGATGAAGCAGGTCAAATTTTTTATCCAATTGCTGAATGGCATCATACATGGCCTGACAACAAATGTAAGAGTGAAAACAGTATTGTTTCACAACAACCCAGTTTCAATCTGAAGAAATCAAGAAAGTTCAATTAAGGGCAAACTTCTTGCCCTAAAACTGGGCAAGATCTGTAGATAATATATACACTCTGTAAGCATAAAGATCAACATAGATACAAAATGCAAATAACAATGGTAAAGCTTACTCTTTGGTAAATAACAATGGTAAAGTCACAAGCTTACTCTTGTGACTTTAATGTGGCTGAAACTTAAAGGCTGTTCTTCCTGCTCCCAGCAGATATCTTATTTTTACCTATTTGGTATGTTTTGCTTTACATTGAAAAGCTACTAACAAGCTCTAAGGCAAGTTCGGTATTATGATATGCTATTTCAAGTCATAATAAGTTTCCAAGTACACAGGTAAAAGGCTTATAGGCAGCCACCAAAATACTGATTTCTCTATCACCAAGGGGAAATGTATTTAGAAAAATACTATCTGTAAAGTAAAAGTCCTAACTGGAATTGAATGTAGTGACAGATGTCAAAGACAACAAGAAGGGCTTCTGTAAGTGCAGAGGTGACAAAAGGAAGACTAGGGAAAATGTGGGCCTGCTGCTGAATGAGATGGGGGACCTGGTGACACAGGACATGGAAAAGACTGAGGTACTTTTCAAGTGCTTTGCTTCAGACTTTCCTAGCAAGGCCAGCCTTCAGGAATCCCAGGTCCCAGAGACCAGAGGGAAAGGCTGGAACAAGGAAGACACACTGGATGGAACAGGATCTGGTCAGTTTAAGCAAACTAGACATATATTAAATCCAAGGGGCCTGATGGGATGTGCCCACAAGAGCTGAGGGAGCTGGCTGATGTCATTGCAAGGCCACTCTTGATAACTGTATCGGGTCTGGCTGAGCCAGAATTGGTTTTCCTCTGTAGCAGCCCTCATGGTGCTGTGTTTTATGCTGGGAGCTGGCAGGGTGTTGATAGCACACTGGTGTTGTGGCTACTGCTGAGTGGTGCTTACACAGCACCAAGGCTCTTTCTGACATTTCCCCCCCCACAGTGGGACGGGGTGGGCAAGATCTTGGGAGGGGACACAACCAGGACAGCTGACCCGAACTGACCAAAGGGATATTCCATACCATATGACGTCTGCTCAGTATAAAGCTGGGAGAGAGGAGGAAGGGGGTGGGGTCACCCTTGGTCCTCCGAGGCAACCACTACGCGTATTGGAGCCCTGCTTCCTGAGAAGGCCCAACATCGCCTGTTCATGGGAAGTAGAGAATAAATCTGTTTTCTTTTTTTTTGCTTCCACGCGCGGACCTTTGCTTCGCTTTGCTTATATTAAAACTGCTGTTGTTTTACCCACAAGGGTTGTTTTGTTTTCCTATCTTATTTTCTTTCCCTTCTTTGCCCTATTGAGAAAAAAAGGGGAAAGGGGGGGAAGTGATAGAGCGACTTGGTGGGTACCTGGCATTTAGCCAAGGTCAAACCACCACAATAACACTTCATCGATCATGGCAAATGGGAGAAGTGCCCAAAGACTGGATGAAAGCAGATGTCACTCCTACCTTGAAAAAGGGCAAGGAGGAAGACCCAGGGAACTACAGGCCAGTCAGCCATACCCCCATCCCTGGGAAGGTGATGGAACCGTTTCCAGGCACACAAATGACAAGAATACCACAAGGAATAGGCACAACATGGCTTCACCAAGTGGAAATCACAGCTGACCAACTTGATAAACTTTCATGACGAAATGACTGGCCTGGTAGATGAGAGTAGAGCAGTGGATATTGCCTACCTGGATTTGAGGAAGCCATTCACCACTGTCTGGATGAGGTTGGATGAGTAGGCAGTGAGGTGGATTGGAAACTGGACAAATGGCTGGGACTAGAGAGTGGTGATCAGCAGCACAAAATCTAGTTGGAGGCCAATGACTAGCAGAGTACCCCAGGGTCAATACTGGGTCTGATTCTGTTTAACATTTTCATTAATGATCTGTATGATGGGCAGAGTGTACCCACAGCAAGTCTACAGATGACCAGACTGGCAAGAGCGGCTCATACACAAGAGGGTTGTGCTGCCATCCAGACAGATGTCAACAGGCAGGAGAAATGGCCCAACAGGAATCTCATGAAGTTCAACAAGGGGAAGTGCAAAGTCCTGCACCTGCAGGGAACAACCCCAGGCACCAGTACATGCTGGGGGCCACCCAGCTTTTGGAAAGCAGCTCGGCAGAAAAGACCTGGGATCTTCTGGTGATTACTAAGTTGAATGTGAGCTGGCAACGTGCCCTTGTCGCAAAGGTGGCTAATGGTTCCCTGGGCTGCATTGGCAAAGTATTGCCAACAGGTTAAGGGAGGTGATCCTTCCCTGCTTCTCAGCACTTGTGAGGCCACACCTGGAGTGCTGGGTCCAGCTGTGGACTCCCCAGCACAAGAGAGGCACAGACATACCAGAAAGAGTCCAGCAAAGGGCCATGAAGATGATGAAGGGACTGGAGCATCTCTCCTGTGAGGAAAGGCTGAGGGAGCTCAGACTGTTCAGCCTGGAGAAGTGAAAGCTCCGGGGCGCATCTCATCGATACATACAAATACCTGAAGGGTGGCAAAGAGGACGGAGCCAGGCTCTTTTCAGAGGTGCCCAGTGACAGGACCAGAGGCAATGGGCACAAACAGAAACACAGGAGGTTCCATCTGAATGTCAGGAAACACTTTTTCCACTGTGAGGGTTACTGAGCCCTGCCACAGGTAGCCCAAGGACATTGTGGAGACTCCCTTCTTGGAGATATTCAAAAGCCATCAGGTCATGGTCCTGGGCAACTGGCTCTAGCGGGCCCCGCTGGAATAAGAGGTTTGGACGAGATGACCTCCAGAAGTCCCTTCCAACCTCAACCATCCTGTGACTCCATGAAATGGGATGTAAATGATGTATGGAGAAATCAATTCAGACAAGACTTTTAGAACAAACGTGGCATTGAAATCAATTGTATCCACATTTTTAATAATCACAGAATGAATAATAAAGAATTTGAAAAAACCCACTTATTGTATTGAAAGAGTCTGATCTTCAGTCAATCCCCAAGATCAGGTTTTCTTTCAGATGTTAAAAGTTCAAGTTGCCTTACTAAAGCAATCAGGTGCAAGCTTTTTGAAAAATATTACTGTAAAGGCCCAAATTTTCAGAAATAAAAGCCAGATAAATCAAAGCATTCAAAGTCCATCAGTTATTACTATATGTTACTCTGCAATATAGAAAATTCCTTCTTCATTGATTCCAGGATTTAGCAATTCAAACATGATGCTTACGTAGTAATTTAGACATACACTTTGTGCCATAACAGTTTAAAAGGAATTAAATAAGAGAATATTAATCTAGTATTGAAAGGATGCTGACAACTTGAAAATATCAGGCACACGTCATCAGCTGTTACTGAAAAAAAAACACACAAGGACATTGTAACTATGATTTACAAAGAGGAAACGTGTCTTCAACTAACTAAAGCAATTTTTTTTGTTGATCTACAGCATAACTAGACAGAGAAATTTTTAAAAATACATATGGCTATGAAAAAAAATTGCTAGATAGATTTGTAGTAGATAAAATTGAAAATAATTTTAAATTCTATCAAAACCAACAGTTATGTTTCAATACAATAGCTATCTTTAAAAAAAATTGAATATCTTAGACAAAAGAATCTATAAATCTTCCCCAAATTTAAAATATCTCAAAGAAGTCTAGAAGACCTTTAATCAGTGTGACAGTACAGGCATTATTAAAAAGCATCATGTAGCCCTAGAGCAGATTTACCGGGAGAATGGGATAACAGTGGGGTGAAGGAGACAAAGGGGCTAGTAGACTACAAAAGAGGCTATCGCCTCTCATTAGCACTACTTGCTACAGCACATATTCCCAGACTAGCAGCACGAATGTTAGTCACACAATCTTAGTCAGTTTTCTTCCACAGCATTGCTGAATATGTGTTCAAGGATACTTACAAGACATTAATACTTGGTTACAAGCCACACACAAATTATCCTCCCTAAAGCATGGTCTGAATGTCTTTTACTCTGTAGATTACTGTGACTCCAGAGTCACATAAGGGCTCACCTGAATAAATATGGGATGCTTTTAATTTTCAGTGCACTGATTTTCAATCTTGCCAGCTACTGCTTCAGAAGTCAAAAGCAAAGAACTAGCCAAAACAGCACCACCAGGATTTTGGTGCATTTTGGCAAGACTTGTGTACTTTCAAAAGCTGGGTGTGTATGACAGTCAGATCTTTCCCATTACTGTGAAGCCCCTCCCAATAAATCACTAGACTACATTTTGTATTAAAGCTTAATATTTGAAAAGTATTCTTGCCAGGTATGGTGTGAGAAGTTCAGAGAATATGAAGTAGCAGATTATTTTTTCATTGACAATATTGAAGCAGACAACTCACAAATGAACAACCATAAAGGATGAAGTCATAGGTTATCAAATATAGAATGAAAATCTTCCTGAAATTTAACTAAAATTGTTTAAATGTCATTTCAGAGATAAAATAAAAAAATTACCTGGCAATAACTGAGGACCTCCATAAGAGTTTTCTGCTGATCTCCAATGTAGGAAGCTTCAGTGTAGGAAGCTTCAGATACAATACTCCCCTTTTTCATTAAAATAATAAAAAAAGAGTGTAAGTTAGTAATATATACACAGTCTTAGGATATCACATTAAGCTAATAAATCCCGACTTCAAACCTCATGTGTTATTTTAGTCTTCCCCAAAACATGGATCCCCAAAGCAGCCTTTCAAAGTCAGTCAAAAAAATAAATTAACTTACACATTCATAGTCTGGTTCATACTCATAAATGACACTGTCACTATCTTCATATTCTCCTTCCCTGATTCTCATCTAGGAAATAACATAAATAACTTTTAATGTCTTGAAAAATAAAAGAATTCAAAATATAAACTACAGAGAGAACCTGCTAGGAATCCAACTTGGACACTTTCAGTTGTAGCTGTACTCCCTCCCCAGCTATTAAAGGGCCCAAGAAAGTGAGACTTAACGCAGTCATCTCATTTATGTGCCAGTGGTTAGGTCATATGAATACTCACGTCACTTTCGTTCTAAGAGTATCTTATTCTGGTTTAACATAAGCCTCTTGCAAATTTATACGTATTTTTATTTGGTTATTCTAAGGCCAGAACTTTCTCATCTAACTATATCTGTACTACACAGCCAGGCGTATGTAATTATGAGACTCCATGTAGATTTTTACACTAATTTAAATAAATAAATTTGAAAAAAAATGTGTATTTATTTCAATGGGTATAACTCTGCATGCAGAAGCTGTAAAAACGTCTAAAAGACAAACTTTTCTAACGGCTTGAAAACTGCTTTTACACAGGAATCAACAGTGCCACCACCTGGACAATTCTGGTACTTTTCCTTGACTAGATGGGAGCAGTTCCTATCCACCATACATTTGAAAGGGCTCAAATCAATGAATTTCTGATTAAGACTAAACTGTGATGCATGAAAGTTTTGCTTGTGTTTGTTTCCCAAGGACTCCTCAACTGTTTTCCCTAGGTCTCTTTGTCTAGACAAAAGTAAAACGCTCCCTATATAACTCACTGATAGCAGACTCAAAGCCTTCAATGGACACTTGGGCAAACTAAAATAAGGGGAACTTGAAGAAAAGGACACAGAGATACAATCTAGGGAGGATCTCTCACCAATTTAGGAAGAAGACACCCGGAATTCACAGTGCATACTCTGGAAAGAGCGGACACCATGAAGATGACCACATACTTCTTCCCTCGACCACCGAAGACCTTCACTCTATTTTTACTACGCATGCTTGGACTATGTAAATGAATTCTGGGAACTCATTATCATAAGACACCCCTTTCCAGGAAATCTAATGAATATGTATAATTTGTGTGTATGTAAACTGATGTCCCTTGCTAGTTCTTGGAAGCCCTTATGGTGGAGAATCCCCAGGGCGACCCCAGCACTGTTAATAAAGAATATCTGCTTAACAGTTATATTGGATTCTGACTGTTGAGTTAATTTCTTCATTTCACATTAGAATACCATAGAATTAAATATGGTGACATGAACTAAGCTTCAGACTGCCTCAAGTTAAAAACATATGTAGTCTGTCTTCAGAGAGAATTCTTCATGGAGGCAAATCCTTATTCAACATTAAGTCTCAACTCTCGTTATCCTAAATTGCACAAAGAGATTTTTACCGAAAAAACAGGAGCATCTACATGGGTAATTAGCAAATTAGCGTAAGTTACTCTCCGCTGTACACTAGCTGTTGTTATGCACATGTACAGTATTCAGCATAACAAGATTTTACTCTTGCTAGAAGCTTCCATGCCCTACATGGATATCCTACCCACACTTCTTCACTGGGATGTCATCAAATGAGCGTACAAAAGTGAAGGAAAAAAGACATTCCCAATAACATTGAAACTGGCCTCAAAACAAAGGGCTACTGTTTGGTGAAACATACCACATTCTGTCCCACTAGAGTAGGGGCAAGTCGTTTTCTTTTATTATGTGAAAACACAAAATCCAGTTTTTCAGGGCTGTGACCACTTCCTCTCTGCATACTGGCTGAATGGTTCATTTGTGATCCCACTTTTTCAGCTAGCATTGATAAGCCTTCACTTCCTGGAAAGGTGGAGAAAAAGTAAAGCATATCAGCAGGTTTCCCACAGCATTAAATACTTCACTACAAAAAACATGCAGAGTCATTAATTTTTTTACTTTCAAACTGCTTGGTTATTTGAATTTTTTTAGTAGCATATTATTAAACACTTATTAATCCAATTTATTTAGATCTGAAATTATAAATTCAATTTAATATTCTTTCTTCTAAACCTTCTCCAGCCCCCATTTTATTTGCCTTGCTTTTCACTGTTGATTCTCTGTTCTCATTTCCACATCCAATTGTACAAAGTCACAGCATTCAAAACCCCAACAAAACCAGTTAGCTATGGGTGTATTGCCTGAATTTCAATGTAAAAAACACTTCCCATTTGTTTAGTCCTCAGCTGTCCCTTCCCTACACTTATAGGGTCCCCCCCAGTTTTGTCACTGAAGCACTGTGCAACAAAGAGAGATCTGCTCCAGGTACCTCCCCTGTTGAGTCAGTGTAGGTCAGCAACTACTATCAACACGAACTATCAACAAGTGGGACACAAAATGTCTCCACCTCTTCACATGGGGACTTGGCACAGTTCAAAGGCCATTACCACAGTTTAAAGGCCATTACCACAGTTTATCCATCCTAATTCTTTTGAAGCCCACAGGATTGCCAGACCTACCTTTTGAAGAATGTCGAAGGATTTTCACAGTTAAGAGAAAAGGTGTATCTCTACTGCCAAATCTGCCTGTCCATCATTTACAGGTTTCTACCTCAAACTTTCAGGAAAGGGCTATTGCAGCTCTTTTTAAAAGAAATAAAAACACACTTAAAAGGAAAAAAAAAAACTATTTCCCCTTGAGTTCTATATATTTTAGCTACAGATAGGCCAAGCACTATATAGATAACAAGGTACAGATATAGATAAGATATTAAAAGACAAGTAAAGCTTAAGCAGCTAAACAAGACCTTGGAAGGTTTCCAAGACGTAAGGAGAAAAACTTAGTTGGCATAAAAAGGCAACACCAAGTCTCCACCATACTACCTGTTGTGAAGGAGCTTTCTGGAGCTTAGGCCAAACTGAAAAAGTATGGTGGGAAATTTTGTGGATACCTACAGTAAGTTCCTCCCAAGTAAAAGGGGTTGCATGAGAAAAG
Source organism: Strix uralensis (assembly GCF_047716275.1). Lineage (NCBI taxonomy): Eukaryota > Metazoa > Chordata > Aves > Strigiformes > Strigidae > Strix > Strix uralensis. The sequence goes on from NC_133973.1 coordinate 51,990,736, forward strand.
TTACAAGGGTACTTCTTACTACTTTTGCAAAATAATGGAACCAATTTCATGGTCTGACTGGAAAGTAGAACTAATATCTCACAAGTAAAGGAAAACTAATCCAATGAGACAGGGACAAGCTAAGAGAAATACTGAAAAGCAAAGACAACTGCTTTTCTTTCATGTGAGAGAAGAGGAAGGCCTAGGGGCAGAACAGAAAAGTAGTAATATAGTCAGTATCGTAAACTAGAAAAAAAAATTTTCTTTGCATTAAGAGCCCAGACAAATGTTGAAACAGACCTGACAGATGCTACCTAGGCAAGATTTGTGGTAGATTTAGATTACTGTAGCTAACATAATTTTGAAAGCACCATCAATAACTGAGTAATAAAAATACATATGAAACTACTTAATATTTGTCCTCTTAGGTGGATTAGAAGCCACCTACCCTCCCACCCAGCTCCAGAGTTTGCTTCCTTTCCCAGATCAGCTCATCCCTCTCTCCCCACCTCATAGACCAAGCCAGCACTCATCTCCTAGCACTAAGCACCCCCAGAACTGAGAGCCTAGGAGATGGCAGCACTCTGTGGGACCAACACAAATACAGGCAAGAGAACACGCTGAAAGTAGGAGTGCAGGGCAGCAAGATTAACACACTGACATGATGTAGTTCCTCAAACCTCAGATACATTCTGCAGCCAAACCAGAATACCCCTTCACCTGGAGAAACATTAGGTCCCTGGTTTAATTACATTTTAAACATATTATGCTTATGTTAAACTAATCGTCTTTCTGATTAGCTTTCCAAATTTAGATTTAGGTACAAATAAAATGACCTAAAAAAAAAGCGCTAGCAAAAGTGATACCGACTTTGTGGGCATAAATGGCTAAGTAAAAAGCATAACAGAAGTGTTCTGCAGCAGGCAGGGAGAAATAAAGACCTAGATCTGTATCTTAGGGATGTTAAGCCTGCTCTGCCAGATAAGTATCTGTAGGCAAGAAGATATGAGACAAAGGTAAAAGAAACTAGTTTGGACGAACAGAACCGGATCTGAAGAAAAGGCACTGCTCTACAGGATACTAGCTTAAGATGGCAATTCAATAAAAACAATCAAAGAGAATTTCAGTTCAAAGAGTTAAGTTCAACAGTTATATTCAAGATAAACTTAAGTCAGGTTTTGGTCATACATCTCACTATACTCAATTTTAACTAGACAATGCCTAATGCTAATAATCTACAACAACAGAAGTTGTAAGCTCAAAGATGACAAAAACATCTTTTACTTTTTAAAAAACAATCATACCCACTCATCATGATTCCTTTGTTGATAATTAAATAATTACTCATGTCCTGAAACCAAGGTCAGCAACTGTCTATGACAGTTTCTTGGGCAGGAATTTTTATTTTTTTGCCCCCCTCTTTTTTTTTTTTTTTTTTAAACAGAGACAAAACCTCAAGTAAACCATCCAAACCATCCTCCTCCCCAAATATGTTTTTAGACATAAATGTACAAAAAAGTACAGTATACTCTACTGTCAAGTAGAAGACCAAAAAGATTAAAGGTTCTCAGAAGCACCTAACAACACTAGGAAACAGAGATGTAAGCTGAAGAAAAACACTGATGAGGTTCTCTATAAAGTCAACTGGCCAAATAAAAAAAGAAAACAACAAACTAGTAAGTGCCATCACTTAGTACAGTCATTTTCCTTGCTAACTTGGTAATACTGCCACTGGACTTAATAAATGCTCCTAGCAGCTATGATTAATTTTTGTCTGGGCCAAAGGAGAATTGGGCAAGATTTCTGAGAGACTTTGATCCTGCATGTTAAAATACATACAATGAAGTGAAGCACCAAAGGCTACTTACAGCTAATAATTTATCACCTTAAACAACCATCTTACTATCACTGCACATCAGTATCCCCAGAGCTCCACTAAATTATGCTGGACAGTTTTATCTAAAAACCTTATTTTTTGGGTTAGGTTCTTCCATGACGTTTCTTCTCCAAATTGCTTGCTAATTCATTCCTAGGTATATTTACTTTATAAGCAAGTAGAAAACCTGTCTTTTTACAACATAGTATTTCAGGGAGTTCACTATTAATAAAGACCTCTAAAGTAGTAACTAAAAGGTCCCTCTTTTTAAATGCATTGCCAAGCAAGTTCTATAAAGTAGCTTTCTAACAAAATATGTTTTAAAGATATGGGTAATATAGAAAGCATTCAAGACAGCAGCACTGAACATACTGTACTAAAACTAGCCATTAACTATTAGGTCACAATAAAAATGAACAGTAATTACCATAGGCAAGTTGAGCCACATGGTGAACAACACCGTCTACTTCAGAGTTTTGCTCCATTGACATGCAGCTTTGTGTGGACAGTCCATTTTCTCCACGGTCAATAATCACTGCTTCAACATCATCCTCAACATTCACAGATACATAATCTATTAGCATATGCAGAAAGAGAAACAGTTAAGACTAGACACCACTCTGCGTATCAGCTGACAACTACAGTGCTTGTATCACATCTAGCATTATCTGAATTATACCAGAGACTAATTTAAAACCAGTTTCACTTTAGCATCTAAATGCGAAGCCACTTTTAAAACACAGGCATTGAAGTTTTAAGGCACACTAGAAGGGAAGCAACTTACTGTTGCTTAGTTGGCAGAATTCCTGAAACTTAGTACCCAACTCTTCCTACAGCGTCCAGCTTCGACAGGAAAGGTTATAAGCCAGTAACAAGCACTTCTGAGAACTCTACATCCAAGCATACGACAAGACATATTAATTTGGCTTTGAAGTTTTTACTTTCATAAATAAGAAACCTTTAATACACTTGAAACAAATCAGTTTACAAATCCTAACTGCATATTTGGTATTCAGATCAAATCAAATACCAGCTCCCAATGAGATGCTGTGCAGAAACACTGAGTGACAAATCTCCAGTACCAAATTTTTTCCAATTAAACATACTATATCAAGAAAAAAAAATGTCCTGGTTTCAGAATAATGGTATTATAGCTATTATAGCTAGATCTGGTATTTTGGGAAGGGTAGGGGAAGGAGTGGAATTTGTTCTTGATGAAAGAAGTTAATGGAAGGAATCACACTGTGAACCACTAAAGTTAGGAAATAAAACATAAATTCCCCCAACACACATGCATAATGACACAGTAACTATATGAACACATGCCATAGGCACAGGATCTCTACCCTGTTCAGTGCACAGGATGGACTGAGTTCCAGGAATGAATCAGGGCTGTATGAGTGTAACAGTGGGCTGGTTCTTTACTCTTACGCAAACAATTCACTTCAAATCCTGCTCTCTTCCCCCTATTCCAATTTCTTAAGAGACCAAAAGGTAGGAAAGAAGCTGAATTCCACAGGTCAAAGTTTTCCCTCTGGCCAGTACTCTCATCCAATCTAGAAGAAACAATACAGCAGGTTTTGAATTTGGCTGTCATCAGATTAGGAAAAACTTTACCAAACTGAGGGTGTGTTCAGAAACACCTATCAATTGCCATGCAGTCAATAGCTACATTTATAGTAGTAAATGAAGCCAAAAAGCTAGCTGGGGCATAGTTGCCCTGCAGAAAGGAGTTTAGCTGAGTGGACATGAGCTGGAATATGCTGCTTATGCTCAGAGAACAGTTCTTGGCCAGTTTTAATTAGCTGTATAGAAGTAAACAAGACTACTCATGAACTTAATTTAGGCACAGCATTTAGCAAAACACTTCAGTGATGTTCACTGACTGAAGTTCATTGTAGGCTAACACGTGTTATTTGCATGTGTTGAACTATTTAACTGCCTCACAGGCACAAATTTTTTTGTTGACAATCATTTAGTATTCTACCTACTTTAACTGAGAGTCAGGAAAAGTGCATCTGCAATGAAGCAGGTGGGAACGGAATCCTCTCTGCCAGTTTCCCCTGCCAGTATGCCAGGCTACTGTATGGCCTGACAAAGGCACTACTTACAGCTGGGCCTCTGCTGCCCTGCAATCATCCTTCTGTCCTTAACTAGAGGAAGTGACACAAGTTGAACATTACCTATGCAACCCTACAATGCACAGAATTTACCTGTATATTCATAATCTTTGCCACAAATCTCATGCTTCACTTTGGCCCATGGGAAAGAAGGCAGGTAAATCAAGCCTACCTGACCAGCAACTACATCACTCAAATCTACAGCAGAGAGAGCAAATGGTATAGAAGAGGAAAAATTCTGTGGAACAAGCACGTAGCAAAGACAAAGCAGCTCCATCTGGGCTAGAGGAAGGCCAACATGATCAGAAGTCAGGAGAGTTTCTACAACTGGTTGATACTGAAAGCAAAGCTTAGATTTCCATACCCTCTACCATGCTCCCTCAAGTAGGTTTCAAAATCAGAATTTCAGTAGCGCAGCGGACTTTGGACAGAAAGTGTTTCCAAAGTTTGTAGCTACAGCAACTCATAGCTGGAGGATAAACATAAACAGGAAAATACAGAAAAGGAAATCACCTCACTTCCAAAAAATATCTAATTAATTACAACACGTTTCTACAATGATGTAGAAGCAATGCAGCAACAAGCACGAGTCTCTTAAAACTTTTAACATCTAAGATGATGGTCAGGATCCTCCTCATCCCCAGGGCTTTTAACTTCCATCACCCATTGCTGAACATGGCTGCTCTCATACAGCAAAAGGAAATTATTCCCTCTTCAGAGCAGCACTCTTACATGGACAGTCAGGAAATTCTGAGATTAGAATACATGACCCATTTCCATAAAGGTATATCAACCTGACTGGTCACTGCAACAATAAGGAAAGCTGCTCCAAGAAATGCAGACCCACCTGCTTTATACCAACCACTTCTTCATTTTCCTAACAGGTTCTAGTTGCCTTGCCTCTAAAGTCAGTGGACAAATTTAAATGTCTTTGCTGTAGACTGACTACATTCATCACCAAGAGAATGTCTGTGCTCAAAAAGATTTTGTTTAGAAGACCTGTCAACACATATTATATAGTTTAAAAAACAAGGGGGGTGGGAGGAGTAGTTCTACTGTGGTCATTCTCACAGATGAGGACAACTTCCTTCATTCAGCTACAATCTTCACACCTTCAAAAACTTGTGACAAAAGAATTCCAGCTATTTTCTCATAATCTTAAAGAAACTGCAACTTAGTCCTGTAAGCAATTCTAAACATTTCTGATGCTTCTTGAAAGTGTTAGCAATACAGAGTGATACCATATACATACACGCACACATTTAATATCAAACAATACGAAATACATATCTATCTCTCTTGAGTAGAAACCACAAACTGCCAGATTCTGTGATTAATTTGTGCTCCTGAAGGTATTTTATTTGCAACTTGAATTAAGATGCAACCACATTTCTTGTGTCAAGTTAATAATTTCATTGCATTAACTCCACTGACACAAAATATAACATAGATATTTGTATGTTTTCAGTAAGTCTTGAAATGAAATTATAAATTTAAAAAGTGTGACTAAGAAAATATTTTAGGTTTATATATTTCAAATAAGGCTTTTACTATGAAGTGAATGAATCACACATTACAGTAAGACTTACTAAATAGGCTCATTTATCCAATCATTGCAACAATGAACTCTTGTCATTTGATCAACATACTCCAGCAACCAAATGACTGTTTATCTTTTTACTACTGCTTGGTCACCTATCCCCACATAGTATAGTAGTATAGGCTTTGGTGAAAAGAGCTGAAAACAAGAAAAATGTGAAACATAAGAATGAAAGATGAATAGAACCAAACTGCAACATAAAAACTCTGGGCTGGTGGGAGGGTCTGGGATGAGACACACAGAAGGACCACCAAAATAATGTAAAGAGAGATGGAAAGATGTTGATATTAAACATGAAGAAATACTAAAAACAACCAAACAAAAAATCCCCATGAAAACAAAAACCCCAAACCAAACAAACTCTTTCAAAGCAGAGTTAAGACAAACACAAAAGGCCAAAAAACTCTGTAGCAACTACAATTACATACCAAAGCAAATGAAGCAAAGCAACCCTACCCAAACAAATAAAAGATGTATCAAGGAACTTACTTGGGTTTAAACCAAGTCATAAAAGGAGACCCAGCTAGCATTAACCGCCACTAGATCTTGCTGGCCTGACACTTGTGCTAACATACACAAAAAAGGAACTAACACAAGGAAAAGCACAGGGACAGCAGTGACATGATGTCTTCCAGCTTCAAGTCATCATTTGCATATTAACTCAATCTCATTGCAGATACAACCAAGAGTCTTAAGCACATTTCCGCATACTATGACAATCAAAGCAATGAGCACAGAAACACAGCCAGATCTGATGCATCAGCTGAACACCAAAGACAAGCTGACAGACTAGTTTTCTTTCCCCAAGTGTGTTACTAATTAAATACACCACATAAGCCAGTGGGATAAGGAAGGACTCGTACTGAGTCAGACACTACCTGATGAAAGCTCTCACTTATTGCGGAAACAGAAATGTAGGTAACCATGAGGTATGGAATGGTAAAGGGAGGCGGATGAGAGCTGAAAGCACTGAGTAGTACTAAATCCTATCCCAGCCTCAATTACAGAGTTCCTGGGGGCTGATAGCAAAAATCACTAAAACTAAATGAAACATTTCACAGAAATCCAGTGGTTTTTCTTCATTTTCTAAGACTTCAGTTAGACACATCTCTGTATTTCTGCAAACACGATCTCAATACTCCCAGGTGCAATGGACAGCCATGGAAGCTATGGGTAAGATGAACTAGATTTTATAAAGATGCTTAAATACTGCATTCAGAAAAATCGGGTACTGTCCACCTCAGGTTGCATCCTTGAATTTAGCATACTTGTGATAATTCTGTCCTTAATCTAGATAGGTCAGAAACACCAGAATACTCTACCAGAGATAAAACACTTATCAACAGTCTCTGAACACTGAAACAATAGTTAATTTAGAATGCTGTAGTCAGAAATTGCATGACTGAAATTCACAACAGATTAAGACAATGGTATCATATATTGAGCAAATACAAACCGATTACTGTGGTGAGAAGCACAATAATGAAACCAGACTTCCCATGGCTTTGTGACTCATATTTGGATTACTGAAACGCTAGTAAAACCAGAACTCAAGGTAAAACAAGTCTCACAAAGAGACCTCTGATGTTTAGTAAGATTTGAGCCTATTCCACCTTTTGTCTGAGGAGTGTTATTAATGGCACATCTTTTCTATTGCTGAGGAATTTGTAACAGTCTTAATATTTGTTAAGAGTACCAAGTTATAGACAAAGCCAATCAGGAGACAAAAATATTGAGGACAAAGGAGAAGGAACAGACACCTAGTGCATAACTCTGTATGTTTGCTTCAGGAGTGTATCAGGATTGCTATGCTCCCACCCTCCTACATCTCAATTAAGGCTGCACCCTGATTACTGTGTTCAGTTTTGGGCCCCTCACTACAAAAAGGACATTGAATTACTCGAGCATGTCCAGAGAAGGGCGACAAAGGCGGTGAAGGGTCTGGAGCACATGTCGTACAAGGAGCGGCTGAGGGAACTGGGGTTGTTTAGTCTGGAGAAGAGGAGGCTGAGGGGAGACCTCATCACCCTCTACAACTACCTGAAAGGAGGTTGCAGAGAGCTGGGGATGAGTCTCTTTAACCAAGTAATGAGCGACAGGACAAGAGGGAATGGCCTCAAGTTGCACCAGGGAAGGTTTAGACTAGATATTAGGAAGTATTTATTTACAGAACGGGTTGTTAGGTGTTGGAATGGGCTGCCCAGGGAGGTGGTGGAGTCCCCATCCCTGGAGGTGTTTTAAGAGTAGGGTCGACATAGCGCTGAGGGATATGGTGTAGTTGAGAACTGTCAATGTTAGGTTAATGGTTGGACTGGATGATCTTCAAGGTCTTTTCCGACCTTGACGATTCTGTGAATCCTACCCCTTTACTTCATGCTGACACTCGTATAATTGCACAGTGAACTGGCCAAAGTCTAACCACATCAAAAATAAAATTATTTTTTAGTCAGAAAAACTCCCTGAACCATGAAGTCACACAAGAAAATTGGGCATCTGAGCAAGAGACAACTGGAACCTCTTGAAAGGGTAGAGTTGACAGCAATGACAAGCTAAATGAGCTTCAACTGATGCGAGACTATAAACACTACTCCTTGGAAGAGCAAGGTGAAGAATGTAACTGACAGAAATACCCCTGTTTTGATCCTAAGTAAATGGAGCCCATATACCTCTAAGATACAGAAGTTGCACTATGCATTATGCTTTCGAATGGGAAGATCATTAGGCCAGGCATCTCACTTCAGGAGCATTACCCATCTCCCCTGGTACTCAGGTTTTGTACCCGAGTACCTGCAGCACTCGAGGACCCCACCAGGGCTGACACACCGCTGTTCCACAGCGATGTCTTCCCCGCCTTTTGCCGCTACGCTCACCCACCATTTAAAGACTCAGGAAAGCAAAAGCTTCCCTCACCGCAAACCACGCAACCGCCGCTGTCACCCTCTGGCCCTACACCATGAGGTAACCGAGCTGTGGCAGGGCCACGTTACTTCTGCTGCGCAGTAACTTCACCGGGAGAGCCCTGCCTCCAGCGGCACCGCCACGCACGGCCGCCCCCCGCCCTTGGCTCGGCTGCGGAAGGGGGGACGCTGCCGGGGCGCCTCGGGGATACACGCCCCTGAGGGAAACCCGGGCGCCGCAGACAACCCGGGAGCCCGCTGGGGCACGTACGCCCGGCCCCGAGGGGGAAGAGCAACACCTCCCTCCGCCCCGGGGACCCCCGCCCGCCGGCTCCGCGCCGCGCGCGGAAACCGTTAACGGTGCCGGCCCCGCTACCCCCACCCGCCCGCGCGCCCCCCGCGCCGCAAACCGCCAGTGACGCGGCGGCGACGGGCAGGAGCGAAAGCCAATGGCGGCGGCTCGCCGCGCCGGAACCGGCGAATAGCGCCGGGCGCGGTGGGCGTGGCTTGGCCGGCCGGGCAGAGAGCGTTGGGGCTGTTGCGAACGATGAGGGAGCGTTCCGGGCAGCCCCGTCCCTCCGGCCTCGGGGCAGCGGCGGGGCGGGGGCGGCCGGCGGCCTTACCCGCGGCGGACATGGCGTGCTGGGGCGGCAGAGCGCGGCGGCGGCGGCGTCCTCGGGCGGGTGGGGCGGCGGAGCGAGCCGGGGCTCCGGCGCAGGCAGGTGTGGCCGGAATGCGGCGTTGGAAACGGAAGCGGCTTCTCCGACGTGAGCAACAAACTGTTTTGAAGCAGTGCGGCTGCGCGCTGGGCACGGGGGCGCGCCTGGCAAACGGGAGCGGGCGGCGGTGGTGCCGCCCTCTCCCTCAGCCGCCCGGCCGCGCCCCGGGCAGTCCCCTCGGCCACCGGCTCACGTTACGGAGCGATCTCGATGCTCCTCTTGGTTCTGTGGCACTGCCATGCGCCCTGCTAGCCGAGGCCTGGCTGAGGGCAGTGAATTCACTTCCCTGCAGGCTCCTCTGTCCCCAGGAGGATGGAGGGCTGCCGAGCCGCTCCCTGAGACTCCGTGGGAGGGCAAAGCCGTGGGTAACGTCAGGTCCGGCCTCCGTGGTTCTCAAACTGCAGAGCCTCTTGTGTGCCATCCACGGCCCCAGGTTTCAGCATACAATAATGTCTGGTTATCTTACCACACCATCAGATTCAGTTTTGGTTCTTTGCAAACCACTCATCATGGGAGAAATCCAGTTAAAATCCAGATACAGAGGAGTATCAACAGCTGCGAAAGGTTGTTCTCACTGAGCTGTATGTAGTCGGGTATCAGGGCTTCAGTTCATACAGGAATGCTGTGGGCCTTTGGCATTGACAAAATGTAGAAATTTCAGCCTCACCTACCTGTATTAACAATTTTATGGTTTTTGCCCAACTTCTTCATCTCTATACACCAACCTTCTTTTTTTAAATTCTGGGTTGGGGATAGGGGGCGTTGACAGGTCTAGGACACTCTGCCCAGACATCCCCTGGGTGTGCTCACACTCCCCCCTGGAGGCACAGGGACCTCTCTGGGGGAATATGTTTGGGGAGGGATTGAAAGAAGAGCCAGAATGGTGATGGGACCTGTTCTGCTCATGGCCTTGGGCAGTGAGATGCCCTACGACAGCCTGCAGGACCAAAGCACAGTTTAGCAGTGCCATGGAGATACTAAAGCAAGGCTACAGAAGGGCAGTCCCTGCAGCTCCGACCAAAAGCCCTACCAGGAGGTGAAAGAGATGTCTGGGAAGTGCTGTGCAAGGAGAGAGGATGGCTTGTATCTTTTATTGCATAACCTAATATCCCCCCACTAAAAGCTGGTCTGCACACCCACAAAGGAGCAAGGAGAGACAATGGTGGGGGGAAGTCCAATTCACACCATTCTGGCTACTCCCAGGGGCCATTATCCCATCAAAGGCCCTTCTCAACATGCCTGGAGGAGCCCAGGGGCACAGAGGCAGGCAGGAACTTGAAGTAAGGACTCAGAGAAGCAAACACCCTGACTGGGCCCCTCCCAGGGCTGCCCCAGCAGAGTCTCATGCCCAGTGTCCGGGCATGAAACCCATCAAATGAGTCAACACTAGAACATCCCTCAGACTAAGGGGATGTTGTTGCCTAGGGGTGTGGGGCACATTATGGGGGAAGAGCATTTCAGGCTTGCACAGGACTTACTGTGAGACATTTAGGAGAGGAACCAAAAGCAGGGAAAGGGATGGATGAACTGGGGAGGAACAAGTGTATTGTCATATTAAATTTATTTCTAGCTCTCTCCTGGGATGAGAGTTCTCTGTTCTATATACACGTGTGTATGGGGGTCTGAGTGCAGCAACGGGAGTCAGACCATGTGTTGGAGGGCCCGTGTGCCTGTGGGGCAAGTGTGGGTGTGCGAGTGAGCATGTGAGCACTAGTGAAGGTCAAGCTGGACTGTCCAGCTGGTAGGTGAAGTGAGCTGGGAGCCAGGGGTGTCTCTAAGGGTGAGACCATGGAACAGGTGGCTACTGGGGACCAGGGGAGTCCTAGCCAGCTGCTGGAGAGGCCATAGGGTCTGGGGGGTCTCAAGGGGTGAGGGAGGTGTGTGTGTGTCTAAGGGCAAGACCAAAGGGTGGTGGCTACTGGGGGATCGGGGTGCCCCGGCCAACACGGGGTCTGAGAGTGGTTCTGTGTCTCTAAGGATGCAGCCATGGAGGAGCTGACTGTTTGGGACCAGGGGAGTCCCAGACAGCTCTGCATATTTGTGGGGGGGTGGGCTGAGATGGTCTGTGCCAGCAACTGCAGAGGGGCTGCGGTCTCAGTGACTTATATATGCCAGCAACTGGGCAGACTGCGTCAATGCTTCCTTTATCACTTTCTGATCTTTAGCAGGTTTAAAAAGCCTTTTATCTCTTTGACATAGATAGCAAGGTGAAAGACCAGCATCTAGAAGCCCCATCTTGAACTGAATCAGTGCAGTACATCAGTTTCTTACACAAGTTTCTTCACCAAAACACATCAGAATTTTATGATGCTTTCCAGTTAAAGTACTGGGCTGAAAGAACATTGAGTAAGCTAAGAGTTTCATTTTCCCATAAAACTTGGGATGATGGGACAATGCCTGAGTAATAGGGAGCCTAGCCAATGATGCTGTATTCAAAATCAGCTTTCATCTTCGCTTTATTTTTTTCTGCAGAAACAGAGGAACATTTTTATGGTAGGGCAACATTTTGTATGGATGTGAGGAAGCAATCCCTGAAAAGAATGATTTGGGAAAAGGTAGGTCTTGGGAGGCCACAGGGGCTGAATGGGTACTGAGACACTGACCAGAGCAAGGGATAGGGGATACTGCTGACAGTGGAAAGGAAGTACTCAGGACAAGGATAAAGGAAACAGGTTGAAAAAGTTTGTTAGTTATCTGATTTCCATAGTCTTGTGGGGCAATGGTATTTGGAGGAGCTAAGAGAAGAAAGATTAAATTTAAAGTAGGGCTAAGAGGAGTTCAATCTTTCAATTTAGCAGAGCTAAATTACAAGGAATGATTTGATACAGTAGAGGCTGTAACACCTCTGTTGTGAGTTACAGCATACTGTTTTAGAAAGTTTTGTCTTGAAGATATAAAGTAGTAGACATTCCTCTATATTTCTATAAATGTTGTTTCAGTGGCTATCATCTAGAAGGCAGGATAGATTTGAAAATAAAATTGAAGGAAGTGGAGGTAGGCAGGAGGTTATTATAGGGAAAGCAGTCAGCCAATAGTTAATGCATTTGAATGCAGAATCATAGTTCCAGAAGTGAGAAAACCTGAGCTACAAAGAATTTCTTTTTCTTGGATCGGTTTGCACAGGAAATTTCCTTGAATTAATTTGTTGACCATCTTTCCTGGTACTCATGGTTATTGGATCCAATAAAATCAAAATATCAGTTTACCTACTTTATCTGTTTCCGTAATGTCTTCATTTTATGTTTGAAACTTGGCATTTTGTAGTGTTGGACATTTCAAATGACAAGTGAAGTTGTGGACTAACTCCAGTTACACACTGGTCTTCATAGATCCCAAAACTTGTTTTGTTCATTGACTTGCGGAAAGTTGTAGAAATAACAGCCTAAATTTACATTATCAGGATTTGCTTGATGGTTCAGCTGGCTTGGCAAAGTGAAATGCACAGAACCGGTGTCATGACCCGGACTGGGAGCCCAGAGAGTCACAGTGGTTCTGTGATCCTCTCGGGTTAAATCAAGGTGAAACGTGTCGCGGATGAAAGTATTGACATGGTAATGATTTAGTAGGAAATCTAGGTGTATTACTAACTAACAGCAATTTATTATTACAAAATAATTCAGAAATGCTGAAAGAAAGAAAAGCGACTTATTCTCAGATTCTGAAATTACAAGATTCACACTAACTTACTTGACGGTACCTTAATTTATACATATATACATGCACATACACAAACCGGACATACACATACACAGAAACAAAGGTGTTTGGATTCAGTAGAATGAACACAGAACGGACATACACACACAGAAACAAGGGTACGTACACACACAGAAACAAGGGTACGTACACACACACACCCCCCCCCAATAAACAGAGAAAGAACGGGTGAAAGAGAAGCTAGCTCAAAGAAAATTTCCTTCTTCTCGAGTTTAGAGCAAATACCCACAATGCCTTGGCATTCCTCAACGGGCGATAACTGAGACTCGAGCAGGTGGACTTCGCCCTGGCCTTCCGTCTGGAGCAGACGACACCTTAATGGTTTTGGTACCTGAGAGGTGTCCCAGCTCAGGGGAGATGCTGGTCACAGGCCTGCTGCGATCCAGGAGAGCTCAAAGGGTCTCCCTGGTGGTCGCAGTTTATAGGGTCCAAGATAATTGACTTTTGTCAAATACCTTCTGGTGCCTTCCAGCAGTTACACAAGAACTTGATGAATGTGCAACTCTGTTATTGTTCCCATTTGACCCCATCCCAGGCACAGGTGTGCCAGGCCTTTAGGAGATGATGGTCCGTTGTAGACGTTTCAGAGCAATCGGGAGGGGCAGGAGCCAGGTTTGTTAATGTTATCAGTCCTTATCTCCACAGATTGGTGTATAGCTCGGGGATGTGGGTGGAATTGCAGGTAGCACCAAGCAGCCCAACAAGGAGGGGTGGGGAGGGGTAAGAATTGCACCACCACAATCCACCCTGTGACTAAAGTCAATTCATCTTGTCCATAGAGTGGCAGTGTGGTTGCCTCTTGCCTCTATACCTATAAACAGAGGATGCCATAATCAATTACAATTGAAGGAAATTTTGTGTTTGATTAGCTTAAAAAAAAACCTATTATGGGATAGTATATACACACGGGGATACTTTTGTAACTGAGTAATCTGTTTAACCATCCTCCAAACCTTAATATACAATACGATTATGAGCAGTAAGCATATTAAAATTAGAATTAAGAAAATCATGACCAGGTGGAACATGGAATTAAACAGTCCTGTTGCGGTTGGTGACCATCCAAATAAGCTTTCCCACCATCGATGATCTTCATCCCTTTGACTCTCGTTATCACTTGATGTATTTCTTTTATGTCATGCTGGACCATGATAAGAGTCTTTTGTCCAGGTTTTAAAGGGTAGGCACAATTCTGCAGAGACTCTCATATTAAAGACGAGGATTGTTTTCACAGTGCTACTGGTGGGCTTGCTGGATGTGGTGTTTGTTTCCACGATGTCATTGATGGAGTTGGTTATTTCTGAAAAGGACAGAAAAGAGAACATTCGGGGGGGGGGGGGGGGGGGGGGGGCGGGGGGGAGGGAAGGCTGAACAGGTTACCCCTTAGGATGCTGGATAAATCCATCTAGTACTGATTTTATGTTTTATTCCATTATTATCAATAGCATCCCATGCTAGAAATCCTTGTGGCTTGACCAGGGTTACTGGTATTGTTCCTACAGATGGTATTTTTGCCATCAGGGCTGTCCTGCTTTCATTGAGGACCAGGTGTGCTCATTGTTTAGGGTTTTTTCTGAAGAAGGTGTTAAGAAGGCTCGAGTAATTGGACTTCCATAGGGACCATACCTATTACTTAACTTCTGTAAAATTTCAGAAAGACGTCTGTCCCATTGTTCTTCATGTGGTTTAAGATATTTTTTCAACAGTCCATTGGCTCGTTCAACTATACCATTAGATTGTGGGTAATAAGGTGTGTGAAATACCCAATTTCTTTCTTTTTGCTTTGCCCATTCTTGTACTTCTTTACTAGTAAAGTGTGAGCCATTGTCACTCTGGATAGAGTCAGGGAGAGGTAAAATTGAGAACCATGAGGAAAGGCCTCGGATAGTATTCTGTCCATTAGCCTTTTGGCACTTGGTAGTTGTAAGGAGTCCAGATATTATCTCTACACCTGTTAAAATATATTTGTACCCAGCAGAGGATTTTAAAGGACCAATGTAATCAATTTGCCAAGTAGACCACAAAGTTTTCCCCTCTTTAATGTGTAAAGGTGATGCTTTGGCAGGATGGTCCATCTGCAATTTTAATTTACACTGGGGGCACTCAGTGAGGATGGTTTCACATGTTTTTCTACTGAGGGGCCATCCTCGGCTTAGAGCTGAAAAGTTCAAAAAAAGCAAAAAGCTGCTTCTCGACCCGTGTGGCCTAATTTTTGATGTAACCATTCTCCCAGTCGATACCATGTGGGGTTTGAGGAATTTTCAGTGTCTATTTTCCTAATTTTTGTCAATTCATCCACCCTTTGGTTCCAATTTGTAGCTGGTTTATTGTCGTTAGCATGAGCTTTTACCCATCCTATTTGGAATAGCATTTTTCTGGCCATGGTTAATAGTAATTGCCAGTCTTCAGTTCTCCAGATTGGTGATTTATCTATCTCCCAGTTTAGGGCTTCCCATTGACAAAGCTACTGTGTGGCACCTGCCCAGACAGCATAAGAGTCTACATAAATGGTTTTTGCTTCATTTTGTGCTGCCAAAACAACGGCTCTTAACTCTCCTACTTGAGCACTGCTTTCACCCTCTTCAATAACTTGTTTGCCTGTTTTGATTTCTAATGCAACAGCTTTATATTGCCATTTACTATCCACTCTGCTGAGGCATCGGAAAACCAGACACCCTCGGTTGGTGAATCTTCAGTGAAGGGAGGTGCATCTAAAATTGGTGAAGGTTTGGTTGTTGTAATGCTAGGGGGTCAGTATTAATAGGCATTTGTAATTTAGAAACTTTTGTGTGTCCTTCACTTAATTGCATTTCATCTGCCACACCCACTAGATAGGCATACCATTTCCTAATTGTAGGTTTTTGTGCAATTCCCTCTGGGGGAGCAGTCCCTTTTAGGACTGTGTTTAATAAATTAAAGGGACCTCTGGTCTGAACAGCTTGTTCTTGACGTATTTTCTCAACTTGTTTAACTCATGGACTAAAGACAAAAGACCCTTTTCCCACTCTGAATATCTTTGTTCTGTCTCTTTAAATGCAGTTATGCTAAACAGTAAAGGTCTCTTTGGCCCGTCAGGGCCGATTTGAAATAAGTTACAATAAGTACCATGTTCTGCAAAACCCCATTCTGCTATAATAGAGGCACGAGGATGAACAGGTCCTAGGGACTGATATGTTCTTAACTTCAGTATTAGAGTTTTAATTGCTTCTTCATGTTCTGAATCCCATCTCCACGATTTTCCTTTTTGTAAAAGTGAATACAGTGGACAGGCAATGATGGAGAATCCAGGGACATGTTTTCTCCAATATCCTAAAGTGCCCATTAGCTGTTGTAATTCTTTTCTAGATTGGGGCATTTCTGATTGTTCTATTTTATTTAGAGTATCTGGTGGGATTGCTGCACTTCCAGCAGTCCACCAAGTGCCCAGGAATTTCACTTTTTTACTTGGTCCCTGACATTTTTCATGTGGAATTTCAATTTTTGCCTCATGCAATGCTTGCCAAACTGTTGCTGCCACTTCTCCCACCTTTTTCAGGAGAGGTTCCTCCAATTAGAATATCGTCTATATACTGATATAGTTTTACCTCTTCAGGAAGTGAAACTGTCTGTAAAAGTTCAGCAAGTGCAGCATGAGCAATTGTGGGTGAGTGTTTATATCCCTGTGGGAGTCTGTTAAAGGTATATTGGATACTCTCCCATGTGAACGCAAATTTTTCTTTATCTTCTTCCCTTAAAGGGACCATGAAAAACATGTCTTTTATATCTAGCACTGCCATCCAAGCATGTGCGTGGCTTGCAGTGTAGCCATTAAAGTTGCAATGTTGGGGACTGCCACTGACAAGGGGGTTATTAGCATTTAAACGCTGATAATCAACTGTTAAACGCCACCTCCCGTCTGGTTTAGGACTGGCCAAACAGGAGAATTGTATGGGGAGTGAGTTCGGGAAATAGTCTGTCATTTTTCTAAGTCTGCAATTACTTTAGAAATTCCAGTTCGTGCTGTAGCAGAAATTGAATACTGTGGGACATTAGTAATTTTTGATTCGGGAAGTGCTGGAGCTGCACGGAGTACACGCACTGTGGCAGTTTGTTGATTTTTATTAGGGTTAGGGCTGGCAATTGAACCAAAAGTCCACAGACTACCGTCTGGCAAACGCCAGGTCCGGCCATTCAGTGCGTCAAAACCCAGGATATTTTCATAATGCTCCTTGATCACAAAGCGAAGAGATGTTATACGTTTTTCGCTAGGGAGCTGTAAATTAACTTTTGGTGTCTGGCACGCAGCGTTAGTTCCTGTAACTCCGGTAATTTTAACCTTTAGCCAGCCAGGTCGTATGCCTAGCTTATCGGCATCTCGCTGGGTAATTATTGAAATTTGTGCACCAGTATCAATTAAAAATTTTATCAAGTGTTGTTGAGGACCAACTGGAATTAAAATGTAAGGGCCGTTCTCATTTATCCACTGATAAGCTTTTACTTGCCGGACTGGCAGGCCCAGTTGCCATCCGGACCTTATGTGTTTTTTGATCTTGTGCTTTGCAACTGATCCTCTTGAGGGAGGAAAGGGTTATCTTTTTTTTTTTCCTGGGGGCTGGCAATGGGGGAGTTGGAGCATTTGAAGTGATACATTTTTGAAACGCCTGAATTAGACTCAGAATGATGGTAGGCTGTCTCTGAATCGAGGCTCTAGGAATTCCTAGTGACAATGCTTGCTTCCATAGTTCATTTCTCCACTCCTGACCCCTAGATTGGCAGTCAGAAGGTTTTTGTTCCTGAGAATTATTTTGATGCAATTGTTTAATTTGCCTAACAGTGTGACCTATATTTTTTTGTTTCATTGGGAATTTCATTCCATCCCATTTCTCAGGCATGATTTATAGTTTCATGCACTAATGTTGCCCAAGTGGGTAATACTCTTGGTTCTAATTCTCCTTCCTCACTATTTCCAACAGTTCATGTTAGATTTACCAATTCGTTATAATTTAAGTCTCTCTGGATCTCATCCCATTTTGCAATGAGAAAAGGTTTGAGCATGGCAGGGGCTCCTTTTATCAGTAGTTTGAGTATAGCAGGAGCTACAGTTGCCGGAAGAGCAATATCAGTAGGATTACGCTGATGCATGGCTTGAATACAGGCAGCTTTTGTAAAAGCTGTGGAGAGGTGATTTAGAGATTTGATAGGTATTAACAGAGGTTCTCCTCTCTCAAAGGCATCAATGCCACCAGCCCAATATGCCACTCTGCTTGTTAGTGAGTGGGAGTCATTCAGGGCTTTGGGACCAGCATCCAAAAAGACACCAGGACCCCAATAACCACTGGCTTCATCGCCATCTAGTAAAATTCTATCTCCCCGGTTTAGAGACACTCTCCATAGGTATTCAGTTTCAGTTTCTCCAGGCTTATGGTCTTAACAATCTTGTGAACTGGCTATTTGAATTGGATCAAAAGGGGTTGTTTTGATGTGACTTCTCACACCAGCCCAAGGTCCTGTTGTTTCTTCTGTTTTAATAATTGGTCTGATTGCAAGTGGGGGAGACTCAGGCAGCTGAAAATAATTATTTTTGTCTGAGTTGTCATTACGTGTATTGCTCCAAATGTTACCATCCCAGTCTTCAGGGGACACAATTAATTTTCTGATCTGAACAATATCAGGGGGTTTCGGAGACTGCATTAGCATCATTTCAATGTGTTCCCCCAGTTTTTGTTGTTCCAATTGGAATTCCTTAAATTGCTGTTGCAGCTGCTCTATTTTAATCGGTAACAGCAGATTGGTGGATTTGTGCCCTGTAATCTCATCTTGTAAATTTTGTATTTTATGATTAACCTTCTCTCATTCATTACAGGCAGCTTCCAGGCATACTCCCCACATTTTACAAATCATACCTTTATTTTTTCCAAATTTAGTTGCACCTCTAGCATTAATTAACTGTTTTTCTACCTCTTCCCAGTTGTACCAATTATTATAAGCCCAATCCTCTGGGAAGGTGGGATTTGGTTGGATACCGTGTTTTTGTAAATATTGGGTGATTTTGCTTGCCATCCTGACGACTACGCCAATTTGTCACAGATGAAAGTATTGACATGGTAATGATTTAGTAGGAAATCTAGGTGTATTACTAACTAACAGCAATTTATTATTACAAAATAATTCAGAAATGCTGAAAGAAAGAAAAGCGACTTATTCTCAGATTCTGAAATTACAAGATTCACACTAACTTACTTGACGGTACCTTAATTTATACATATATACATGCACATACACAAACCGGACATACACATACACAGAAACAAAGGTGTTTGGATTCAGCAGAATGAACACAGAACGGACATACACACACAGAAACAAGGGTACGTACACACACATACCCACCCCAATAAACAGAGAAAGAACGGGTGAAAGAGAAGCTAGCTCAAAGAAAATTTCCCTCTTGAGTTTAGAGCAAATACTCACAATGCCTTTGCATTCCTCAACGGGCGATAACTGAGACTCGAGCAGGTGGACTTCGCCCTGGCCTTCCGTCTGGAGCAGACGACACCTTAAGAGTTTTGGTACCTGAGAGGCATCCCAGCTCAGGGGAGATGCTGGTCACAGGCCTGCTGCGATCCAGGAGAGCTCAAAGGGTCTCCCTGGTGGTCGCAGTTTATAGGGTCCAAGACAATTGACTTTTGTCAAATACCTTCTGGTGCCTTCCAGCAGTTACACAAGAATTTGATGAATGTGCAACTCTGTTATTGTTCCCTGTGGGAGTGTCAGCTCTGTGCAGTTGTGGGAGATTCAATATGTTAAAAGTTAAATCATGTGTTACTGGTAAATGATTAAGAGGCAAGTTGGCATTGACCTGTCAGCCCTGCACAGCTGTGGGAGATTCAATACTTAAGAGCCAAATAGACATTGGCTGGTGAGCTCAGTTTGGGGAGCTTAGTGAAGGTGGAGAGCTCCACCCAGAAGAACTCTGCTTGGAGAGCCAGGCAGGAGTTCTGTTCTGCGCTGGCTTGGAGAAGCACCATTTTTACTTTGCGCCGGCTTGGAGAAGCAGCAAGGTTTGGAGCAGAAACAGGCCTTCGAAGAGAGATACCAGGCTGTGCTAGGTGGTGAAGAAAATGGCAGCACCAAGACTGCCTGTGTGGTATGGAACTGTTTGTGGGAAGAGTGTTGATGACTGTCTAGCTGCTGATTTGCTTATCATGAAGTAAGAGCTAAAGAAGTGAGAGCATAAGTATGTACCATTTTAATAATAAAGGATTTTCCATCTGCACTTTAATGGAGAGTCTGTGTCTCAGGTGCCACAGTTCCCATTTGACCACATCCCAGGCTCAGGTGTGCTAGGCCATTAGGAGATGATGGGCTGTTATAACTGTTTCCGAGCAATTGGGAGGGGCAGGACCCAGGCTCGTTAACATTATCAGTCCTCATCTCCACAGATTGGTGTATAGCTCGGGGATGTAGGTGGAATTGCAGGTAGCACCAAGCAGCCCAACAAGGAGGGGTGGGGAGGGGTAAGAATTGCACACCACAAAATGACACCAAAGGACCAGTTAAAATGTTTTACTTGTGGTAGAAACAACTTAAACTTGGAAAAGGATAATATGTAATGTGATGTCTTATAAATCTATAAGAAAGAAAGGAAAGGAAAGAAAAAGAGAGAGAGTCAAAGAAATCAGGTCACTACCCCTGCATCCAGCAATGTCTCAGGTCTGGTAATCTTGGGTGGTGGGTGCACACACAGCAGTTTTCTGTTGCCTTTTAAGTTCATTTTATCAGCTGATTAGCATACTGGACAAAGAGAGGCAGGTATTCCACAAGCTCATTTCCATGAGAGACGAAGAAAAAGGTTGAGCATGGTTCTGCACATACATTGAGGCGGCATGGGGTGCACCAACCCTCTTGTCCAATTGACTCGGTGGTCATGCTCACCCTGCCGGCTTTACTTCTACCCCAGTTCTCACAGATTTTTACTGACTTCATGCTGCTTGAGCAATCATCTGGCTTCTGGGGCAGCAATGTCACCTCTTTGGGCTTATGCAATGGAGCCAGTGATTAGTGGTCCTTGTGCTTGATGAGAAACATTTGATTTCACTCAGTCCACGTTTCCCTCCTTTGAGGTTTATCTAAGGAGTTTGACAATGCCACTGCAAGGGAGCGGGGAGTGCATCCTTCGATACTTCCTTGGGTGACATTCCTTAGATTAGTCCAGTTTGTCCTTGAGGTTTTCTGTGTCGATGAATGTTTGGGGCATTACTTCCTTCAGTTCCTTACAACCGGATCACAGCATTAGGATAATATGGTTTGGCATCAGTACTTAGAGGGTATGGTCTATACTTCATTCACTTTGCTTTGGGCAGCTCTTAGATTATCTAACAAACCCAAGAAAACAGTGAAAGTGTGAAGCCCAATTTAAAGGATTCATTTTTGAGGCTCTACCATTCTTAAATGGTCATAAACCCATTTATTTTCATTACCCATAATGAAGAAACTATGTAAGGGGCGTCTGCTGCTGAGTAGGCCTTTAATGCATGCCAAAAGCAGGTACATTTTAGAAGGAGAACATTAAAGGATGAACACTAAATACTAGTAATAATGTAATAGCCCTGTGCCAGCTTTTTAAATATATAAATAAACTTGACCACTTAGGAACTGAATGCCATGTTCCTACAGATTTTGAATGTCTTTTACTCATAAAAATGTTTTTATCTGATGATTTATTTTTTCAGCTTTGGAGGCTTGTAATAGAACTAAGCCACCTGACCTAGATTCAGTGTGACTCATTAAGAGACTGGCCAAGCCACAGGTTCAGTCATGTTACTTAATTTTATCAGTCTCAGTGAAAACCATAGTGTGAATTTCCACAGGAAATTCACTGGATGATTGCTTATTTTGTAGACATGTGTTTTTTGAGTGCTATAAAAAGAAAGCAGCCTAACGCTAAATCAAAACTATCACAAAACCATTATTAGAGGGCAAGGCTTCTCTTATTTGTTCAGGTGCCATTACCAAAAAGGCTTATTTTTCTGCCTGAGTACCTCACTGCTAGGTGTGGGCAATGTTGCTGTAATACGGATGAACAGTCTGAATTAACCTATGAGTTGATCAAGAAATGGCATTTCCTTGGCCTTTGTTATTCTTCTTTTCAGACTGAGGGAGCAGTTCCTGCCTCTCCTCTCACCCTAACCAAAGATGCCAGTGAACTGAAAAGGGAGATGTAGGGGCAGTTATTTCCTCACAGAAATGGCTTATGGTTTGCAGCATTTTTCTGAAATCGCAATAGTATTTGTGTCAGAGCTTGATAATCTTCTGTTAAAAAAATAAAAACAAAACTGACAGCTACCTATTTAGAGTCAAACTGCACAAAAGCTACCACTCCTATCCATGACACTGTCAGTGCCATCACTGTTTTGCTCAAGTTTTTAATTTACCTTCTAAGAAAACAGTAAATTTCACTGAGAATGTCGACATCTGTTATAAGATAAATTTCTCTTAACATTCAGAGTGGCTTTCTGATTTTCCAACTCTGGGGAAGTTTAAATGGCAATGCAAGTGAATCTAGTGGGAAAGCCTGTATTTAGCTGCTTACCTGTTGTCCTGACCTTGAGCCTATGTTGGAGGATATGGATTCCTTACAAATACTTTTCTTCAGTTTTCTCTTTGGGGAGTACAGATGATATAATGTAAAACCTCTTCCATTCATACTGAAGTAATTAAAGACAGACATCTTCAGTCAGCAGAACTGGATAACTTGCATTCAAGAAGTTAGAAGAACCCATTGAAGGATTCTTAGAACCAATAATGTTGGGCACTAGAAGAGTTTCAGGGGGATGCTAATGTGCCAATAGTTAAAAAGGCAGGGTGGGCCAGTTGCCAGGAGAAGATGGGCGGCTGCAATCTGGTGATCGGACCCATATCTGGGAAGGATCCTTGAATCCCAGACAGTATCTGTGTTGCACAGACATGACCAGCAGCGCTCCCAAGATCGGGCACTAACAGTATTTGCAATGAATGCTTGCGCTAGTCCCCTCTCTGAAATGGGATTTCTGTTGTGGATCAGTGCCTCTCTATTTCCAATAAAAGCTCTGGCAAGAGATGGAGATTAAGACATGCGTCCTGCTTGCTGGCTCAAGGAGGACCCCACCAGGTTGTGTGTGTGGCCTGAGGTGCCAAGTCTCTGAGAACACTATAGGAAGAGTGTATAGGAAGAGCATATAGGAAGATTTGTTGGGTGGGGGTTAATTCCACCCTGGGGAGAAGGTGCCAAAATTTTCAATGTGGCATCTAAGTTTTAACACCCATGTGCTTAATTATCCTCCAAACCCCCCCCCCCAAACATGTAACTCTTCCCATGCATGGTTATATACATTCCTTATATATATCTACACAGCATGGTGGGATGCTTTGTTGAGAAGCAGGATAGTACAACCTGAGAAAAGCTTGTATACGCAGTGATACTATTTACAGTATTGAGTTTATATTATCACTGGACGGGCCTGACTGTTGTATGCCACATACACATACCAAAGGTACACACTGAAGCCTGGATTTTACAGACTTACAAAAGTCACTGACTTCACATATGTTGTAAATAGTTCAATGATTTCACCTTGTATATATAAAAAAACTCTGGGTATGTTTTATGTAGTCTAATGTTTAATCTTCTGTTCCACTGAGCATGAAAAAAATATACAGGCGTACAGTGGGCAGATGAAAACCAGCTTGTGCCTGCCTCTACTGGCTAAACTCTTCCCACCTATGTTGCTTATCTGTATTTCTGGATTGGGGAAGGCACACAATGCAACAGGTAGTAATCTACATAATCATTAACTGCTTGACCATCTGGTTAAAACACGTTATGCAAACTGATCCCTACTTGGAGACTACTCTAAGACCACACCCACTGGGGCAATCCTCCTATCCTTGCAAAGCATGATTGCAGACAGCCAACAGCATTCCCCAAAGCTGATTTTTTCCACATGCTCTAAGGCACCAGACCTGCGCATTTCAGGTTTGTTTTTTTTCCATTTGCATTTTAAAAATACCAAGTACAGGGTTGCAAAGCTACTGACAAAATGACAGCTGAAACCAAAGGTTTATGATGTGCAATCTTCCCCTCCCCTTTTCCTGCCATTTTCAAAGAGATGGTAGGGGCTATCATTTAAACACTTAGCTTCCATGTCCTGACTTCTCAACCTCCTGATAACCAAATCATTTTAAAACAAAGTAGTGTTTGTACTTCTAAGTTTGTGTTCATAATTTATGGCCTGCCTTTTGCCCATGGCTTGCTTTATCTGGTAAGGTTCAGTCACTGGAGTGTCTTGGGTCTGAAGCATTGCAATTCGTTTTGTTTTCAAGCTGAAAATAAAGTAGTGGTCTTTCCACTATTTTTCATCCCAGCTTCCTTTCTCTTACCTTCTTCTTGCCTGTCAAAGACATGGGGCAAATTCAGCAGTCTTTATATTCTGGCACAATTGTACTTGTGGGTAAAATTCCACTTAAAGTTAATGACAGTTTGGATACAGATTTCCCCTTACTCAGTTGTTTGTTAAAAAAGTTAAGTTGAAGAGAAAACACAATTAAATGGTTTGAAATGTGTAATGCGCTGAGACTTACCTTGTAGCCTGCACATGTCATTACAAGAAAGTAAAGAGAAGGTGTGATTTAATTGCAGTCACGTTTATTTGCAGTTTCTATACACACTTTCTAGGTAATCAAACTTTTCCGACACATTTTTTGAGAGGGGTTCACAATGAAACTGTCACCGTTTTTACTAAAAATAAATACAAGACTTAAAGTGTTGCACAGCTCTAAAATATACAAAGGCTTGGATTTAATGTAAACTTTGAAAACATTTTACAAAAGAAACCATCTTTGCAACAATTTAAAAAGTTTGTATTTACAAATATTACAAAAATACAAAATGGATGCAAGTCCATAAACCATTGTCTTTTCTGCCAGCATGAACTGGTGCTAGTACCAAAATAGTTACACTGTAACCTTCTTATTTTTTTTTTTTTAATTCTTTAAGTCATAACCTACAGTATTTCTCTATCTGCCACCATTGCAGCAAATGCACTCAATCACTGACCTTTGGCAAAAGCAAACATATGCTTTATTTGCTACAACTATTCCATGTCCTCTCTGCTGCCATAACAACAAAAAAGAAAAAAAAAAAAGGGGGGAAAAATGTTATTTTTCAGAACACACAGCTGTATAATTTCAGAAATCATTTCCATAACATCAGTGCAAACAACAGAACAGTAGGTTGAAATGACGGTTCAGCGGTTACCTGATGCATGTGCTGTACCCTGTCTCAAGAGGTGAGTGATGTTCCCTTTGCTCTACAGCTTGTCCTCTGGTGCCTTAATGGCATGCCTGCAACGCTACAGGGGTCCCCGCCATTCATCTTCCTCTGCCTCCCACGTTTGTTATGAACTCTTTTCTTCATAGTGGATTTAGAATTTCTCTCTATTTGGGTTTCAATCTGCTAAATATAAACTAGGAAATTAAACAAAAGAAGTAAGACTATATTTTAATGGGATTGTTCTGTGGCCATTTTGTACATGAAGTATTGCCTCACCATTCCAGTAAAAAAAAATTTTTTAGTGTATATCTATTTATTTATGGTCTCTACAAAATTACTGATTGGTAATAAAAAGTGATATTATCAAAGACAATTCAGCTGTATTCTCTTTACAGTTTTGAATGACTATTTAACTCAGGACTATTAAACGTGTTGTAAAAGTGCTCCTGGTAAAATTTTTAAGGAAAATGACCAAAGATACAAACTAAAGATTTTCTGCCCAATATCTAAACTTCCTTTACTCATGTTCTCCAGAAAGCAGTTTGTTATACACTAAACGTTTCCTCTTAAAACATTCTCATTCACTTCACTTGTGTTCAGACTTATTTTCTTAACTAAACTACTAATGTGATTAGCCTTTTGTTTCCAAAACCTTGCTCCCATTACCTTTTTGAAAATATTTTAGACTTTTAGATCATTTAGACTTCTCAATTTTGCAGCCCTTCAGCTGATGGACCATCCCTCTTCCCAATGCACGTACCACATGCACAGCGACCGCCTTGCACACCGAATGCAACCAGGCTACACAGGAGGATGGTAGGAAACACTGAATTATATTTCTTGCGGCAAGCACTAGACAAAATCAGATGTGAACCTTATGGGGAATAACGTTCCGGATTTGTTAAACCATTCCGACTTGCTCAGACTCTTTAAAATTGTAACAGTTTTAGGTAGAACCTTCCTCTTTAAAACATGCTCT
This sequence comes from Strix uralensis, assembly GCF_047716275.1. Taxonomy (NCBI): domain Eukaryota; kingdom Metazoa; phylum Chordata; class Aves; order Strigiformes; family Strigidae; genus Strix; species Strix uralensis. Next base: position 52,016,912 of record NC_133973.1, read on the forward strand.
TCCTTTTTTAAAAAAAACTCTCAGCTTTATGCATTACATGATTAAAAGCAAAAAAAGGGTAAAAACCGATTTCACACATCCCGCTTCCCTATCATTTACTTATGCTTAAAGCCACCTTTTATTTGATTTCTTTAGTTCCAAAGTACGCTCTTTCTGCCACCCTACTCGACTTGTCCTACTGCACACCACATTCCTCCTCGCACTATTTTCTCTGCACTAACCTCTCCTCTATTCCAAACCATACCCTACAGCAACCAACACCAACTGCATCAATTTTGGACAAAGAGGGCCTTGTTCTCTGAGTAGCACACATGGGGCTACATCAACGGAAACCGTGGTGGCCCAAAGGAGAATCAAGCCTGTTGGTTTTATTCTGTTTAAAAATTAAAAGTATAAAGCGACTCACGGGTTAAGTTTTACAAGTACATGTTCTTGCACTTTTAAGACGAGAAAATTCAAGTAACTTCAAGTAATTCAGCTTTTATTTCCCTGCCTTCATTTATATCAAAGCAGCTGCTTTGATTTGTCTCCTTTCCCACCCCACCCCAGTCCCCCACCCTGTTCTGCGTTTCTGGTAAACCCAGACAAGATCCCAACTGTACGTGGCTGGCACAATGAACCAGAGCTTTCCCCTTCCCAGCTCAGCAATGAATATAAATAATGCATACACATACCTATTTCCCAGCTACGTTTTCACAGTGTCATTTTTGTAAATATTTAGGTAGCATGAATCTCATCAGCACAAAGAGAAAGCTTCACTGAAAACTCATCGCAGATATTTACTGATAAATTGAAAGCGCTTCTGCATGCTTATAATTTATTTGTTTCCTTTACGAACCAGAAACTAATTGTGTTTAAAGATTATAGTTACCAGGTTATGACCGTGTTATGTATCCCAATAGCCTAATAGGAATATGAAAGTTAAGTACTATGTCTTCTCTCATCTATCCTCTCTGAAGCTATCCCTGCAAGAATAAAGGCCCAGGGGAGGCTGTGGGATGGGACCCTTTGGGGCTTTGCATCAGACACAACTGTTCTGTCGGAAACATGCTCGCCTTCCCCACCAATCCTCACAGAAACCCTCCCAGCTGCGCTTTCCAGTTAGCTTCTTCAGAGCTGCCTTAGACAGACAAATGGTTACTTTAATCCCGTTGCCGTCAGCCTTTCCATTTCCTTAGCTAAGGCAGAGAATTCCTCCTTTCCACCGCTCAATGTTGTCCTCCAGGTTTGTCGCACTGAAAGTGGTTATCGGTGGCCATATGAATTTTTTATGTTTGATATGAAAATGGTATTCACAGAATACAGTTATTACATTTGACTTCTTTTGTCTTCTATAAACAAAGTTGTTATGCAGTAAATTGTTTGCCACATCCACTTTTTGATAATTCTATTTACAAATTTTTATCAAAAATATGGTATTTACATATGTTTTGTTCATTTCTTCTAAATTTTGTTTCAGCTCATTTTAGTGTAGAAAAATACCAATCCTCAAGAGCTTTTTTTTTTTTTTTAATTTTTCTCCCTAAGGAAGCACTCCAGTGAGGGATTTGTTTCTAGATGGGCAGCTTCTGGAAAAAAAACAAACCCAAAGTCACTTTTAACCCTATGGAAAGTGTATAGCCTTGAGATCTACAGTGACAACGGAAATGAGAATGGGATAAACTGAATGAAGTCAAAAGAAAACAGAACAGACATAGAGTATCTTCCTCCTTTTAGAAAATGTAATGTAATAAATAGCTACAGCTGTAGTCCTGTTTCCCCAGCATCTTACAAACACAAACACATTTAAGCATCGATATTGCCCTGCAACTTTTTTCTTTTTTTTTTTTTTTTTTGACTGCTACAGCATTGGCCTCTTATATTCACATCCTTACAGAGCCCGAGTGGTGCCAGCAACCTGGCTCTGGTGCCCGCACAGCCTATGTTGAGCTCTGAGAAGACCGATCGTCATGAGGGCTGCCGTCTGAGTTCTCTGTCTCTCCCTCGGAGATGGCCTGCATCGGCGTGTTATACAGCCTGCACCGCACGCTATACCGGCTGCTGCTGGCTGCCGGAGGCGCCCGTGAGCGCCCCACTCTCGAAGATGCTGACATGGGAAAATTCTTGGAGGAGAATCCTTCTGCGTTAACCCTGGGGGAGCAGGGGGAGAGTGGGGACAATGCATCAGGGCTCGCCGCTGGGGAAGACTCCTCCAGGCTTTGTGGGGCATCTGCTGTCAGCTCACCAGGGGACTTGGGCAAAATAGGACTTTTCAGAATTTCTGTGGCAGACATCCTGTAGCTGGAATCAGATCGGCTGCCCTTTTTAAGGAGCAGTAGTTTAAACTCCTCATTGGATGTGTTGGATTTTTTGGCATTCCTGTATATAAGCCCAGGGGACCTCTGACTGCTAATGGGAGTGCCCACGCTGCTGGCTGGTGGCACATTGCTGGCGGGCAGTGTGCTGCTGGCAGGTGTCTGGCTGTTGGTCCCAGATGATGCTCTCAATCTGTTTCTTACAGAAAGGTCTCCAGAATCCTTTCTCCCAAGAACTTTCCTTTTTGATCTGTGAAAACACAAAGGAACACTCTTTCATACATTATCTTTATAGAATAACACTTAATGCTGGTCTGGAGTTTCACAGATTGACTGTGCTTTCATATTAGCTACAGTTCTCATAATCCTCCTGTCAAATATCAGAGGCTAGCAGTGGCTGATGCACTTTAAGCCACGATAGCTCTTGTGCAATGAATGAGGCACTGAGCCACAGAGTACCTCTCAACATCACCTAGCTCTTCTAAAACAACATATGCGCAGCCAGTTCTTTATAAAGGTGACAATTCATACAGAGTCTAAGGTAATAGTAATACTCAGTGTACCCTATTTAATATCAGAAATCTGTAATTTCAGTTGTGATGGCAAATTTCAGCTGCATACAAAATACTCTAAAATTGAAGAGGTGCCTTCTCATCATTCTTGCTAGAACAACTCACCAGAATAGAGCTGGAAGGCAGAAATCAGGAACCACCGCAGGTAGTTTTCTTTGGAGACACGTATGTTTGTTAGAGAGAACGGCCTGAGGTTATTATCTGTAAAGCACCCTACACATGCCATGAAGATACTCAAAGTGCACACCAGACCATAGGAAAGCATCTTTTAAAAGCTGCCTTTTAGAAGACTAATCTCAATAAATTAAAGAAGGTAGTTTCAGGACAAGACCTAACCATTGAATAACCATCCTGCAGCTATTGTTAGTGGGTGCCTGTGCAGGGCTGCATGTTACCATTTCCTGTTGCTGCAAGGTTAGGTCACCTGTGAATGACTGCAAACAGATCCTCAGTAGTGCGGGGTTTGTTTGGAGACACAAAGACATCCTCAGCATCAGCCTGTGACTCCTCACTCAGCGGAGACATGATGGACTCGTCGCTTGGAGATGACTCTTAAACAAGGAAAGAGGTCACACTATGAGTTAGACCCCACTGCGCTTTGCAACAGCACCGCCAATGTGAGGCACCATCTCAGTTCACAACCGCTGATACCGCCATACAGACTTTATCCTCTATTTGTATATATTGCATGATGGAGCCCATAAAGGGGGCACCACTAGGGGCCGAAACTGGAATCTCCCATTTACTGTACAGCTGTGATAACAAGGCTCCTCTGTACCCAGGGTTAGTGCTCCTCCCTTTTCTCTTTTCATATGAAATAAGTATCAGAGAGATATGCTCTGAATACACTGAAAAAGTGTAAAATATCTTTGAGTTGGCTGGTCAGCTAACACATCAGGGGCATCTATGCTTAAACCTACAGAAGCAAACCGATCTGCAACTCCAGCCTCCTTTTTGACTCCGCTCCCAGTCATGTCCAAAGCCACATGATTGGATATAACACAGCAAGAGTTCATAACTGACCTTTCAGCGAAGGCTCATCCACACTGCCCGCTGTCTCATCGGCCCTGCCATCATCAGAGGCACTTTTGGTTGGGATACCTGATGCGATATCATTTTCCTGCTTGCCACTCACTTCGCTGAGTGAATTCGCTGCTGCCATCTCTGTTTCGTAGCTGATATTCCCAGGCACATGGTGGTTTACATTGGGTTGGTGCTTAAGCTGATCACTGACAGCCACTCCCTCGGCCTGAGCTGGGCTTTCGCCTGCAGGCCCAGCTTCCAGACTTCCCTCACTGCCTGCGGAGAGCTCTCGCTGAGCCTGCACTTGCGGAAGGTCACGCTCTGTTTCTGCTCCCTGGCTGGGTTTCTTAGCTTCATCATCACCTGTGAGGACAGCTGAGCCCTTCTGAAACCCGTCTGCAGAGACGGCACATGTCTGATTCAGAGTGCCTTCTGGCAAATGCTCAGCGGCTGGGTATGTTTGGTCCTTCCCGGGTTTGATTTCAACCAGACCCACGTTTACTGAAGTTACAGCTTCTCGCTCGCAGCTATTCTGCCCGCTGAAAGAGGAGCTTTTCTCTAAAGGCAGCTTTCCAGGTCCTGCTTCTGCTGGGGAAGTGTCAATGTACGACATTATGGCCTCCTCTGTGGAGTACTGGCGCGATACTGGTTTCTTAGCTAAGAGCGGCCTCATTTTGCCTGGAGAAACGTCGTTCACCATCAGGGCAGTTTCCTGTATGCAGAGCAGGTCTGGGGTGCTGCCTTTCTGTTTCCCTCCTTCAGGCTTGTTGACTGCCCGGAGGTGGACAGACTTGAGAACAGAGGGTGTGATGGCAAGGGCAGAGGGAGGGCTGGTATGCAGGGCTTCCCCGACTGCGCTCTGCTTGCTGTGGCTGAAGGCATGCAGCTGGTGCCTGTGAGCGAAGGGCTTGCTCAAGACGTTGTGAAGAGCACTTAGGTCGAGGTGAGTAGGAGGTATAATTGGAAGTTCGAGGTCTTTGCTCACCGAGGCGGTACCATCTTTCGAGAGTGGCTGCTGCAGTGATGACTTCCTCTCCGGTACTTTCGGCTTCCTCTTGCTTCCCCCTGGAGACGAGGGTCCCGAAAAGAACGCGGTCGGAAAAGAAGAGGTGGGCGTCTCTGACTGGCTGGAGTACCCACTGGAGGGTGAGGCTAACCCTGCCAGCTTCTCAGGGGAGGCCAGCTTAAACTCATTATCAACAGAAGGGAGGGATGGGGTGGTGGCTCGTGACCCAGACTGGGACGTCTGGGATTCAGAGCTCTCTGGTGACTTGATGCACTCTATCACTGTAGTACCTGTAGCAGTGCTCGAATTGGACAAGGACCTGTAAGGATCGCTGGATTTCAAGTCGTTCAGAAGCCAGAGGTCTGCATAGTGAGGTTGTTCAGCACCTTCATCTTTAAAGGAAGGGATATCAGCGGTGTCGAAAGGAGTGTCCTTTAACCCGCCATCACCCTGGTTCACCCAGGGGAGCTCCTGCTTGGCTGGCAGGTTAGGGCCTTCCACTCGGGAAGGTGTGTTTGAAAACTCAAGGGGCAGCTTCATCTCCCTAGCGGTGTGAGAGATGTGCTGCCCGCCGCCGATCTTTGGTTCTTTCTTGTCAGGAAGGTCGGTGCTGCCCTCCGATTTCCTCAAAGACGAGCTACGTTTTGGTGGGGCTGGCTTTGCCTTTGGTTTCTTCAGTGAGATGCTCTGCCGTCCCTGCCTTCTGTGGCTCACACACTCCTGCCAGGTGCAGTCAGCCAGGCTGGAGGTCATGCTCCCAGTCTGGCCACTCTCAGAGCCTGGGGCTGCATAGTTGCAAATATAGCTTTTATTACCCTTGAGACCGCAGTCAAAGTGCATGGAGGTATAGTATCCTTCGGTATCCACAGAAAAGTGTGAGCTAGTGTCTGCCTTGTCCGAGGGGGTCTTTTCGAGGAAGCTGTCATAGGTGGCCATGCTGGTGAAGCTGGGGCATCCCAGGCTGTCGGCCTTTGGGCGCTCGGGGCTGAAGTCCTGGCGACAGGAGGCGTCGTGGTGATGGTGCAGGTAGTTCCACTCGCTATCGCTCGTGTTGCTGTTGTTCGGGTCATCCAGTAAATCTGCCACAGTGGAGGTGAAGGAGCTCGCCCTGTGGCCCCTGACCTTGTCCGCGTGGTCACCAAACTGCTCCGTGATGAAGACGCTGGAGTCCTCATTGGCATTGGGAGCGGTGTTGAGTGACAGCTCGGAGTCACAGTGTGAAGAGCCCGTCAGCGGAGGAGAGGCGGCAGGAGGAATGGTTTCGGATGTCTGTGAGGGACACGTGGAGCTGCTCCCGCTCCAGTTGCCACTGGAGGACTGGTGGTCATCTTTCTGGTCCATGTGGCTGCTGAGCAGGACTCCTGCTGTGGAGATAGAGTGAATGGGGCTCCCAAAGGTGTCCGAGTTGGATGAAATCTCGCAGCTGCCTGAATCGGCCATCCTTGACAGCCGTGATCTTCCCCTCTCGCCGATGCTGTATTCGGGGCTGTGCAGGTGCTGAGGACAAGTTAAACTGATGGGCTGGTGCTCTTGTGAACCCTGCTTGCTCAAGATCTCCTTCCCCTTTTTCGCGATCCTCTCCTGGCCATCTAGGAAGCGCTCTGCTTCATACCCTGCACTCTTAGCGGTGGCATCCTGATGGCCCTCACTGGCCCGGGCGCCCTCGCGAGGAAGGCTCCGCGAGCGGATGCGGTTGCTTACAGCAGCAGCGAAGACAGCATCCCCGTTCTCTGCCAGCACCAAGATGTTGCCAGCAGAATGGGAGAGGGAGGCGACAACGCTCTGCCCCCTCTGGGCACGGATCCGCCGCCGGGAGGGAGCGGCTATCAGGATTTCTTCTGTCTGGCACTCCGAGTCCCGGGTCCCCAACCTCCTGCTGCCAGAGCTGGAGAAGTCTGGGTTTGCATGCACAATCACATTGCGCTCTCTTGCCACTGGTGACTCGTCTGAATCTAGGACACATGGAAAGCCGGGTGAGTGGGAGACAGCTCTACGCTTCCTGGCACGAGACGACCCGCGCAGCAACCCAAGAAGCATTTTCATCTGCTGTATTCTTTCTTTTTTAATCTTGCTGAGCATTGGACCAAATTTAGCTTTGCTACAAAGAGTATGTAAGGCAGACCTTATCCCGGTGAGGTGGGGAAATTCTCCTAGTCCTGCAATGTGATCTCAGTTCTCCTATTTCTGCAATGTGATCTTACATGGAGCTGATCTTGCTGTGGTAAATATTAAGATAAATATTACATTTTCAGTTTTTGTCACTCTATTTCAACTAGTTACAGACAGTTTTCAGGAGTGGCTGCTGGACAAAACACTCCGTGAGCTTCTAAAAATAATTCTATTTTGACTACCTGTCTGTTCAGAATTTCCATTATCTGCTTCTTTACTACCAAGAATATTTGCAAGGCAACAGGATCTTTCTTTCATAGGTTCTCTGGTTGCTTATTCCCTATGATAAACGCATTCCTTCTGCTTCCCATCAAGTTTCATGGCAACAGTCTGAGATACCAGAGCTGTCTTCAGATGCAGATGAACATTAAGAAATAATGATCCCATTAGTTTTGTTTTGGGTTAATACCAATTTTACACTGGATTTGTCCTCAACAGAGTTGCTCCTGATTTACCTAGGACAAAAAGTGAGGTCAGCTGCTCGATTTCAGGCAAATATCCTTGGTAATAAAGAATGAAAGGAAGGAATCGAGGACAAGCATGATAAATAAACGGAATGTTTAGCAAAGTTTCCCATAGGGTACCAGAAGCTGTCTCTAAGGTGGATATCCAACTGCTCATCTGAGTGAGTTATCTGGCTGTTGTGACAGCTCATCATCACTTTGCTGAGCAACCAACATCTGTCAGTTCTTTACCTTAAACTCCCTTCACGCAAGAAAAAACTTTCACTTAATCTAGTTACTTTTTATGCACATAACTATGGGTTCATAACAGAAATAAAATGGAAAAAAAAAAAAGAACTGATTAACATTTACACGATAAGAGCTGAACATGTACATCTATATTACTCGGTAAGGCCCCTGGTCCATTAAGGCCATATGGAGTAATATAGCTTTGCTTACTGTAGTAAATCAAAAAAACAAACCACGTCATTCCCAAACTCTACACGCATTTATGCTTTCAAGATTTCATTTCTTTGGAAGGCTGGCTACCAGCTCATATCCCTGCAATTTAAGTTGGTTAGAAAGCTATCTACGGAAGATTTGTATTTATACTACACCTATTTCTTGTTGCACTCTTCTGGGGATGCCAGAGATGGTTTTCCTCCTCCTCAACTTTCGTCTCCGCTGTAGTACAGATTGTGAATGAACAAGAGAGCAGCGTATACTAGCCTCTCTGTCAAAACCAACTCCTGCAACCCATAAATAGGTCTCATTAGCCTTTAGAAATAGTAAACAAATTTTCATGGCTGGAACACAGTGGAGGTATGTGAGCTTGGATTAAGCCTGTGAATAAACATAAGGGAGCCCTTATGTAGCTCTTATGTAAATTATATCACAGTATATCACAGTTTTACATCTAATTCCAGCTCCCCCTCTGCAGCCTCGTCTGCCAAAAATAACAGAAGGCATGAAAAGAAAAGAAAAGAAAAGAAAAGAAAAGAAAAGAAAAGAAAAGAAAAGAAAAGAAAAGAAAAGAAAAGAAAAGAAAAGAAAAGAAAAGAAAAGAAAAGAAAAGAAAAGAAAAGAAAAGAAAATCAGGAAGGAAAACAGAGTTGAGAGCTCTTGGTAACAGGTCATCTTTTTTATAGCTATTTATCCATCTGTCATAGGGACAATGACAGTAACTTATCTGCAAAGAGTAATCTGTTGAGCTATAGCCTGACTAATTTTAAGCAACTATGCATAAGAAAACAATTTAAGGTTGTAACGCCATATTGCAGTAGTTGGGCGCTTCTTAGGAAACCAATATGCCAAGGGGGCTAACATTTCAAAAAGGAAGGAGACAGCTAAAATGGGGCCAAGTCCTTGTGCAAGTTTAGAGAGCATTCTTCATGAGATGACACATGGCCAAGGGTGACATAAAAGGCTAGCTACTATTTTTGTGTGTACATCAGTAAGTGGCCTGATTTTCACAAGTGCTCAGCACAGGGCAGGATGCGTGGGGGTCCACTCTGGTAATCGGGTCATGCAGTCAATCAAGATCCTCAGTTTGGATTTAGGAGACCAACTTCATGGGCACATTTATTTATGACCACAGTCATAGAGAAAAGGTAAGAATTCCTCATTTTCTTTATGTTTCCATGGCATTAGCACAAGGAAGTGTATTTAACTTCTTTTTTTACACTGTATTGTCAAAATAAAGTTAAAAGGAGGCTTACCAGAAAACCAGTGCCCATCTGCACTGGCTTTTTGCACAACTGTACACTCATGCTCTCTAAAGTTGACATGGGACAGGTCAGAAAAAATGTGCCATGTCCATAAAAATCACTAACGTAAGGATTGCTGGTACAGTGGTTTGTAATCTTAAGAAAAACGAACAAACTAAACCAAACAAAAGGAAAAAAAGTTCCTGATAAGAAGCTCTATTTTAATAGCGTATAATTATAGAAAACATAATTATACACAGACATACACATACATATTACACTACATAACAATGTAAAACATTAAAAAGTAACTTTCTTGTAAAAGTTCTTCTTGAAATCTACTACAGTGAAATAGAGGCTTCAGACAGATGTCCTGTAACCACCAATGCCCCTGGAATAAGCAGAGGAAGAACTTTCTTTAATATGGAACGAAAGTGCTGTAAACTCCAACAACAGTCATTTTCAAAAAAGTGAACATTTCTCAGGGTTGGGAGTAGCTTAAAAAAAAAAAAAAAAGAGAACCGAAAGCAAACTCTTTGAAACAAAAAATCAATCAGCATCATTGCTGGTTTTCCAGCAACTGTGAGTTAGCCGAACATGCTCTGTGTGCCAGATGCACAGGGGTCATCTCCGAGAGGAAAGTGGAAGAGGGCATATCCTCCCCGTGATGCATACAAATTATTCCCATTAGTGCTAATGAGAATGATACACATAAACATCCAGAAGATTACATACCATTCTTGATCTGTAAAACTGATCAGTGGAAATTTGGTTCCAATGTATGGCAGGTGGAGTCTAGGCAAAAATGGCTATTACTGGAAAGGTTAACATTGGTCCCAGACCTAACTCTCTTCTGAACTGCGTTAGGTGACATTAGCCATGTTAGAAAGCCTACACCAGTTAGGGTCCTATATTGAATCTAGAAAGAGCATCATTTTAACACCAGCTTTACCTCATGAAAACATGCCACACTATCTATGACTTTCTGCGGGGATTTCTATCGGCAGTGCCCAACCTGTGACCTCGACCAGCCAGCTCCCAACCTCCAGCCCGACAGGGTCTATGAAGGCAGCTCTGCTGGCCGGCTGCCTTTCCTCCCATGAGGCGCTGGCTAGCCAGAAGCACCGTCTTGGTGGTGGAGACACCCACTCCGGGCTGCCACCTCCCTGGCTGGGCATAGCTGGCAGCACTGTGCAGTGTCACCTGCACTGCTGGGGTGGAGGGGAACCGGGACTGCGTTGCTGTGATCAGGAGGATTCATGCAGCTGATGGTGGAGTAGGTGTTGGGCACTTGTCACCATGACACCATAGGACAGACGTGCTGTAAGCTCGAAAGGCCAGAGCCCCTCTGTTGGGGGCTGAAGCTGGACTGTGGTCATACAGCCCTCCCTGGCACCATGGTGAACCCCGCAGCCTGTCTTGCAGGAAGGTTGGGCACCACTGATAGACATGGGAAAGAGCAATGGGCTGTGACCTCCTCCTCAACCCCCCAGTTACTGGGAAAATAGAATACAAATATTTTCTCTGGGGAATGAAGGCTAACTGAAAGTTTCCTGTTTTTTTCCTGATTATTTATATTTAAGCCTATAGCCTTGGAAGTCAGCTCACTTTATGCTCTTACATTAATCAAAACTTGGTGCGAAATACTACTGAGGAAAACTCAGATCAACTTTGTGTTTACCATAGCCCTCTGGAAGGAGAGAAAGAGAAAAAGAGAAAGAGAAAAACAGTCTGGTTTTTGATTCTGGAAATAAGCCATCTATCACATTTAATAAATTATATACCTGCTGCTTCTATAGACAAATTCTCCTTCAAATAAATCTAGTCAAATGTATCCAAATGTTATAGAAATCAGAGAAAATGCCATTACTATACCTTTAGCATAGCTGCATGTAAAGAGATCTCAGAGCGATGGTTTGCATGCTACACAGTCATGCCTCGCATGTTTAAAGCACTGCAAATAGTAGCCTACATTCTCTAGTTTTTCTTCTCCTGCTACACATGATAATCATATGATTAATTTCAGTGGCTTTCTGCATTATTTCAGTCAGCTACATTCAAAAAGTTATCTGAGGTCTTTGTAAATACAGACTGTAGGTTATTTACACAACAAAAGTACATTGTTTATACAGGGAACCAGTGTTATGTTACACTGTATAACATGACTCTGAAAATAGGGGCCAAATTAATCCTAGATGTGGCTTCAGTGACTCCAGTGGTTACATGTGAGGGATGAATTTAGCCCACTGTCTTCCAGAAACTAAATCCTCAAGCTAGGGTCTTTGCCCCCGGACTGCACAATCCCATGACTTCAAATAAATTAAACAAAATAAGTACTTGACCTTCCTTGAACCATGCAATAAATACAAAAAGAAATAGAAGAGATTTGTACCAGTGACATTGATGGGGATAATGCAAGAAGAAATCACTTGGGCATCTTGTTTCATTTTCTCCTCTGGAGTTGGGAGAGGTAGTGCTTTACTCCAATTGGTTTGTTTATCCAGTGTAGAAGGGATATTATGTATTGGATTTTTCGGCCTCTGCCCTAACATGACATCTGTATCTTCGTCCTCTGGTGGATGGGACTGCAAATGAATACATTCAAAATCAGTGTCTCCCACTCAGGCACACAAGGCTAATTTCGAAACAAAGCAGACACACAGATCAGAAATCAATTACAGGGATGCAAGGAGGAATCATTCCAGCTAAGTCACACAACACAAGCTATTCTCCAATGGAAAAATAACATCCTGCTAATAGGAGAAAAATACCTCAACATACTGAAATTCAGCATATTTACAGTGATTTGAACATGTCTGAACATTCAGACATTTACAGGACATCTCCTCCGTCAGAAGGGGCACATCCTGCATTCATGGGTAGCTGTTGCAACTGTGCCCTCAATTACCATCAGTGTTAGACACATGGGCCCTCATTTACATCCACAATCTTTTGAACACCCTAGTCCACTGATTACTGGTGAGGTCTGGCCCCACATAACCATTCATTTGAGGACAAGCATCAGAAGGCCCACAGTTTTAAAGAAGACCCCTCCATACTTCAGAAAACCATTTGCATTTAATTTTTACAAGCTCAGACCATGAGCAGCTATGTGGTAGGAAGCAGCAGGCATTAACAGCGCTGGGGCGGGGGGGACAGTGGCCAAAGAGAAGAGTAGCCACCACCAGAAGAAATTCAAAGGGTTATTTAGAAACCATGCACAGTTTTACAGCATGATATGAGAAGCACTAGATACGGAAGATAAAGAAACAGAGAAAAGTAAACTGCATAGAAGAAACACAGGTAGTTTGTTTTCTTTTGGAAGAAATAACAAATCCCCCAACAATACCCTGTCTTGCAAAGCCACTATAATTTCATCTAGTAAAAGAGAAATAAGTGCGTTTGCATGTGGTGCTGGCTACCAACTCGGGCTTGGGGGTCTCTTTGTTTGCAATAAAAAAAGTTTCTGTTTTGTTTGGAAGGGACACAGAGGAGAAACACTTACCTTCTTCTGTCTAATTGCCCTCCCTTTTTCCATTAATACATTCTTCTATAAGCTGTGACAACTCTTCGACAAGCCCAGGACGTCCGTCTGCCTCTCAGTTTTTAAAAATGAAGCGCAATCCCTTTCAGGCCGGCTTTCTCTTCAGTCCTGAATTCCCAGCTGCTTAACTACCAGCCTTCCCCCTCATGCCTGCTGTTTACACTTCATTTGCCAGTTTTAGTTTCGGTAGCAAACAGGGTGAAGATAAAATATGGCTCTCCGTCTCCTCGGCAGGGCGTTGAGCAGGCGGGTGTTGAACACCGCAGGATCACGCCTGGGCTGCCATTGTACTTCTGCCATTCCTCCGCCCAGGCTCCTCACAAATCCCGGGGGAATTAACCGTCTCAGGCTTGCCAAAAAGCATTTACGCCTCGGCCCCAAAAGTATTTAAGATCTTAACTCAGCTGCTACTACTTAAACTGTTGGAGGGCACTTACTTACCTCACCAGTGTCACCTCCTGCAGCACCCCCAAACCCGAGACAACACACACTTCCTCCTCCTCCCACCCGCAGAAAACCCCCTTTTCCCACGTAGGATTTCAGTCAAACATCGCAGCCTTCTTTCTGCCTGCAGCTTTTGTGCCGATCCCCAGCAGACGTGAATAGCTCATATAAACTTCAAGCACAAAAGACTTTGTTTCCTAGGTAACTCCGCCCCCCTCAAAGTTTGATGCATGCATGCAAAAAAAAACCCCTTGCACACACGCATGGACACATGGACACACACACACAGACACACACAGACACACACACACAGACACACAGACACACACACACACTGCATTTGTTGCTGATTCCTCCACTGGATGACAATGAAGCGCTGGACAAAGCGGGCGAAGTGACCCTGGCTGCCAGAGCTCCTCCTCTCCAAACAGTGGCATCACCAAATGGCCAGAGAATAAATACCCGCTGTTGTGCTGGCATTGCCCGAGCAATTTCTTGCCGTTTAGGAAAAAAAGAAGAAAAGGAGCAGTTTGACAAAAACATTGCAAGAGAATGAAATGCAACGGCTAACACTATTGAGTCTGTCCCGGTTCAGGCCTTTTAAAGGAGGCGATAGGAAGAGATGACCTTGTGGTCACAAGCTCCTGAAACCCATCCAAAGTGAAGAATGAAAGAGGGGGGGGGGGAAAAAGTTATTATTGTGTCTTACTGACATGAGAAAAACAGAAAAGGCTTCTTTTAGTGCAGTAAAGTTAGCAAGTGAAAAGCAAGCAAGAGGAAGGGTTAGGATCTGGAAGGGAGAAGAGTGAGACAGGGCTGTTAATTGAGGATTGCTTGTTTTTCCAGTACCTTTCTACTCCAGGGGGTCATGTGGCAACACTCAATTGGGGAGGGCGAACGGGTGCTGTTAAACTATAAATGTGAAATGTAAAAAAAAAAAAAAATTAAAAACATACAGAAAACTTTTCTGGTAAAAGCACATAATTTTTGTTTGGATAAATTAGCATCAGAGGCAAAACAAGCTGAGATTTCCACCCTATTTCCTACCAATGGGTTTGTTCCCCAGAACAGACTACTTCTCTACAAAACACAGCTGAAGCAACTGTACCCACAGAGTGGTTTGGACCCCTGTGAAGTCTGTGCTGATTTTGCTTACTCAGATTAGACAAAACTTCAGTGAAATTGGTTCAAGCTCCTTGTACAGACATGCTTAAATTGGCCCAAGAATGCCTTGTATTGATTTGGTAACTCAAACTGTGTACTGCCTGGAGCTGAAGCAGCACGAGGTACTTATTCAATTACATTATAAATGATCTATTTCATAATATAAAGGAAATTTTTTGCATGAGGTATTGAAGCAATGGATATAAATAATGCTTGTCCTAAGGGTGATTTATCAAATACATTGATTGCAAAGGTTTTCTGATGTTATGATTACATCTCTAAGGTTGCGATCATTGTGTCAGGGTGACAATGGCCAATTGGCTTTTTGTCACTTTTTATAACACTTGAAAGGACAAACAGTGATGCCCACAATGTCCTGGGTCTCGCTGAATCCCTGCACCTCCAAAATCCTCTTCTGGCAGAAACTCTGGTTTGTTTGTTGCAATGTCCTCTTTTCAAAACCAAGGAGTGAAGAATGATTTCTTTTGAAATAGGAAATAGAAAAAGGAGATCATGAAAACAAGATTGTTGATCACACTGGAAAGCTCTAGCACGTGTTTCTTGGTGGGGGTTATTATCTCCCCCTGCATTAGTTAGCAGACCTGCCAAATAATACTATGAACATTTTTCCTCCCGCTCATTATCAACACCACTGTGATGGATGAACCACAAACTTCAGTTTGAAAGACTTTTCATTATATGGTCTCCTCTCAAAAAAAGCTGTGGTGAGTCTCTTCATCTTGTCCTACTCTCTTCCTAGCTACCCAGCACCTCCTGCTTTGTCCTGGTTCCATTTCAAGGCCAGGTTGGACGGGGCTTTGAGCAACCTGATCTACTCGAAGGTGTCCCTGCCCATGGCAGGGGAGTTGGAACCACATGATCTTTATGGTGCCTTCCAACCCAAACCACTCTATGATTCTATGACTAAAACCACAGGAAGCCTCCAAATGAGCAGCCCATAAGCTTTACAGGAGAGCAGAGGGGGTGAATCAAAAGAGGACTGCTCCCAGTTAATATTTCCAGCAGGATAGTTTCTACCCAGTTCAGTTCTTCCAAGCTGAGTAAAGTCCTTATCACAGGAGAAACACCTTGAACAAAGTCCGTGGAGATACTGAATACATCAGCCAGTTCAATCTACTCTTCAGATACCCAAGGATGATTTCATCCTTGGTCCTCCGGCTGAGTTTTCAGTCACCTGCTCTGACCAGACTGACGGCAGTTAATGGGATCAAGATTTGAACTGAAATTCAACTTCCCCATGGAAGGTGTTGGAGGATTTCTGGGGAGGGTCTAGACAGGGCGACACAAATGTTGCTGAGGTGACAAGAGTTCAGGATATGAAAATCTTTGTAATGTCCCACAAAGGCCTATGATGGTCCTAGTCAGTGCACAAGGAGAAGAAGACGGGAAGGACCTTCCACCCTGAGTTCCAAGCACAGCTACATGCACAAGTCACTCAGGGGCAAAGCTCCCTGGGATAATCAGCAGGACCTCGATTTTGGCCTCAAGCAAGGTCTGGCTACCCATCTGTCTGCCCTGTCAGTGCAGGGGTCTCCTACCTTCCCCGCATGCCACTCTGACTGATGCCTCCAAGAAAACACCTCTCTGGTTACACATACCCACAGCCATGATTTGATGTGCCGAAGTCTCAGGTCCCTGTTTAAGCACAGCAGGACAAACTTTCTAGGTAGGTTCCTTCCATGGAGAGGGAGGACAAAAATTGAGGTGACTGGTAACATTTCAGCTCCTGCTGTCACAGCAGCGCTCCTGAGAAGGCTGGTGCCACTGCTACCTCACCAAGGGGTCCTGAGATCACCTACTGCCTGTTCCCATGTGGTGCCCGCTGCTGGGCAGCCGAGGCATACTGGGATATAGCAGCAGCCTCAACATTTTGACACCTCCATGCTGCGGGAGAGAGAGAGCTGCCACTCTTCAGATGTTCTCATTCACTCAGAAGACCAGAATGTCACTAAATGTTCTGAGTAAACACATAACTAAGCAAGAAATTATTATTATATACCCAAGGCTGTTCTGGTCTGATGGGCAAATCTGCAGTTAGGCAGTTTTCAGAGTGAATTTCTTTTGTGTGGGTGTGCTTGGCAAACAGCAACGGTGATAATCAATCTGTTAAATACAAAGCAAGAATACTTTAAATAGTTATTTAATGGGCTAAGATTGCTTTGAAACCAAACTGGTGCGTAATTGCTCGAATAGGGATTTATTCTGCACTCACTGACAAATGTGAGCAGCTTTATTTTCTGAGCTATTCCATCAACTTCAGTTGCAGGGGTGTCATTGTGCTTGTGAAACTGCTTTGCAGTGAAAATATTGGTTGCATATACATGTGATCTGATTTCTCAGTGCTCTTCGATATGAAAGTCCTTTGTTTCTGTGCACCAGTGAAAAAGTCTGATGTCCAAGTCTGAACTAGCCAACAAGGCTTCCCCTATAGAGAAAGAGGCACTGCTGCAGGGCAATTCAGCTCACCTTCCTTCAGCGCCTAACTTGGGCTGAGATGAAGCACCCCTGAATACTCTCCCCATTGATTTTAGGAAGAGCCTAGCGTTACTTGCAGGTACCTAAGTCAGGACACAGGATTCATCCTTTTAGCAAATTAAAATCTTAAACACCATCAGTGCAGTGACAAAGAAGCAATTTAGCAGTTGAGAAACTTGCCAATCTGGCAACTTATGGGCCTGCCCCATTTATTGTCCTAGAGCTGGGATCCAGAGAAGGAAATGAATGGGCTGATAACAGGACAAAAATGCCACTTCAGCCCCTCTTCTGTTTTCCATCCCCCAAAGCTTTGAGATGCCTCTGTTGTTCAGGATCTTCAAGATATAAGGGAAGACTAGTGCAAGAAGCATCTTGTGCATTAAATCATGTGCCTAGCCTGCCTTACCTATAGTGATAGCATTACAGGAGATACTGGGATTTCGAAGCTAGTGCACAAGGCATATTGAACACAGTGCAATGGTGAGGGGTAAAATATAATCCCAAGAATAAAGTACTAATTTTTCTTCAGGTAATTAAAGATGTCCTGAGAATGCTAAAGCCTCATCAAGAGCATTTATCCTCAACAGGCTTGTCAAATTTAGGCATGGCTGAGTTGCTTCCTTTCCCCTTAGCTGTGTTTGACCACGTAGGCAAGGTGTTACCTCACAGGAAATCTCAGTGGCTGAGTCACAACCCCCAGCAGCACAGGGCCAGTGCTGGCAGTGACAGTGCAGCCTTGGTGAGGGCAGGAGATGGCTAGCAGCACAGTGCTATTCTCTAGAGGATTATTTTTGACTCTTGCCACCTAAAAGTTCCAGGCTAACAAAAAGCATAAGAGATCACCATTATTTCTGATTTCAAGAAAATTTCCTTCCCAGGACGACTTTATGAATAAAGTGGGTGATATTTGCCTGAGCACAGCATCAGTATATAGCTTCAGCATCTGCAAGCTTCATATATGGTCCATTTCCAGCAGTGAACAGAACATACATACAACATACTTTCACCCTATGTGAGCCCAGAAGTAATATGTACTTATTAACAGTACATCCTGACTTCTTGTTTGAAAGCAATCATGCATGTACTGGAAAGGTAACATATAGAATAAGTGTGAGCTGGTGTTTAATGCCATGTTCACGTGAGTTGAGTACTGACTCCTTCCGTGGCCCTGGGTGAAATCTCCCCGTCTCCCTTTCTCTGCCTGTAAAATGGAGAGCTTGCTGCTTCATTAAGTCACAGGAGTTAAAGAAAATCATATTGATTTACATGTTGGAAAAATTAAGGTCTGGTAAAAGGAGGAGAAATACTAATAAAAGGTTAGCAGCTTTCCAGTGTTTTCAGAGCACAGTTGACTACTTAATTAGAAATTAAAATTCGTACCTATACAGCAGCTTTCTTACACAGTCAACTGATGCTGAAGAGAAAATAATGTGAATATTTCTGACTGTGCTATTTCTGCTGCAAAACAGAATCTTGCTCACCTGCCTGCTCCCAATATTTTTACTTTCACATGTTTCATTCTCCTCAAGTTTTTGTTTTATCTGCTTGTGGGTGTTTTCTTTTCTTTTGGAGCATCACAAATGCGATCTGTTAAAGTACTGACAATCCTTTAACGATTAATGTACTGCTTCAATGTTTTGACATGGTAAAGACAGAAATAAGATGTGTTTTCTGACAGAAGTCATACCACACATGGCATTCCAGCAGGCGAAGGTACAAAATAATCATTCCATGATACAGGGTAGTAGGTATTAGGCTCATTGCACAAATAGTGCTATACAAGTTCACTTCAACAAATAATGCCAGGTAGGTTTTATTTCTAACAGCTACAGGCAGGATTTGCACACAGAAGGTGCATACCCCAACTCGTGCCTGGCCCTTAAATCAGTTATTTTTTACTGAAGCTTTGTACACCTTCAGCACAAAACTGTGTCAAAGTTAGTACATTCAGTTGTGCTTTCCTTTGCTATACAAAACATCCTAAAGCAGACCACAGCGAATATTTTTGAAATGGTGGGGAGATGGAATAAAATTACCTGATGCATTATTTTCTCTTCACTTTTGCTCTAGTTGAGGTCTCAGGGAGACGCAAAGCCTGGCTGGAAAACATGCTCTTGCTTCTTGTCCCTTAGATTTCTGCTCACATAATTATGAACAAACTGACACTGAACTTTGTGCAATTGTGAGTGTAAATTTCCAAATATTCAGTTCCTTGCTTCATCACCCTTGTTTTATTATAACAGCTATGCCATGAGGGGTTTGAGAATGTGTGGTCCCATGATATTCTGAACTTGAACACTGAGATTTTGGAGCCTGACCAGATGACTTGGGGAAACCAGAGAAAATAAAAATTCACAGAAAATTAAAGGAAGACTGACATGCAGTTGGAATGACACAGCATCTTCACACTCAGTGACTGGCCTCAGCAGTGCTACAGGGAGGGTTGTCATGGGAACACGTGTAAGGAAGATTTCCCTCATTTTCACAAGTCCATAACTTCCTTGTACTCTCCTCAGATTATTTTTGTTTTGTTTTGTTTCTTCATTGGCAAAAATGCCTGACTGAATGGTACTTATAAATGTGTTTGGTAGTATAGTTCTGTGTAGAGAGAGACTAAGTATGTTAGAGTTTTTCAGCTTTAAAAATGAATGACTGGGATGGATAGGAAAGTAAAATCATGTCTGCAAAACCAGGAGGGGCATGGAGAAAGGGAATGAGGAAGCAAAGCTTACTGTTTCTCACAGTCTAAGAACTAGAAGGGATGAGATGAAATTATGAGGTATCAGGTTTGAAACAAACGAAAGATACATTTTCACATAGATTGCTAAAGTAATTGTCACAGGGTGCTGCTGAGGCCAAAGGTGTAAATTTGCTAAAAAAATGTATTAAACAAGTCTCAAAATCAATGCAGACAGGTTTCTTGGTGGCTGCTATTCTGTGTTTGATCTCTGGCTCAGGAGCTCTGTAACCAGTTTCTGTATGAAACTGGAAGGATAAATTATGGGACAATAAACAGCATAAACCATGTCCTGTTCTTACACTCTTTCCTGAAGGATCCCTTTCTGGCCTCCGGGCTAAGTGGACCTTTCATCAGACAAATCAGGGCAGTTCCTGTAACAAGAGTAGACTACAAAGCTAACTCCAAACTTGTCTTGCCTCAGACACAAAAGTTCCTATGTTATTTCTAGTTCTCTACTTCTTCTCCGTGACAAAATGATCTTGCTATAGAACAGTCCAAATGTCCCTCCAGACCATTTACACTGGCATTAGTTGCTTTGGACTTGAATGCATTTGGTCTTTCTGGAATTCGTGGGACTTTGGCATCTTCCTCCCTGTAAAGATATTCGTGCTTAAAAGTGAATCTTCACCTGTTGTGGTTTTCTCTAGCTTGACTACAGAATATGCAAGATCTTTGTAAAAGCTCATAGCCACCTAATTGGTAGCAATGAAAAAAGCAGCCAAAAGGTACAAATGTGGAAGCCTAAGTTGGTCTCAGACATAGGTGACCTATTTTTCAGTAGCTTTCAGTAGTGATAATTCTCACAGGTCTCACGGTGGTAATTCGAACATTTCTCAAAATCAAGCCACTTCTTTCAGTACCTAAATGCGTGCATTTAACTTAGATGGTCAGTTTGGAAAAGTCAGATCCTGTAACTTTAAAAAATTTCCCAGCTCTTCGTTGAACCCTTTCCTAATTTAAAAATAACAATCCCTTTCCTAATTCATAAGAAACACAGAAAGGGGCTTTTATTGTTGCGTAGTATTGCTTTTACCAGCACCTTTCCAATGCATCAGAGAAGTGGAATACACAATAGACTGCTATGCCACGAATAAAAATTCTTGTGGGATTTAACATCTTTAGTTCACTGATTAATAGATGATACAATCGACTGGAATCAGATACCAAACATTACCAACAGTCCCTGAAGCAGATACTCATTTGCAGATGTCAAAAAGCTTATGCCAAAAAGGGTGAGCTAGCCAATAACAGCACTCTCAACTTTCTCTTGTAATGGTATCATTAAGTCATGAAGGCTGGCACAATATCAATTAGCTATTCATTGTTGCAGTGTCTTGTAAAAATCTCTGATTAACCTTCCGCCAGACTGAGCATTCATGTGCAGCATCATCTTGCCTTATTCTCTCTAATTTTTAGAGTCGCCCCATGAACAAGGAGTTCTCTCAGAAATGGGTCAAGGGACTTTGAAGTGCTCTGGCCTTGGCACATTTGCAATTACCAAAGCAGAACATTGCCAGATGCCTTGAAATCGATAGGACGACAACCGCCAAGCAGCTCTTGTTTGCTCCTCCTTAGGGGAACACTGAGCCTAGTCAGCTTCCAAAAAAAGGCCCAATATGGGTGGGCACAAAGCTTAATATTTTCCCCCTTGGAAAGAAAAAGGTGGACTTGCTGATAAAGCCAAGACATCTGCATTCAACATGACTTAATTTTGCCAACTAATACAGGGCTCAGAGGGTTGCTCACCATTTATTTTGTGTTCCACAGATGGAAGTAATGTCTAAAATACACTGGTTGTTTTCCAAACAGAGCAAAGATTCAGGCCTTTTGACACTGAGTATGCAATTTCAAAAGACATGCCTTGTTCCCCATCTGATACTAACTAAGAGAGCTTTATGTTCAATATACTGCCCAAACTATTATCTGTAACTAGTTCTGATCCATAACGTGAGGTCACCTGTCCTTTACCTTTCAATGACCCCACAACAGCACTAGATTTGATGATTACTTATGAAGAAGAAACAGGTAAGTCTGTTTCTCCTTTCTGTCTTCCAACTCTTTCCTGTGCTGTTCTTTAACATCAGGATATCTTCTTTCAGTTGAATCATAAGACCTGCAAATTTAACCAGTTCAAAGCCTGCAGTGATGGTGATGCTTTCCTCAAGAGTATCCAGATAAGCAGCCAAAAACCCAGAATAGTTAAGATAATCAAAACCTTGTCATGCATTTCATGCTTTCAAATGTGAAACAAAATTCTTCCTATGGACTGGCTAGCTGACGTTTTGGTCCCTGTGGATGTGTGCTGTACACTGTGACTTATTTACCATTATAGTATTTCCATACGGTTAATATAATGGATTAGGATGAATGTACTTGGATTTTTAAGCAGAGTAAGTGATGATTTAATCACCACACACTTATAATGTGCTCATGGGTGTAGCATCTTTGTAGATGCCAATGTCCCTGCACCTGCAGATGCAGGACAGATCTATCCCTACGCAGAGGGCTGGCATTAGACATATACATGAATTAAAAGTTAAATCCAGGTCTGACCTGTGGAGTTTAAACTGGCTCTTAGCATAGGGCAGAATGTAGCTACTATGGCACTTTCATGGGTCAAACACCCTGAGCCACAGAAGTACTGAAGTCTTGCTGAACCAGTCGGAATTATGGACCTGATCAGTGTTAAACTTGTGGATCTGGTGCATTTCCTTTAATGATGATAAATACCATATTGTCAACACTACTTTGATTTCAAATTAATGCAGTAGTGGCAAGTCAGCACAGACATACAGGACCAGACCTTCAGCTGGAGTTCCTGCTTGGTTGGCTGCAAGGACGTGTGTGAGACATGAAGCATCTGAAAAAAGCTGAATGGAGGTGGACACGGCAGAACAGGACCATTGCCCATACATACGTGGAAACTGTAGTTCCTTGTAGCTGGAGAAGTGCTATTGAGCCTACTAGCACACACGCGAGCCTCAAGCCAGCACTCAAAGCCCTTGAGTTCTTGGCTCCTGGCAATGCTAATGCCAGGGCTGAAATTACAGCACTTTCTGAAATTACAGGAGGGTCCTGGAAGTGCTACCTGAAGCAGGAGCAGAGAATGCGAAGGACTGTGGAGGAGTGTGTGAACGAGTGCACATGTGTGCTGGCCAAGGGTGAAAAATAAGAGGTTTCTCAATGGAAACACCCACCCTAGGGCTGGCTGCTTAAAGCTGTGACCTAAGTTACGCTGCTGACAGTCTTTAAGGTCAGCTGTGTTGTACCTGCACAGGCTTGGGTGAGGGCACTTGTGAAACACTGTCACACTTAGGCCCCACAATGCTAATAATGTGTTCATGCGTGATAGCTTTAGTGAAAGACTTACTGGTAGAAACTGCCGGTCCTTTATCGCTTGCCTCTTTTGACTGCAGATTGCAGGGAAGGGAGGAAAGGGGGGAGCCACCACAGCGATGGGGCCTTGGACTTTTTGCTCTCTGTTATCACCTCGGCTTCGATGTTCTGTTTTGGATAAGAAAGAAGACACAAGTCTTTCAGAGCATTAAAAACATATAAATATCTTTATTAACAGCACAACAGAGACACGAACAGGACATAGACTCCAAAGATGAAGGTCCTTCTCTTCCCCACTGACCGATATCTATGATCCCTGTTGCAACTGAAGGGGACGAGCACTTAACTGGACATCCAAGCCCCCACAAGAGCCATGCTCATACAACCCAGTGCATGCACTGAAGCTGAATTCTCCCCAGATGGGATTTATACCCTTTATCCCAAGTGACAAAGGAGCTCCTTTCTAGCTCCTCTCTAGGCACTTGGGCCCTAAGGCCTGATTCCCAATGGGAACCTGCAGCTCCTGTTGCCTTGAAACATCGAGATGCAGTAACGCCTGCACTCTACCCATATAAAATATACCCCTCTGATGGAAAAGAAGAAAACACAGCCCCGGGTAGGATTTCCTTCCCTGGCTGCACAACGGTGCTACATCCTGAGCACTGGCTTGACATTGGAAAGTTGTTGCAGCAGCAGCTCTGTGTCCCGGTATGGAAGAGATCATACTGGAAAGGTCAAGATCTCTCCACTGCAGGCCCAGAGGACTCTTTCTTCACCATGGGCTCACAAGCCATTCAGTCCTCTTTCAGTGTCAGTCCCAAGTCTCTGAAACCTTTGAAGTGAATGAGAGAATGCTTATGGACTTCCCCTCTCTAATTTTAGGTGACAGTCAGATAATTATTGTTTGCATGGACTGCTGCTGGAAGGGGATGATAGATTCACCTGATGCACGTAGTTATGGTCCAGCCAACAATGTTTGCTGCTAGCATAGGTGTTTTCCGATCTACTGTTTAGTTTTAATTACTCCTGATTAAACAGATAAAAGAGATAATGAAATTCTGATAGAAGAAATAGTTGAGACACAATAAACATGTTTAGGGTGAATTTCAGATTATAATTCTACTCCAGTATATGCAGTTATTTGGAAAATAAAATAAAGCAGCACATGACAAGCTGCCTGCTGAACCTGCACAGCTGCTGTTAAACGTGGAGGATGGGAAGCTGCCAAAACTGAGATTTATAACTTTAAAATGCTGAGGCATTTTCTGACAGCTGCCTTCCCGTGCTGCTGTCAGGACTTCTCCTGCCCACAAGATGGCAGGCAGAGATCAGCCTGGTCCCGGGACAACTGCAAAGCAGAGCTGCTAAGAGCAGAAAAGCCAACTTCTGCTCTACTCCAACAGTACTGTGATTGCAATTCGGCTGTATGGCTCTTCGGAGTCCTATGAAGACATACTGCACCCACAGTGTGCTCCTGAGCCAAAATCTACAGAGAGGGTCAAATGTGGTAATTAATTGGAATGCTTTATCCAGCTAACAGATGCTCTGCTGATCCGAGTAATCGATTATTATTACAATCTGATAACAATAATAAATGAGCAAGGCAATGATCGCTTCCAACACAGGAGGCTGCTGCTGAACACTTTAAGGGTGACCTGTATGGACCTTCTCCTTCCTTATAGCACATAAGAAAGACAGGTTTGCTTGCCTACTTCTACTTGCGTCCTGATAAGAATTTTCGCTTGGTTAGGTTCCCAGTGAAAAATGACCTTTCCCTACCTCTTGCCTTCCTTGTAGTGTGCTGTTGTAGGACCATCCAGACGTTTGCACCTAGTAAATTCCCTTTATGGCAGAGATCCAGGAGCCTGGTGATGACCTTGATTGCTCCCTCTTCCTCCCTGTATCGCATGATTTGGTTTTGAGGCTACAGGTCTCCCGTTTGTTAGGTGATGTTAGGAGATGTTCCCTGGCCTGTGAAGGGGACACCTGCCCAACCTTTCCAAGCTGTCCAGGGTATCACCTAGCTTTCAGCTGCCACCCTTGAGGTCTGGAGGTCTCCTCCAGTATCATGCTTGGAAAGCCCGTGCAGATATCTGAGTGGGGACTCTGTAACACCTCTGGGCTCCACTTTCAGCCCTTGTGAAGTTAAATCTTATCTATTCTGGAGCTGAGGCATTGTTTAACATCTGTTAAACAATGAGGGGGGAGGAGGGAGACAAGACAGCCTTGTTGAAACAATGCCTCCATCCTTTTTGTGCCAGTGCACAGATTTGCTCACATAGTTCAGACATATCCACTTTAATAGAAAAACATATAAACAAAGAATGTAAAATGGAAAAGTAGAAAGTCCTTTTCAGCTCTATTGTAGTAATCATAAATAAGCTGAAGAGGGCACAAGCCTTTTCTACTGCTAGAATTCCATCTTCAGCTTTATTTCTTAGCCTGAGTACCTCAGTCCCAGTGGAGACCACTGCCCACAGCCCTGTGTCTGTGCCTGAGCACCCTGCTGCTGCCTGGAGGGGACTGTGGAGAGGGGTCATGTCCATGGACACAGAGCCAGAGTGTATGCGAGCACCTACCTCTGCGCAAGGCTCGCAGGTGCTGCTTCGCGTGGTGGTGCAGCTCCTCTACACAAGGTGGTCTGGTGGAGGGGAGGAAGATGTTTCTTTGCTGATGCCAAGGTGCTCGGTAATAGACACTCAGTTTGCTCTCTGCATCCAGGTTGGAGACAGCTGTAGGATAAAACCAGAGTGCAAGGTAAGACTGCTAGCCTTTCTTACACCAACTGAGCTGAAAAGCAAAGGCTCTTTCTTGGAACGGCAGTGCCACGAATGCGCACTGGGAATGTTACAGCACCTCTCCTCTCACCAGATAACAGACATCATTATCTTCTCTATGTTTCCATACCATGTTATACCACTTAGCATTTAGACAATGCCCTTTTGCCAGATCGCAAACGGCTCTATGGAGGCAAGTAGGTGCAATGATACTATATCGATGTTAAATATATGGACTAAAGGGATAATAATTTTATAGATAGCAAAATGAAAATGCAAAGAAGCTATGCAACCTTCCCACAGTGACATTTTGAGCAAGGGCAGAGGGAGGAATGGGTCTTCCATTTACCCATTCTCCTGCCAATATACACTTTCACTACATCATGTTACACACGACTAATTTCTGACACAGGTTGCTAGATTGTTGCCTTCCAGCATGTAACGACTGAGATTAACTGCCCACCCTGCTGAGTGACTTTAACTGTCATCCATCAAAAGAGGTTCCCTTAATAGACAGGGATTTCTGAGGGACAGGAACCCTTCAATTCCTCTACAGAGAAATCCCAGAAGTCTGCCTCTGAAAGTTACACGAACCAAGTCCACTAAAGGTTTGAAATAATTTCTCAGGAGTGCTGAGACTGAGGGGAGATGCGCCCAACCTCAGTGTATGCAGTAGCTAGCTTTCCAAGGGCAAAGCAGGAGGGGAGGACCATGGGGGATGTCAGCGCTCTGCCCCAGCTGGCTGCATGGAGCAGGTTTGTCCCACATGTGCTCAGCAGCCCATGTAACACAACAGGGCACCTGGCACATCCTCAGCTATAGCCCTGGGCTTGCTCCTTCTTCTACAGGCATTGATACAAACAATCTCTCCAGTCATCTCCTCTCCTAACACCAAGGAGCTGCTGCAGCTGTTTTGCTTACAGGACAATGCAGGGCGATGCAGGCGGGGTCCCTCATGCATGGAAGGAAGGGTGGTAGAGGTACCTCCTGGGGTTCCCTTCCCAGTGAGGAGCTGAACAGCCAGCGTGCCTCGGGTTGGCCCCCCCAACAGGCCACACATTCCTCTCCTTCGCCCTCATCTCTCTCAACCAGCAAAAACCCAGAGGAGCTACAACGAGCAGAGCAGACAGCTTCAATCTCAACACAGTCCAACACAATGCTGATGGCCAGAGCCCTCTTCCATGGAGAATACTACCAGGGATTTCTAACTCTGTGTCAGCAACCCAGCCTCTGTGCCAGCCCTCTTCTCCGGCCTTCATCCTGCCCACCCTTTCATTGCTTCTACCATTCCAGGCAAGCGCAGCCCCCAGCCCTCACCACTTCCCCAAGAGAAGAAGGGACATGCCGCTATTGTGGGACCCTACTGAGGGGGAGGCCAAGCCAGAGAAAAGGGGTTGGTGGCAGGATGTACACAGCAGTATGTGGTCTCCAGCCAAGGAACTAGCACATTTCGGGGCTCCTTTCTGTGCTTTTGCACTCTCTGACCTGCAGGAGCCGTTGCCCTTTTAAGAGGGGGAGTCAGTGCAACATGTTAAAGAGAGCTGCTCTCTGGTGGATGTGCTTTGATTTTTCTGATTTTGGTGCTTTCTTTAATGCAAAACAACATTCACTTGGGCTGAAGGCATACCAGTGCTTTGTATAGAGAAAGGAAATGGGAAAGTACAGCAGGAGAAGAAGAACGAGGGCACAGACACAAGGGGAGAAACCCAGGAACCACACTGCCGTGTGTGGGATGCTGACAGACTTTGATAAGAAAAAAAAAGTTCACAAAACTTTGCGGGTGTTATGATGGAAGTGGTGGTATAATATGGTGATAGACCTGCTGAAGTTCAGGTTATTCAAGCTTCAGCACCACTGAAGAGACCCCGAACTCTGTCCAGCAGGTAGCCGTGCTTTGCTTCTCAGTGGATTTTTGCAAGTTTACAGTATGTTTGCAGTGCTGCTCTACACAGCTGGCCATGGTGTCAGTACCAGGAATGGCACCAGGATGAGAAAAAAATTATTGATGGGGGGGGAGGGGGGGGGGGGTTTACAATGAATGATGGCAACCTGTAGGTGTTTGTTCATCATGAGGATTTACTAATTAAATTATCAACACTGTAATAACGTTGCCAAATCGCAAGCAGAGGTTTTGATGGCTTGTCTGTCTGTCACCACGGTATCTCACTAGAATGAGCTGATTTTATACTTCCTTTACCCCTTGAGGGTAAGGAAGCACTCTGTCTATTTTACAAACAAGGTACCAAGACACAAAGCAACTTGCCCCGATCCTGTTCTGAGCCACACTGCCTCCTTGGGAAGCTCATCTCAGGACCCAATTTTTAATGATAGTAATTATACCCCACCCATTCTTTGTATCGCTGAAGATATGTGATATTCATGATCACAAACTGCACCCTGGATGGTAATGAAATAGCAGGCACAAGCAGTTCCTTCCTACTCCCAGAAAAAAATCTGTCTAGACTGAAGCTCTAGTAGTTGTCTGTGATGGAGCTCAGTAAGCAAGTGGAAGGTTTTCTCTACTTATGAAATGTTCAGACATTTCATTAGAATAGATTTCGCTGCAAAATGTAACTTGTAGAAAGCTCTTCTGGCTTTGGCAGCAGTGTTTTACAAATAAGAGGAGTAGGAGTTGAGTTAATATACTTTGAGACTTAAAAATGAAACCAAACTAATACAATTCTGCTATGCACTTGCTGTTGTAGACACACATTGCTGTTCACAGATAAAATAGCACGACCTCTTAGCCATCCAACAAGACTCCCTGAGCCGGCAAACCTGGCAGAGCTGTGCATAGTGCTGTACCAGAAGAAAAATAAAGCATAAATACATTGCTTATCTTCAAATGATAGGGGACTAAGAAGCTTACAGTACCCTGTGCCATGGCCCCAGCCAGCATGCATCCGTATCTTCTCGCCTTTCCCTGCAGAAACTCTGATTCGCCGTGTCAGGGAATATGCCCCACTGACACCATGAAAGCAGAAATATTGCACAATACGCACTGAACTGAACAGTCCTTTAAAATACTCAAAAGCTGGAGTGGATTTCTAGGCAGTCCAGAATAGAAACTAAAAGAGCTGGCAAAAAAGCCACGAGGGAATGAATGTTCTCAGCCTGCAGTGGGGGAGAAGCTCAGAGGGAGGGAGAAGTGCTGGGTAGGGTAGAAGACAATGCTGGCCCAAGGACAAATAAGTATAAACCCACCATAAATACAATTAGGCAGGATGTTTGAAGAATGGCATCCCAACCTCAGAGCAGTAAAGCTCTGGCAAAGCCTCCTGGAAAGGGTAAAGAGAAGGAAAAAACTAACCAGTAAGTGAGAGAGCCTGCACCCTTTCTGAAGGGGGTTACCAGATGTGATTGCCAGCCAAAAGAGGGACCCGCTTCCATTTCATTCCTTGCACATTGTCTTTTGCACGTTGCCTGTGCTCCTGCAATGGCATCTTGCCAGGCCCTTGTTGTTTGGGTATGGGCCCCTGGGAGCTGGGCACCATTGCTGGGAGCTGAAGCCTGAGGATGCAACTGCAGGAGTGGACCATGAGCTTTCAGGACCACTGAATGTCTGATTTTCTGCACAGGGTTTAATCTCTTACTTCCACTAAAAGAAAAAAGCCATCCCTATGGTGGGGTAATTCAGCAGTCGAAGACCACCGGGCTGAGATCTGGAAGACCTGTGCAGCCAAAGCTTCGCCATATGCTTCTGCTAACAGCCTGGGTTAAATATTAACACTCCCTATGCTTCCGTTCTGTAAAACGGGGTAAGGTATCTCAGCCAGCACTTCCTTTCACTTCGTGTTTTACACTGCAGGCTGTTTTTACAATGCCAAGCCTGTGCGTGGCTGTAGCCCCTCAGCATCATCATAATACGCATAATAAATAAAGAAATACAGAAACTGTAAAGCCACAGTCTTTAAATTATTAACAGCTGGACACCACAGTGCATGAGAAAAAAAGCCTGTATAGATATAGGAAATGCTCCATTTCAGGCATCAGATATAGATTGTTAATATATTTTTAGTGTGCGCTTTGATCAATTTAAAATATACAAGTGAATCATATAAACTATCATGTTCATTTCATTCCCGAGTTAAAGTAATTGGTTTTTTTGTGTTGTGGGATGACAAAACGACAAGAGACCATTTAAATGGATTCTCCATTACATTCTGTGGATCCATTAATGTTGGCTGGTTTCCTGACAACCAATGTCAAACAGACATACGCTAATGGCTATTCTCATGAGAAGATTTTTGAAGGTTTCCAAATAGCTGTTTTATTGAAGTTGATCATATTTATCATTTATAGACCTTTCTCATCTTTGCATCCTCTCATTCACACTCCCTTCCTCCTTTAGCAAAGCAGAAAAAGGATCCTGCCATAGAAGAGCTGGATGTGGATGCTTGAAGGTTGTGTGGCTTTAGTGCACTCAGGCGTGGTTGTTCTAATAATAACACCACAAAGGCCAAGCAAGAAAGATTTCTGCTCTATTTATTTGATAGATCCAGGGGTTTCCCTCCCCCCAACTCCGTCTGCTTCTCTAGATGCTTACTTCCCACCTTCCCAGCTCCTTCTGTTTCTCAGCTTTGTCTTATTTCTTTCTGCATTATAGTTAGATAATTTCCTATGTTTCCTGGTTCAAAGAGAAGACATGATTTGGTATAAGGTGTCAAAAAGTGTGCAGCCTGGAGGGGATTTGAGCATTGAGCGAGGAAGGTGCCTACATGCTAAGGGACAGAGCCCAGAGCTGTCACCCTGTGAACTCCTGCACAAGCAAAGCCGAACCGGCAGCTGCTGAATCCTTATTAAAGTGTCTGGATTCCAATAGACAAAAAGCACAATTAAAAAGGATCAGACCAGTGAATAACCCTATTCCAGAGCCCAATTACTCTTATGAGAGGCTCTAATGACCCCAAGCCCTTTGCAGGAGGCAGAAGAGCTGGGGGCTGCGCACCCACTGAAACTCCACTGCTTCTCTGCACCGTGCCACAGGGGTGCAGGATGCTCTCGAAGGCTGCCGTGGCCAGCAGCACTTGCCAGGCTCTGCTTGGGAAGCCCTTCTTCTCCAGCGTTAAGGTGCTTGACCTGTCATTTTAGCAAATGTCATTTTTTGTAGCCATTTCAGGTAAAAATGGTGAGTTTTTTCTTGTGTGATTCAATGTCATAAGCAAACTGTATGTTCACTCAGCTTTGCAATAAATAGGCCTATGCCAGCAGCAGCAGCAGAGTTCAATCTAATCAAACCCTTCCACACCTACTACCCAGGTCAGCAGTGAGTTACTGACCGCTAAGTTTGTGTGCAAAACATCTCAAGAAAATTAATTCTGAGGAAAATCAGATTATCTCAAAGACTAGGCAGTCTGGCAACACATCCAACTTCATCATGCATTTTAGTGCATAAATGTTTCATTGAGGCAAGTGCTGAGTCTGATGTGAATTTTATTTATAGCCCTGAATGTCTCAAACGTATGCCTTCCCCAAGTACTCATGTCTCTACTGTAACACCCAGGGGGTTTAAGCCTACAAGGCAGGTAAAAATCTACAGTCGCTTCTGTGCTGTACACGTCCCACATTTTGTGCAATGCATCAGCAAGCTCAGTACTTTCAAAGCATCTCCCTCTGTGGTTGCTGCTTCACAGTGATGGCATGTTGGGTGCTGGGGCTCACCCAGCAGGGACACAGGAGCCTGAAGCTCCTTGGAGGTGGGACAATCACTCTGCTTTCTACAGCTGTGCTTGCTCCCAGCTGTGCATGCACCCAGATATTTCCCCCAGTCTTGACCTATTTGTCAATGGCAAAGCCCACCAACTGGAACTGCAAATAGCTGTTTGGATCAGCTACCTTCCTGTCTCATCTTTATTAAGGATTGAAAAATGTCCATGCAAAGGGAGTGTGTTGGTGGGGCTGCTGTTCCTTGGAAATAAGGCTACTGGCTCTTAGGCATTTCACAGTCACTCTGCTGAACAAAGGCAACCTCACCACAACTTTAGTGACTATACCGCCAAACATGAGGATACACACAACTTTCTTCACACCTCTAGATAAAAAATGTCAAGTGATTGGAGCCAGAAACTCAGACATACCCTGATTTCCCTGGGAACCTGGTTCATCCTGGCAGGGGCAGGATGACATTCTCTTTCCCCACCAAGGGGAAGCGATAATTTCTGTCCACATCAGTGCCTGACAGTGATGGCTTTCTCTTCTGAAGCCCTTTTGCAGGGGGACCGGGGCGCACATCAGATAATGGGAATGGGACAGATGCTCCGGCCCCTCAGTGCCGCAGGGGCTGCTGAGGACCCTGCCTGTGCTTCCCTGTCACTCCTCTGTCCTCTCTTCCGGGCAGGCTGATGTGCGGTCCAGCTACCCCAAGAGATGCAAGAGCTGAGGCAGGTCCTACCTATGCCTTGACAGTTTTCTAAGCACTCTTCTCACATAAGGCAAGAGATGCTCAACTCTCAGTGAAATAGAAAACTGCATGCCAAACCCCCTGTCTCCTTTTCCTTGCTGTTCCTGTGCATCTTTGGGATTTGTTCAGGATCTGGATGGGATTCCCCTATCCTTTGTCACATCTTTTGTCCCTGTTTTCCTGGTGCACTCTGATATTCATGAGGGAACTATTCAGTGTGGACATTTCCCTTTCAGTCCTCACAGTGCCCACTGTTGCAGGGCCACGGGTGACTGATGCCACATTTTGGGTGGTCTGCTCCTTGGTTACTTCCCTCTGGGAGCCCATGCTGGAAAATGTGGTTTGTAATGGCTCTGTGCATCATTATATCTCATTATTGCTATAATCAGGGCAGAAACCCAAATGATTTCTTGAGGAATTTTTTGCCCTGTGGAACCTGAGTCCAGGATGGATATGAAGAGCAAACTCCAGCAGCACAGGCCTTGAGACGTGGCTTGGATGACCAGTCTGGACCTGAAGCCTGGATCACCACATCTGCCCTGCCACTGGCACTCGCGCGTGAAAATCAAAGCCAGCGCGACTGCGTCTACATGGGCTGCAGCTGCCCTCTGGACAAACAAGGGAGACATGACAAAACAAGTTAAGTCTTTAGCTA
The DNA here is from genome assembly GCF_047716275.1 of Strix uralensis. Lineage (NCBI taxonomy): Eukaryota > Metazoa > Chordata > Aves > Strigiformes > Strigidae > Strix > Strix uralensis. The sequence continues at coordinate 52,049,681 of NC_133973.1, forward strand.
TGTGTGGGCAACAATATAAGCACAATTATTAATCTGTTCTGAGCTCATGGATGGACAATTTAGCAAATTCTTCAAACTCAAGCAAAAGGGCAGAAACCTCACCGGCAGCAGAAACTGTTGAGAAAGACCATGGTATTTTATGCTCTTTGTATTGTTTTATTTCTTGCCAATACAGTGAAACTTCTCATGTTTCAACCACGGTTTCTTAGCTCATCCCTTTGACATTTTTATGCCTCCCATTATGCCACACATGCAAATAACAGCTCTTCAGGAGAAAAACAGACAAGTGGACAAAACCCCATCCATATTTGGCATTCAGTTATCTGGAAAGCATATGATTTGGATGTCATTTCCATGTGCAGATCCTTGAATTTTGCATTTACCTGGTATTCAGTTGACTGGCACAACAACAGATAATTCATGAGGGCTGGGAAGTGTGTGGTTCTTATACATGTAAGAAGATTAGGCTGTTAAGCAATATGCACTTATGTGAAGAGTACCACATGCTAATCCCATTCTTGGCTTTGCTGCTTTCAATCACTGCTGGTGGTGTTTGAACATATTCTTAACTGCTTTTCCTAACTCTGTCAAATAAGTTATGGCGGCCAGAATGGGACTTGGTATTTCAAAGTATTTCAAAACTGTCACTGCAGGATAGACAATAACCTCTCAGAAATACAGTTTTTTATACATTCAAGCCTTCATTCCTGTGAAGTTTCTCTAGACAGTGATTTCTTCCTCTCCTTTTATTCCTGTTCTCCGATCTACGTTTTACATGGTTAGGAGAGAAATAGCTTTGTGCTCGCAGCTATGAAATAGCTGCAAATGTAGTCACAGACAGCAGTTTTCTGTTGGAGGGTTTCATTAATGGAGTTGCCCTTCTCACCCATAAGAAGTGAATGCCATTTTTATTTTAGGTTCACATGTCTACATATTATACATATCCATGAATATGTGCAATTGTGCGTACACCTCCACCCCATCACACCCAACTCTGCAGCAAAGAAATTCCCGCGGTGCACATCTCTTCTAATGCATGGTGACAGAAAGCATTGGAGGGAGTGCAACATACTTATCTATTAATAAACATCTGAAATGTTCAATAATGTATGTGCAGCCATGGTGTTTCTATGGTCCTTGTTCAGTCAGAGATAGCAGGAAGCCCATCAGGGAAAGCAGGTTAGTAAGCAAAAAAGAAAACCACCAATAAGGTCGAGCTTTATTCCCAGGGCAGCTGAAAACATATGACTAGACAAAAGTTTTCCCAGTTGTGTATGTGCATGCATAAAATTAAACATTTAATCCAATTTTACAACTTCAGAGACCACAACCCAGCTGGGGAGTGACTCATGCCCTAGCTAAGTGAGTGGAAGCGATACAAAAGGCAGCATCGGTGTTGCCTGCAGGGCAATGGTAAAGAAGGCAGAAAACACGTGAGTCCTGCCTGGCAAGCTTAAAGTTGCCATTAGAACAGCTATTCTGCATGATGAGTCCATATTCATCTCAGTTTGCTACCATGCTCTGTGGGAAAACAAAAAGCTAATTAGACAAGAAGATAGTGAAGGCATGAACAGTGTTAAAGAAAAACCCCAAACCCCAAAACTAACTAGTTTAAGATTACTGGACCCTAATGGTAAGGATGGCCTGTTATAGTAGGGATGATATGACATCACACATCTTCACACATATATGTGTGTTTGTGTACATACACACTCTCCAGAGCATGTAACTGAAATCAATGTCTCAAGAGAGCCCTTTCAATCCTACATGCTTAATTAGTTGAAAGCACTTCTTTCAATCTGACGCACTTCCAGTGCTTGTCAACACATATTTCTTCCCATGTTGACCCTTCACATTGCTCCCACTCTCGATACGCAGCAAGATAAGTCTTTTATCTCCAGCAGTGTAGTGTGTGGTCTCTATAAAACACTTTGTAAGCATGCTTTTAAACATCCTTTGCAATTCTCCCTCACTGCTCTGCTATTTTTCTCATGTACTGACTCAGCCCAAATCACTACTAAGCTTGCCCGAGTTGCTCCAACAGGTCACCATAACGCTCTCCCTTTTATCACACAGAAATGTGCAGTTCACTGTGATGTTGCTCTCAGATCAGTCACCCTGATTTCACATGCCAGCACTCAAGAGCAAAGCTTTACAAAATTCATTTACTATTCTACCTGCCTTGGTTAATGCTTACCTTCAGGATCTTGTGAAAAAAACACCCTCACATTCCCCAGCCTATAGACCATTTTGGGATAGGTCAAACAGTGTTGTGGCAGTGGTTTTAATGTATCTTGCCTATTCTCCTACTCAAAGCATTAAATTCCCCCACATATTTCTATCTGGTCATTTATACCTAGAGTGGTCATTTTCCAGTAATAGCCTTTTGAGTCTATGCTGAGGATCCTCTTCTCAAAAAGAACACAGGCTCATACATTGGCGCACCTATTTCCACATCAGCATCCCCAATACAAACAACCTCTCCACATTTGTGAACACACAGACAATCTGTAAAACACTGGGAGCCTTGAAAAAGCACACTGGAAGATGACACTCGACACAGAATGTGCTGTGTTTGCCATATTGGAAGATAAGATTCAGATGACTTATTCCAAGTACAGCAAACATATTTCTGTTTTCCTTGAAATCTTCATAAATTACAACCTTCCATCAAAGCTCTAAGAGTTAGTCTCCATCAATCTCCATGCCTTCCCTGTTCAGCTCTCAGAAGTGGCATTTAGCATCAATTACACCAGTGGTGCTGTGATACACAGATCTGTCTCTTGGACAGCAGATGGAGGGCACCAACTTATTTTACTCAGGGCATCAGAAGGCCATCAGCGGGTAACAGTGTTTTGTTTACTACTGACCTGCCCTTCATTCAAGATGATAACCTGCAAGAAAAAATGCCCTATACCCCCACTGCTTAATCTTGTTAGTCCCTGATGTGGCTCCCCACGGGTAATGACCAAGTCATTGTTTTGGAAGGGCAACACACATGCTATAGTGGAAAACCATTATGAAATGTGAACAGCAAAACCAAACCAAAGACACAGGTTACATTTTGTATCTACTATAAAGCTATTGAGGATGTTTTTCTGTGAATGTCTTTCCTCACTGGCACTAGTTTGACCCTCTTGCCTTCAGCAAACTGCATGGGGAAGCCAGTATCTGAGGTCAGAAGCTGCTCCCAAGCAAAAAACAAGACTGAAGAGTTTACATAGAAAATGAACAAGCAGGGCCCCTCTTCCCTTCCACTGGCACCGCACGTAGGCTGAGAAATCAAACCTCCAAAGTCAGGAACAACAAGCCATGTGTTAAGAGTAGAGATGGTGGCTCATATTTCACACTTCTTCCTCCCCATCAGTCTTTTTTAGCGTGCTTGGCTAGATGCCCTGAACACCACTTAACTGCAAGTTGAGGTAAGTAGCAACAGTTTCTTCCAATTATATTTAGTAAATACTACACTACTATTGCTACACGTGTTCCTTCAAATTACTCATAGGCATCCAGGTGAAGATAGAACGTCAATCATCTCAAAGGGACCAAAGGCAACTCTTTTTTCTTACCCTGGGGAAATATTCTTGCTGCTCCTGCAGCTCCATCAGTCCTTTCCGGCAGAGGGACTGAGAGACCTGGCTCTGTCTCAGGTTTCTAATTGCTCTTGAGGTCATGCCTGCCCCGGGAAGCTTCCTCCCCATAATGGTAAGGCAGTGTGTTTCTTGGGGCAGGCAACAAAACTCACATGCATGACTCGTGAGATTACTCCCAAGCCACTCTGATGGTGGCCCAAGGTTGGCTGGGCACAGGGGTGCAGTTAAAGATACAACCAGTTCACTGTGCAGCTCCTCTGGGTCCTTTTGGTAAAATTCTTCCCCAAACTCAGTGAATACCCAAGTCCTCCATCACCAGCCCTCTCAGATGTTTGTTTTGGCCCCAGCCTCCCAAGTGGTTTACTTGAAGCCCAGTTTCAGACAACTGGCTGTGACCTGGGCTTGCAGAGCACCCAGCCCACAAAGTGGCTCTGGGCCAGGAGGAGGGTCCTATTTCAACAATATCTTTCTCCAGTACCACTTCTGACAAGACACTTGTGTGAAACATTAGAGCAAACAGGGCTATAAGGGTTCAGAAAGCCATTCTGAGAAGCCAACTGGGAAGAAGTAACATGGCTAGCTGACTTGCTGAGTTTCACTTGTTGAAACAATACTGAATGCAGACCTTATTGTTTTGTAAGGAGGAGAGCTGCCTGAAAATATACATTTCCATCCCCTCCCCTTCTATACTTTCTCAAGGGAGTTGATTTTAATGAAGAAACCTGCTTAGGGATGGATTTTTGTTAGCTTTGCAAGTCCACTCCACCCCGCCCGGCACTGCCAAGGGCATGTCCCAGCACCACTCCTTGCTGGGGCTCCATCTTCTACCCACGTATTGCAGCCTCTTCCCTCCAGGCTTTTTGGGCTCAAAATTAGCCCTTAATCCATAAAGTACAGACGTGTTATGATATATGGATTGGACTGTATTACTTACAGTACTTTCCATACAGATGTATACAAAGCTACTGAGATATACTGGATTACTTTTTAGAGGGAACTCATCCAGATAGCATTTGGAAACTTTGTCAGTGATATTGTATACCTAGACTGCAGGATGAATAACTTATGTCAAGATAAGTTATTTTCCCACTGTTATTATTATTTGAATAACATGTTCTCCGCTTGCTCACCTTAGGCATTAATATTTTTTCTGCAGAGTTGCACTGGTTTTTTTCTACTGTATTTCAGGTCCTTGTTTACCTAAAATGGTCCACAAACCTCAAATGGTAAATGCTAGTTTGCAAATTTAACCAAGCATTGTTAGCTGTATTCCCTTGCACATCCCTGCAGAGGATGCAAACCTATTACCATGCCTGCTAGGGAGCCCCTACAGCTCATGCGAACCCACTAACCCCCACTTTGAATTGAGACATCACGGCCAGTGGCAACTAGCATAGAAAAGGCAGTGTGAAAACGTTTAAGCTGAAATAAATTTTAAAACATTTACTTCTTGTAAAGCATCATAAGATGTTAATAAAGATCATAACATAGACTGTCCTTTATTGTTATGGCTATATGGCTTTATGAGCCAAAACCATATCCTATTGTTTGTACTCACATTTATATTATTAAGCCACATATTTATGCAGAAAACCTAATTGAGTTCTGATGGGATTTCTGAAAAGCCACAACTGCTGAAGAGCTACAGGGTTTGTCAGATGCTGCATGGGTGTGGACCACTCTGGAGAGAGCTGCCATCCAGAACATAAGAGCAAACAGAAAATTCTTGCAAATTTGTAACTCATCTGTCTTTGTGCGCAGGTTGAACTGAGTACAAGGTAGTTTTCAACATGTTGGCTTTAGCACAGCAAATACACAGAGTGGCAAACAATTGCTCACTTACTGTACATATAAAATTATTACCTTTTAAGTGTGGGCAGATGTTTTATCGTGACCCTGTACCGAGTACTGCACATGAAGAAGAAAACCAGAAGGTGTGGTGAAATGGCTATGTTTTGCTGCATCCAGTCAAAACCAGTGCAGAAATGTCAGGTGTCAACACCTACTGGTAACTACCAGAAATACCACCACGGAATGACACTGGCTGCAACACTGGACAGGAAGCCTTCAAACTCTCAATTATAAGCAGTGATGAAAATGAGATAAAAATAAAACTGCAGGAAATAAGCTGCAGGGAAAAAATCCACAGGAAAAGAAATTAAACCAGGAAATACTTTCAGGAAAGGAAAAAGGGGAGGGAAGAGGGAGAGAGGGGAGAAGGCCAGCATCATTAAAATTATCATGCAGAAAGTGTAAGTAAAAAGTGGGGCTGTTGAGTAGCAAACAGTGTTTGACCTTAATGTATCACATATCAACTGGAATGGTGAATCAGTGAGAGAGCACTCCTGGGACGCTCAGATTTGTTCACGAGGGGCAAAGTTGACAACATTTCCAAGCATAAAGAAGGAGACAATGGAAAGTAATCACAAAAGTAACTTTCCCCAGGGGAGATTTGTCTCCCCGGAGAATTTCTGTAGCTAACAGATAGGCTCCACACTGATTTTGAGTGCAAATAAGCCTCAGAGAGCTCTGAATAGTCCTCTAGGAGAGCCTGTCCCCTCCTGTTCACTGTGGAAGGACCATGAGAAGACAGACTGCACTGAGCTGCCATGCCCCAGCACCACCAGGCACCAAGAGGAGAAATGCTGCCTTTACAGGGGAGCGGGATTGTCAGAAACAAACTTGAGTCTGCAAGTTATGGATGAGTTCCTGCATTTACTCGTTGAGTATATTTAATGGCAAAGTAAAAAACCAAACTTCGGTCACAGCCAAGCAAGCTAGCAAGGCATAAGGTGACTCTTAACTCAAAAGGTGAAGCATTGTCTGAGAAACTGAACAAATACATTCATTTTTATGAAGAGGGGTGTAAACACGCTCAGAAGCATGGCACAGTAAGATGGACCAGGTGTCAAATTTTGCTGTCCTTGCTCTGTCCTTTCTGAGTCGCAGTTCTGCCTGACTACTCTGGACCCTTTGGCTATGTGAGGACATCAGGTCTGGCCCTAATTGCCTCCGTCCCACTTTGCTGCCTTCTCCTCTCTGCCTCTCTTCTTTCTGTGTGGATTTTCCAAGTGGCATTAAAAAAAGAAGTGCTGGAAGAGGTGCCAGACTGCTATAGAGGCTGAGATGCTATACACGCTGAACAGTGAAAGGCAGACGACACCCACGGATATACCCCAGCCCTGATCTGGCAGGATGCTGTCTAGGGGGGAGGTGGCAATCAATCTTCACATCTTATCAACTCCCGAGGCATCTGCCAGCACAGGGGGAGGGGGAGCCACCCAAGGCAACTTTTTTATAGTATGGATATTGTTCGTAAAGTCGGAGACATTTTATATATGAAAACAGATCAGTTCACAGCCATCTGCTTATTTTCTATGTAGCGTCTAAAGTATCATAAGGGTGTTACAGAGAATATGAAAACAAGCTCTTACCTCTGCTGCTGAGCTTAAAATCAAAAAAAAAGGAAAAAAAAGAAAGAGAAAAGAAGAAGAAAATATAGGAATTGGTATGCACTGAAAAGCAAAGAACTGAGACAACACTTTCAAATGGTGGTTGTCTGGGCTGCTGTTGCTTGGAGATGCAATTTGGCCTGGTAGGTGGATATGCTGGCACATCCCTGCACTGGCCTGGGGCAAGTCACCTGTGGCCTTCACAGCCATCTCTTGCCCTCCCAAGGACCTCCTAGCTTTTTCTATGTTCCTTCTACTTTTGTGTCTTAAGGGCAAAAATCATCCTAAAGGATGGCAATGCATAAACGCTAAGCATTTACACATACAATAATAGGCTCTGCATTTCATGTGCTAGTCCAATAATACTTTATTGGTGGGTTTGTTTAGTGTTATTTTCTTCCAGATAAAAGTAAGCTTGCTTATTCCCTGCTAGGGCATGCTCCAAACCTTTGCAGATGATCTGTGGTTTGTATTGCCCGGATTGTGATTTTAGACCTACAGGCCCCTGCTGCACAACCAACCTCCACCATTTACAAGCAGCTCTAAAACACTGGACTAAATAAGTAACAGGTGGTTCATTTTTCACAATTAACCTGTCATGGTCAGTAACGAAAAAAGAGCCAGCCTGGTGCCCTGATTCATTCCCACCAGAGCCCAGACCCACACAGCATAGGGAGATGCACGAATTCACTGATGACCTGCCAGAATCATTATCACTTGAGGTTTTTTAACTATGGCATTTAAATCACAGCTAATTCTGATAAACCAAGATTGTTTTCCTGACTTGCCAGTTTGATAATTTCATCTTCATGCTTGTTCACATTAGTAAGTATTGATTTCCTGTGGGATGCAGTACATCTTCCTGTAGTGAGTGAGGGTGAGGTCTGCTTGGCAACGTTTCTCTTACACAGAGTTAATTCTGAAGTTTGGGTATTGGCATACTTAACACACTTTCATTTTATCCAGAAAATGGGTTTCTATGCAACAGACAGAAGAAAAAATATCTAAAAAGTACAGCCACTACTTACCTATGAAAATGGTGTTAGGCAAAGAGTAATTTGAATGCTTTTTATTTGGGTTATCCTTTTCCCCTTCTACTAGCATCCTGATTCCTTTTGTCTTTGTAATATTTGTGCAACAGCAACACTTCACAAACACTGCAATGCTTCTTCACTCTACAAGGGCCAGAACAGCCTCCCCACAGTTAGTACAACTCTCCCTATTTTCTGCAAACTTTTACATGTACTTCTAGGATGGAAAAGCTACATCAAAAGCCTGTCTGAAGAAAATACCTAAACTTTGAAGATTCTCATTTTGACCCAGAAAACAATTTATTTTGCAGATTGCAAATACTTCTACAGGACAGTGGAATAATTTTCAAGCCTTTGAGAAATTCCAGTTCTGTTGCTACATCCATGATAACTAAGTGAAATATTTGCTAAAGGGATGGCTAGAAGATATTCATCTTCCTTCCCCTTTGATGCCCTTCCATCTGTGGACACTCAGTGAGTGTAGGATGATGTTGCTCCAGAAGCACTGCAGCTAGAACAAAGCAATAAAAACCAAAATGACACACATCACTCACAGAAATAAGGCTCAAAATAGGGTCGTGGGCATAAAATACTTTCTCATCCCATTCATGAACCACTGAGAAAGATATGTGCCCAGAGCTGAGCTTACTCAAGTAATCCCCAAGGTAATTTTTTGTATTCAGAAATTCTTTTTTGGGGGTGAACTGAAATGAATTTGTTGCCTCCTACAGAAAGCACAGCTTTGCAACCGCACCGTCACTGCCTAGTCTGTGCCGATTCGTTCATCCTGGCAGGGAGAAAAATGTCTCTTCCTCCAGCCAACTCCACATTCAGCCCAGACTCCCCATGAGGCAAAGTCCCACTGAACCACAGCTCTAAATTTTCCAGACCTGCCTTTCGGCTGCCATAATTCCCAGCCACGTCAATGGGGGCACAGATCATCAGGTAATTAATCCCCTTTTAACGTCATGAAACTAGGGAGACTTGGGGCTAGCTGTCCATTGGGTACATATTTCAGTGGTACCTAACATTTCCAGCCCGGTGCCTATGTAATGTAACACTGGTTTTAGAATTATAGCTGATGCTGACCAGAGCTTCATTCTGACTTTCATACTAGCAATCTTCCATTTGGACTATATGATCATGGTAGGTCCCTTCCAGCTGAAAATATTCTATTCTATTCTATTCTATTCTATTCTATTCTATTCTATTCTATTCTATTCTATTCTATTCTATTCTATTCTATTCTATTCTATTCTATTCTATTCTATTCTATTCTATTCTATTCTATTCTATTCTATTCTACTCTATTCTATATGACACAGAATGGTCACATTTCATGCTTCTATTTTTATACCTAAGCTTCAAATTCATAATATGTCCCAGCCTTAAAACTCACTGCATGCAGGAAGTCTACATATAGGTGTTGGGAGGTCTTGAGTGGTACAAGGCAGTATATTGTGCACACAAGATAATTAACCTCTGGAAATAATTCAGAGTCTGACTTACTCCAGCTGTGTTATCTGGGGTCATTATCTGCTCTCAAACTATGAAGGTTCTTTGGGTTTTAATGCAACAAAATGACTTTTGTCTTTCTACAATACATTATAGTGGCAAAGCAGCTGCAGCCATGCTGACAGAACTGCATTTTAGCAGTTAGCTTACTCCTCACACCCCCCACATTCATCAAAAAGACATGTTATACTGATAAGTGGTAGTAATGGCTTTGGCTGGCACAGTTTTACTGGTCAAAGATCACACACTTTTCAGAGCTTTGTCCTATACCTTTGCACAAGCAGAAATGAGTAGTGAAGAAAATGAGCTTCAGTATGTTCATTCAGACTTGTTATGGGGAACACAACCATTTAAGTTCAGACTACATGAAAGGGATTTAAAAGTGTGGGACATGGCTGCACTACAGTTTTTACTTCTAGCCTCATTGACTGCAATTTCCCTGCCTTGATCTGTCCCCACTTGACCTACTGAGTAAATACTTCTGCCCACGAATTTCCTCCCAGCAAAGCTGAAACCCTTTTCCTAGGGTCACAAGCTCTTCAGGGTTGTTTTGTGCACCAAATCCTATTCTGATAGCCCATGGACCACAATTCATGATATAAATAATGTTTATTGCATCTCTTGGAGGTATCACCAACTGCACAGTGTCTCTGTTTAAACAGTGGCTGCCGGAAGCTGAAGGCAGGGCTCTGCCTGACTCCAAAAAAGTTTCTGATAATCCCGAGGAGATTTCACCATGATGCTGGCACCAGAAACAACCTGGGACCTGCAAGCCGACTAGGCCGTGGAATCACCTTCCTCCAGAGAGTCTCAGAGCCTGCAACGAGGTCAACCCAGGGCAGGATGACTGGTTTGGAAAATGAACAAGGCTGACTGAAAGAACAGAGAAGATGACTTCCTGAAAAGTTACCCATAGGTGCAGGTCTTATGAAGAGGCACTGTAGAGCACGCAGGAGAAAAACTGTATGAAGTGTATAATTCGTGCTTGCAGAAACCCAATGCAAGCTCAGAGAATGGGACTGGAGTAAACCAGACTGACAGATCAGTCAGCCTTTGAATAGGCTAAACACTATTTGGTACATTTATGCAGTGATGTACAACTTACAGGTTTATTTTAATTTTGCCTCATATGAATACACACCTGGCACTGTCAAGGCAGAAAGGGACAGCAGTCAGTCATATATTGAGATGAAACAAGACGAAAGATTTTAGCAAAGCTGAGAGAACCAGCTTCTTCTCAGGTATTTGCTGGACTCCTCTGAAGTGGAAAGAGTGAAAAATTACCAAAGGTGGGTTTAGGCTGTAAGACAGAGGACAGTCCTGGCCTGCTCCAAAGAAGCAGCACTGAGCCTTTAGTACATGCCATAACTGAGGATCCTGAGGCACATTTCCAGGATGAACACCCTCTTCCCAAGGCACTGCAAGAGCCAGGCTGGACACACCAAGCCAGTGACTGAGTATCTTCTCTGGCTGGTCTTGAAGGTTACAGCAAATTGCAAGATTTGGACTGGGGCATAACCTTGCAGTTTTGGAAAAAGAAGGAAGGAAAAAGAAAGCACATTACTGCTTGTGCAGGTTGAATCTGAGGAGACTAGGAGACTACCATTTTAAGCACTTACACACCTCGTGTTTAAAAGGTTTTTCAAGGTATTATAGGAAGGGTTCAGTCGTTTGTCTCGTGTTACAGCTGCAGCGTCTCCAATGGACTCTACCTTCCCAAAATGCTCATTAACCTGGTCCTCCTGAATCACATCCACTCTGCCATTTAAACCGCACTGCTGTAAGTCAAGTCCCTTCCTTATACATCATGAAAGAACATCTTGAGAATAAAATTTAGTCACCAAAAGCCTGGGAAGAATTCAGTTCAGCAGGGAAGTAAAACTATTTGTTTTGATGAAGCTGACATACCATCAGAACTTTTTTTTTAAATTGTTATATGACACGCTCACTGTTTCATAGTTAATTGAAAAAAACATGAAGTCACAGGATTGTTCTGATCTGTAGTAAAAATACAACCATGTGCTACAATTAAGTCCCTAAACCACTGCTGAACAGGGTATAATAATTATTGCGGGCTTGGCTCAACATCTGGAGTTTGGTGGTGCTGAGAGAGGGAGTCAGGGACAAATGAAGTGCAAGTCCCTTACCAGCCTACCTTACCATGCCCATATTTGAAGCAGGCAGTCTGGAGCAGAGATGTGGCAAGGTGGTAACACAAATCACGCACTGGCCTTGCTGCTGGCCAGTTGCACAGCAGAAACCCTGGGAGACAGGCATGGGATATTGGCTGGGTTGGGGCAGGGCTTAGGGCTGCAGCATGCCAGGAGCACCGGAGACGAACCCCTCCGAGGTCTGCAAGTGCTACCACAGCACAGGCAGTAAATAATACCTTGTCAGCTGGCCACATTATTGAATAGCAATAACTTTCCATAATAACTAATTAGTGTCACATACAGACCAGACACTTAAAAGAGAGAAAGTGCTATAGCTCTTCTTCCTTCATCGAATTGCAGTGCTGAGGTCGAGCTTTACTCATCTGCTGGACTGGCACAAGAAAGTGCCCGCACGTGAGCTAGGACCTTCCCTTTGTCAGCCATCGGTTGAATCGAGCCATTTGTCACCTCCCCCAGCTCTACAGAGCCGTTACTTCTGTGGCCATCCTGTCTGGACAGCAAGCTCTGGTGTATTTGGTTATCCCACGCTCATCCCTGAAATGTCCTTCATCTCCCACTCCCCAGTGGGGACCTGGCTCTGCAAAAGGCGGCTCCAAGCAGCATCCATCTCAGGCAGGGCTCACACCTTGCAGGAACGGGCTCAACCCTCCCACAAAAGCTCCCTGGCATCCCTGAGACCATGGGAAACCTCAAGAAAGGTTTACTTTGGTGAGCTCAGTAACTTGGGCATGGTCAGCACTCTATTCCCCCGCTTTTTTTGTGCATCAAACGGGGGAACATATTTGTGTCGCTCCATGTCGAGCATGTAGCCTTTTCATTCATAAAAGGCAGCCTGTATCTTTAATCACTTTTCCAGAATAATAGCAAAGAAACAAGCACTTGATTGCTTGTGTTATCAGACACTATTGGAAAAGTCTAGATAAGGATGCTGAACAACCTTGGCTTATTAGTATTCCACATGCAAACACTTCCCCATAATCCAGAGTCATCTGTATCCCAGCAACCCTTAAAATTTCATTCTCACTGAATTGCCAGATCTTTATCAAAATATAATTACAGTCTTAATTTGGATGATAAATTTTGATTGCCTGTGCTGTGCCAAAAAAAAAATGGTCAGGTACATGAGAGCTGAGATACAACTGTGAAACGTGAATCTGCATATTCTGACACTGGTGCGCCACCTTTCCTCTTATCAAAAGTTGGGCTCTGATAGCTAGCAGTGAGGTTATGTAGGGGTAAATAGGCAGGAACATGAAAAAGCAGTCTTCTGATGCCATCAAATGAAATTTGGACTAAAACCAGGGAGGAATTTGAAATTGCAGCTGCATACGAAGATTATCACTATTATGAAGATTATATACTATTATCATTACGAGGTGAATGATGTGCAGCACTGCTGTGCAAACCTGGAAGAAAAAAACAGTCTTTCCTGAAACAAGAGGAGATTGTGCAGAACTCGCCTTTTCTCTCACTCCCTTTTCCCCCCTTCAAACACTGGCAGAAAACAGCACAGTGTTTTACAGTTATATCCAGAGGGCTCTCAAAATGCAAGGGTCACAAAATGGCTTCAGATTTCAGCAGATTGTTCTAGTATTCATCTTAAACCTAACTGACAGATTTTAAAAGCACTCTTAAGAACAGCCTTTGTGGTTCATTCATTCCAGTAAGATCTTCTGGTGTTAAGAGCTTGGCTGTTATGAAGCTAAATGAAAGCGGTGGCGTTTTCCAGCAATGATAGTAGAGTCCTATGTATATAGGCTGCCACCACCTAAACACCTTGTGTCTGCACACTTCATAGGGCACAAAACAGCTGTTCCTTCACTTATGTGCTTATGTGAGACATCTTTTATTCCTCAAAATGACTGAAGATATTAGGATTCATGCATGTACCACAACAGACCAGAATCATCTGTCTTTACTATGTGCTGTTATAGTGATATATTACATTTGACCCCATTTCCACCTGCACCAGGTGCAGAATCAACCTCTACATACAACTGTATGAGAATACAGTTGGAAATTCCATCACTGCTATCAAGCATTATTACCAAAGACATGCTGCTGGGTGGGGAGGGACTTTTCTACCTTCCAAGAATGTACATGATTACAAAGATTTTTCCAAACTTAAACATGTAGCCTAAAAAAAGTATCCCAGAGGAATATAACCACCGCCTGCTTTACCAACAGAGCCCAAAGGAGAGGAGACAGCCCAGCAGGCAAGCCATGGAGGTTACCTAGTTTCTGACTTATCAGACTACAGCAGTCCAAACTCACTTCAGTTTTACCCTGTTGAAATACCAGGGGGAAAAGATAATTACTTGGATGACAGTGGCATAAATGCAATTAGACACTTGACCTCAGTGTTTCTTGGTCACATGCATAAGAGTTGAACTCATTGCTAAATTTGGGACTGGTAAGTACTTCTTCCCTCCCCCGCCCCGCCCCGAGGTATTTGCACTTTCTCTACAGCCCTGATAAGGATCTTTTTTCCTAGGACAGATGTAATCTCAACCCTTGAAAGTGATTTCTTCACCTCCTGTGGGGGCTTTGGGTACCCAGCCTCAGTTCTCTTTCTTATCTACTTCTGTAACTTTGATCATTGCATGCACTATAAAATACCTCTTTGACACACCTGTTAGCTTGAATTCACTCCCATGGAGCTTATGTTGCCCTCCTCTGAGAAGACTAAGGCCCAAGACAAGGTGAGAAGACCTGGAACAGTAAGTAAATTCTACCACATAAACATACAGAAGGATTACACTGTAGACTGAAAGTCATACTGTGTCAGAGTTAGAGTATGAAAAATTCCTTCCTCATGGGCAACACTCAAGTGAAGTCTGTTTCCTTCATGCTCCACTGCCCCAGCCCTCTCCAAGAGACCACTCCAAACCAAGTGCAGTTTTGTCCAGAGTCTAGTGTAAGTAAACACAGTTGCCAACTAACGATAAGACTCAAAGCTCACTGAAGTCCAGAGAGATACTGCAACCTTTGCAGTCACTTCTGTGCACTGGTTCCCATTCCCTAACAATCATGTCCATCACTGACACATCAGTAATGCTTCTGTTGACAGTAGCAGTATAAAGTTTTACAGCTGAATGGGCTCAGGCACTGAACCATTCTTGTCTCCTTGGTGGTAGGACCTCAATGGGGCTAAGTCATACTGCAGTAGAAATGGAGGGCAGGAAGGAACCATGAGAGAACTGTCTGGCCCATGACTTTTCCAACCCTGAAACACAGCTAAAATGCTATAAACAGCAAATGAGGCACCCACCCTCAGATGCAGAAGACATTTCCTGTAGTGAATTTTGACTGATGTGTGACAAAACCTGTCCTAAAAACACCAAAATGCAAAGCCAAGCGTAATTCCACCGCTCTAAAGGGGACTGAGCATTTCTAGTCCACCCCAACTTTATTCTTACTTCTTAAAACGCCTAAAAGAAGGGCATCCTATAAGCTCTGTAGCATGCCTGTCCCAGTGCTTTATTTCTCTTTGCACTTGGAGAGGTCTTCCTAACCTTCCCTGCTGCAAAGTCAGCTGGTTCCTAAGGGGGAAGGCTGCAGAAGTGGGCACACTGGCTGCAGTCACATGCAGCTACCCTCTTCTTTGGGTAGCAGACTCCATCTCTAGTGCCTGGAATTTGCAACTTCTCACCTCAGATGAACCGAGATGAGACAAAAAAGCCAGAACTAGTGCCCTGGAATACTTCAGGCAGGGGGAATATCTGAGCCCCCAAAGGAGGAGGATGAATCGATGCTTACTCCAGATGGACAGTTCTTTGCTCTCCTTTTTAAAATGCATTAATTTCCTGCTGGTGAAGGGTGCCACGCTAAAATCAGAGGAAAACAAAGTTGCCTATCCACAGCTGAGTGCTACAGAGATGGAAAGCTTCCATCTGCCATGGTGACTAGTTCAGTACAGCCTGTTATTCATTCCCTCCACCTGCCAGGCACACTGCCCCCACATAAGCACTATCAGTGAAGGCAAGCATACATCTGGATGAAAACCACACCGATAGGAGCATGTCATTTTTAAAGCCTGGCTTTTGGCTCTGAGTTACATAATCCAACACTAAGGCTAACACTGGGAGGGCTGGCAGAAGAAAGAGGTTACCAGATTTACTCTCCCTCTGCACCATGGTGTGTTGCAGGGGGAGGAGTTCAAAATGGCCCCTGTGACAGCTGCCAGCATCTTCATGATAGCTGGTAAGAGAGAGGCTTATTCCTCCCAGATACTCTTCAGTGAGAGCTGTCTCAAAGGGAGCAATGGATCCCCCAAGCCTTCATCATCATCAGGAACCTCCTGAAGCAACATTTCATATTCAGAAGGTATCACAGTGTTTGCATTTCTATTCTGCCTCTTTCATTCTTGAGCCCAGATCCCCCATGTTTGATCTCATAGTTTCCATGATAGGCTACACCAGGAGGTATGTGGCCATCACATGCATGTCCCAAGTTCCTAGTAAGCAAAACTGAGGTCTGGCTTCCTCAGCTATATCTTGGATGTTCTCCTGGGTGAGAAGACAAGCAAGTCTCACCACTGGCAAATGGGAGCCCAGAGAGGAATGTTATGAGCCTTCCACAGCCAACTGGACTCTCAGCATTACAGCCTCTGCCTTTGGACCAAGCAGCATCACAACAACCACAAACTCAAACTGTGCCAGTGATACCAGTAGCTGAATACTTGGAAATATAAACTGGGGATGCTCTTCCCTGCCCGCCATGTTGGCTAAGCCACTTTACCCTTGATGGACCTGCCTTGACAACCTTATTTATCTAAAAATGGCTTGACTGCTTCTGCTGATTCCAGGAACCAGCAAGCAGCATAACCCTCTGTGTTGCTGACTGTCCACAGCACAGCCTGGCAGCCCGCTGATTTCTATGAACGACAGCAACAGGGCAAGTGCAGTGGAGAGAGCAGTACGCAAGTGGTTAATGCATGCCATGAAGAAATATACATGCATATACTGTCTCAAACAGCCAGAATCTCTTATGTTGACATTTTCCATTCAGTTCCACTAGAATTAAAACTCTCATAATAAAAACCTGGCAATCAAAAGCAAACAAATTGTCACCAAAGCAGGATTCATTTCCATCTATATAGTTGACCAGAAGTCTTCCTGCCTCTTACAAGCAACATTAAATGCCATCCATTACAGCAACAAATGCCAGCCAAGTCCCTTTCTTTCCACCTGTGATTTTAAAAGTACATTTCCCGTGCAGAAAGCTGTGTGCTTGGCAACCTCTGCATCTCCCCTCCTGACGAGTAGCAGAAATGCTGCATGCTAAACTCTCTCCTGTAATGCCATGGATTCCCACACCAGAGAAAAATTCTTAGACTACCCAGGCAAAAACTTTAAATAACCTGTAAGGTATTTAATAAACCAGAGGCAAAAGCGAAAGTCAAACCCTCAAAGCATACAGAGAGAGAGAGAGAGAAAAGCAATGCCCTCTGCTTGACCCAAAATAACAGAACAGTTCTGCATAGGAAAGAAAATGAATTACCATTGTGGGGACCCTCAGTCATTTAGAGTCTCCAGTCAAGGCTGAGAGCCATTCTGAGACTGCAGCTTTTTCCTCTAACTTCACTCCCCGGCTCTGCAAGGAACTAGTTAAAAATGACATCACTGCTCATACTACCCTCCTCCCCCTCCCCATTCACTTGCTAAAAAAGCTGAGGCTGCTCCTCTCCCCCTGCATTGGCTCCAGATTTGGTCCTGCTCCTCACCAAGCTCCCTGTCTGCAGTTGACCATGCGGGTCGGTGTTGGTGCGGGCCGGAGGATGCGCCACCTCTATGTACCCTCACAGCATCCCTGCTGGCACCCACTTGAGAAATAAAATCGCCTTTCCCTTAAGAAATCAGAAGAGGTCTAACCTCGTGATGCATAATGCATTACACAGCCAGCTCCGTTTACAGAAGGCAAACAGTTCTCCTCTTTGAAGCAGGAGGGAGAGAGAGACCCTCCTAGGGGCTCTTTCTTTTGCCTTGTCTTCCTTACAGGAGAGGACCCTCTCTGTGGTTTGCTGCATCCTCCTTGTGTTAGGACTGCAATCTATCTTTTTTTTTTTTTTTTTTTTTAATTTCCCTCCCCCTGAGCGTGACATCATCAGACACCAACTCTACTTCTGTAATAAAAAAGGATCCCGAGCAGAACTACCTGGGACGAGGTCATCTGGAGGACCCAGGCGATGCTGGTTCCCGAGCAATTGTCGCTTCTTACAAAATACTCGGCTCTTACACAGTGTCATCTGGATTTAATAACCCTGCGCTTGCTGCAGACCAGGATGCTCAGATGCTGGGCTGAGATCAGTTTTGTTTCTATCCTCGCTGGCTCCACCAGCATCAGCAGTGAGCAGGTACCTCCAGAGCGCTCCCCTGGTACCCCACGGTTCACCTCACAACTCCATTTGTTTCCCTCCCCTAATCACTGGGAAGGATGCTGCAGCAAAATCCCTCAGCCAGCACTCCCGGCTGCTACAAAGCAGCCAGGCTGCCAGCACCCAGCACACACGCTCCCAGCGCTCCTCTGCTCTCCTCAGCTCCTCAGCCTAAGCATCACTGAAGGGAGCCTTCTAAAAACACTGTCACCCCTGACTGACAGCTGCAGGAGCCAGCGGCTCATGGCCAAGTGGGAGGCCAGCCCCAGTGCAGGGCCTGTTTGTTGCCAAGGGCATCCGCAGCCGTATTTTCCCTACCTGCATTTTTTCTCCCGGGGTAGCGCGGGGGCTTGTGCTGAGCGCTGCCCATCCCGGAGGTGGCCGGCAGGTACCAGGGTGGCCAGGGTGGCCAGGGTGGCCAGGGTGAGGGACAGACAGCGGATCCCAGGCTCTGCAGCCTCCCTTCCACGCTCCCATGCTCACGGCGGCAGCCGGCAGCGGCAGCAGCAGCCACAGCACTGGCAGGAGAGAGGAGTCTGTGTCTACGTGCATATGTATAACATATGCCTTCGTATACCTATTATATACACACAGAGCTACATGCAGATATAAACACAGACGTGCTATTCTGGATCTCTTACTGCTACCAGCAATGCTGCAGACATATCAAATATTGCACAAGTAACAGGACTGATGGGATAAGGCTGCATTTGCAAATGTGCTCAGAGTCATTTGTGTCTATACATATACCTGCCTACATAGCCTGCACCCAAATATAACCCTTGCCACTATGTTGATTACAGGTCAGTATTTGACACAGGGCTGTAAAAGCTTCACAAAATTCATGCAAACTCCTCTATCTAAAAGGTATGGTGGTGTGTCACACACATGTCATGTAACAGTACTTCTTTTCATGCTAGAAATGTCTTACATGGGAGGGGACTGCAAAAGTCTTTCAGCAGTGAAACCCCCAGCAGCCCTCTGAATTAGGAACATGCTGGTGCATCATGTCCCAGAGAAAATCCCTGCTAGAGTCAGGGAGCCAGCGGGAAGTTGAAGTCAGTCAGTAAAAATCCTGCCTCAGGGTTTATTCATCTTCGCCTCCCTTTCTCCCTCCCTCCCTCCTTCCCTGCCTCCTTCCCTTCTCTTCAGACCTGTGTTTTGCATGTGGGCTGGTAACACATTTGTATCAAACATCAAAGCCCTTCTGAATGAGCGAGGGTTGAAAACCTGACATCTCCTGTCATCTGGGACTAACAGAAAGTTACTCACCAAAACCCAGGCAGCGTTACCCCCTAGGATGGGATAAGATTTCCACTAAAGGGTCTCCCTCTCCATCTTCTAATGCGTGCGTGGCTCTGCAGGTCCTCTTCTCCAAATCACAGCCCTGCCAGGCTGCACCCATCTCCGGGTGTGCAGCAGGCACAGGCCTCTGGCATGGGAAGGAAAGAGCTCGAGACTGAGGAGGGATGACTGTGGTGGATAGGGATGTGGGACCATCTCTGAAGTTCCTCCAGTGTGAACCTTCAGATAAATACTGAAGAGCATGTCCCCTGCCACCACACATTAATCAAATCTCAGTTTTCTCACTGCTCTGATAGGGATATCACAGTCATTAGCAAAGGGGGATCCTACATACACATAGCATCAGTAACATCTCTGGAGTAACATTGATTATACATCATATACTAGATCAAAAGAGAAGAAAGCAGAAAGTGTGCCAATTCACCAGATAAATGTCCGTATTTCCCTTCTAAATGAAATAAGTGTTTAACACAGCTTCTTAAGGAAAAAAGGCAAATCTGCTGCCTGTCTCTTGTATCCCATCCCCATAATTTTTGGGTTCACTGCCCAAATTTGCCAGAATAATTTGATTAGGTTCTATATAATTAAGTTCCTACAAATTTTAGGTGGGAAAAAAAAATCCACATCAGTGCCACTCTCATTGAAGACAGCCAGGTAAAATTCAACTATTGCACTTTCCACTGGGAGCCTACTGGCTGGCAGGCCCTGTGCTAGCCATGGTCCCCTTGCCCTGGCATAGAGAAGGGTGTCCTGTGGCTTTTCTGAGAAGGCAGAGAGTGTTTCCTAGAGTAAAGGACAAGTTGACAAATCCACATAAAGTCCTTACTTCTTGGTTTTCTTTGATTAATGGGAGAATATGTTTAGTGTTTCTGATTTCTCTTCCTAAATCTGCTGCTCATGGGTCTATCAACCCATTGGAGCTCAAATGCCTAGGTGTTTTATCCCCTGAAGAAACCTTTGAACACCCCCTTCTCATTTTACTTTTGTTCTCCTAAGCAATGGTATTATTTTAATCTGCAGCCAGGAGCCTTCACAGACTGCCGGTTGGTTATAACAGCTCCCAAACCCAACAAGTTCCACGCTTGTTCCTGGTCATGAGATATTTTTGTAGGAAAGCAAACAAACCCATTCCTGTAAGAAAGAACAGGCAAACAAAGGGCAACTGAGGGGTGAAAAGAACCCAACACAAATAAATGAAGGCTGAAACTACATCCAGAGTTCCCAAAACTCCCAATCAAAGAGGCAGAAATCCTTCCAGCCAGAAGAAGGAGGAGCTTGCCCACCTCTCCTATCATTTCCCTTCCTATTATACTGATATTAACTAACAGTTTCACTTGGCGAACACAGATTGCTTCAAGTACTTGGGTGACTGAGTTGAAGAACAGCGCTCAAACAGATGAGCGTCAAATAGCAGCACTGCCTCAATGTATGCATTTCAGTATACCTTGGGGTACCTCCAAAGTAAATGGGGTAGAATATGCTCCATACCATATGAATTCTCCACTTGCCTTAGCAAATGCACCTCGTTCAGGGTTTCCACTATCTTCTTTAATCTAGCACTATGCCTCCCATGAGTACAGTTTAACAAAAGTATTATATTGCATAAACGGGTGTTTCCCATTTCGAGAATCATTCAGAGGTGAGCTGAGAGTCCCAGTCTACTTTTATGCTTTGACCAGTCTTTAAATGCAATCAAGTCTGGTAACAGACATGAAGTCGTCAGCAGATGAATGTCACACATCCACATCTTCTACTATTTCTAACATTACGGAGCATACTGAAAGGAAGAACTGAAAGTCCTTTTTTTAATGATGTCCCTGCAATTTAAAAAAAAAATTAAATTTCAATACTCTTCCATTTCAACGCAAACTGTTACAAAGTAAATCAAGGTCATGGCTGTCTGTCACTTTCCCAAATTACTCTTGAGTAAAGACTGCCCTCAGCCAAATAATATCAGTCTAAATAGGAACTCAGACTCTCCTGTTTCATTATCCCAGGGAGGTTTCAATTTCAAAGATGACTTGGACTACATAAAAGTTAGCTTTTAAGCAGGAGCAGTGTGAATATTCCTCCCTCCTCTCTATTTTACCTTCTCAAGGAAATAAAGAAGAAAATAAGACCCAGTACCACTTCTGCTGACCTGACACAAGAGGAGGAGGCAGAACAGCGTGGCATTCCTCTGAGAGGAAATCTCAGTGCCATTTTTTCATTGCCTATTTTCCCTCCTGCTCCACTTGACTTCATGGTACCCTAAAAAAAGGCTGCTCCAGCCTGTTGCTCCTGTTTCAGAAGAGCTGGCTGTCCTCGGCAGGTGCAGCTCTAAGCATCCCACCATTTGGCAAGTGATGACAACTTGATTGAGCCTGGAAGTCCCTACTGGGGTTATGCTTGTTATTCAGTCAGCCCCTCATAAACAGACACAACCCAGAAAGGTGCAACTGGAAAGCGAGAAATGGAGACAAAAAGGAGGAAGGAAAGAGAAATTTGGAAGGGAAAGACATGAGAAAGAAGGAAGGAGAGATGCTATCGCTATTTTCCACTTCCCATGTACCTGCCATACAGTCCAAATGGCAGGCATGCACTGAGCACACAATACAGCTTACATGTTCACCATGTCACCTTTGCTGCACTTAATTCACCATTGCTGGGTTTCATGTCCCCAGCAGGCCTCAGAGACAGTCACATACTGAATTCCAGTCTCCAAGTCTTCATGCCAGGCTCCTTGCAAACGCTGGTGTTCACTTTTAACATTCCTCTTTCAATCTTTCAAAACTCTTAGGTGAATAGCCCAAGCATAGCTATTCCCCCTCTTTTACTTGCATGCCTGAAAGACCTGGTTGCACCATTGGCCTGGCCCCATTTTGGCCTTGACAGCAAGACCAAGGGCACTGCAGTCCCATACCTGAATCTGGAAGCAGAGGCAGGACCTCCTAGTTCCTCTTAACACCAACCTTTCCCATCTGTTACTGCCCATCCCTGTCTACACTCTGTTGCACGCTCGAGCTACAAAGTGAATGTTGTAAATTCAGGTAGTTGTTGACATCAGGAGAGAAGATGCAAACTGGGGAGAAAGAGCAGTAAAAAATAATGGTACAATAAAAAATAATTGTACTGTAATACAGAAAATATTTTAGGATGTGTTGGACTGACATTTCTGAGGAGGCAGGAGGGGAAGTGACAGAGTTGGAACAGTGGGGAGGGATGAAGGGAGGCAGCAAACACACTTCAGGATAATAATATAATCTCAAAAGCCTTTCCTCTTTT
This sequence comes from Strix uralensis, assembly GCF_047716275.1. Taxonomy (NCBI): domain Eukaryota; kingdom Metazoa; phylum Chordata; class Aves; order Strigiformes; family Strigidae; genus Strix; species Strix uralensis. Next base: position 52,072,391 of record NC_133973.1, read on the forward strand.
GCAGTAACTATACTCTGGGCTAGTCTTCTGGCTGCCACCCATGTGGAATGGGCATTGCTTTGTCACAAGCAACATAAAGCATATTGCAGATGCTTGTAGCAATGGAAAATACCACAAGTTCCAGAAAGTGCAAATGGTAATAACTAATAGCACAGTTACGCCTAGAAGTGAGACTGTCAAAACTGTTCTGAAGGGTTCAGATATGCACTGTCCATAAAGAAAACCACTTGGCTTTGAGAATCTCAACTCCCATCTTACTACACTCAGGTAGAGGGAAGTGTCTTGGCATTTGGGAGGCAAGCAAATGGTATTTCTAGGAGACAAAACAGTTCATGATTATTAAAGTAATTAAGAACTAGAAAACAATGCAAAACACCAAAGGTGCATCTTGAGGTTTTGGGGGATAGCACTCAGAGGACGCACATTCTCACCCCCACTGAATATGATGTTCAAACCAGAATGCATCAGACCGATCATCTCCTTATTGTGGTTCTGTTTCTTAAAAGGCTGCATCAAATAGCAGGTGTTTTTTGCACACATCACAAAAAATCATTTTTCAAGGCTACGACATCATTGACTCAGGACCCTTTCATAACATCAACTCATGAAGCACAACTTTTCTGCTCCCTACAAGCTAGTCTTTTCTTGTATTCAATTATATGTCCTATGTACTGTCATTTCGTAACCGAGAATTAATGAGTACCTGGTAAAAGACAAGTGCTGTTCCTCCACCAGTTTTGATGTGTGCTTGTCATCGTGGACAAGCACTGCTGCTGGGAGGTAACTTTTGGCTGAAGGACCTGTAGGTATGCTGTGAGCCTTGACAACACCTTCACAGCTGTCTGTCCTTCTTGGTGTCTGCTCCTCCCCCAACACCCTCTTTTCCAGAAATAGGGACCTGGCATGCAAACCAGACCACCGTGAGGCTGGATTGGGCAATCATTCTTGTTTTCGCTTACTTGTAGCATTGGTTTCACTGTAGCTCTAGCAACCACACATGTTTCAGCTAACAAGGGAAAAGCTTCCACAGCTTTTTTTCTGGTGTTGGAAGATTTTAAAACTTCCCTGCTGCTCCTTAGGCCAGTTTGTTTTGTTTCTAATGAAGATAATTTTTAAAATTGGAAGCATGTTTGAAAATATCAGGAGGACACAGACTTATTCCCTTCCCCCTGCCCCCTGTTTCTGAATTTCAGTTGTCTGCTATGTGTGTTCTGGGGACTCATGCAAACAGTTAAAGGTGCAGCACTTCAAGTGCCATAAATATATATATTTACACACACACAGTATACACACACATACGTATAGACCAAGTCACTATGTATATGTGCATTTGACTTGGCAGTTCATAGCTCCAACGTGGGTGCTAAAGGACTTAACCTGTGGAAAGCAAAAAGTTAATTATCTTGGCTGCCTCTGCTCCTCCAGCCCCCAGAGCACCCGCTGGAGCGGGGAGCAGGGCTGAGACAGGGCTGCCCGGGCACCTGCCGCTTTGCTCCCTAGGCTCCCAGGGGGCTGCTCTAGCCCCACATTATGTGGTCACCCAAGGGAGAAAGTGGCCCCTTCCTCTGTACATTGCCATCCAAACATGGGGGAGCTTGGTGGCAGGAGCAACATGAGAGCCAGTGCCTCACCTTTCTAGGGGACTTTCCGCTACCCGGGCTTTCCATGTGGGGCTTTAAGGAGCACCTTTTCCTCACTGCAGAGAGAAGAAGCCCTTCTAGACCTGTTTCTCTGTACCTCCAGGCTACCTGGGTGCGCAGCCCCTGGGGGACCGATGAGGAGAGATGCTCCTCAGGGGCTTCCTGGCTGCACTGACACCAGGGGACAGGCACCACGTAAAGGCCACCAGAGCTACATCTGCTTGCACCTTGTTTATAAAAGGCCAGGTCCTAAATATGCTGTATGTAGCGGTAGCTATGAATTATCAAGGTACTTGCTGGTGAAGATTATTACAGGCTTCTGCTCTTCTTCCTACCGTGATTACAGGGTGCTGCTCCGCCGCATACACATACCATACAAGCAGCTTTTAGTCTCATTTCCTACAGAAACAAGAGGGATGGGATCCAGCCACCACGGCCCCGCTGGCCAACCCAGGCCAGATCCGCACAGGGTAGGTGACACCAGGGTGCAAAATAACAATTCAGAAAATTAATTTTTCCCATACATTAACGAAAGGATAGGATTTTCCATGTCACCCTCACCTAGTGCAAACTGTATTCCCCCAGGTCTGCAGCAGCGCAGTGACTGTAACACTTAACCTAGAGCACAGGAGACACAGATGCAAAGTCTCCTTGGAGGGACTCGATGCTGTATTTCCTACCTACAAGAACAGTGTGTCAGCCACTGTGCAATACACTACTATAGCATTGGTTTTCAGCACTGACCCTGGTTTATTTTGGAGTCTCATAAGCTAGAAGAGGAAGCAAAACTTTCTACTCATCAGGACATAAAGTTTCTTTCTCGTAGTTTAACAACACACCTCGATTACTGGGTTCAGTTTTGGGTCTCTCACTACAAAAAGGACATTGAATTACTCGAGCGTGTCCAGAGAAGGGCAACGAAGCTGGTGAAGGGTCTGGAGCACATGTCGTACAAGGAGCGGCTGAGGGAACTGGGGTTGTTTAGTCTGGAGAAGAGGAGGCTGAGGGGAGACCTCATCGCCCTCTATAACTACCTGAAAGGAGGTTGCAGAGAGCTGGGGATGAGTCTCTTTAACCAAGTAATAAGTGATAGGACAAGAGGTAATGGCCTCAAGTTGCACCAGGGAAGGTTTAGACTAGATATTAGGAAGCATTTCTTTACAGAACAGGTTGTTAGGCATTGGAATGGGCTGCTCAGGGAGGTGGTGGAGTCCCCATCCCTGGAGGTGTTTAAGAGTAGGATCGACTTAGCACTGAGGGATATGGTGTAGTTGGGAACTGTCAATGTTGGGTTGATGGTTGGACTGGATGATCTTCAAGGTCTTTTCCAACCTAGACAATTCTGTGATTCTGTGATTCTGTAATACATCAGGTTGTGCAATGGAACATGGATTGCCTTGGAACCAAAACATAAAAACTTGAACTGAATCTTGGGTCCTTCCCTGGTTGTGTTTCTATGTCGCCCTGGGGTGATAGGGTGTTCAGCCCACACTTTGGGAGAATTATGATGTGGTTTACAAGTCTTAAAATGGTAAAAGATGCTGTAGAAGGATTAAAAAATTTGTCTGGTCTTTTATCACCAGAAGCAGAAGAAAAGTGTTTTTTAAATAGGAATAGTACTAGTATAAATATTTTCATTCATAGTGTAACTTTCATTCACAATTCATTAATTAAGAGATTTGGATATGTGGCTCCATTCATTTCTATGTAATCCAGTAATGTCTCAACTGCCATGATATTTGGGTACCAGCTGCAAAATAGGATTGCAAAAAAGGATGTCCTCATTGACCCTTCTTTTGACCAACAGTGCATCACTCACTCCATTTGTCTGAAGCCTTTGCTTAGCCACAGGTGACTGCGCCAGGTTTCTTAGAAGAACCGAGCCCTGAGTTATGCTGAGCTTTATATTGTAACTGTATTATGTTTATCGCCTCTCACTAGCATTTCCAGACTTCCCCATCCTTTTTCACAAGATTTTCTTCTTGTTTATTTCAGAGGAACTACTGACTATGTCATAAATATTGATGTTTGACTTAATGCATTTTGCTTTTAGCCTGGCAACTCTATATTTCTGCTTGCCAGGGCTTTGCTTTTCACACAGCCAAAGACACAGTTGTTATAATACAGATTAATAACTGCTTGGAAAGACTCTAAGGTTTTTTAACATGGATAAAAATACAAGTCATATTCAAGTAACCTACTGCCTAAAATAGTAATCATGTCATTGTCCTAGCACACCTTGTATCTGAAAAGCCTGCAAACCATTGAGCAAGAACTGCCCTATTCTGACCCGTTAAAACAAGGCAGAACTGCAATAATCCCATAGTATTTATCATGTGCTTTGCAGCAAGTTCTACCCACAAACCCAAATAACAGCCTAGAGAACTATCACTCCATACTGACTGCATTGGTACAAATCACTATTACTTATCTAGTAATTAATATCACTTGATTGAAAAGGATTGAGGAATCTGATTTTCAGCTCTATACTTTCAGTGCTTCCTTCTTGCTTTGATATCAAGTTAAACCCTGAAGATATATTTGCTGAATTTTACTGACAAATTACATTCATCATCTATGTGCTTATCTTGTCAGAGTCTGAGATGTAATACATATTAAAATGCTACATATGATTTTCCTTTTAGAGCATGCCACTTAGCACATGCCACTCTTACATACTGGGCCTGATTTCCAAAATCCAAAACAATGCTTCTGGTGATCCCCAGGGAGAAGTCAAGCTACAGGATTAGTGACCTCTATAAGCAGTGACCACAAAAACAAGAATCCAATGGGAATTATCCCCGAATGAGTTTGCCATCTGCTGCCCCAGGAGAATCACCCCAACTCCTTTTAACACACATGGAATTTAAGACGATCGTGGGAATTCTATATTTATTCCTCCATATCTGTTTGCTTCATCCATCAGCTATGAAGGAGTAGATCATCATTTGCCCTGTGAGCTAGGAGTGCTATATTTGTGCTACGGCAAGAAACACACCAGCCTGCGGTGGTGGGGCTGAGCCATCCCTCTGGAATTTGTGTCTCTGCTGCAGAGGGCTGCCGAGGAGGTGGCAGGAGGAATGAGGACAGACACAGTCATGGCAAAAGCAGGGGAGAAAAGAGCCTGGAAAGGATACATGCGACCCCATATTTCTCAATCTTAATGCAGTTGGCTATGTGTCTCTAAAAGCTACATCTGCTACTGAAATTTCCCTTCCAGACTGAAAGCGGAAGAAAGCACCTGAGCATGTGTCTTTGATTGAGGGACAGCCTCTTCTTACAAGCTTTGACCGCCCGCTGCTTTTAGCTAAAAAATAGCTTAAAAGCTCGGTATTTGCACTTGCCTCAGTGACGGCGCAAGGGGAGAACAGTTGTATTTTATCCCTGTCCTCGTTGCCACTGTGGGAAAATTAAGAGAGGAACATACATAATCAAATAGGAGAGAGAGATGAGTTGAACCGATTCCACGTGCTGTCCGTAACAGCCACAAACAGCGCAGAGGAGGGAGAAGAAGAAGAAAACCTTGAGCCTTCATGTCTGGGAAATAAATGGCTGCTTTTTTTAGAGATGAGCAGCCTTAAGCTGGACTCCTTCACAGGAAAGGGAGACAGTCTGTGGCAAAGCTTTCTCCACGAGAGGCCACAGTGGTCACCTCTATCTAGAAACGGTGCAGTGGTGAAATCCTGTCCCAGTTGGAGCCAACAGCAAGATGCCCAATTGCACCCGGGCAAGGCCAAGGCTGTGGACACCACCTTTTACATATTAAATGTTTGAATCAGTGTTAAAAATGCTTAGTCTGGAAGACAGCAGCCTATTTGGGCAGGCTGGTGACTGAGGTAGATGTGTGCAACGGCAGTGGCAGGGCTGTAGTAAGCAGCAGTGGTAATCCTCTTTGTGGATCAATCTTTAAAAAGCAAAAAAAAAAAAAATGCTGGCACAGAGCTATGTGACACCATGACAACATGCAAGGGAATGTCATCGTGGAACTATTTTCCCTGAGTTTCATTAGACAGCCATGATTTTTGTGGAAATATTGATAGGCCAAGGGAAAAGCCCAAGTGCTATTTAATTTTGACAGATGGAAAATATAAGGCCTTGTACAAAGCATGATAGCTTGATGGTCTGTTTTGCCCCTTTTCATCAAGGACCAGCTCCCAGAGGCAGTAGCCAGGATAAAGCACACATCAAACACAAGGAACCAGAAAGGCAGAGAGATTTTATGATTAAATATGTACAAGGCAGAGTGGAAGCATGGGCAGGGGAGGGTGTACATAAAGTATATGAAGCAAATGGTGCAGAAGAGACAGGCATGGCGATACAGAACTGCCTGATGTGAAACCAAAACCCTGGCTGCTGGGGAGGCATGACCTATGTCATTTACTCACCACAGTCTGCAACTGGAAGTCATCCCAACAATTTATCGCAATTCCTTACTCAACTACATTGCTGTTTGATAGGAAAATAGCTTCTCCCTGCTAGCATCTATGAGACCAGGCTAAACTCCTATTCATAGTAAATCTGGGACTAATTTTATTAAAGTCCTTCCTTGGTCATTGCACTCTTCTTGAAAAATACTGTGCCAACAGCTACATAGACAGTATTAGCTCATACAGACCTAGTGCCTTTTGATTTGGTGTTGGCAACAGTGACTGAAGCTGGTTAGACAAATGTGGTTAGGCTTTGCTGTTTGTAAATGAGCAGTACTGCAGACTACCTAGTTGCTTTTTTGTTTCTGCCCTTCTTCCACTTGCAAATGCCCCTGTGTTCAGCTGCTTTGGTTCACTTATCATGGGTCAATACCTGCCCTGGGATGGAGACCCACTGAGCTGAGCTAGTCTTTGGCATGGTGCTCCAGCTGCCTACTCTACCTACTGCGCAAGGTTATTGCACAGTGTCCATGAGGCAGGAACATAAGATACCCTGAATGGGAATTAAAAAAGGTAAAAACATTTCTCTTTGACAGCATTTAAAATCTGCTTCCCTGGGCCTTTGAAATATGCTTCTCACCAAAGCTCCCTGTTCAAACAAAACAAGTGCACTGTACAGTGGATTGGTCACAGGCATCTTTGTTCTGCACCCACACAAAATGAGAAGTGACACTTAACTTCCATTGCAGGCCAGACATCAAGCAGAGTCATGTCCCCACTTATAGTTTATTTAAAGCCATAGCTAGCTTTTTAGGGATCAAAGAGAAGGGGGTATAGGAGGGGGATGCTGTTCAGAGGAAGACAAGGAACAAAACAGTACAGTTTAGTCATATGTGTCTTTGATTGCTTCATGTTTGCTTTTTAAATTGCTGAAATGTAACATAGCAATGAAATTATGTAAAGCATGAGACACTGAGCTGTGGCCTACGAAGCTTTTTCAGTTTGTTAGTACTTTAGCTCTCTGTGGTACCTGTCACAAAGGTAAGGGATTAGACTGTTGTCCATCAGTGCCTGCCCACTAAGGGCAACAGCAGTGGGAAACCAGGCTAAAGGCTCAAAGGGCTTCACAAGCTGAGGGTATAAAGCACAGTTGGAGTACAAAGCAGCACACTGTCAGCATCCAAGCCCTGGGACAGGACATTTGGAAAGGGTATGTAGGTTTTTTTACCACAACTTTGACTCTCTTTCAAAGGAATCCCATTTAAACCAGAAACGGAACTAGTTCTGTGCATGGCCAGGCTCTCCAGAGCCGGCAGCTCACCTCTCCCCAGATCATCAGGTCTGTGTTAAAAGCAGCTGGCTGGATCCCCCAGCCCTCTCCCCCACCCTGTAACTGAGTTTCAAGTTTACAAGTATCACAAATGAGTTCATTTCCCCTCATTAACTCTCACAACTAGTTGCCGCTCCTCTGAACTCTGTATTTCTCTGCCTCCAAATCCCTTGGGAGCCGCTGGGGCTGAAAAAGCCCTCCTCAACAGAAGCGGTTTCGGACGGCTGCCCAAACGAGAAGAACGAAGGGGGCCTCATTAGACCGGACACAGCACTCATAGAACGGATGGGGAAGGGGATTAAATCAATGGAGAAACTTATAAAGCAGAAACCTGAGCAGCTTCATTTTTTTCAGATAATTTTTTTCAGCAGGTTTCTTATTCAATACAAGCCTCAGCCAAAGTGATATTACAAACTGTTTGATCTCATGGTTCCAAACCCAGTTTATTCCTCTCTCTCCATCTCAGGCCTCTAATTTTCTTGCTTCTCTCAGCAGCCCACTAAGTCCTCAAACTGACAGACGAGATTCCAGGCTCTCCCCACTGTCAGCTATTGCTCCAAATACACAGCACAGCAATCTTTTTGACCCTAGAAAGCCCAGCACTAAACGGCCAGTTTGAAAACCTTACTGCATCCACTGCATGCCAGATGAACTTTTAGACTGTCTCGTTGACACTTCCATCAGGTCTTCTACCACACACGAGGCTGCTTTCCTAAACTCTTGTGTATTTTCTTTTGATATGGGGTTTCTCTCCCTCTCGTTCTGTCTCATACCATTCTCTTACTGAAGGCTCACACGGACGTTTTCTTGAACAGCAGAACAAAACAACCCAAAACCCAAGGCAGCTGCACAGTTAGGGCGAGACTCGGCACAGGGACATTAAAACAGCATGTACATTTCCCTCCAAAACCCAGCATCGAAGGCTGAAACAAAAGTACAGAAAGTATAGTGAGGTTAGGTGACCCCGTCCCTGTACACGATGTACACTGTGGAGAAGCATTTGTCATCCACTGCAAAACTTCTTTTAATGACCCTTGGCTAGTCAAATTATTCCAAAATGAGAAAAGCAAAAATAAATCCAACAAAACGCACCATATGGATATGTTCATTCTTGAGAGAGGGCACGTTCCAGTGACCAAAATGCTGGATAGCACGTGAAGAGGTCTGGGCTTGGGTCCCAGCTCTCACAGAGGCTTTATATATGATCTTGAGCAAACCACTTAGGGTGGGATTCAGTTGCTTAAATAAAGGTGTCCAGTACCATTTGAGATGCCTTTGGGTATCCGACGCATCTGTACAGGGCTGGTCGACACAAAATAGGACCCTGGGGCAGCAGCTGGAGGCCAGGAAGGATTTAGACACCTGTCCTGCATCATGTACTGCTTTCTGAGTGTCTGCTAGAGATACCTCATGCAGCTTTCCAAGTCTCGCAGCTTCTGAGCTAATGCACCCATTACCCACCTCTCTTGAACCCTGGCATTGTGTATCGTCAATGACAAGCTATAATAATGACCCATATGTTGCATTAGAATATGGCTCTTTTGGGCAGCTTTTTCACTGAAAAAGAGTATTTTCTTCCCCCCCCCGCCTGCAACGGTCTGGTTTTTGCTCCAAGTGAAGAGTTTAAAGCTGGTTATGCTCTACCAGGATGCACGCAGGCATTTTATGCCATCTAGTCCACTCATACTTGGCTTTTGGGCTCTATGCTACAGGCCCCTTTACTGTCATGAAAGCTGCTGTCACCTCACGCAATGTAATGGCCCATTTCTTGTGTTTGTCACTACAGTCACCCACTGGGCTTTATTAGGAGTGTGAGGCATAAGCTATAAAACCCTGCATGGAGACTGCATCATGATATGTGACATTTTGCAGCATTTGCCAATCAACTGTGATGTCACAGTCTCTCGATATATACAATGTCATAGGCTAACCAGTCACTACACAGAGATGCTGGCCAACCTTAGTGTGAGGTGCCATTTAAGTACTGGTCTGTTTTGCTACTTTGGGGAGCAGGGGGGTGGGAGCTCACATAGCTGTTCCCTACAGTCCCTGTGCCAGGATCTGGCCATCCTGTAATGCTGGGAGAGCAACTGGGGACTGATGACCACAAACCTTTTAATATGGTCCAGTTATTACAGTGCACTGAAAGACAGCTGCCAAGAAGAGGATGGAGTAGGTTTATGCCTCCATTGCTGATTTTGAAAGAGTAGCAGCAGCCTTGGCCATATCAGATAAAGATTTCTGATATCTGAACAGCTTCATAGATTAGGGATCCACCATTGCTCCTACTGCTTGTATATTTGCTGGGATGCGCCTTAGATGTGAAGCCTGCTTTAAGTTTGCCCCTCCTCAATCTTCAAACCTTGACGGGACACCTTTAAAGTTGCTTTCCTTCCAGTGGTATGTTTTTGGAACAGCTGGTGTCATATTTAACATGCTAATGCCAACCACCATCACCACAGCTATTATTCCAGTAAGTGATTGCATCTTGGTTACAGACTGCAAAGCAGCCAGAGAAACCCTATTCCCCATCCTGCTGTACTCATAACAGCAGATAACCTACCCTGTTATCTTCCCTTCCTACTACCAGCGCTCTCCCTTGTCACCCTGACTGCCTCATTTGCTCTATTACCCTCATGCCTCAGCACCTGTGCTGTGTGAAGCACAGTTCCTCATTGCTAGAATTGCATCACCTGGTAACAGCTGTTCCTGAAGCAGGCTCCAGACAGGCTCTGCACTCGCCGGCTCAGGGTACCGCTCCCACCAGGCAGCAGCCAGCAGGGCTGGGAGCACCCTACACCCTGCAGCCCAAAGCCAGCGACTGCAGGCAGCAGGACTCCCTCTCCCTGCAGGGCAGTGCTGCCCACAGGGTTTGCCCAGGGATCGCACTGACCAGAGTCACTGTGCTGGCAGATTTGCATCGGTCTCCCAGCCCCTCCCATACAGTACTCCTGGAGAGGTCTGTGGGCCAGTTTATTTAGTCCAGTGTGGTTAATCCCTCATGACAGAGAGACCCTCCAAACTCCCCAACACACTCAGCAAAGTTGGTATGTCTGTCCCCAGGTGTCTTTACAGTGTTGAGCATACAACTCCCTCCCAAAATATCAAGCCTTCACTCCTTTAGTGCTTTTCCAAGCCGAGCGAGGCACGCATGTGTGGGTGCCTGCCAGCCGTCACAGGTTGGGCGGCAGTGCCCTTGGCTCTCTATGAGGCCAAGACTAGCTATCATCTCCAGCCATGGGCTGGCTGTTTGTATGCTCCCAGAAGGCTTTACAGCACAAGCGCATTTCAAAACTCATCACCCTAGCCCAAATTGCTGGTGTGTCTTTCAGAGACAGAAAACTTTGCCAGTTGTGGTTGTTGGTGGCCAGAGGGCATTCCCGGTGAGTAGAACACAGACAGGGCGTTGGCTCTCACAGTGATTTACTGTGCACTCAGAACGTAAATCAGTTTCCTCCTGACTACTCGTGTATGTAACCATAGAAGGGGATTGAAGCATTTTCACGGAGTCCTCCTTTCTCTCAGTTTGCAAAACCAATTGTTTCCTCCATCTTATTGATGTCTGACATTTCCACTTCACTTGTGCTGTTGAGAAATTGTGACTGGGTTTCCGAGTCCAGCCCAAAGCCAGGGTGACTCCTGCACACTCCTCTACTTCTGTGCTTCTGCCTTACCATGAGGTGGACATAGGAACCACATCCTTTTCTGATAGCTTCTCAGGGGTAAAGAACACAGGCATAAGCGCTCAGGATGTCCATCCACAGCCACTTCCCAGGTCTGATGCTGCTACTGCCCATGTTTTGTTCTCAGGTTTGTGCCAACTCGTGTATCCTTGGTTTAGATGAGTGGAAACTCTCCCAAACTAGGGGCTATAAGAGACATCCAAAGGCCAGGGGAGAGGATGACTTCATTCCTCATTTACCGCTTGTTTATAAAAGTGAGCACAGATCTGCTGGGAGCAAAACAGAGCATATCTAGCACTCACTGTCTGAGATGCCCCTGAGCCATCAGCACCAGGACAGGCACCTGGCTTCCTATTCTGCACCTAGCAATAAAAAAGCTCCAGAGGCCACTGTGTACGGGGTGAGGAAACTGCCTCCAAGCCCCAAGGAGTAGTAAGAGGACTGCAGCTGGGGCTCCTGCTGCACAAGGATGGTTATGAAGTGGAGGTCTTCCTTCACGCTGCCCTTTTCCTTGGACACCAGCAGAGCAAAGTGGTCCTCCCTTCATCCTGCCCGTGCCCTGCCAGGGGCTGCATGGGCAGCACAACCACTACCCTGCTACCCTGACTGCATTAATACAAAATCCACTGTTACACCAGCTGCTACTAGCTCTCTGCTATGCAACAACAACCAGGATAGTCGGCAACAGCAGAATAAAATATCAGATCAACTGTGTTTTTGAGGGACTTCGTAAGAGGCCAACAAAAGCAAGGACATTCAAAGCTCTCAGCTAAGCATAGCAATAGGTCTCGGTGGAGCGTCAGATGACGAGAAACAGATTTGCTGCATTACACAGTCATGTCAAGGAGCTGTGCTGGAGCTTTAGCTGACGGCAAGTCTGAATTTCTTTCTACTTGCTGGCTTGAGCCAGACAGAGGACCCTGCAGCCTTGTGTTTCATATTTTGCCTATCTTTTTTCTCAATTTCACCGATCGAATTCTGATAGCTCTCTTATGTATCTTATCTTACTCCAGACTGGCCCCACTGTTTTGCTATGGGGATGACTTTAGCACAACTACTGGAGGAGTAAGGCATCTTTTGTTATGATTAAGGGATGGTCCACAGATCAAATTGCACCAACTAACATAAAGATGCATTATTAAATGGTAGGTAGTCATGGTACAAACCCTTCATGTTCAACTGAGATACAATTCTTGCCTGGTTTGGAGCAAACTGATTTCAAAGGCCTTTTTTAATATGGGGAATTTGACGAGCACATGGTATTTCTCTCTGGCCATTTTGTGTAGTTTCCCATGGGGACTCTATTCCATTACAAAAGTAGATTTATCCAAGAAGCACAATGTTAATCATTTCTAAAATCCCTATTTGTTCTGGAAGACAGTCCACAAAGGCAGCTACTCCAGTGTAGCTATCGTCAGAGAGTGGCTGCATTCACTACACATCAGTTCCACATCCCCAGGAGGACAGAACCTGGCCCATTCCTGTTCAACCCGAAATGAGCTGCTAAAGAAAAATAGCCCGGTCTGTCTGTCCCACGGTCTGCATCCCTTTACTTTAATTGTTTTATAATTATACCTTTATTTAGCTGAGAACATATTTTTGACATACACAAAGACTTAGAATTGAGCTCAGCTGAACCAAAAAAGCCCCTATTACACAAAACAAGAGTGGCTTCACACACCGTTTCTAGTTAAGGGCACACCCACAACGGGCTTGCAATGACCTATCAAGTACCATCCGCAGAGACGCACACCAATGTGTGTGTTACCACACAAATACTCATCCACAGGGAAAGCCATTAAAAGAGGAAAGTTTTAAGTGGAGGTAAATAGAGACCACTGAACACAGAGATGGGGGGAGGTAGCTCTGATGCTGGTGGGGAACCTGGTAATTTGCCATGATTAGACTGTATCTGAATCTCACCAAATCCGTTTTTTTTCCCAATTTAAGAGAACGAGACATGTTTAAGTTGTATATTCCAGGTCTGTGGAGTCCCTGGATGTTGCGAGCAGGTGTTACCCACCGTTACACCAGCAGACCAGAGAGATTGCTCTCACAGCACGAACCCATTAACGATAACAGCAACATCTGGAACTGGAGATTGCTTTCTTGAGTCACAGGACATCATTACGTTTGGAGAACTTGTACCACAATGCCAAATTGTTGAAGACATAATTACAAAGTACTTACTTGCTTTTAATTATTAATTAATAGGGGGCCCACATATTCAGGGGAGGGAGGAATGGGACAATTTCTGTAAAGAAGGTACCCAGACAGCTAGATAACATTTTATAACACTTCATCTGCACAAATAAAGCACTTCATTTCATAAACCTGTCAAGGAGCAGTTCTGTATGGACTTCAGTGAAATGTTGCAGAGTGCCACTGGGAGGTGTCACTATATAGCAATAGCATCAGGCCAAAGAAAAGAAATGTGCGGAATACAGCAGAAGGCACATGCATTATTTCCAGTGCGACTATAAAAAGAGGGAATAGGGGCAAGTGATTAAGTCATTAACACTTGGTTGCCTGACACTTTTATCATCGGGTGCCATCCATCTACTCACAGTGTTTTAAGATGACCAACCCTGGCCACAGAGTTAAGTGATATGTGCTGTTAACCTCCCCTTTAATCTGTCAGGATCAGCATTTGCTACTAATACAGTCACACGTGCAAGCACATACACAACCCCCAAAGGCTTACACATTAGCATAATCTTTACCAGGCATCAATAGATTTGACACTAACTAGGTTTAACAACAAAACCGAACCCTGTCTTACCCAACCCTTCAAGTCTATGGAGAAAACTGCTGAAAGAGCTAACTGCCTAGTTAAACACATCAAGCCTCATCCTGCTACTCCCTCTCGAGCCCTCTCTCCTACCATCTCCCTCCCTCCGAGCATTTAGCTGGATCTCCCTTATTACACTGATCATGCATTTGATGCAAAAAATGTTTGACTGAATCTGCATTTTGCCCAGGGTCTTATTCATTTATTTATTTAATTTGGTGTTTCACTCGACAACAAAAAATCCTGCCCAGTCTGCATTTTTTTCTGCAAGGAGCAGACAAATAGAGTTATTTCTCCATGGTAGCAGAACCGAACAAATCAGAAAAGGTTTACAACCTTCTTCTACGATTTTATCACAAAACCAATTAGGTGATATCAGAGCTGTCATTTAAAAAAAATAACAGACCCTCACCCCGCTCCCACTGACACTTTGCAAGGAGAGGAGAAAAAATAAAGTGTATCAGTTGGCTTTGAAGACTGGCTGAATTTCAGATAAGGTTATTACACGAAGACCAGTCCCATCTTTCTCCACTGTCCCATGAAGCTATCTGTGGTCGGTTAGCAGTGTTTGACAAACAGCTAACCCACTAACCACCAGCCCTGGGGAGGAGGCACAAAGCCAGCCGAAAGCTGAGCGCTACCCAGCTCCCTGCTCCTGTCCCGCAGCCCACTGGCTGGCAGGAGAGGGCTCCTGGTACTTCATGAATCCTCTGCTTGCATAAGTCTCTCGGCCATGTGCAAACAAAAACTAAAATCATAAAAATGAAATACTGAAGCAGGCTTGCCAAATCTCAGAAAGCAAGGACAAACACTGAAAAGTCTGAGCACTCTGTAAATCAGGTTTGATAAGAAGTACCTGTTACTGAAAGTTTTACTGCATTCTTTGGCTCTGGAAATGGAAAAAAGAAAAGGGAGGAGGCATCCTTAAAATGAGGTGCGACTCTGCAGGAAAGCGAGCTCTGCTCTGCAGGAGTTTGGGCAAAACATCCTCCCTCCGCCAGCAGCGTCTGCGAGAACTCTACCTGCACTCTCCAGCTCACAGCAGCTCAGGGCCATAGCTGCACGCTCTGCTACGCCTCTGAGCAAAGCGGCCCGACGCCCAAGGGGCTCCCCTGTCCCCCATGGCACCCACCGAGTCCCAACTACGCTGGGACGCTGCTGTGCTCATGCCGGGGGAGGAAGGGGTGTGGGGAAACAACCCACTGGCAGGAGGGCAGACCCAGCCTCTCTGCACGGCTGCTCCACTCCCTTTCCAGGCACACAGATGGTCCAGCCCTGGGACTTGGTCCTCCTAATCTCCCCACGGCCCAGCTGGGTGGCAAATGGGAGTGGGGAGCAGTAATCCCCCCTGCTCCTGCTGGCCATCGAGTGAGGGGGTTAACGCTGTGCTGCCCCAGAGAAGCTCAGGTTTCTTACTTGACTTCTGCTTTGGCTTAACAGCAAAGACTTGGGGAAACATTCTTGCCATGGTTAGGAGAGGTGAGAGTGTTTAAGAAGTAGCCCAGCTAGCAAAGGAGAAAAATCACGACTGGTAAAATTTGCAGGGAAGAAAAAGGAAAAACGCCGCAGACCTGCTTAAAACCAGCCATTTCTTGCCAGCATGCACTCAGCATCTCCTTCTGTCCAACCCCAGCCAGCTGCCACTCACTGTGCATTGGGCAATTCCCAGTTACAGCAGACACATGCCGCTCTCCTGGCCTGGTCAAGGCCAGCAGAAGCTGGCCCCACGTTGCACTGCTCCCAAGGCTTGGCATTGTCATGCCAAGCACGGAAACTGCAGCAAAGAGGGACAAATGATCAGTTCCTCCCTGCAATACTTCCTTAGGTTTCCTGAAAATTGTCGGTTGCGTACTTCCAGCCTCTTAGTTTCTAATCCCCATGTCTGGAGGTGGTGCTGTGCAAAACAGCAAGGAGGGAAAAGGACTGCTAAGGAACAGTCCCTACCCCAAATCCACTGGCTGTTCAATAGGCTGCTCCATCACATAATGGCACCTCCAATGTTATTATCAGAGAGAAACGTTCTCCAGCTGCATTCCCATTTTCATTTTCTGTGTGTCTCCATTTGTTCTCTTAAAAGTATTTTTTAATAAAAAAAAAGTCTTAACTGCTTCTTCTGACTTACTGCATATGATCATTGATAATAGTAACTGGGTTATGATACATGGAAACCAAAAAAAGAGAAAAGGCGGGAAAAGAGATTTAGCAAGAGATTTCAAAGATTTAAAAATAACAACGGTGATGGTAAAATGAGAAATTTTCTTCTCCACCCGGGAAACCAGAAAGGCTGTGATTAATGCTCGAGCTCCCCTGGTCAGGTTACCCACCTCAATGATTACAAGAAGAGCTGAGCGGTACAGCTCGAGTTCAGAAGGGGAGCTGAAGCATAGCAGAGGCTCTTTGATGCATTAAGACAGACCAAGTCAACAGCAGCTCTGGCTGTAAGGCAGGCAGCAGTCTTGGAGAACGTGACCTACATAGGGGCTTCAGCCTCCCAAGCAGCAGTGAGGGGAATCAGCGGCTTATACAGCCATGGACATTTCCTAAAATACTTATAATTGCGGTACTCGCCGGCTGCTTCATCCCCTCCCTCTGTGTGTAAGTCCTGGCACTGAGAGGGATCAGACCACAGAAAACCAGACCAAACATTTCTACAGGATTTTACTGAGGTCTGACTTACGAATGAGCGTTTTCATTTAAAAAAAAAAAAAAAAAAAAAAGGTAAATTAATCCATACATTTATTCAAATCCCCTGCTCTGATCCCAAGTCAGGCACAAAGCAATGTTTCCTTCCCAAGCCAGCAATTTTTCCGTAAAAATAACCTCACAAATGGAAGGAAGAGGTGCTTTACATTTTATTTTCTCTAGGAAGTAATAATAATTTTTAAAGGGGCAATATACCTCCAGCCCTGTTTTTCCCTTAAAATGACCCCAAGCTGCACAGGAAAAATATTTGCTCTCAGTGCTTGAACAAACCTCAGTGAATTAAGTTTTTGTTGTTAATGGCAAGGCTGCTGTTTATCTGCAGAGAGTCAAACCAGATGTGGAAAATAACTGAGGGTTTGGTGGCTCAGCAGCTCACCCTTCAACCTCATGGAGAAAGCCCACCGCCTAAACTTGGTCAAGGTCGCCAACAGCCCTAAAGCCTTGGAGATGGCCAGGTTTGTCTGCCATGGACATCGGCATCCAGCTGGTTCCCAGGGGGTGAGAAGCGGGAGCCCCAGATGGGCGCCAGAGGCAGAGCTGTGTCCTTTGGCACCTCTGTGCCCTCCTCAGGGAAACTTTCACAGGGTGCAGCCAGCTTTGAGCTTGTGACATTATTGAGGGTTAATTAAAATTTTAAAAATCTGTCATTTCTCTGCCATCCCAGAGAAAATAATGTGTTCAACCAATAATATTAGTTGCGAAAAACTTTTTTCTGCCATCATAAAATTCCCCTGGACTGGAAAGATTCAGTACCTGGAAAGCACTAATGTGGAAATGGCAGTGGTGGCCGACAGCAGGAGGTCAGGGTGGCTGCCCTATGCCACCTCCCTCCACAGGAGCTGGGCTGCTCGGCCAGGCAGCACCTCCCACACTGCAGGGAGAGGGGCTCTCACTAATGAACAGGGGGAACACCAGTACACCCAGCAAGATCACACAACCACAGAATGGTTTGGGTTGGAAGGGACCTTAGAAATCATCTAGTTCCAACCCCCCTGCCATGGGCAGGGACACCTTCCACTAGACCAGGTTGCTCAAAGCCCCATCCAGCCTGGCCTTGAACCCTTCCAGGGAGGGGGCAGCCACAGTTTCTTGGGGCAACCTGTTCCAGTGCCTCATCACCCTCACAGTGAAGCACTTCTTTCTTATATCTAATCTAAATCTAAGACGCATGGCAATACAGTTCCCATGTGGCCCTGCAGCAGTGTTTCCAAATTTTAACTGGAGATGTGTGCCAAAAAATGTTTGCTTTGTGGCTTTTAAATTTGTGTTGAAAATTTTTGAAGACAGAAAAAAAGTAATAAAACTCCACTCATCACAACATTTTCTGACCAATTCTATTAAAACCTTTCAATTGCATTTTTGACCACAGAAGCTGGAGGAAGCTGCATCCTTGAAGAATTTTCCCTATTTTGCACTTGAGTTTTTCAGCCCATCCCAATGAATACTCACAGCATTAACCAGAGCCATCTGACAGAGCATTTGAAGCACAATAAGCATGCAAGGTGAGAGGCTGAAGAGGGGACAGTGGGCAGTGCATGCCAAGGGGGGTTACACAACAGCCTGCTTTTCCACTCCACTGTGACCTGTGTCACCTCGCTTTGCCGGGGACTCACTTCCCTCTAAAGCAAACCTGATCCCTGTGAAGAAACACCGAAGTGTTGGGGAAAGTTGGCTGTGTGGACCCATTAGCTCTTCATTTCAGTAGCCCTGCTCCCTGCAGAAGATCTAATTGGGCTAACTAACATTAGCCCTCTTCAGGCCTACTGAACCTGGTCCCATGGGAGGCTCGGTGGGAAGCTGTCTGCAGGCACACCCCAGGAGAAGGCTCCAGTGGCTCCGATGGCTTATTCATATGTCTCACTATGCACACCTTTGAATGGAGTGATCAACTGCAAATTTAGAAAAGGACAAATTTAGCAAAGGGCTAACCCATCTCCTGCTCTCTCTTCTTGTAGCTCTTTCCTTATGAACAGATAATACAGCTCTCAATTTTCTTCATGAGACAGCCAACAGACACTGATGTTTTAACCCCACTGTTCCTTTATCCCTAAATACCCAGGCTTAAACTAAAAAAGTACAATTTCTTGAAACAAATTCTATGTTTTGGACAAACAGCCAAAATGCAGAAAATGGAGAGTGGTATTTCCATGCAGGATCTCTGTGGCTGCTAAGTAGTTTCCACTGGAGTCAGCCTTGCTAGGCTGTCACGTGGCTGAGATAGGGAGATGTACACTCTCCAGTGAGGGACTGATCCTATCACATGCACCAGGAGGCAAGGGCAGCAAAGTCACATTATGTCCCATCTGATAAGGCTGTACTGATGGTCTTGCAAAACTGAATAAACCCCCTGTTGATCTAGTTATAACATCTAGTCATATTCATCAAGTTAGCATTAAAAAATGCAGGTGGATTAAATATTGCTGCAGCATTGCAAGAAAAGTGCATGCAGGTGTTAGGCAGATTTGCATGGGGCTGTCTCTGTGCACATGGAAGAACTGCTGACTTAGATAATCAGGTTGCCTTTGTAATGCCACGCACAGATCTCCTTCTTTCCCCTCCCTGGAGAAATCAGGATGTGAAGAAGCAAAGCTTTCTTCCTTCTTGATGTTTCCTAACTAGGCCAGATCACTTTGGAAGATGGCCAAAAGTTAATTTAATATTCACCACTGACCTGTTTTATTCCTCTGAGGTTTCAGTAAAAAGTTGGGTGAAAGCCTTTTACTCTGTTTTTCTGAAAGTGCGCCACCATTAATGCCAATCCCTGAAGCACAGTCTGCAGTGTACACATAAATGATTTATTCAGAGCTACCGCTGCTTACTTGCTCCATCAACACACTCCTGCAGAAACTTGCTAGCTGCTGCTCAGGTAATATTCACTGGCAATCTCAGCAGCATCGGGGAAAAAAAAAAAACCAAACTGCTTCCTTTTTATTTTACCACCCTTCTTCACGTCTCTTCAGAGTCATGAAAAAGATCTGGAAAACAGGTAAGAAATGCCAAACTCCCAGCTCTCCTCCATCTGACTGTATATCACTGTGCTGCTCAACTGGGAGATTATGCAGCTGTGTAATCTGCAATGCAAAACTGAAACCCTCCTGCTAACCATCAGTACCTGTCTGCAGTACAAAGGTGCTGTTCAGGCTACTGGAAGCAAGAGAGGATAAGAACTGTGAAGGCAGAAGAGACTTTTTTTTTTCGTTAATAGCACGTGAAAATCCAAGACAAAGTGCAATAAAGACTGCAAAGAAATTTGAAGCGAGTAAAAATGGTGATTTTTTTTTTTTTTGCAGGCAGAGGGCATTGTGATTAGGTATTGCTAGACATGATGACCACAGCTGCCCCTACGGAAGTAATTTTTTAACTGAATTAGGAATTTACAAATACTATACTCACATGTGCATATACTCATATGCAGGATCACTGATTACCTGTGCAGCAGATTCTGCTAGACAGGCAGACATACATACACACACGACTGATGGCCATCAGTCCACAATAGCCCTACTGACTTTGGAAATTGCCCTAAATATCAAGCATATGTTATGTGTCATTAATCCTCTTAGCTTCCATTTTCTACAATAGGAGCTGTGAGTGTTCAGCTCCTTCTCTGACTTGGCTGTGGAGGAGAATATATTTCTGTGCTTGCCACTACGTGATCAGATACCTAATTTAAGTTACTGGTTGTGACAGGGACATTGAATTTAAATTAATGATTCCGGATTTGGTCTTTCTTCAGTGGAAGGACGAACTGCTGTGCTGTAAATGCTGATGTCCCAACCAGTAATGGTCATTAAAGATCTTGATGATACATCTCACAAATGACTACTGGTCTTTTTCTTCAAATCAAGCTGCCTTAGAAGAACATATCCTCATTTTAATTGGAAAAACTACGTTGAAGTTCCTGAACACGATGTTTCCAGTGAGCCCCGGTACCTATGTTAAACACCTGCACTGCTACTTCTGCCTTGACGGCCTTTCAGGCATGGCAGTTTCAGGCAGTAGATCATGCTGGATAAAAGGTGCTGTAGAAGAGGACATGTCATACATAATTTGATGCTTGCAAAATTGTATCAGAGGCAGATTTTCATATGGACTGAAGGTGCATGCTGAAGGGTCCTGACAGATGCTTTACAGGATATGAATATATACATATCCATATAGATAAATTCCTCTCAAATGAAGGACAGATTTTCAGCTACCCATGATTTCAGTGATGCTTAGGTGACACATTACAGCACTGCTGAAAACTCCCAAGAGATAGATATACCTCCATGGGACTAAACCCTGCTGAAAACCTGCCCAGTAGGGTGAAATTCAGCTCATCTAACACCAGTTGTCTGTAAATGAAATGTCTACCCCAATCTAGTCATCCAGACCCCTCTGAGTCAACGGAGAGAGACAGGCACCTTTGGAGGGCAGCTCCTGGTGCTTACCTTGGACGCCTCCATCGCAGGAGTGAATACCCAACTGCAAGTGTCTGACACTCTGCCTTGACTCTGGAGCAAGCCTGGAGCACCCTAGACCAGGTAACCCATTTTTAGGGAGCTGCTATTAGACAAGATGAATCCCAGCCTTGGAAATTAGCTGGAGTCTTCTCCTCTTTCTCCTTGTTTCCTGGAAGACATCCCTGTTGGGAAGGCTCTCAAATCCCCAAGTCCTCAATTTAGGTTCCAGGTAGGAAAGTGTCTGTTCCCACACCACTAGCACCATTCTTCTTCCTCCTCCCAAATCCATTTTGCTCTCTAAAAGATGAATTCAACCACATACATTGAATGCCACGAACAAGTAGCCAGGCAGCGCCTTTCTGTATGTACAGAAACTTTTAACCTTTCGGGGGGGTCTCTTCCTCACAATAAATAAATAAACTTGCAAGGCAACTTTTGCAAAAAAATTGAAATGGAAAACTGATGATTTGTCTGTTTTTTCCCTCTTCTGAGACTAACCTTGACTCTGCATGCCAAACACCACTTACCAAGCAGCTCCCCTGCTACCTGCACGAGCTCGGGTCCTTGGGTGAGGGCTCCCAGCGAACATGGCCTCAGCAGCTAACTTGCTGCTGACACAGAGCCCAGCTCTCCTTTGATTTACAACCTCCTTACACTGCTCTGATGCAAACATCCTGCGGCCCAATGTTATTGAATAACTCATATGATCTGTCTCCTGTGATTTCCGTCAAAAACACCTGGCCTAGAAGATTTTCATAGATCATAAATCCAAGGTTTTATCCGGACTTCTCAAGTGATGGTGAGCAAGATGTTTGCACCTATGGGAGGCTGTTGAAAACTTCCTTCAGCAAAAGATGTTTTTTGAAAGCAATAAAGATTTTCTTATGATTTCCAAATCAATACCATCACTTTGAAGGCACACTAAAGGGAAGATTTTTTTTCCACAGAAAAAAATCCTTACTAATGAAGACATTTTGCTTTGTTCAAAAATTTCTGTGGACAAGAAACAAATTAAAAATCTCTTATGTCATCATTACCTAATGTTTAATTAAGTAAACAATCCTGCTTTACCAGAAAGGCAGCAATCTATATCTTTTGAACTAAAAAAATTCAGACATTTCAACTAGTACAAAGCCAAAGCAAGAAACTGCAGGCACACAATAGCAGCTAGTGGCTTTCTTCTGACAGTGGTGGAAATGTTTCCTTCAAATATCAAACAGTGAATTCACTTCTTAAGGTGAATAGTTCAAGTGATAAAGGCATGTCGGATAAAAAAGCAGAGGATAGAGAATCATGCCTGCACATGTTAACCGCAAATCATCTCATGTAGTGTGACTTATTTATATTGTACATCAATAAAATAACAACTTTCAACCCACTTAGTGACTTTTTGTGTAGGGACAGAAAGCGAGCACACCTAAGTAGGCAAGGAATATTCAGGTTAAATGTACAAATTATTTATACCTTGTAGTTATTTTGGAGGAAAAACAGTTGGGGGAGGAAAGGGGAAGAAGCAGAATATACTTCAAATAGCATTATTTATCATTTCCTGACTAAATATAGTATGTGTCTCAGGAAAAGATTGACTTGGGCCTTCCAGTCAGTGGCGAAGGGAATTAACCCATGCTGGGTTTGGTGTAAACTGGTAAATCCTTCAAATACGATCCACGCCTTAAATTGAAGTCCAAGCTGAGCTGCTGGAACTGGATGTGAGGAGAAATGTTCCCCTTTTGATGACAGTTTGCCTTGAAAAAAATATGATTTGCCAAGGAAACTAGCCCTGCGTGATCACTCAGTCAGTAAATCTGAACAAAAGTGAGCCTCCAATCTCCAAGAGACCCAGACATGGAGCAGTGTGAGGCCCAGGAAAGAAAATTACAAGTTCTGAAGCTGTGAGGCCCTGCATTTGTGCAAATCCTGAATTTCCCCATTTTTCTGGTGTCTGATCTTTGCCTTGCCTGCCTCCACAATCTGAGTGAACAAAGTTGGCAGTGCTGTTCACGGGAAGGATTAAGCAGGAGCACTATTTCAGTATTATGTTCCAGCACTTACCTCAAAAGCCGTGCAAATGTGCAAAATAATATGTTCCATTAAGTGATGAAAATTCACATGAAAATTGAAATAATGACCTCTTTGGAAAAGCAACAAATATTTCACCAAGCAAAAGCACACTCGCCTTTGCACTTCCAGCACCAGGCTTATTTTACGACTCTCAGAATCGACTCCGTCATTTATATTTCATCAGCTATAGCACACTAGGGTACTATAAACATAATCCAAAAGAAGCTGCCAGCTCAGCTTCCAGAAAGCAAAAAAAAGCCACACCACCAAACCCAAGCCCTGCTCCAAAGGGAGACATAGAGAAATCATGAGGTCTGCTCCTAACAGAGAGGCAGGCACCCCTTCCCACCAGAGACAGCACCCCTTTCCAAGGATTTACGGATGGGTTGCAGCAAAGGTCGCAGGACAGGGATTGAGGTCTCCGTGCTGCAAAGAGAGACAGGCAGACTTCTCAACTGCCTTGACTGAGGATACTTATCTCATTTTAATCCCAAATTTATTCCTGGCCCCAGAAATCACTGCTGTTATCCCACATATGTTATTACGAGTTATATACATCAAGCATGCTGAAATGAAAGCCTAAGGCTCCAGACAATGTTCTTTCCAGTGCAGAAGTTGCTCCCATGTTATCTGAAATAATTTGTATGTCTGGTTTTCTGTTTTCTCTCCGTTACCTCTTTGCCCATCAGCGCCATCTGTGTTTGCATTGTGATAACTTGACAGATACGCAAACAAGTAGCAAAAAAAGGTCTTGAGTATTTACAGTCTTCCTGTTGTTCTGATGTTACATTATCTGGTCTGTCTGCCTGGAGTAAAAGGAGGCAAGGAAGGCCGAATGCCTTGGCTAACCCTAACCTGCTATCAAGCTTTTCTTCTAAATCACCAGTTCAAATGCAAAGTCAGCAGTGACCCGCCATCCTTATGAATTGCTCCAGCTGCCTTGCAGAGCTCCTGAAATGCCACTCACTCTTACAAAAAATATACTTCCTTCAGCGGAAACCCTGTTGCAGTGTGACTTGCAGCCATGGCCCAGAGGCTGGGCACTGAGCAGGCGTTCGCTACCACATCACTTCTAGATAAGGCAATGGTTATCATCCGCATGGGGCACATGGGCCCTTGGAGAGTTTCCTCCTGGAAGCGGTGTTAGCAAGTGGTGCAGGGCAACGGGAGCTGGTTTGCAGAGCCAAACATCACTGAGGACCTCATGTCCACAGGACCTGCAGTTTGGGGTTTTTGTCCCCTGCCCCGCACCCCCCAGCTCTCACTTGTCCCATGGACTGCATGCCTGCTAGCAGAAATGCACTGGGTATCCTCCCGGGACACATCTTCTGGTCTGGTTTCACCTGGAAAGTGAACTGCTGTCCCCAGCACGGCTTCACACTGCAAAGCAAAACCCAAAAGGGAACCACGGGGAGCGCCCTCCCCAACAGACCTCTGGCAACCAGGACGATGGTTGGGGAGGAGCAGGGCACATCACTGCCCCCAGTGCAGCCCACTCCACCAGCTCTTCCCTCCCAGGCATGGGGCACGTGGGGAGACTACCAGGGCAAATGGCCTTGCTGCAGCCACACACGCACCAAATGTGGACCATGCATGTGGCAGGCAAGAGCTGGCAGGTCTCACTGCTGTCACTGCGACTGCAGCTCTGCCCGTCCACTGGAGCGAAGGCAGCCAGCTCCTACTCACCTACCCACCGCCCAAATTTCACACAGAAACACAGTCATGTATACACGGATGCCACTGCTATCCAAAACACAGCCATAAATAGCATGCAGGCTATGGCAGGTGTGGCAGGCTGTTTTGCCATAAATAGCAGAGAAAATGGGTCAAGCTGTGACTCACATGTATATGTTCACGCAGGGTTTTGTCCATTGAGCCTGGAGCTGGTGTAGTATTTTCAGAGGAGTAAACCAGAGATGGTACTGACCTAAGAGGCTCTACGCACACTGATTTCCTTCAGTTTGATGCGAACTGCTACAACAGTCCTGTCTTTACCATTCCTTTTGGAAATTATTGCACAGCACAGGAAAAATCAGGATGTTTTTCCCTTTGAAGAGTTGCTGGTTATTACTGTAATTCTTCTCCTGCCTTGGTCTTCACATGTTCTGCAGGCAGACTATTGCACCTCCGCCTCGGCTGTGGCACTGCCAAGCAAGCCAGGTTTAATTCTTGCAAAGCACAACTGACAGTCTAGCACCCTTCCAGCTCCATCTTTGCTGCCCTTTACTGAACTCTACCCAAATTACCTCTATTTTTCTTGCAACTGAGGGATCAGAATGAACCCCAAAGTTCCAGTTACAGATCGAGTCTCACAGAGACAGGAATTACTGTCTCCTTCCATGGGACCTGAAGTCTCTGTAATGCCTTATGTTTTAAACCTTCTTTGAAGCCAGTCAGTGAAGCACTGCCCACCTCCCTACATGCTCCTTTAGCGCAACTGTGTTCCACTTCAAAACATCAAAACCATGTTTCATGTTTTTCCCTAGAGCTTAAACTTGTGTTTTAACAAGTCAAATCTCACTTTATTTTCTGCTCATTTTTCCAATCTGGCAAGGCCTGCCTGCCTCCCTGTTCAGTATTGCACATGGTTCCCACTGGCTTTTCCAATTCTTCCCAAGACAGTGTCACCTCCAAATTCCTCAACTGGTGTTTGAGAAAGGAGCCTTCCTAATAATTAGTAAAAATAGAAAAGAAGGGAAGGGAAGGGAGAAATACCAGATGCAATAAAGCCAGCAAAGCAACTTACAGAGCCAGTCCAAAGTGGCAGACTTTTCCATCTGTGTGAGCACCAACGAGATACAGAATAATGTGAACACAAAGGATTATTTTTTGGCTAGAGAAAAAAAATAGTTAAAGATCTCAAAACAAATGGTAATGTCTCTGCTCTTCCCAATAGCAGGCATTATTCACTGCTCTTTCAGGGAAACTAAGGCATGGAGATTTAAAGGGATTTGCCTAAGTCAGCACAGGAAAAAAAATTTCATACGGAGATGTCCCGATTTTTGTTCTGTAAAAGCAAAACCACATTTAATATATAAATATATATAGTTTGATTCTAGACTCTGGGATCAGTGTTCTCAGGAGTGTACTGCAGTTCAATGAATTTCAGCTAAATGTTCAGGAAAAATTAATATCTATATAACATCAGCAATAGAGAACCCACAATCAAACTCAGTTGGGTTTCAGAGACAAGATTTCACTTGCAATGCCTCATCTTATTTCAAGCAATTTCATTTCTCTTTCTAATTGCTCTCTAGTTATACAATCCCCCCTCATGGTACTGAGTTCTTAGCAAGTGCTTAATTAACAAAAACAAAAATTATCATCTTTCTTCCTCCTCAGCTTGCTAGTGAAATCGCTTCATTGACATATTTTCTAAAAATTATCTATTTCTGGTTGGCTGTGTCTGTGAGTAATGAAATGAGTAACTGCATAGAATGTGAAGCAAAGCTAAAGAAAAGGAATGAGTTTTGAATTTAATTTTAAAAACCCCCAACATTTCTTTTCATGTATGGAACTAAGAGCAAATCATTTAGTTCTGGTTACTGGGGTTTGACTTAAGCACGATCACTCATAACGAGTACACTGTATTTCAAAATAATGTAGCCAGTTAAAAAAAAACAACTACAAAGAAAGGTGAACTTCACTCTCTCTGGACAAAATAATCAAGAAGAATGACAGTAAGAGATGATTAATATTCCAGATGGTAGCACGGTCTGTAATTAAAACAAGATATGCCAAAAGATTACAGCCAAACAAGAAGCCTGCCCTCATCCATTTCTTAGCATTACTAATTGTACAGTTATTAGGCCAAACAGTGGCTTTTCCTCATTATACTAATTCCTTTATTTGCCGTGGAACTCCTGTCTTAAAGCCCCAGCCACCAGAAAACCACTTTATGCCACAAATAACCCGCAGAGGCAGAGGGGCACTTGTGAGTGATGGGGACAGAGATGCATGGGCAGAGGAAGAGTATGGCATGAAGGAGCCCCTCATCAGTCTTCCCTTCATATCTCTTTCTTATATCCACCAAGCCAATACTTGGCCAAAAATTCTTCTCTTGGTCTCTCTCCCACTTCAGGGGCTGCTTCTTCATGCAGACAGGAGTCATGGATGCCAAGTGTCTGGGTGGGGATCACAGCCCAAGGTCTGGTAGGGAAGTTCCTCCTGAGAGGAGCATATGGTCCCAGAGGTGTCTGGGTGCACAGCTAAGGGGCTTGCAGTGCCAAAAGAGCTCCTGTCATCGGACAGCCTGCACCCCACCATGCTGCTTATCTTCTGTGGTGCTTTGCCGTAGCACTGAACTGGGTCCCATCGGTGCTGAGAGCTTGCAGTCCTGGAGCAAACTCTCACCTGAAAGTGCACCAAAGTCCCCCATTCGCTGCATAGCAATGTAAAGCTCAACATTTCCACTCCACCAAGGCAAGCCTGACCCTTCAGAGATGAACCAGCTGGGACCTGCTCACTAAACGTCCTTCCTACAACTGTACAGACACACACTTAGGTTTTCAGCGGGCATCATACGCACGAGATGAAGGACGTGGGGCAGTTTGTCCACATGGATAATATGCGTACTATTTGAAAACACATTAAAAACATTTCCCCACTGGAACCTGGCATTTTTTAACTTCAAACACATGCTATACTTAATCTAAACAGAGCTAAAAGAGAATGTGAAGAATTGGATGTCTTTCAAAGTCCCAACAGACTGGCTGTTCAAATCTCAGACCACCCTTCATCTGATTATTTGTGGGCCTAATGAAGTAATTGCACAGTGGCGGCCTGATTTCCTTGAATCAAATGTCAACAGTCACCAATCTCCAGGAGTTTATGCAGCTTGGTAACACAGTCACTCTGCAGCATGGGGGCCCATACATGTTTTTCATATTAGGGAGCAGATGGAAGCTCTAATTCCCTCTAGAGCGGAGGGATGCCTTTCAGCAAACAGTAGCAGATGACATGCTCATTTCTGGAAATGTTTTCCACTTCTATCCAACAGATCAATAGGTTGTGGTGGTGAAGGAGTTGAAACAATCAGACATGGTTGGACAAAACACTGCAGAGGGGATGGGGAAATACTACGATCACCTCATAACCTGCAGGTCTCTGTTTATCTGGTGCTTGGCATGGGGACCTGCGGCTCTGTAATGCCAGCAAATTGGGTTATGGTGCCCAGGCAAATAGCTCTGCAAAGCTGTTTGGCTTTTAGAAATGGAGACCACATTATCATTGACAGCATGATGCTATTTCTCAAGAAATACGCCATTTTTCACTAGGTGGGCTTTATGGGTGATCTAACCTTTCTGTAGAGAAGATGTTAGCACAGCCACTGCAGTGGCAGGATAGCTGCGGCCTCTGCAAGTTTGCCTGCATTTAAAAGGTACAGAATTCTTTTTCTTCGAGTCAGAGGTTTCGCAGTCCTGCCTGCAGTAGGGTCAAGCAGCCTGTCAGCTGTCTGAGGTAAGCTGCAAAATACAAATCCTGGTTACTCCTTTAAAATGAAAATACCCAGGCTTGCTGTTTTTTAACCCTCTTCCAGGCATGACTGTTCTGTCAGCAAGGCAGCAGCTGAGGAAGGCGAGGAGCACGAGGGGCTCAAAGCATCCTCTGAGCTTGACAAGATGACTCTCTCAGGAAGAAAATGCTCAAGACTTTTTGATTCAGCCTTTGCAACCCAGTATGTGCCAAGAGTATTTCCCCACCTCTCTTTCCCTTATTCTTAGCAAAGAGAGACCAAAGCCTGCCCTCGGGAAAATACACTGCTAAAATCTAGAAGAACATGAACTAGAAAAGGGAGAATAACTGGAAGACTATGAAAATACAGAATAATGTGGCTTACGGTGGGATTTACACCACTGTACATTTTTAAAAGGTGTACAGATTTGTTTCTCTTTCATGATGCTGATTATATATGTTCCCAAACTCCAAAGGGCTATTTAAAATCCCATCTACTGCATCACTTGGATATTTCCAACACCCTGAGTTTTCTAGAGTATTAATTTTAGTGCTTGTGCGCGCTAACTTAGCCCATTTCTGAGCTATACAATATACCTCTGGCAAACTCTGCTACTGCCTCAGCTCTGACCTACATCTCAGTTGCCTAATTCAAAGCTTCTCCTGCTCAAAGATTGCCCACCACAGCGTAGATGCCAATCTATATGCTAAGGTGCAGAAAAGTGCCCTGTGACAGATCGAGCTTCTGTTCCCAGAGGTGCAAGGCCACCAGCTGTGAGAGCTGTCTTTCCTTCCTCTCTCTTGACTGACAACCATCAGTAATCAGCCCTCTAATTCACGTTACACCACAGGAACTAAATAAACAACTGCATTAAGCAATTACTGCAATAAATGTCTTCTTTCTTCCCTCATTTCCACTATCAATTCATTGTTGGAGGCAAAAGACCACCTTGTTGGAGTGGTTTAATTTTTTTAATTGTGAAATAACCACCTCACTGACAGGTGGGTTATGGTACGTATTTAAAAATCCATTTAAATGAACATAAAAGTCAGATGGGCTGTAATGTAATGCAAATTTGAAAGTCTTTGCTTTCAATTCTGCTGAGCTTTTGCCAAGCTCAGGCATCCTCTATAGCAAACAAAAGGTCCTCTCCCAGGAAGCCAAACTTTGTGGGACTTTTTTATCCCATTTTTATCCTCAAACATTTAAACTTTGAAATTGAGCTTGCCCAGTGTATTTAAGTACTCAGGAGTTTGTTGCTGAGGCCAGTCCAGCCTGCCCAGCAGTGAATGCAAGGAAGTGAACCTGTAATGGCAGATGTACTATTTAACTACACCCAGCTATATACTGTGCCTTTAGACAGAGGTTTGCCTTGTACACGTAAGTAGATCTTTTCCACGAATGTCATTACCTGTTGATAAGGCCCAGACCTGATTTGATTAGAGGAATTTCACTTGAAACTGGAAAATTAAATTCTCCTGGCAGTCAACGGCAAAATAACTCAGTAAGGTGACAAGACATTTGAAATTAATTCTGATTTTTAGAAGAGATATCTTTTGGCAAGGTTGGTTTTCCTACCAATCCGACTTTTTTTAAGCATGCAGCTCACTATTTGTTGAGCAATATCAGAGGTTTGAAAACCTACAGAATGCTGTTGAAACAACTGAAGTATTCAGATACCTGAGGAAAGTGTGAGGTGGTACTGATTTATTTAGCGTGAAAACAGATTTCTATCATCACAGTAGATGTCTATGGCTGAAAAGTCAAAAACATCTGTAAATTTACACTGCTTTCTCTTCAGTCACCTTTGTGTGCATTATAGGTACATTTAAAAATGGGCTTATGCATGTCTTTTACTTATATTTAATATATATATAATTTCTCATTGTAGAAGTTTGTTTAGCTGTTTTCTCATGAGTGTTGAACTAACACGTGCAACCAAAGCTTGACAACCCCCTGTTTCATAACCCAAGCATTTCTACACATGCCACCCTGAGCTGCAGCACATCAGCATGCTCTCTGCTTGTCATCCTGAGGGGAAGGCAGCTCCAAAACAAGGCACGGGAGCCACGAAATACAGTCTGCCCCAGAGGCACAGTCCTGACGCACTGGCATGAGCCACTCGCGGCAGTTTTCAACACCTCCTGCTCTTGTCATGGGCTGCTGTTACCAGAGCAAGAAGAGTCAACAGGAAGAACAAAGTTGCAAACCAAACCATTTGTACAGAAGAGAAAAGGAAAGGATAGAGACAGATGTTTGAAAACTCATGTCATACAGCCACGGATCTGTAGGATTGTCAGTCACTCTGCAAAGTCTGCAGGGCCCCTCTGCAAAAATACTGCCCTTAGTAAGTGGATGAGTATTTGCATGAAGATGCAAGGCCTGTCTTTGCCTACTGTTGCACTTTTCTCTTAGTGTTTTCCACCAAGCTTGGTATATAATACGTGCACATGAAGGAACATGGGCAAGTCCCTCAAGGGAAAAAGCAATCCTTGGAGCAGACAGAGGTTTAAAAGTCTCTGGTTTTGAAAGGCACCACAGCAAAAGCAGGTGCTTCCACTCACACAGACAGGAGCTAATTGTAGGATCAGTTCTGGCCTACAGGCTCTCTTTTTTATGATTATGTCCATAAAGTCTTTGACTGTTCTCTGTAGTTAGTGACCGCACACACAAAGAGGTCTTTCATTAGCAGTGCTCCATAGGAAGCCAGGGCACCGAGTAAATGATACCTTAATGTTCCCTTTCAAAGCTGGAGTGGTTTGACAATGACGCTTGTTAGCGTACCGCCATACGTTCCTCCTGCCCACTGTCCTCCAGTTTGCAATTAAGCTTACAAACATCTAATATTTAGCTAGCCTCCAAGACTTTGGCAGTAATTGTTTATGAGCTACTTTGGGAAGATGCAAGGCAACAGCTATGTTTGAAGATTGTGGCTCCAATTCCATGTTACAGCAAGTGTTCATCAACCACACCAGCGCCAAGAGAGGTGCGTGCATCCAGCACCCCCAAGGACTGAGCCCTGTCGCTCTGCAGTCAGCAGGCAGGCAAACCCAGCAAGAATTCAGGGGTCCAGTTTATTTTCAGGGCAAAGAATTACCCTTTTGCTTCTGCAAAGTCCAATGGGATTTTTAATGTTCAGCCTTAGGTGTGATGCTGCTTTAAATCTGAAGTACAAGTCAGCTCTGGTATAGATCTCTGTTCCCACCTGCAGTACCAACATCCATGACTTTGTGGCCCAACAGAGGCAGTGTTACTCATTCCTGTTTAATTGATTACCGCAGCTTGCTACTTCTGTACCAGAGGTTTTTGGGTCTTTGATCATTAAATGAGAAGCAAAGAGAGAAACACAAACAGCAACTGTCACAAAATCCTATTTTTCTCATTAACTGTGCACTAAACTGAACTATCTTAACAACAGCTGATGGTGGAGAAGTTACAGCTGAAAGTATCAGTAAGTATGAAACTGAGCATTGCCAAAGCCTACAAAACCCCTTATGAATTCAAATGATCACGTTAAGTGGTAGCATGTTAACTGGCAAAGGAGAACGTCCTGTTTCTGAAAGCAGGGGGGTTTCTTCCCCATATGATCTGCTTCCCTTTGGAAAGGAATCTCAGTTTACCCACATCAGTTAGGACAGAGTTGTGTTTCACTAAATCAGTCCTATTTTTATAAGGAAGACCTATTTTTATAAGGCACTATACTTCTCAGAGACTTCCTATCAAAATCAGTCTTCTTGGGGGAGTAGAAGCAAAGGACTGCATGAAAAACAGAAGGCAAGAATAACGGAGACTTGCTGAGTCATGTGCAAGGCATGTTTACAACAGCATACCAAATACACCTCAATATTTTCATCATTGTTCAATTTGAGGCTCTTCTGGTAATTTACAAAATGCTTTTAGTTTTGACAACTTAGATTATTAAGGGGGATTTTATGTACCCAGCCTAGTTTGAATGATGTGACTACAAATGCTTGAAAACAAAACACCAAAAAAAGGAAAAAGCTCACAAGTGAATACTAAGTAAACATATTTAAGGGAATACTAAGCAGACATCTTTAGAACCACTGAAAAAGAAGGTAATTCTTCATCACTTCTTCCATGGATTTTAAGTTGCATTCTACATAACCGAAAT
Organism: Strix uralensis; assembly: GCF_047716275.1. Lineage (NCBI taxonomy): Eukaryota > Metazoa > Chordata > Aves > Strigiformes > Strigidae > Strix > Strix uralensis. The sequence continues at coordinate 52,104,998 of NC_133973.1, forward strand.
ACAGGTTGATGGAAATGTAATATAAATATTTTTATTTTAGTTTTTGGGAAAAATGGTAGGGGTTTTTTGTTTTTTTTTTTAGCTTGCAAAATTAGCATTCACAAAGCCAGACAGCCAGGTGTTTTGTCTGTAAGAGATAAGCATCTCTTCTCTCTCCTAGCTTTGTTTGACAGATGAGCACTATCCCATCACTTTCAAGGCATATCAGCCAAATTGAGATCTTCCAGCTGCACCCTTTGGAGCAGATCAGTAAAATGGTGCGTGGGAAGTATACATTAGTAAGGTAGCTGTTTAAAGCATCATTGGAGATACTTATGTTCGGGAAAAGCTAGCTACAAATATATGATACAGATCATCCTAAGTAAGAGTTGGACTGTAGTTAACACGGCCTCTTTTCTGTATCAGCAAAGTCAGCTTAGGAAACTTGTTTTCCTGTCTTCCCTCATGTTCTCAGCAATGTACATTGTCGGAGTCACCATTAGCCGGGGTCCTTATTTCTCCGTGCGGGAACAGAAACGATGCAACACCAATGTGATGATCAGGTCGTCCATCTTTTATTATAGTTATTGTTCTAGTTTTTTTCTATTCCTTTTCTGGTTACATTTATACTCTACTAAGTTCCGTACACGCACTCATCTATCTTCTAATAGGCTACAGGTCATCTACACGCGCTGTTCACGCGCCTCCACAAGCATTTGCATTGGTTAATTGCAATTAGCACGTAAAGCCCAAAACTTGCCAAAACTCCCTTATCTCATACCCTGTTTTGCTCAGACTTGTGTGCTTTTGCTGACCACAGGTGTTTCTCACTTATCTGCTATCTTGTGTGTTTTTGCCAGCCTTATTTTGCTGGCCTTGTCTTCGTCCTTGCATTCTTCTGTCTGCACTAACTTTCTCCCAGCGCGGCCCAGACTCCTACAGTACATCAGGCTTTTTGACCTCTTAGAAAGGCAGTAGTCACCCTCTGGAAATTCCGTCCTTTTTGCTGACCACAGAGGGAGCCCAGATGACTAGCCTGCACTAGGAGTCAAAGTGTGAGACACATGATTATAGGAGATAAACCCTCAGAGGAGGGAGCAAATGCTGAGGCTGTGCTCTGTTAGGCTATGAACTTCTGGTGGGTCTTTCCAGGGAATCTAGTGTTGTATCTGTCAGGCATTCAGCACTCGGTCCAGACTTGGACCTGAGCTTTAGTACTGCTAGCAGAAGCCAGCTGCCAAGCACAGCTTACTTCCTCGCAAAAGCTTTAGGATGCACAGCTCTGCTCACAACCTGGCGAATAGATGGGAAATCTGTTTCAATGGGCAACAACAGGAATGCCTGTGAAATCTTTGTGCTCCAAGACCCATCTACAAACCACAGGAGTCAGTGCTGTCAGAGTCCAGATGACAGAACTGTGGATGACCTAAGTCCATGAGAGATTTGCTTTGGATTTCACTAGGACAGGGTTTTAACTGGGCTTCTGTCATGACATAACAAGACCCTATTATATTCCTTATAATTTTTCATCTGGCTGTGCAACATTTGTCCTGTTGAAGATATCCCAGTGCCTCAGCCAGGAGAAGGCATGGTGCTCTGGTTCTGCTCTCATTTGCACAGGCTCAACACTGCTCCCTAGCACGTCCCATTCCTCTGTCTCACCCGTCATCACTTGCAGGATGTTCCTCACACTCCTTTTTTCTGTCTTATCATTTCCCCACAAGCTTTGCCTGAAATCTTTATCATAACACCTCTTGAGACATCTGAACCACCATATTCTTGTCAGATGTTCTGTTCATCCAAAATCTGGCAACTTGTGCCACACTCCTGTGAAGTGACCCATCTTCCATATCTTGCTTTGACAACTCAGCACTGGCCAACTGAAGCCTATTTTTAAAAGTGCTAAAAATAATTGTTCTGATTGTTATGAAAATCAGGATTAAACTGCTCCTCTATGTTAGGAATGTGTAGGGTTTCCTGGAGGGAGTTGGAGACTCGCTCCTGCAAGGCTATTTTTAGAGCATCTAAGACAAGTTCCATAAACATGTACTAAACAGACTTTTTTGCAAGTGAAAGCAGTGCTTTTTAGCATATTTGGTCCCTTATTTTTTCTGGCTTGGTATAATTTGCTGTTGGAACTTTCTCCACAAAAGGTAAGAGATGGTTGGTGGCAACAAGTTCTCCATCACCTCTCCACCTTTTTTCCTCTACATTTGATGACAAATACACTCCCCCTGCATTTTCAAAGTATATCCCTGGTCTGGATATTATGAACTCAGGGCTACTTTCTTCTGGAGTGTTTCTGACAGTCTGCTCCCCCTCGGGAACATGGGCCAAAAGACAGTTGCAGACTGGCTGCAGCAGAAGTGATTGTACTGCTCTGCTAATGCCCTGATGAGCAAGGGGAACTGTGAAACACAGGGGACTAAGGCCTTTGACAGGGTGGTGGGACTTTCTTCCCAAGTTATTGGTGACTGTGAGAGGAACTCTGTCTCCTCTTCCTTCCCCACATCTGAACTATATCACTGTACTAAAATAAATGTCCCAGGAAAGAGCTGGAGCTGGCCACAAACATCTCTGCTGCTCATGGGCTGATGCTCCAAATCTCACTTTTCAGAGATGTTGCATACAGAGCTTTCATATTTTCTCTTTCTTGGGGGGATATTTTAAAATTATTCTCCAGGCAGCAGCAAAAGCAGTAGCAGATTATGCTAGCCTCCAACTTAATGAATCCTGTAAAAGAGCCAAGTGGTTTGTCTACAAAGTATTTTGGCACTAGAAGCACCCAGCAGTACGTGCAGCTTAGAAAAGGACTATTTTCCTAACAAGCTTTCCCACAGTGGTCTTGTCAGTTCTCAGTGCCTTTGTATGCCCATGGATCTCCTTCAGTACCTTTGGCTCTCTCTTAGTGCCATTCTCCCTCTGCTGTTGCAGGCTCAAACAAGGCATCCTTGAATACCTCAGAACTTAATGATACACAGGATAAAACACCTTCATGCCATTCACTGGTAATTTCCTTCATTACACAAGCTATTTGCCTGGCCAGCTGGTTGTGACTCCCTCCAACACCTGTGGTGCAATTCTCCTGCTGGTTACAGGGCACTGAATCATACATTTCTGCTCTTGCAACTGGCCCAAACTCTTAGGAAGGATGCTGGTTATATCTACAAAGACAAGTCATGTGGTGTGGAAACTCCCTTCCCATTAAACATTTTCCAGTGTGGACATTTCCTTTCTAAACTGACCTGCTAACATTAAGAGTGAAAGGTGAACTGCTGTTCCTAAGCAGAGACCTTATGGGTATGTCTACAAAGAGAAGGTTTTGGAAGTTGGTCATATTCAAATCTATAGTTGCAGATTAAACAGTTGATGACTGTAGGAGTGGAAAACAGTGGTCAGTAAACATAAAAATAGAGATAGCGGGGTGAAAAGGAGGAACAGAGCTTAGAAATGTTCACTGAAAATTTAGTGGCACTAGGAGCTGAGGGCACATGTAGGATTCAGCAAGACAGAGGTGGTGAAACAAGTTTGTTACAGATGTTTTGACTTTTCTTACTGACTTTTATATGAATATGGCATCATTAGGAAATTTTAGCCAGTTTTCACATCCCCATGGTGCCATATGTAAGACCAGAGCTTTGACTGTGTGCAGTTTCCCAGTGTTGCTGGAAGGCTTCTGCTCAAGATCTGGTACAGGTCAGAAACTTTTTCACATAGCTACAAGATATGTTAAGGAGTCTAGGGACATCAGAGAGTCGGTCACTCTGACTAGGCAGAAAAAGTGTTGTAGAGCTCATGAACAAGACACTGAACTCAAGTCTCCTGTTTATTGATGAGGAACTCAATGACAGCAAGCTGTATGGCAGTACTTTGGAGTACACTAATAAAAAGCTATGCATGAGGGCAGCAGGAAGGCTGTTCTTAATACCTACATTGTTCATTCTTGAATTTTTTTTGTCCACTAGTTAAATACCTGAGTCACAAATAATGCAAGGCTTGGGTTGGGTTTTTTTGTTTGGTTTTTTTTTTTTTTTTCACATGTACACCTTATTTTCATATTCTTTTTTTTTCTATCCAGCTCTAAACTTTTCCTTTTAACACTTCTACCTCAACTTTTGACAACACCTGGATCACATATTTAATTTGCTTTTTATCTCATCAGCTTGTTAGCTTTAAACAACTGACACACTCCATCAAAGGAAGAGAAAAACCAAAACAAGAACCCTATTAACCTCTGTTACCCATATAAACTAATTAACTCTAACCCCTCCCCAATTATCCCTGGAGAGGGGAACTGCTTTCATTAGTTTCCTGCTCTTTTACACCCCTCCTCTCCGTGACTGCTTGCCTTGCTCCTCGGGAGTGAGGTGCTGATGTGCCCCCCCCATCTGCAGCTGCCGTTACAGCCTCAAGGGCTCTGCAAGTGCCAGACTGCTGTGAGATGCTGAGCCCTGCATCCCTACTCGGCCACGGTGCCCTTCGGGTGCTCAGGGGGATGGGGAGAGTCTGCTTTTCATTACAACTCTTGGTCACACCTGGTTGTTCAGTCCACAGTCGAGAGCGGTGACCCTTAGCTTCTGACCTTGGATTACGTTTCAGGTCTTAAACAGGCTTCCCGTCTCCTGATTAAAGATTGTTTGTTCAAAGCGAAAGGATTAAAAAGAGTAATTATAATCCTTCTAATTTATGTGATTCTTCATGCTAAACCATGCCTGCGTGCATAGACATCTGTGAGCACACGTGCCTGGGATGGTTTTTGTGTGCATTTGTTTTAAACACGTGCCAGCAGTGAGGGAGACAAAGATTATTAACTGGCTGCTGTTAGTCCTCTCTGTGCTGTACATATGTCAACACACACCGTTGTTTTTCCTTTTTCATTAAGAACTAACTAAAAGCAGTGAGGTATTTCAGTATCCGAAGCTGTTGATTCTGAATTCAACAAGTAACCTGATGCAAAAGGTGAGAGCAACTGTGGCTATCCTATCCAGCTTCATGTAGCTTTTTGGTAATTTCTTTTATGAAATAGAGCCACAATTACACATTTCGAATGCACTGTATACCAAAGACAGATACTTTGCATGAGGAAGCGAATAACATGGACTAGTATCTACTGACAGTACACAGGTGAAGGGGCTCTCGGCCAGAGTCCAATAAAGCAGAAGACAGCAAGTAGGGGAAATTGTTCCATGCTTGCAGAAGAGATTATCAATAGCAGGTTTTGCCCTGTAACCTTCCTGATCTGCACCATACAAAACAAGTGGATCAATTCAGAGCTCAAAGTGAGATGGAGGTACAGGGCTCCGCTCTCCTGGCAATACCCTCTCAGTTATTTTGTGCCAAGAAAGGTCTCAGATGGACAATCCTGGAAACTGAGCTCCTCTCTGCAGCTGGACTAGGCAGACAGCCCGATGCAGACCCAACTAAAACTCAAGGCATGGTTCATAGTTACCTTAGAGGGGCTCTGGACTCAGTCCTAACCTGATCCAAAAGTTGTTTGAGGGACTTCTCAACATGCCGTATGATCTGGGCCAGGAGAGTTGCTTGGATTAGGATTTAGTGAAGCCCCAGGTGAGCCAGGGACTGGACTGGGCTCTGTAGTCCCTCTCCAGTGAACACTTATGGTGCAGCCAGCGCTGCAGGACACAGATGGGGAGGGCCCGGGCAGCCATGGCCAAAGCACAGGATCCAGTCAACCTCATCCTAACAGTACCAATCATAAAAGTATCCATTTCTCTAAAATATCTACTTTGAGGGGCAAAAGGTATTACACTGGTTTTACTCCTGACAAATACTGCAGACAGGAACAAGCATCTGGGCAGGCTCTACAGAGCCCACAAGTTTTAGCTTTTGGTTTTGTTGCCTTGCCATTACCAGCTGAGCAGCAGTGCTGCAGATGCCTGCTTTGCCTTCTCTATAGGGACAACTCAGGTTTATTCCATCCCAGAATGTATGACACTCTAGTATTACCACTTAAGTAACTAAAAACTTAAGGAGTGAATCTGATGTGCAGGCATTATAGAAGTGGCCCGCGTTACACGGAGTGTAGCTTTGGTGTGCCATCATGGCTACAGCAAGTCTCTACCCACTCCATCTGTGCTGGTGACTTTGAGTGCTTTTCTTCCAAGTGCAAAACTGATCCAAATCCAGGTGGTCTCCCCAGCTCATGTGAGAGCATCCCTTGGAAAAATAACTGCCAGCCCATCCTCCTCTTTGCTTTCTTCCTCTCCTGTCCGTGCTTCCCCTTTCCTGACCCTGGGGCTAGCCCCATGGTGCTCAGCCCACCGCTGGCCAGAGGTGCTGTAAGAGGGAGTTGGGTGGCCACTGGGGTGGTGGTACTACGTAGGATGACCCCAACTGCTCCCTGTGTTGCCTGCCCACACGAGGCTCAGCACACTGGTGGTGCTGGGGTCCAGCCAAAGCAGCCCCTCCCCATCCCCACAGTGGTCAGTCTTGCAATACATGGGCTTTTCTAACTTGTGCCTGCAGAACAAGTGTCCCCATCTTTTGCTCCTCACTCTGACTCCATGTGAGAGTACAGCAGCCCCAAAATTAAGGCAGCAGATTAGAAATGCTAAAAAATTTCAGTGCTCCCTCCCCATCCTCCTCTTTGGGAAACTGCTTTCAATCACTTTATGTACTGAAAACAAACATGAAAGGAAAAACTCTCCTCTGCCTTCAGTTGTCAGAGCAAAAACTAGAATTCCCTGAGCTCTTTTCAGAAGTGCTAATATTCTCCCCTAGGCCTTCATTATATCGCACACAGATCTGCAGTCCTCTGCACACAAACAGGGAGGGAACAGCCTTAAAAAGTTGGGTTGCTTTATTTAATTATTTATTTATTTATTAAAAATAAAAACAACAATTTGCCAGCACCAGTGAACAGCAGATCAGAGAGTGCAATAAAATGGGCATCTTTGGTTCCAGAAGTAAGCGAATGGGCAATGTTCGGTCAGTATGACATGGGCCCCTGACCCGACTCAGAGGGAATATGGCCAATGTGTGGCTGGGTCCTCTTCCTCTAGCCTGGCACTTACATGGCTCAAAGTAACTGAATTATGTTTCGACTGAGCAAAATGGTGTGGCCCCTGCTCCTTGTGCAAGATGCCCAATGCATAAATTTCCTTGCTGTTCTTCCTGCAAACCATTTTGATTTTGTCAATGTCAGTTCTGCTTCCAGGATCAGGAATACTGTTTGTTTGAAAGTTGAAATTGAAATTTTTTCTAAGGGAACAAATAGTCTTAAGTCAAAATTCCAATTGGCAACCATTTGTGGTATTTTTAAAATCTAGGCAAACCTCCAAATCATCACTAAATTTCCCATCAAACAAAAAGGAATTACTTTCGATTTGATCAAAATCCTGCTCTCATTTCAACAACAGTGGAAGTGTTTTGTTCAGGTTGCATTCTCTTATATCACATTACTTTAGAAAAATGTTTCTGCTGAAAGGAAAATTATTTCCAACAGGAAAATGAAACCATTCAGTAAGATGAAGTTTAGAATGAAATTTTTAAAATTGACTGGAACAGTTCAGATTGATTCTATCAAAAAAATTAAATTGGAATCAACAAATTTTGGGGAGACTTTTCAATTTTTAGGAAATCAGTCCTTTCAATGGGAAAAAAATATACTGGGAAATTTCTGAGAGTGCAGGATCAGCTTCATCCCACAGTTATGGATTCCATTCTCTTGTTCATCTCCTTTTTCATCTATTTATAATCTGAACAAATCCAGTCTAGGCCTAGCTAAAGTATAACCTGAGACAGGAAAGAGAAACACATTCAACATAAATGCTCTTTTCTCCTCAATGAACAGTTTTGACAGCCACGATAAAAGCATAATTAGATATGCAACAACTGTAGATAATGGGTTTGAAACAAGCAGAAATGATCTTCCGTTTCTTAACCTTTCACAATGTCCGTGGTTTCACTTGTGCTGAGCATCCCCTGTAACACTACTGTCCATGTGCTGACATCATGCAAGAAAGAAATTTACTCTGTTGCACAGTATGAGTTTACATTCATAACAAAAGGAGTTGTGTATCTCATCTGTGACCAGAGGACTTGGAAATCCAACTTCAGACTTGACAGGGCCCCATTTTACCAACTTGTGAATAAATTTCCAGGCCTACACAAACTGGATGCTCTTGGCTGGGCCTCTACCAGTGTAGCTCATGTGACCTCAGTGGGAAGATGCCAGCTTCTACCACCTGAGCATCCAGTTAATATCCCATTACAACTACTCTTAGGGAAAGGAAATAAAGGTTCAAAGCTAGACAGCTTTACAGCAACAGCTGAGAGTGCTCTGATGGCACCTCTGGCAGCTGGAGCCCAGAGAGGCAGGCAGAAGGCGACCTGTGCCCAGGTCCCAGCTGCTGGGGTCCTGCGTGCCCACCTGGGCCAGCCCTCCCTTCCCCTCTGGAAGTGGTTTGAAGAGGGACCTTCATTTGAGGAAACCTTCCTTGGGTAGTGAGGTACCCAAAACACAGGGTAATTCAACCCAAACGCCAACCAAGGACCAGGCAACGGGATGAGCAGCCAGCTAGTGAAATTCCTCACTAATTTTCATCTCCTGTCACCCACTTATGAGCCCCTGTATTTTTTTTTAGCATATTACAATCATGGGTATTGAGTAATGGTGGGACCGCACTAGCAGCACCCTCACTCCAGCACAGAAATTACATTTATAACATGCTGCCAGCAGCCATCCACATCAGCCCCCGCAATTTTTAGATCACAGTTTATAGCAGATAGAGTTTTTTGTCTCTCACTTTATTCATACTGTCTAAAGAAGAGAGAGAAAACGGTAGAAAAAAGCTCTAAAACTTTACTGTATTCAGCCCTTAAAAAAAAAAAACAAACCTAAACCATGAAGCACCGTTTTAGTCAGGCTTCTCAAACACCCTGGGAAGACATTAACCCTACCATACCATTGCAGGCATGAAATGTGTATGGAAATGAAGATTCATTTGGACTTCACTTGCTAGCCCAGAGCATCTTTTTGTTTTCTCCAAAGTTATGTGAGTTAGATGAGTCTAAAATGTCAGTGTCAACAGTACAGCACTGGGAACAGAGACAGGAGTATGTGAATTGCTGGCCTGATTTGAGCCAAATTTTGTAAACAAGACACACCATAAGGCATATGCCTACGTTCATAGCAAGGCACCTGCATCAGGGCAATAAGAGAGTTTTCCAAGAGCAGAGCATGTTTCAACTGTCTCTAGGAGCCCTGTGGTTAAAAACTAGACCAACTCCTTCAATGTGCTATATAAATGCTAGGATATCAAACTAAAAGCCTCTGTTTAGGATGAACCTTCCACTCTTAAAAGTTGAAAATATTTTTAGTGTCATTTCTCTTGAATCAGTGGGTTGTGACAGTTCTGGAAAGCACTGGTTAATTCTAACTCTTCCCAGATGCCATGCCAAACTACTAAGCCATTTGTCCACTGTCTAGGGCACAGGATTTGAGTGGTTTAGCACACACTGCCACTTGTTCTTCTATAGTTCCACACATATTAAAAAATATGAGGATAAACAAACTACTTTGAAAATGGGTATTTTGCGTACTGCTTGCTGCTGAGCATCTAATATGAAAGCCAAGTTTGTTCATTTGCCTCAATGGAGTAATCCTGAGAAAATCAATAATGTAGTCAAAATACAGCCATGCCATTCATATGTAAGCTGTAGTTCAGCTAGAAGTTGAACATGGCATCCCTCAGGCTGTTTTCCAAGGCCAAAGACTATTTAACCATCATTACAGCACTGAATGCATGCCACACAACACATGTAATACACCCCCGCACTCCCCCTCCCTTTTCTTTTTACTAGAGACAAAAATCTCTCTGAAGCTGAACAAATAACGAACTATATTGTTTTCTGATCTATATTATGCCCAGAATATTAACCCTCCACTCTCAGAATATATTCAAGAAATGGGGCATCAATAAAACAACTGGCTTTTTTAAAAGGCTACTCTTTGACATGACCACCTACCTAGAGAATTTGCCTCCAATGATCCTAAAGTACTGATTATAATTTTCTCACTCTTCTGTTAGATCAATTCTGGCTGCCAACTGCTCTCATCTAGTCTCTTCAGTGTTGACTAAGTTTGCTCTTGTAGCTGAGATACAACAGAGGCAAGGCTCACAATACAAAGTAATTTCTTTTCATAGATGGAGGCTGGCTTCAGACTGAGGCGAAATGGATGGTCTCCTAGGGCACCACACTGCTTACAGAAGTGAAACAGCCCGGGTCACAGAATCATCTAGGTTGGAAAAGACCTTGAAGATCATCTAGTCCAACCATTAACTTAACACTGACAGTTCTCAACTACACCATATGCCTCAGCGCTATGTCGACCCTACTCTTAAACACCTCCAGGGATGGGGACTCCACCACCTCCCTGGGCAGCCCATTCCAACGCCTAACAACCCGTTCTGTAAAGAAATGCATCCTAATATCCAGTCTAAACCTCCCCTGGTGCAACTTGAGGCCATTCCCTCTTGTCCTATCGCTTATTACTTGGTTAAAGAGACTCATCCCCAGCTCTCTGCAACCTCCTTTCAGGTAGTTGTAGAGGGCGATGAGGTCTCCCCTCAGCCTCCTCTTCTCCAGACTGTCCTTCTACTGACCTTGCTCATGCCAGAGCCCTGGCAAGGCAGGGTGGCTGCTGCTTCAGAAAAGCGATGAGCTAACACATAGGGTATTTCCAAAGAAGGGAGCAGAAAGCATCTGCTCCCACTGGTGGAGTTACTTCTTTCAGCCCTCCAGGCTCCACAGGGGTAGCAGACCTGCAGATCTCCCCATCTCAACTCTTCACCCAGCTTTGGCCCTCTTTTTGCCACAAGCCTTCACTTTTGAAGCAGCAAAAATCATTTTTGCCTGTGCTGCTGAGCAGCTAGAAACAGCAATGTTAATTAGTCCCACAGACCAGATTTAGAAAAAATAGACAAGCTTTCAGGCACTCAAGTGCTTCTTATTTGATTAAGCTATTTTCTGCAAGTAGAACACATTCAAATAACAGAATACCCTTTAAAATGGGCAACAAATCCAATTAACTGACAGGATCTGAAAGGATAGGGTGAGGAAGGGGAGATAAGGTAAAGTAATAAATTGTAAAACTTTAAAAAAGCCCCACATAAAATGAGATGGATTTTGGGTGTTTTTCAGTGTGAAAGAAATGACACAGCCAACAGGAATGGTTGCTCTACATGTTATGACCTGCTCAGTAAAAGCACTACTTGATATCTGTTTAACAGGTACCAATGGCAAAGTATTTCTGTCCAGTGGGTTCCCAACCAGTCAGTATTCAAATTTGGAAGGGTCTACATCATCAACAGTGGAAAAAGCTGAAATTGGATCTCAAAGTCAGTCTAGTCTCATAGCTTGTACAAACCACCTAATGTGCTATCACATCTCTGCTGCAAGATGTGTGCAGCATTGCCGAGGACCCGCTAAAAGGAAGCTGTATAAACAATGCTCCAAATGCTGGTTTTGCAAGGTCAGCATAGGGTAAGCTAGGGTGCAGCATGCACAGACACCCTTACTGAAACAAAAAACAATTTGCTTTTTTACTGCACATAGTACACAGCTTGCTACTCAAATGGAAAGGTCAAAAGTCAAGACGTGATTGATACTCTTCAAGGATGCCACAAAGGAAAAGAGATCCTGCTCTTAACAACAGCACCACAGGCCCAGCAAGCAGGTTTTATTTTCCTGAGGTTGAGGGTAAGATAACTGTGAGGCATCCAGCTGGCAAGGCTGCCAGAGAATTTCCCCAAGGCAGAGTTGAGCCTACAGACTCCACTGGGCAAGATAAACAGATGTACCAAGCACATACTGAGATCTCCATGAGTATACTAATCACGCTTTACACCATGTCTAGGAACAATCCCACTAAGGTTTATTGCATGGATGCAATGACCTAGATACTTGCAAGCAACTCAGTAGAAGGCAGCAGCATTATTCTGCTAGAGTTACCGTCAGGATGCCACAGCTCTATGAAATCACCATGTGCCAGGTATGATAAATGAGCCTGGCTCTTTACCATTAAGTATAACCTTAGTAGGACAAGGGAAGAAGCACAGTGAAAGGGGACAAAATCAGGAAAAATACTAAAAAACTCATCTCAGCATATCTTCATGTCCTCCTTATGCTAAAATCTCCTTCACCCTTCAGCGTCCTTTGTCTCCCTACCACCAGCCACCAGCAGGGATAAAATAATCAATATCAGGTTTATCAGATGTACATTATTGGCAAAGAACATTTGTTTGGAAGTGTACCTTTTCAGCAAGGCTAATTGACTGTTTCTAGGATTGAGTGCTTTTTAAACGGAAGATGTGAATCTGACGCTAAAACTGAAATTAAAATAATTCACCTTTTATCATATCTTAGCATGCAGCAGATAGGAAAACAACAGGGTCAGCACCTGTCTCCATGCTGAAAAATTCATGTTTCCTGATATCTCCTTTGCTTTTTACTTTCCATGTACCTGATAACTCTGCTCAGGGTCTGCTAAAGACAGAAGATTATTCATCTGAAAGTTGCAATCCCTTAATTAATGCTAATAGACACCCAGGAGGATCCCATCATAATTAGTGTGGCTCTGTTAAAGTACTGGAGAAAATAGACTACTCTACATGTAGGCTGCTGTACCATCAGATTGACAAGCACACTGCAAAACTACTTAAAAGCAGCATAGGGATGAATCCGGCTCCATTTCCATTTATGCCACTCTAGCGATGATACCATGAGATACAGTGGTATAGGTCCCATAAGTCAGTGATGAATCTGTTTTAGTTAAGATTCTGATTTAGTTAAGACTCTAGGCCCTGAGAAGGCAGTTGTTCCTAAAACACCCCAACCGTTCTGGTGGGTCTAGTACCAGCTCAGGCTATACACTACTGGACCAGAACAGCAACACAAAAGCAACCCGAGTTGTTCAGAGCGAATGTTGCACTTTTGCTTGTCATTGACCTGCTTTTTGGGCTCATTAAAAACAATGGTGAAACTCATCCTGGCTTCCACAGAACAAAATCAAGCCCACGTATGACAACCAGTTGTCACGTGGCTATTAGTGCTGCACAGTATCTACATGTAGGCAGATATAGATTAAATTTTATTTCATTCTATGATACAAGCGCTATGTAGAGTAATATATCCTTAGAACTCAATGGGCTACTCCTTCAGTTCTGCTGCTCAGGGCAATAGTCAAATCAGCACACAGAAGAGGCCTGCCCAGACATTAGACACCCATGGAGTGAGTTAGATATGCTCATATGCCACAGGGGATTCAGAGCACCAGAAAAAAGGCCATTCAGCATCCCGAGAGAGCCAGCATGTTCAGAATTCAGAAAGATTAAACCCAGCAATGATAGACAGCTCCAATGAATATTTTTAAATGGCAGCTTGCCACGTGAACAACGAAGTGGGAATTTTATTAACTAAGTTTTAGTTAATTTACTGTCCAGTGGGATTCAACAATCAAGAGACTGCTCTTTTCATGTGAGTTAAAATACTGCAGTGGCAAACCCTAGGTAAGCATATTCCCACTGTGTCTTTTAACAGTGTCAAACAGCTTGAGAAAAAAAAAAAAAGAAAAAAAAGAAAGCAGAATCTCTTAAGTTGTGTCAACCTTTGACATTGTTCCTGAATCCTCCTTAAATGCAGTTGCTGAAATCTTCACCCCCATCGTAGCAAGAGGAAGGTTCTTCATGGACTCCTGGAGCCCAGACTCCACTTGCACTCAGCAATACTTCCACTTCGCTACCCCATCCTTCCTGCTTTTCTTGCTTTCTCAGACTGCTTCTGTCCTCCCCTTTTAGCTCACACATTAGTGCAATCACTTCCAAATTAAAAATTAAAGACACTAAATCAATACAAACCTCAGAGCTAACAATCTGTGTCCAAGCCTCATTGTTCATTCTTCTGCCTTGCTTCTATTCCTCTGGGCTCTTGCTTTTGTGGTTTCTACTTCTCCCATGTGGGGGATCATTTATGCCAAAGGTACCAGATTATTATTAGGAATAGCACACTGGCTCTATTGGGAAGAGCTGAAGAACTAGATAATCTGTAAGCAAGTGCCCAAATGAAGTGAAGGACTGAGGAGGCAGCTGAGCTTTCCCTGGTCTGTGGGAAGAAGTTCAGTCTCAAAGGAAGAAATGCTGCAGCTGTCTCATTCTAGTCCTGCAGTAAAGATCAGGTTCCAGATAAAATGGCAATTAAAGGGTCTCTCTTACTGGCCAAGGATAAACCTCCCATTTTTCCTACCAGAAGAACACAAGCATCAGTTCAGTGTTTGGAGGACTTGAGATCAGTTCTGCGTTTGGACAGATCCTTCCCTAATTCCTTATGGCAAGTCACAAGGAGTAATTGACGACTGTTTCTTGACTACTTATCATATAACAGAAGACACAGAAGGACCTAAGCTAGAGAGAGAAGAGAAAATTCCTAAGTGCTTTGTCAAGCCCGGATAGCAATGAGAAGCTGAGGCAGTTCGGCTTCTGTTAATGGCTTTAGAATGAGTCAATCCTTTCTATAGTATCTACTTATCTATCTGTCTGTCTAGTAGATATGTTATAGAAAAGATATATATACATAGTATACAAATATATGAAACTATTTACGTGTTCTTAAAAAAATTAAGACAGTCAGCAACCCTACAATAATAAGCAGATCCAAACCTCAAACTTCTAACTTTTTATTACCAAAAGTGAGGAGAAATATTTTTTTAAGAAATGGAAGTCACAAAGGGTGTGCCTGTCTCATTTTTCTTCCGCTCTAGTTATACACAGTGCACAGCATGTGGCGGTTATCTGGCAGTGAGATTCTTCAAGTCCTGTACACCACAATGGAGAGTTTGAAGGAGCACGCTACAAACAGCATGGTCTCAATTCAGACTTGTTTTACTAATGCCTTGTGTCTATTTTTACAGCCTATTTGAGAATTCCTTGCTCTACAAAGGTGACATAGTTTTAATTTACAGCAGTCAGATTCCTAGGAACATTGCTCCCAAGCAACCAGCATTTTGACCTCTGCACTTCCGGATGCTCATAACCTCTTAGTAACGTAAAAAAACCCCCCTAAAACCCAAAAGGATGATCATCTGCAGAAGAGAAAACTTAGGCAATGTCTGTGTCTACTCTCTCTGCTCTTGTCTCTTAACAGATCTAAAAGATATGCTGTTCTCTCTGGGTGCATCTACATTACTGTTTTAGCTCACATCAAGTGTATGGTTTGGAAGCAAATCTATCAATCATTCTTGACACATTTTGGGTCACATCACAGAGTGGGAGATTTTGAACTGGATGTTTTTTTTATCTTGAAATTAAATTGGAAGGTGTGCCCCAAAAGCGCACTCAGTGTTCTCCAACTACTAATGAACGTTCAGCTCCCTGGTACCAAACTAGAGTTAGTTCACAGTAAAATCCCAAAATGTATATTGTGTATGTGTGAACATCAGTCCTCAGCACCATCTGGTCCTCTCCTCTTGCAGTGTACTTACGACTTGATAATCTACTCACAGCCTCTGAAACTAGTTTCTAACTTTCCCTAGGGCTTCCTTGGGTAGGGCCTGCTGTGCCACTGCTGGACAGCAAGCTCAGTGCTCCATCCACAGGTTCTGGGTGCAAAACCACCAGCATGTGGAAAGACTGGGTGGCCTCTCCCCTCCACCTTCCCTCACACTTCATTCCTGTCAAATCTGCCTCTCAAATCATAGCCCTTAAATATGACTTAATGGAAAGAGA
Source organism: Strix uralensis (assembly GCF_047716275.1). Taxonomy (NCBI): domain Eukaryota; kingdom Metazoa; phylum Chordata; class Aves; order Strigiformes; family Strigidae; genus Strix; species Strix uralensis. The sequence goes on from NC_133973.1 coordinate 52,120,720, forward strand.
GGTTGTGGATTCTTCATCCTTGGAGATATTCAAAAGCCATCTGGACACAGTCTTGGCAACTTGTTCTAGGCAACCCTGTTTTAGCAGGGAGGATTGGACAAGACAACCTCCAGAGGTCTCTTCTAACCTCAACCATAACGGATCCTATGACAACTATTCTTTCCAACTATACCATAAAATCTGAAATGTATAGCTCACACAGAATCAGAGGAGGATGATGTCATCAAGCTCATCATGGAAAGGGTTTAAGGATTCCCAAGGCTGGCAGAGTAACCCACCATAACTGTCACAAAAGGATGCTACTAATCCTACGAGTAACACTAAGCTTGCTCTTCTACGGCTAAAAACATTTGTCCTTGAGTGGAACATCTCCCAAGTCATAGAAATGCCATTTTCATAGAGACATGGTGCCCAGGGATCTCTCTAGCAGAAAATCAAGTATTGCAAGCAGGGTGACCTTCTGCCTGGAGCTGGGCAGAAACCTCTGCCAGCTCATGCTTCAGCTACTGTGCTGCCCTGGGGGGAAGCTGGGAGGGACAGTCGCACTGACCTTCCCTATTGCTAATGCTACAGAGACCGTGGCGGGAAACGGCACTATAAAAGTATATGCACAGCAGGGTACTGAGGGGAAAATGCAGATTAATTAGATCACAAACAAAAAAGAATGGTGAGCCATTTATTCAGGGTTAGCATTTTTGAAGAAGAGAAAACAAAACAGTTTTGCTTATGGTTCAGAAGAATACAATGTAAAACTTGTTTGACGTTTGAGGCTAAACACCTTCTAAATTCACAATAGGATTTTTACAGAGGTCAAATAAATTTTTTTAAGACAAAAAGAATATGCAGGCTTAAACATTGCAGAAACCCCATCATTTTGACTAGTTACAGTAACAAGTGCTGGGCTGGCAATATCCTCCAGCCAACTCTTTCTGTCAGAATTCATTATAAAAAGCATTTCAGATGGCCCCTCTGCAGCATTACAAAGCCTTCGATAGAAGCTCCCTTTTGTGAACTGCATTAGCAATAGGACAGCACAGCCTCCCAAGTAGCCTTCCTTATCAGTCACATACTGATACGTGGACATCACAAGACAGAAAGCTCCAAATGGCTCAAAAGCAATACAGGAAAAACAAAGTTTCTTTAAATATAGCAGCAGAAATGGTGTCTAAACCCTGCGTTATAAATAAAAGAAATCCAGAAATAAAGCACATCTTACCATGTGCTTTCACATGATGACTTTTATCATCAACCATAAAGTTTGGTTGGCTTTATTGCATGTAGTCAAGAATGATCAGCTGGATTTGTGTGTCATGATATAGCCAAGGCCTTCAGAGTGTTTTATTTACTAATTAAATGGATGCCGGTAGGCTGAGTGCCAGTCTGTGCCATTACACAATTACATTAAATAGTCTGGATGATGTAGAACTTTCATCACCCATTTGGGATTTTAACAGGCTGTTTTGCTTTGCTTACTAGTATCGGCTTATTACAGTAGGTGCTGTCATTAGCGTTCAGTCAGCCAGAGCTGAATTTGTAGCCAGTTCGACGTGAGCATGTGCTGTTGTGTATTAATTAGGGAAGTGCTGAGTTTCCATGTGACCCATTTTCCTCAGATCTGCAATTAGCAGCTTTACGAAAGCATTTTCTGAGGACCCGAACACAAGTTAATCTTCTGGGGGAAAACAGTAAAAGAAACAATCAGCAAAACATTTCAAATGGGATTTAAGATAATGCTGCCTAAACCTGAAAGGTCTCGTGTCTATGCAATCACTTTTAAGATACTGGCAAAGTACCACGTTTTTATTTCTGGAATAAAAATTCCAACAGAGTACATTGCCCTTCATGTTTGCATCTTTCTTTCTACATTTTGGAAGCCGCAAAATCTGACCCAGCATGTCTGCATGCCTTATTATAGCATGACATCACCCTCATGGCTATAATTTGAAAGAGAAAACTTGTCATTCCCAGTCAGATACCCACTGCACACACAACATTTGCTTCTTCAATTGTTCAAAGACTTACTGAGACCCAACTGTCTGAAGTTTCTCCAGAAGAAACTTTTTTTCCCCTGTGTTTGTGCAATATTCTAAATGCCTTTGCTGCTCTGATTGGAGTTCGAGAGAATGGCCTTCAGATGACTTCCAGTGATGTGCTTATACTAAAGGGCAGACTCAGCAAGTTTGCAGTCCACTTTCCTCCTGCACTTGATATCTCCTGTGGCTGGGATGGACCTGCTAGGAAACTGCAAACTCAGGGACTCCAGCTACACTTAGTCTGGCTGGAATTGAACCTACAAACAACTAGATTTCTCCTAACAAGTTCTTCTATAAAACTGGCTTTTAAAAGTATTTTTCTGTCAATGATGAGGGAAGATGGTGAGGATCAGCTCAGGTAAGCATTACAATTGGGAGTCTGTCCAAATGAGATCAAACATTTTGAAGATCTCCTCTTGTTGAAGTCTCTATCAGCTCCTGAAATTTCTGGCAGCTGCTTAATGCCTTCTGGCACTCTCCCCTTCAGCCGCAAGCACACAATATCCTTGGGGGTTTCATGGGAATTGCTTCTTTCTAGTACACTCCCAGGACTACTATCTTTTACCCAAATGAGAAATACTGTGTGATGAACTTCTCCCTCAGTTCCAGCTGAAATCATTGAGCAATGATTTAACATAAAACCAATGCTTAAATCCAAAAGTTAAATAATCTAGCTCAAGATTTCTGTAACAGTTTGGTGCAAATTAGGTTGGCTCCCAATTTTATAATAGCTGGCTCTATTCCTAGATTTTTATAGACACCTGTTAGCAGCCATTAGCCACATCTTTGGATTTCACTTCTAATACAATGGCATTATTCCAAAAAAAATTCTCCAGCAGGTAACACAGATGGGCAATCAGCACCTACCAACGAGATCAGTGTGAATACTGTGTGTGATAACAGCTAGAATAAGGATTCACTGTGTTTATCTGACATTATATTCTAGCTGACATATCAATTTAGTTAATCTGACACTCAGCTAACATTTCCTGCATGAAGAGCTGTTTACAGCACGGATACCGAAATGGCAGAAAACCCTGTCCAGATCCAGGTGGAAAGTGAATGTCACAGAATCATAGAACGGTTTGGGTTGGAAGGGACCTTTAAAGATCATCTAGTCCAACCTCCTGCCATGGGCGGGTCAACCAGACATTGTAGAGGTAACACAATGTTCCCCAAATACGTGCAGAAAACTCACATTTCTCACTGCTCTCCTGCTCTCTGAGGAGTAGCTGCAGTTAGTCCCCACAACATGAGCGTGGGCAGCGACATGAGCATGGGCAGAGCTAGAACCAGCAGGCTACTTCTCAGCCCCAGCAGAATTAACCAGAGGACTTAAAATTCAGCTGTCTTGGGATTAGACAGAATATGGATCAGCCTTAGTGAACAGCCACACAGTGGAATCTAGGTCCCCTATTCCTTGAGAAGATCTTGTTCATGTCTAATGATATGCAGGAACAAGACAACACAAACTGGTAGTCCACATGTGTAAGACTCTCCTTCAATCTCAAATTGCTTTACAGATGTTCATTAAGCCTCACCCCCCCTCCTCTGATGTTGGCTGTATGCCTATTTTGCAGATGCCCCAGCTGAGGCATCGGTAACTGCTAGCTAGGGAGCAGTGAGTCAGAGGAAGAATCCTCATTTCAAATCACTCCAGTCACTCTGTGATATTCCTTTCCCTAGAAAACCTTTAAACTTGAACCATACAGAGGTCAGAAACAAAATTACCAGACTCGTTATTACTTCTAGGCATAGCTCCCAAGAAAAGCAACAGGAAAAGATCCTGACATTCCTTTCCCCCTCTCTACCCACCCTGAAAGTCACTGGCAACATCCTACTGAACTTAATGGAGCTGATACTCTCTGCATTATCAGTTATGACTCTCAGAGCTGTGTCATTAGTTACAGGAGTTTTTTGTGATGTTCAGATGTGTGCCTAAGAAGAGGGACTTTTACAGATCAGTCTGTTCAAGACCAAGACATTGATACTCTATGGTCTCTTACACAGTCCAGGTATTACTAAAAAACAGATAATGACCGAATAATAAATTATCTAGATCAGGAATAGAAAAGCTATGGTTGTGTAGCAGCTCCCATAGTAACACTTTATCATGTGGCTGGCCATGTGGCTATGTTGGCCTTGGGGCTATTTGGCAATCTGAGTCTCTTGCTGTGACCAGCCTGAAGCTGATACCACCAGGTCTTCAGCAAAGGTGCTGGACAATATCTGTTGTCTTGCATTTGCTTTGATTGTCTTTAGCAACAACATTCATTCCCCCCAGGCAAATGTTTGTAGATCTGTTCAATGAATATGTCTTCAAGGCAATTTGCTAGTAGCCTGCATTTCCATAAAATCCAGCAAACATCCTCATAAAGGCATCAAATTAGAAAGACTTTGGACATTCAAGATGTCTCTTTGAATCTGAACAAGGACTACTGCCACACATGGACTTCTTCAACATGTTTTATCCATACTTTCTCTTCTCTGGGTTCTCTTGTTACTCCTCTCACCTTAAAACATTTTCCTTGCCTTTTGGATAAACACTCTATTAGCTTAACTTTTAGAGATTTTGGGCACCCATAGTTATTGCAGACCAGGAATTTTAAATGTTGAGCCCTACACTGTAATGATACTTTATAAGAATAAAGCTGAAGACAGCCTACCAAACCTTCTGTCCAGCTTACCACTACTACAGCAGTGTTCCTACTAATAAATTAGCTAATGATTCCCATAATCCATTGATGAACTGTTCCACAGGGACTCAAAAAGGTATCTAAATGTAGCATTTTAAATCTATACACAGATACATTATTATCACCTAATATATATCCTGCAAATTGCAGGATTTACCAACCAGTAACCAGTCTAGGTACCAACCAGTCTAGACACTGCATTCTCTGTTTTGGGCAGTAAGGGTTTTAAGAGGGGGCTTTTTCCCAGGATGAAAAATCTTCGTGGTAGTTAGATTTAAATTTTCTGAAGAAACGTACCTGAACACGAAAATGAGCTTGAATTCCCAATTGGTATCTCAACTCAAGCTACCAGAAATAAGACCATCAGTGCAGTAAAGCAAGGACGTGCGCTGGCTGAAGGGCACATTCCCAAGGACGTTAGCAGAGCTGATATTCAAATGGAATGGTCCTTACTCCCATGGCAACCACAATTTTTCTCTCTTGAAGCAGGGAAGTTATCACTCTGAATGTTCTGCCTTGAAAAAGATTCTTCTAGCCTTATCAAAGGGCCACCAAAGCCAGCAGAAAGATTCTTCTATCAGTCAACTGTGTTTCTTATTTCTAGGGTTTTTCAAATATGCGTCATTTGTTTATGAAAGACAGTGCTTACAGCTTTGTGGGGATAATTTTCAGTCTGCAACCTACCAGAAACAACAAATTAAAAGGAAGCATCTTCATCACCCACCATTCTCTTATTTTAAACAAAAACTTGCCTGTGCATGTGGTTAAAACACTATCCATCCATGGATGGGGTATGCCCCATTTTGCAAAATAGCTTGTCTCAGTGACAACAGCTGTGACAAAAAATTAAATGTTCCAGGATGAAAGCATTTCCATCAATGCTCTTCTGTTTAAAATAGCAAAAAGGATTTTGTGGCATTGGTCTTGTTCTTTCTCTCTCTTGCTCTCTCTCATCTGGCTGCTAATTTGGGCTTCCCCGCAGGCCTTCAACAGAGAAAGCCAAAACCAGCGGGTAGATCCTCAGCCACTGGATATTGAGAAGTGCTCTACTGAAGTCACTGAAACTGTGACAATTTACACCAGCTAAAGATCTGCCTGCAGGGCTCAAAATGCAGTCAATTGTTGTCCCTCCTTCCCCTTTATCACACAAACAAAATCTTATATATTTTGTACAGTAATTCACTCCATACTGTTAGGAACAGGAAAGAACACAAAGAGAGTTCCCTAGATTAAACTTTTGCTATGCGAGGCTTGGTTAGAAACCCACAAAACTGTGAGCAATGAGAATGCACCACATGGAAATGATGATGGAAAACCCCAGTGAATAAACATGCCAGCAAAGCCTGTCTCTAAAGAACATACTATTGTAGGTTTTCTTTTTTTAAAAAGAATTTGGTTGTTGCATTTTTTTAATAAACATTTTCTTAGTTTCCTGTATTCTGCTTTTCTCTTCTCTCCATAAATTTCTCCCCTCCCTCTACAGCCCCGTATATTCAAAAGGGAGGGCATATTAGCAACCGGGCCAAGTACAGTTGAAGAAGTATGCAGGCGCACAGAGCAGGCAACGGGATGAATGGGAGGAGCACCTCATTTTTTTCATTGTGGATCATCTGGTTAGCATTGAAACAGAGCCAATGCACTGTATCAAAAATTTCTCTCACATAAGGGCAGGTTGTAAAGTCACCAATCAGTGTAGCAAACTGCAGTGCACTCAGTCATCTATGGGCAGACCAGCTGAGTTGCCTGAGCTGCTCCCATGTGGGTCCCATGGGAATTATGGGCAGAGACACCACTGTGCAAACACAGCTCCCTGCTTGCAGGGTCAGGCCAGCCTCAGGTGGCACCCAACCCAAACCAGCCGTTGCCTTGTAAACAGTGGGACTCAGAGTAATTCCCAAAACCCTGGCAAAGTCCTGACTGCATGCTGGGGTGAGATAATGGCAAGCTCCACCTGACTCACCATCCACTTCCCCCTCTTACAAGGTTCTGATTTCTAAAGGAAGGAAGGAAGGAAACAAACTCAGGTGTACATGGGTGCCCCTCCACCAGGAGAGACACTCTGCAATCTAATGTCATTCCTAGTCTGGGACATCAAAAGACCAGGACCTTTGGGTGCACCACCAAAGGAATCCTCCCCATCTAGCAGCCACAGGGAATCCTTGCCCCTATACAGAGTTTAGGTACCATAAAACTGAGTGAGCAGAAGTGATGGGATTTATTTCACCTGTCTAAAAATTTGGCCTAGGTTCCTTCCAAGGTAAACATGCACCTCCCCAGCAGAGTTCATCCCACCTGTTTTAGGATGGGCTGGCTCACTCTTCAGAGGTACTGGTCTTTCTCATTGTCTCTAGAGGACATCTTAGGTACTTTTAGATAGCTTAAAAAAATTATTTCCACCCAGGCATCAAAACTGGCTCCTTCCATTCTTGCTATTTGACTGATATGATTATCAGTGGAATAAACTGACTCAGGATAATATTGAAGAAAAGGGATTAATAGGAGTCAAGACAAGATAAAGGAATCCAAGTTCTCTGCTGATGTAAAGGAGTGAAATTTATGGTTACTATCTGTACTGTCATTAGAAGAACATTATACTTCTATAAAGAAAGCTTTGTATTCCAGTTCATGAGAAAATCTGTCGATTGTGCCCAAAATGCCAGCCTAGTACTTTCCAGTCTGGTAGTTTTGACAGTCTTAACGAACAGGCTCAGCAAAAAACAAGGACTGGAATATGGAGATAGCTATATTAGGTGGCCTGACAGGCTCTTTGAGAATGACTGCGTAGGACCTGCCCCAAATATTCTGTGCTAGTACTTCCTCACTTCCTTAAGCATGAAATTCACTTACATATTCTAAAACAGAAAAAAAAAAGGGGGGGGGGGGAAGAAGAAATTGCCATTTTAGTGTACAAGCATATTTACATAATCAGGGCAAAACCCTGCATTTTAAAAATGCCCTAAATACATATTTACATGAAAGAATGCAATGATTCCAAAGAGGCTGATAATACGCATTTTAAGTACAGCTAACTACATATTTACACAACCGAGACAATAATCCCTTTTAAGGATTTTTTTTTTTCACATTGCCACATTAAAAAACTGAACAGTTATTAATCCATACAACTCCACATTAACTCCTAGATACCACTTGTCCTCAGGGCATTGCAGTACCAGCAACTGTACGCTGAATCCTAGAAACTTCTTTATGAGGAAAGGAGAGGTTCTCTCTCTCTCTCTGGGTTTTTATCAATTATCAGTCGTCTTCCAAAAGATCTCCTAGAACCGCAGTTTCTCTGCTGCAAGCAGTATCCTGCTCAAGTCACTGCTGAACTGCACCAAGGATGGGAGTAAACACTTTTTAAAAATCCCAATTCAGAACGTTATTTCTGAATGAATTGTGCCTACACAGGCGCATGTCTGCTCAGCATGGTCATTCCTGAGCGCAAATGCACATGCGGCAGGGAATCCCCGTTTCTCTTCTGGCAGAAAAACCCTGTCTCCTCAGAGGCTATGACAAACAGAGAGCAAGTGGGAACATAGTGTTTTGGGTGGGATAAGGCAGGGGGAGACACAGAGATGAAGAGAACAAGAAAGGGTTTTTTCTGTCACCACCAACAACCTCTCCTAAACAATTTAATGTAGTGAATAGATGAATAATATGAAAAGAAAGCTTGCTTTCCTTCCTCCATACCCTGTGAATTTTCCCTATCAGAAAACCCCATCTCATTAACAAGTTGAACAGTATTTTTATACCTTTTTTTCCCTTCCCTTCTCCCAGCCTCAATTCCAGTGACACAGGTATCAATGAGTTTCAGGAAACGAGAGACACTGGATTTTGTTTTCTTCTGGTAATTTGCTATCTATGATCAACACAACTACTTCGGTGTACCTGTGAGCACAACATTTTTTTAAAAATAATGAATTATGAAACATTTTAAAAATTAATGCATGCTCCACTTTAAGCGGCTATCAAATTCATCTGCTCCTCCTCCCCACAGGAAAACATCTCCAAAATCTCAAAACCCTAAATACAGTCAAATACAGAGCTTTGACTGGTGCGGAAGGACAAACATCCATCATCAAAGTTCTGGCTGTCTTTCACAACTTTTCTGCATTACCCCACTTCCCCACAACTTCTAGCCCTACCCTGTTGGCAGAATACCTGAACTCCCTCCAACAATGCACCCAGCAGTGTGCCTGCCATCCGGTAAATGTGCTTCATCCTCCCCCTCATCTGCTCTCAAAGGGGAAAGCCATGTATGCAGTCAAGTGTTTTGGTAGGGTTTTGTTTTGCAGGATTATTCACATTTTCAGATTTTCAGTCTCTACACAAAGACAGGCCTCCTGGGGAAGCCCTTACATCAGACTGCATGTGGGCAGAGCTTGGATGGGCAGGTGGAGGAGTCTCTGATATGTAGGAACCCACCCAGACAACGAGTTGTGACACTGTTCTTGGGAACAGTCTACAACCTTATATCAGTCACATCCATGATGTTTTTACAGCACCTTTTTTTTGCTGGTTGAACTTAAGCATTTATTTTGCCTTACCTGACTTTTGCTGTTGTTGTTCTCAGGCTCCTCTTAATACTCCTTGCTTTCACCTGACTTGCAAACTTCTAGAAAAAAGTTTCCTTCTCCGATACATGTCTCTCTTGCTCTTGTTCCCTTTATACTCCTTCACACATCCTGCTATCATACCAGGTCCAGCTCAACAAGCCTCATCTCCACCGATACCAGCCTTAATCGGCTGGGTTGGCTGGGAATCCAATAGCAAAAAACCACCAAACATGGGAGGAATCACCATTTTGAGAGTATTGCCTCTTCAGCATCTCCAGCCACTGCCAGGGTACAGGAGGATGCCGGGAACACAAAACAAATTCACATACCCTACTTGAAAGCAGTAGCACACTAATAAATAGCATCACGGGCCACTGGACCATGAAGAAGAGAACACTGCTGAAAGATTTTAAAGGGTTTTACTTCCTTCTCAAAAGAAGTATGGAAAAACAAGGAGTCTGGCTTTCAGCATAATCTGTGCTGCCTGGTAGGCAAACATTTTCATAAACAGTTGTGGTAATTTCTTACTCAAATTAAGCAAACAACAATATTCACACACAAAACCACATGCATGCACACACACCACCTGAGGAAAGCTCCAAGCTGTGGCTATTGCTTGCAGACACAAAAGCTGTTGCATAGTCCTCTTACAAATATTTCTCTCTGCCACAGACCCAATGGCCTCAGCGCATCCAATACATGGACATCAGAATGGAGACAGCACAGAAACCAACAAGCCTCAGCAGGGTCATCAAGGCAGGAGATCAATCAAGAAGAAAGTTAGGCAGCCAAGGCAACTGGACTGAGAAAGCAGTTGTGCTTTCAATAGCATACGTTTCTTGGGCCATAAAGCTGACACTGGGGCTGCACACTTGCATTCCAACCTGACACATTTATTGGAGAAGTAGAAAGCTGATGTTGGCCTATTAACAATTGCTGTCCACTGTAAATCACTGCAGGACCTCACTTGAAGCATATTGCCTCCCATTTATCTCACAGGCATCAAGGAACCCTTTGCCCTCTTCAACTCATTGTTTGGCCATTAAATCAAAACATTGCCTTTCGGGGAGAGGACTGGTTCACAAAAGCCAGAGTGGAAGACAGACCACTCCAATATAAAGTTCAAAATGTGGTTGGAGGATATACATGACTTGATCCCAACTTGCCATGAGTTTGTTGCAAAGATTTGACTTCATTTTATTTCCCTTTCTGGAAAAAATCAGCCTTCTAAGGTTCATTAGTGCTCTGGGAGAGAAAGTACTACAGAAACCAGTGGCTCTTCAGGATAGGATATGTGCACAGATTTGCTACTGTTTGAAATGAGTGGAGATTAACAGTTTAGCATCAGTTTCCTATGAGTTGCTCAGATACAATTTTTCCTGCAGAGTTAATATAGGACTAGAATGGCAGAATTTAATGCTATAATTATAATTTTTATAAATTTGGCTTATGCTGAAAAATTGCAAAGTGTTATTTTTTTAAACTAAAAAGCATCCTTTGTAATTCCTTTATTATTCAGGGGAAGACGAACTGATAAACAATTGTTATGGGAAATAGGAAGAAAAGTGTGGAGGTGAGATATTTCTATGCACTTTCTCATCATCATCTGGACTCCGAGGACTTGGACAGATACGTTCCCTGATAAAGTCACGCTTTCTGTGGTCAGTGTCCTCTTCTCCTACTGACAAGGAGCAAACGTGTCCCACTTAGTCACACAGTAGGAAAGAGCAATAAGCAAAATGCAGCAGTGAAGTTCCTGTGGGAGAACACAGCCTTCACAATTCATACCACCGCAGCAGTCCCATGGCAAGAGCTCACCCCACTGCTTGCACTGTCAGACAGGGGTGGCCCAGGTTTGTCTGGCAAAGAAGGTGAGCTCCCCTCAGTGCCGAGCAGGTGGGAATCCCTGTTCTGCAAACACCGTGGGGACATGAGCCATCACACCCTCACCCATGCAGGAGAGGATAAAGTCCTACAGTGTGACCCTAGCTCATACAAGAATGAGAAGAAGCCAAGAGCTGTGGTATACCTGTAAGGTCTGAGGGCCCGGAGTCAGGCAGGTGCTTAAGTATCTGTCTGTGCTGAGGTGCCGGGGCCAGGCTGAGAGAGATGGAGCAGCTGCCCGAGAGCAGTGTGTGCTTGTGTGGGGGGGGTGGGGTACCCACAGATGTAGTCTTGATTTACTCACAGATTGCAAACATAAACCAGATATTTTTATGTTCTGTTATTAATGTTAATGACAAAACTAGAAAGGTTCAGCACAGCCAGTAAAGATAGCAGTGTGAAATCCAGGAGGGCCAAGCCACTACAGAAATGTGAAGTTGTAGAAAAAGTTAATAAATTCTGGGGGAATGTTTCAGGCTTAGTCTGCTTCCAAGGGTCCTGGAGATCCCCGTGTGCATAGCTCACAGGCCTGGCCAAAGGGGGCTTGGACAGACTTCAAGGGAATTCTGCAGCTTTCTCTGTCTCCTCTGCCAGAAGTTTAATGGTGCCGTGCAGCAAAGCGCTGCTGTTGATTGACAGAGGGATGGAAAAACAGATCAGATGCATGCCTGCCTTCGGGAAAATGCGCTGCAATCCAGGAAAGCCTCCCATCACTTTGATAAAGCAATCCTCCTTTCAAAAACTGGTTTCAAATGTCTTTTATCCAAGATGGACAGGAAACAACTTGGGCTCCCTGATCCTGTCATGCCATGGTGCTACCATGCCACGAAAAGAGTTTCCTGTAAAATCCAGAAATCACAGAACCAGTTTAAAAGCACACAAGGAAGAAAGATATTTCTACCCCTTGAAATGATTTAGGAAGCTGAGAATTTAAAAGGAGAAAGTTGATATAGTTGTGTTCTGCTGTATCAGCAATATTGGCCTCATGAAGTACCCTTTTATTTCAGTGGACCCAGTAAGTCTGAAACCTAATGTGATGGTTACCTGTGCAATCACTGATCATGTTAGGCCCTGCTTGCCTCATACTCTTCCCAAGGCAGCAGTTTCCAACTTCTCTCACATCAAGAAAATATTGTGTTGTACTACCAAGGAGGTACTTGTGGAAAGGGAAGAAGAAATGAAGAGACTCGGTCACAGCCGGCCAGGGTCAGAGCAGATCCATATTTCCCTACTAACACTCTAGGCCCTGGTTACTCTTTTTAGGAACACTCTTTGAAGTAGTAGTCCTTGGCCTTGTTTTTTAAGACTAACACTTCTATGTGCTGTTGCATCTATTTGTCTGAAAAATTAATTACAAGTTTAGGAGCACATGGAAAAGGCATGGATCTTCAGAAACTACATTACCAAGAAAAGAAAAACAAAACCAAACATTGAAGCTTAGCAAATGAAAAACAAAATGTGAGCAAGAAAGAAGCCTGTGCTTTTGAGATACTAAAAAGGGAAAAAGGCAATAATTTAAAAAAAGAAGCTAAAAATAATTTTCCCATCATTTATGCAATACAGCTGGATAAAAAGTTGTTTAAAAAAGGTCTTTTAAATGAATTACAATGTGCACAGCTAGAATGTTTATTTTTACCTTTCTGGTTTTAGATAAAAGTTGTTTTGCTGATCAGAACAATTATGTTTATAATGGGGAATAAAAGGGATTGGTTACCTACAGATACACAAACCAGTGATGCTGGAGCATCACTATGCAGCATTCTGCTACTTAAAGTGGTTTCATCTATGAATTTTATTTCTGCACAAAATGTACATACTTTTTTTTTTTTATTAGAGGCTTTCCATTGCCCTGTGCAGTTAATACTTATTTTTACAAGCAGGAGAACTTTCTGTTTTGGGAAAAAAAAGAAAAAAATAGGGACTACAAAAAGTAAAATAGAGGCTACAATTTACAGCTAAAAACCCAGAAAAAGTAGTTTAAAAACTTGTATTAAAGACTGACTTTGCTGCAGCTACACTGGGAAATGCTGTTGCATGCAATGACTTGTGCTATGTCCATCTCATGATCTGTGCTACACTGAAAACCCACCAGTATCAGCTGCTGCCAGAAACAGGAAAGCAGATTACATGCACTATTCACTGTCACAGTTCTTCTGTCCCTAGAAGATTTTATTCCACTGGTATGATGTTGGAAACTTCTTACACAGTGTCTGTCTAGAAGGACTGCATTTTAATTATCCTTCAGAAAGCTGGCTGGAAGTTGGGTGTCTCAGTAGTTTTGCTTGCTTTCTTAACAGTGCCTTATTGCTTAAGGCTGTACAGATCCTTTTGTAATAACTGAAAGCATCTAAACTATGGAAACATTATCTCTTGGAAGAGTAAAAACAAATCAAGATTTGGGTTCAGGATGGCTTAGCAGAGTGAATTCTTATTCATAGTCTTCACATTCTTGCTGAGGCTTCAGTTTATTGAATTCCCCGACATTTTTCTGTTGCTCTTTGATTAGTAAAACTCACTGTAGGTTTCTAGGGCACTGTTGAAACACATGTTCTTGCAGTATCCATGCTCAGCAGTGTTTCAGCGTGTGGAGAAGAAACAATGAATGAGTACAGTAGAAGAAAGACAGGGGCAGTACAGAGACACCAATTCTTCCCTAGCATCTAAAGGGAAGTAACCTCTCAAAATGAGATTGTCAAAGAACTGATCACACAGGTTTATTCTGATTTCTATGTCAAACAAGAGTCTCAACTGCTCCTCAAGTAGCAAGGCTGCAAGCAGAAGAAATGAGAAGGTAGTGAGGTAGGATCACCTGCCCTGGTCTTGGGCTTTGTCTTGGCTTTCACAGAGCCTGAGCTGCAGAAGCACTTTCTCTTTTTATACCAAACAGGTTCCCCAAATGAAAATAAGACTTTCCAATAAGTCTTGACTCATAGGCTTGAGCAATTCTGACCTGGTAGGAGTCTGAGAAGAACAGCAAGCAGTGTGTGGCAACCAAAATCAGGGTTAGCCATGGTAATCACAAGGACATGTCAAAAGTCTCAGCTTCTTCACTTAGTGAGAGCATAACCTTCATTTTGCAAAAAAATATATTCCTATTCCCCACAGTTGTAAAGGAAATGTTTACAAATGAGCCAAAGAATAGGTGTCTGCCTCCACCTGTAGGAAGCCTGCAAGAAACTATTTCACAAGGTGTAAGCAGTCCCTGTTCATCTTAACCTCAACCACAGCTAATGTGAGAGGATAGCAAAGGAGCTGGGCCATAAGGGTGCCATGTGAGATACATACAGGATTCCCAATACCTTAATTAATCTGTGACTCGTGGCAGCAAGTTAAATGTGTCTTCTCCAGTTCAGCTTACAATGTTTACGCATGAATACAAGGGGGCAGAGCGTACTACCATAGCCAATGCTTTAACACCAATAAACCAGAAGACTCAAGTTTCTGTGCTGTCACTTTGGTAATTTGTATTAACACTACCTTCACTTCAAAATTAATTTGAAAACAAACAGCTCATATAATGCTAACTTTGGTATGTTACGGCTTATTATAGAAGACAGAGAAAACACAACTTCACCATGCACAGTTGGAGATCTCACAGGATCCCAAAACAGGATCCCATGGTGCCTTTTAAAGCAAATTGTTGTATCAGGACTATACATGTCACTACAGAGCTGTCAGATGATACGGTTCCCAGGTTTCAACATTCTCTCTCTCTTCCGCACACAAGTATGTACACAAATACTCCCACAGATTCAGCAGAGCTCCTGCATACACCTCTGCCAATCCCTTCCCTGCATATGTATGACTTTCACTAAAACTGGCATGAGTTCAGTGAGAAAAATAATGTATTTCTCTCTGTGCCATAATGCATGTGGCAGTGCTTTCTCCCACTGCCATTTGTTGTTTATGAAAAATTCAGTTTATGTGAAACAATTAGGAATATTGAAAAACGAGAGGGGAGAGACCATCAGGAACAAATATATTTGTTCACGACCCTTTGGAAAAGTAACATTTAGAATAAAGAACAACACTCTCCATTCTGAACTCAAATGAGTCCATCAGTCATCTAAAATAACAGGCTATAATTAATTAGTAGTATAATAAATTAAATTATCATAAGCTTACACTAGCAATTACTTAAACACAACCACAAAACAGAGAATGATGGGGAAGGGTTGGGGTGCAGGCAAGCTGGGCTCCTCGGATGAAATCCCTTTCCATTCAGCAGCCTCCTACCAACTTCAAGGCCCTGATTTCTCTCCTGGACTCTCTAGCAGGTTTTGCTGTCAACTGAAAGTGTGAGATTAGAAGAATTTCCAACGCCTCCATTTCTGCCAAAGAGGGAAACCAATTATCAAATTCAGACTACTCTTTGATATACATGCTGTGTCTTTGGTTCAGCACAGGGCATTGTGGTTATTCTTTTAAAGCAATAGTAAAAGTGCCTTTCACTGCATTAGGTTGGAGGAAGGATTGTCTTGGTGATGAGATGCTGCATGAGAAAACCTGTAAACTGAGCTGAGTCCCTTTGCTCCCCATTCTGTGGGGATTACTATTAACGAATAAGGCGAATACACCTTTCTCCCAATCTTGAGAGATAATGTCATTTTATACTTTGGGAAAAGAATTACATGATTATGGCATGCATGCCCCAAAAGACACTGCCACATGAGGCCCTGTCATGATGCAAAAACATAAAATAATTTTTAAAACTTTGACATCTTCCCCTTAAAGGACAAATGTCCATATGAGTAACATAGTGCTCTAAATAATGTGGGGAGCAGCACAACAAGAGGGAGATGAGGAAAATGACACCTCTACCCTGACTATCTCTTTTTAAAACTTGGTCTTGTTCCCCCACTCATGGGGATGGGCTCCATCAAGGTGCGGGCAGCAGGGAATGGGATGGAACAGAGTAAAGGACCCACGCAACATGGGAGCGGCAGCAGGCAGAAACTCGGACAATACACAGGAAAAGCAAACTCAGTGCACTCTAGACAATCACTGGTTTTTGTTCTTACAACAGTTTCCTGAGGAGGTGAGATAATCTAGTATTTGAAGAAGGTTTCAGGCTGATGGGTGTTTAAGTGAATCTGTTAGAAATGGCATGGAGCCCAAACTAAGAGCATGAGGAGACGCCACTTGAAGAGGTCTGCTCTGGATTTGTGCAGCCTTACTGTCATGACGCAAGATAAGGACAATCAAGAATGCGTCTTCTCTTACCACAGAGACACTGTAGGTTTCATTTCTCAATGGAGTGCCAGAAACAATTCTTCATCCTCACTCAGGTTTTAATCTTCATTTTTTCCCACACAATTTCCAGCTCCCCAGAGAACCTTGTCTTTTCAAATCCCTCCCTTCTTCATGAGGATTATTTCTCCCTCATAGTGGTTCTGAAGGCATTCAAATCCAGATACATAGCACAGTGTTTTGAAAGGTTACTTTCCTGTTTGACTGATCATTCTTGGTCCATTATGTTCCCAGTGTTGCCCAGTGCAATACCAATAATATTTGTCAAAAGTGGGAAAATGGATCACAAAACAAAAAATAGATATATCTATCTGTAGATCTATTATATAGATTTACTACAATGCAAAATAACTACCAGTATAATGTGCTCCCAAATTTAAATCCAATATGATATAAAATACACACACACATATACCCTTACTTTCTTCTATGTGGCCATGTTTAATAGACTGGAGCTGGGCAAAAAAAGCAGCTTTTTTTCCTTTTCTTATGTACAGTTTCCACAAAGGTCCACCAGCAGAACAGCGGGGGGACCTGAGGAGTCATGGCCAAAGTGATGGGGGTGACTGGGGCAGGGCATTTTCAGAACCTCATTGCCACACACCAGATCCTATCAAAACACATCAAAATGTCCACTGCAGAGGGGACCTTCAGTCTCCAAAATAAATGATAGCCAGACATCTACTGCCACCCTGCACATCTGAAGAAACATTCAGCAACTGACTGAAGGCCTGGTTTTGTGAACTGCGGATTTATGTCCAAATTTATCCGACCTAACATTAGACATCTACCTCATGTCCTGAGGTGAGAAACACAGTCATGTTCTGCAGCTGGATGTCAGGCACTTCCAGAAAGCAGCTCAGGTTTTAAGCTGAGGGTGACTGCACTGCTCATTTGGGACCTTACGTCAGGTGGGACAAATCCAGGTCTTAATGAACAAGGCTCTTTGTCTAGCAGTACCTTTTGAAGCTCAAAGGACTGGGAAATCCTGGATGGGGAAACTGCAACTCTGCACCCACCTAACATGAATGTCCAGGGTGCAAAAAGGCTACAGTAAATCTCTGACTTTTTTGTTCCTTGGTTTATTCTTCTTGGCTACGGCCTACATTTCTTGGAAAATTCCTCTGTCTCTCTGTTGGCAGATCAGTTCTACACTTGTCACACATGTGCTGCTTTAGCAGACAAATAACTTAATTTTCCCCACAAAGCAGTAACATGCTATAGAACGAACATTTCTGACTTTTTAAAGCAATAAAAGTCTCTTATTCAACCTGTTTAATAGGTTAAGTGGTCATTTTGTATTAAAAAAATAATCAAGTATGCTTTCGTCCCAATCTCTCCCTACCTCTTTTTTCATCTGATGTTTAAACAGTTTCAGGATCAGGGAAGTGGTTATTTTTGGCATAATATTTAGAAAGACAATCTTGCAATAGTATTCTCTACCAAGTAAGCGCTCAAATGAACAGAGCTTATAAATGATTAATATAAGAGCAGTGAGATAACACCAACAAGTACATCTGGTGTTTGTTAACTGAAGATTATTTCTTTTAAAGTTTTAATTAGGCCATGTTAATATGGATGCTTTTGTTCAGTAGACATATTTCATACCACAAAGTTAAGCCAGGTTTTTTTCAGCAAAACTATAAACATGCAATTAATCTCTAAAACATGGACCCCTCCTTACGTTTGGAACACACAAACCCTGAAAGTCATTTTCATGGGGCTTATCTCCCTAAATCAAGTGGACTCATATGGCTGAGGTCTTGTACAATGTTCTGAAAACTGAGTGATGTCTCTGTAATTACCATGAGCCCGCACAGTACTGACAAGCCTGTCCAGAGCCCTTCTTGGTACAAATAGCCTGTGTACTTCAGCAGGAGTGACTCCATGAGAAATGCCTGACAAGAACAGGACTGTGACAGCACTAGGTTTCCTTTGCCTGTTGAAGCAGAGTATTGCCTTGCCTGCATAAAGGAAGGGAGAAGCTCTGCTTTTGTGCCAAGGGGGTCTGAGCCACTCAGGAATGGCTCTGCTGGTGTTTATGAGGAGTCTCTTCTCATAGCACTGTGACCAAAGCCAAGATGGTGTTAATACACAGAGGGCAAGAGAAAATGTACTACCATGTCACCTAGATTATTCAGAGTAAGATTGGAAACCAGCTTTGGAAAAACAGTGCCAGAAAGACTACACAAGCCTTTTCTGCTTGGCAGCTGGGTTAGTTAATGGCACGGGGACTGTGGGAAGTGACTGGGTCAGTGCTAGTCACATCCGCCCTGGAAATGATGGGGAAATGGGAGAACTTCCAATGTACTATGATACATTTTCATGGTTTTGAGTTCCAGCTTTTTAGTTTCTTTCTTTCTTTCTTTCTTTCTTTCTTTCTTTCTTTCTTTCTTTCTTTCTTTCTTTCTTTCTTTCTTTCTTTCTTTCTTTCTTTCTTTCTTTCTTCCTTTCTTTCTTTCTTTCTTTCTTTCTTTCTTTCTTTCTTTCTTTCTTTCTTTCTTTCTTTCTTTTTCTTCCTTCCTTTCTTTCTTTCTTTCTTTCTTTCTTTCTTTCTTTCTTTCTTTCTTTCTTTCTTTCTTTCTTTCTTTCTTTCTTTTTCTTTCTTCCTTCCTTCCTTTCTTTCTTTCTTTCTTTCTTTCTTTCTTTCTTTCTTTCTTTCTTTCTTTCTTTCTTTCTTTCTTTCTTTCTTTTTCTTTCTTCCTTCCTTCCTTTCTTTCTTTCTTTCTTTCTTTCTTTCTTTCTTTCTTTCTTTCTTTCTTTCTTTCTTTCTTTCTTTCTTTCTTTCTTTCTTTTTCTTCCTTTCTTCCTTTCTTTCTTTCTTTCTTTCTTTCTTTCTTTCTTTCTTTCTTTCTTTCTTTCTTTCTTTCTTTCTTTCTTTCTTTCTTTCTTTCTTTCTTTCTTTCTTTCTTTCTTTCTTTCTTTCTTTTTCTTTCTTCCTTCCTTCCTTTCTTTCTTTCTTTCTTTCTTTCTTTCTTTCTTTCTTTCTTTCTTTCTTTCTTTCTTTCTTTCTTTCTTTCTTTCTTTTTCTTTCTTCCTTCCTTCCTTTCTTTCTTTCTTTCTTTCTTTCTTTCTTTCTTTCTTTCTTTCTTTCTTTCTTTCTTTCTTTCTTTCTTTCTTTCTTTCTTTCTTTCTTTCTTTTTCTTCCTTTCTTCCTTTCTTTCTTTCTTTCTTTCTTTCTTTCTTTCTTTCTTTCTTTCTTTCTTTCTTTCTTTCTTTCTTTCTTTCTTTCTTTCTTTCTTTCTTTCTTTCTTTCTTTCTTTCTTTCTTTCTTTCTTTCTTTCTTTCTTTCTTTCTTTCTTTCTTTCTTTCTCTCCTCCCCTGCCACTAGCTACAACTATTGCATTACAGACATGTACATAGGCCATTACAGTAGCACCACTCACTGACCCTTACCTATGGAGGCTTTCCAGAGCTCTGTACAAGTTCCTTTCATAATGAGAGCACACAGTGTTGTGAAGAAGATGAGAAACCATAAGAACAATGCTATTTATGGGAACAAATTCTTTTGCTTTAGAATAAGAAGAGGTTTTAACCTACAGCTATGATGTAGAACTACACAAAATACGCATATGTTGTACCAAGGTGCACACACACACTCAGCACAGACCAGAGCACTGTCATTTTCTGGTAGACTGAAATTGTGACTGGACACAAGTGCCTAGTGCATTGTGTAGGCGTGATAATACATTTACATGAGTAGCTACATAGCTATATGGAGAATAGCTGTATAATGTCTGTTCTCATTACGAGGTAGCTGTAAAGCTCATTTGCACTGAATTAATTAAGTTGTTCCTGTTACAGATTCATGCCAGCAGGAGTTATGATTGATTAAAAGTAGTTCCAGCCATGATCTCCTTGAACATGTGTCAGAGGTCTGCAGCTGAGTGCCCATGTAAATTAGAGCACTACAATTTGCCTTTCATTAGCCATCAGGTTTTGGTTTGAAATGCCCCCAAGGAAACTATGACCTACTCTATGATCTGTAGAAAACACACTTTACTCCCATAGGCCCAGTTCAGGGCAGTATTCAGCACAAGCCTGGTTTTAAGTTTGTGGATACACTGACTTGTCTCAGCAGAACTACTCATGAACTTAAAGCCATGGTCCTGCACGTACTTGCTGAACCCAGAGCTAAAAGCGGATCAGCCTGAGAAACCAAATACATGTTTCATGATCACTTTTGGACATCCAAAGGGTTTTTTCACATTTTAACATGGGCAAAAAAACAAATGACAGACATTTTCAGGGGACTAAAATCTACAACTACTTCATTCTTGATACACAATATGTCTTCCAGATTTCCGGCAACAGCCAAGCTAACTGCTTGAGCACTAAGGACCTTGGGGAGTCACAGCTCTCTGGCAGTACTGTGGTGGAAACTACACTAGGACCATGGACATATGACTCCCAGACCATTTATTGGATAGGGGACCCAAACCTTGGAGACCTGGTTGAAGAGCTGGATTTGACAGCAAAGCTCCATCCACAATGGCGATGAAGTTGCCAGAGGAACCAGCTGGCTTGGGAGTCTGGAAACTGTGAGGTCCATTTCCTTGGGGCAGAGTATCCAGTGGGGATTTCCCGGAGCTGAAGACCCCAAAAGCCCCTGCACTCCCCACTTTGATGCCGTCTTTCAGGCAGATTTCTAAGTTGCTGGGCAGGTAAGATAGCAGTAAGCCTGCGAGGTGTCTGAGAAAACCTGGTTGGCAGAAAAGTTTTGAAACCTGCTTGACAGGCAGGGTCACATCTAAGCTTGGGGATAAAGAGGGTGATTGACAGAAAATCAGCTGAAAGAAGCATGTTTCCATACGATGTTTTACATCTGAAAAAATCAGCATATTCTAAGATAAAAACATTATTTTGGAATATTTCTGTCACCTCTACTTAAACAGCCATCATCTGCCGCAGTCTCACTTTCAGCCTTACAGAACTGGATCACCGTTTGCTTGCTGCAGAAAGTCCTAATTGGAGTAATTTCTACAGCAGATTGTTCCTCCAAGCAAGCTTCATTTGGCCACAGAAAATAATATAGTATTTAGCTCCACCACAGTGCATGCTATGTCAGATCAGAAATACGGTAAAAGGAAAATATTCCCATAAAGTAAAATACTCTCTCTTGGAAACGATATCTGTGGGATACATGGGTTACACAAGGTATCCTACAGCTATCAAATGACTGAGTGGCAGCAGCCCTGAGACTCCACTCCACTACCCTGACTTTCCTTTTTCTCCATTAAATTTTGCATGAAGAGCTCACCCTACCAGGTTGCAGTGGTTAAGAAATACTGTTGGAAAGAAATCTGCCATTCAGATTTTAATAGGGTTTCAGCCACTTCAAAGCTGTTCATTTCTAACAGTTTTAATCCTTTTCAGCCACTAGCTGTCTCCCTGCCAAAGTCAAGTCAATTAGTTAAGAAGTCATTAGAAAAGCCCTCAGATATGACAGCCATGCCTTGAAGTCCAGTTTTTTAGCAGCCTCTCTCAAAAGACCTGGCTGCTACTTTGGCACGGTTTCAGCCCCTTGGTCTACCTGAAACACAAATACAAAATCTGCCTGAGTCATCTGCTTTGTCCGATTGCAACCTCAGCCACTGGAAGAGGCTTTCTCCCAGAAAGCAGACAAGCAAGTACCAGTAGAGCAGCAGCCACAGCTTTTGTGCTGGCAACTTCAGCAGACCTGCTGCAACAAAGTAGTGCCAAATTTTTAACATCTTCAGGGATGCTGCTATGCACTAGCCTTGTGCAAAAGCCTTGGTGATCAGTGGCAAGTTCTGTCCTAGTCAATTCTCCATGCCATGAGTCAGCCCTCACCCCAGGGCCAAATGATGCATACTGGTTTATGACTGCTCTCAATGTGGGGTCCAGCAACTTCCCTGCCAAGAGAAATATTTGGCTTGTTTCTGACTGGAGCCCTGAATGCAAACACTTGTACCTACAGCGTGGGTGAAGAGTGGAGCCATGCCCCAGGGCAAAGAAGGGAGTGAACCAACCTGACAGCGCAGAAACACCCAGTGAAATTTATTTTCATTTTTGGCCCATCTTCTCCAGTGAGCTTATCTCATGTTGCCATACAAGCTGTAACTCATGCCAAGACTCAAAATTTTCGCACTTCTAGGCTTGCTCTGAACAGAGTCAGGCATCCTGACAGCAGCAATGCCTGTCCCAGGAGTGCCACCATGTGCACCATGCTCCCTGGATATCCCATGGCCGCAACATGCCAGCCTCAGCTGCACTGAGGACAGCTGGCACCCATGCTGCTGCCACACTCGTGGCTGCCAAACAGAAGGGGACCCCATCCTCCGCAGTAGTGAAACATGGCATTTGTTGCTGACGTGTGCCATCCTCTCATCAAGCTACACCTCGGCAAACAGCACAGCGGGGTGCAACGTAAATCCTGTCTGTAACAAGCAGCCCTATGTGATGCAGAGATGGAGCATTGGAAACTGTCTACCAGGTCCTTTTACTAAGCCCATTTGCATCCTAAGGCAGGCTGTCATCAAACTTGGCATTGCAAAATAGAAACTGGCAGGGACCAAAGGCAAGAAGCATGCGCCTGCTGCAAGTACATCCTCACACATCCTCACATTTTGCATTGCAGCACAGCAGCAAACAATTATATCAAGCAACCAAAAATTGCTCAAATTACACATATTTACCCCTACAGTAAGTCAGAATGGGAGTTGATTCACTCATCACTCCAAAGAAACTGGATGGAGTGACTAATGTGGAAATGATCATAATTTTCCCTGCCCTTAATTTTGAAACTGAATTAAAAAACATACAATCTGATGATGGCAAAAGATGGGTTGTAAATATTTTGATATGGCAGCATGAAAAAGGAGACTGAGTGTTAAAAGACATCATAGCAAGAAGCAGGAAGGGATGCTCTTCATATACTTCCAATTTTCACACAGATTGTACAGTGTCAGAAAGATATTGTCAAAATAGAAGAAATTTGGTAAATAATAAAATGAGCCATGGCTAGAATCAGGCTTAAGTGAAAAGACCAGGAGAGCTACCATTTCTGCAGCAGAAATGGCAAAAAGATAAATCTTCAAATTGCAAGTTCTGTAAAGTGGGAGCAAAAAACAGGCTGCACCACAAGGAGCGGACACAAAAATTGCCCTCTGCAGACTTACTTTGCGGTTTCGGCCAAGCAAGAACCAATGGAGACAAACAAGCAAGTGCTTCTGAGGCAAAACACCAAGGAGAAATAGAGTTGGTGAAAATAACCTGCCACCTGCCACCAGGTTGTGGCGAGGGTCCCAAGATGGCTCTGGCTCCACTCTGAGCGCCTGCCCTGGGGGACAGGGCCAGCACAGCCAGAGGACATGGTCATCCCTAATCTTCTAGGAGATAAAAAGCTGATGAGATGCAAGGAGAGGGGGCACGGGTGCTGTCATTTGCTTCATGCCTGTTCCATTATCAAGATATCCACTCCTTCAGCGTGGTGACTGTGACCATTCTGCCAGGAGCAATACATCACAGGGAGCAGAGCATGCATCATCCGGTCGCCCACACCCCCATCCGCCAGGCCAGCCCCTCCACACCTGCAACAGTGCAGGGCCCTGCCAGGGCCTCATCAGCCACGTTTCAGGTCCCTTCCCTTGCCTTGTGCCTCAACAACAATGAAGAGAGGGTGGTTTTGGAGGGAGGTGGGAGCCCCCCAGGGCAGGGGGTGGGCAGCTGGTCACTGGGGCAGCTACACAGCACTTTTGGCTAAGAAATATACTTTGCACAGAGGAGCAGCCATGGGGAATGGAGAGGAGGCAGAAAGGATGGAGCTTGCTCCCACTCTCTGGCAGCTCAGTCACCAACCGCACAACAAGGATCTATCTCACAGGTTTTGAGGATCCACTACCAGGCTCTGGGAAGAGCTAAAACCCCCTCCTCCCTCCTTCAAATATCCATCTGCTGGTATTAGCAGATTTGGAAGAGGCAGGTGAAAAATGTCCTGCATATGGAGGCACAGGTACCCACCATTACCTCGGCATCATTCTGTGCACAGTGGACATTTTCCAGGATTTTCTGATGCCCAAAAATGCTAGGGACAGCTGCTCACAGTGAGCATTTTGCCCTGAGGCCCAGGACAGTGTGTAGCAACCCTGGTCCCAGGCCAGGACACTGTGGTGCTAGCTGCTGCAGGACCAATGAACATGTACCAATGGTGTAACATCACAGTGATGTGAAAGTCATCAGCCCTGTGCCCTGGCTCTGGGTTATTGTACTGCTGTGGAGGTACCCTGGGAGATGACATAAGATTCCTGTCTTTCAGATGACTCTGTTATTCCAAGCAACGCTGGGAAACAGCTACGGACGGCATGTGGCTGGGATGATGGGTTTGCAGAGTTCTTCAAAGGCTTCACAATGTCATCCTGACCTGTAGAGAGCCTGATGTTTCAACGCCAACTTCATTAAGTGTACCTCTGTTTCCAATAAGCCCATAAACAATATTTTTTGTGTGTGTTTTAATTTAAGGGAAAAACATCTGGCTGCTAATGATGCTGTTGTCATTGGAAACATAATTAAGACTTTTGTTTTCGTAAACTAAAAATAATGGTGAGTGGTATTCAACAGCTTGAAATCTTTATGCGGTATGTATAGGAGTCATGATTTTTCTAACGAGATGGCTGTTTGAAGTGTGTTTGTATGTCTATAAAGAGAGCTAAATAGCACATATTGATGTTAATTGCAGAGCTGACAAGTTGTTCTACCCTGTTATTACATTGCCCCCTTCCACATGATCCTAATTCATAAGCGATCTGAAAAGTTGTTCTGTTTGGTTTTAAACAGACCTCCCTTGGTGGGGAAGAGCTCACTGTGGTCTGCAACTAACCCTGAGACAGAGCTCTCCAAAGCGCAGCACTTGCTTGCAGCCCATGTTTTGGCCTTGGAGTGGCTCTGGTGTCCTGAAAATGAAGTATAGAAAATGCAGCATCTCAAACTTGTTACCTGCCCTGTGCAAAATTCCATTTGGACTGCCACCCACTTCTGGGAAGGGTCAAACTCAGCTCTTTATCCAGTCCTCAGAGAAGGAAAGGAAAAGGTTGGGAAGGTCTGGGGATATTACAGGCACCATCACCGCCTGTAAAAGCAACACAAATGGGGGACTCAACTCAAATTTGGTTCCAGGCTCTCTACAAAATGGTCTCCTGACATTGTAGCAACACCATGGCTGCAAGTCAGCTGACATCTACAGGTCTCGAAAAGACAGTGAATGGTGACAACCGAGACAATGCGTGTAGGTTTCTGGACCCAAAGACAGACTAGCATTGGAAGGGACAGTTTGCTTGTGGCCAACTGCATCTATGGCTGTGAGTCAGCTGAAGAGCACGATCACACCCAAAAATCCACTCGAAATCTACACTCATTAGAGAGTCAGTCTGCAACTAGAAGAGGAAAAACAGACCAGCAGACAGGGATGTCAGTACTGCTAACATCTTAACTATGCTGCCGGAAAACCTGGGATTAGGAAGCACTGTAGGTTCTGCATTTCATCTGCCTCCTGAAGAGCTACAACATACGTGGGCCACATTTCCACGTTGAAAGCTGAAAGTCTCAACTTATCACATATATGCACAAGCTGGAGTGTACAGACATTTGTCAAATACCACATGATTTGCAACAGTATCCCAACTGGAAGTTCTGGGCTCACAAAGCTTTCAGTCCATGCAAGAAAAGTGATTTTTAGTTCATTAATAGGTAGCTATAGGAAGAACTATTGAAGTGGAAGAATAATTGTGAGGGGGAAAAAAAAAGATGGCAAGAGGCCACAAGAGAAAGCAAAGGTTTCCACTGCTGAGGAAATGGGAAACTAAGGCTTCCTGCTTCTTGCTGGACCAGAAATATCACAATTTCTGTCTCTCCCAAAACATGGCAGAACTTGTGCATTTTGTCTTGTGTGGGACATTGTGTTGACAAAAACAAGCACAAAAAAGGGTCAGAAGAAAGAGCTACCCACATGCTTTTCACGATCAGAACAGTCTCGGCTGGGGACGCGGACATCTAGCTGAGATACTACCCCAGTGTTTTATTTACTCCAGCACGTTTGCTCAGTAACACAGTTCCAGGAAGATTATCCTGCTAATACTGTAATGGTATTTTTCCTGGTTTGCCCATCCCTAGTACACAATAGTACATTGTCAATTATAACCACACTCTATATATAGCTTGCCCCATACAGTTAACGGATGCAGACTGAGTGGGTTTTCCTTTTCCTTCCCTTGGAGAGGACTTATTTCACAGGAATGTTTTCTTCTTATTCGTCCTGCTCGAATGCGAGGCCACATAACTACAGATGCCGGCTGCCTGGGGACCACAGCTCCAACGTGAACTCACTTCAAGGATGAGCATCCTTTCCCTCCG
This sequence comes from Strix uralensis, assembly GCF_047716275.1. Classification (NCBI taxonomy): domain Eukaryota; kingdom Metazoa; phylum Chordata; class Aves; order Strigiformes; family Strigidae; genus Strix; species Strix uralensis. The sequence continues at coordinate 52,147,510 of NC_133973.1, forward strand.
TTTCTTCGCAATCCCTGAGGAAATGGAGAAACCTCTTTGCTTAACACAGCCAAGACAGAGCTAACATCCATCTCGTGTTTGCCATCAAGAAAGCCTATCTGTTTCATCTCTCCTCTGACGCAAATGCAACAAAATACTGAAGAGAGACAAGTTGAGCAGAAGAAACAGGTCACTGTGGGCTGCTGGTACAGCAACACTGCAGAAAACACTTTCATTGTGTAGCCATATGTACAAAATCCTGTGTGATAAACCCTACAAAAACAAATAAACCACTGGAGGGCAAAGTACTCCTACTTGGCCTGAAGGAAATTGCTCTACTGATGGGGAAACACAGAGGAGCTGAGAGCTTCCTGCACCATTCTGGTGACTCCCTTTCAAGCTAAGCAAGCTTTAGCACACCAGCAAGGGTCACTCTTCCTTTCTTCTTTTCCCCTTTAGAAATGCTTACATGCTTTTTTTGGCATTTGGGGAAACAAAAACTGGCTTCCACATGTGAAAGGAGAAGATGTACTCCTGCAAAGTGATGAGCATGTTCAATTCCTACTGACAGAACTGGCTTTTAAAATAATACACTATCTTTGCTGACTGATACACATGCTGACAGGTTATATTATTTGAGAATAACATGCGAGGAAGTTTACTTTACCATAATCCAAATGGACAGAATTAAGGTTAAATGCTATTGTTTGGCTTTTGAGAGATTAAGTTTAGGAATTTACCATTCTCTTGATGATTTTTTTATTTCTATAACGTGTCAAACTGTAAAGCACATCAGCACATTTAGTCAAACAAGATACTCAGTATACACAAGAGGGTGATGTTATAGCTTGTGGAGATGATGACAGTTTCATTTTTGCATTCAACACACATCCACCCAGTAGTGCAGAACAGATCTTCCATTTATTCAATCAACTTAGTTTAGAAAAATATAGATGAACAATACTTAGCTGTAACCAAACTCATGCAATCTTCTATGGCAGGAGCCATAGCAACCACTTGTACACTGCCAAAGTTTGGTTTGAAACACACAGCTACACTCTGCAGCAGAGACCCACCAGTGGGAACGAATGTAACAACACTCTCTCTCGCAGTCTAGGGAGAAACACATATAAGAACGTGACAAGGGTGGCCAACAATGTGGCTTGACTCTAAAACTAGTTGACCGTGGCCATTTCCCATTGAAAGGAAGGGTCTCCACAAGCTGTGAAAGTGATGCTCCTGCATATACCCTCTCCATATGTACATATGCTCCCCTGGCAGAAACAGTGATGATGGGGAATCATGTGGTCAGGGCAACACAAAGGGCCCTTTGCCTTGTTTCTTCTAGGTCAGCAAGCAAGTGCTGCTGTTAAATCGGGGTTTAATGTACAAACTGCCACTCAGTTGTTTCTGATTGTCCAGAATGTGTCTTTGTTTAAACACATAAACCTCCATCTGGCACCCATTAGCAGCCTGCTTCGTTGTCTTGTGCATGGTTAACTAAACACAGAAGCTTGTAGAGAGGATGAGCTTGGCTTGTCCACATGGCCCCGCAGCTCCCTCAAAGAGTCGGCTGGGCAGCCACAATGGTCTGCTTGCCCAGTCGAGGAATCATCTCCGTTGCTGAAAGGGGACAATACATTAATGTTACCAAAAGGCAGGCTCTCCTTTGCCCAGGAAGCCAGATCTCTGAGACAGGATTAGCAGAGAGCGTATTTCAGACAGGCATGTTTTAGTAATTACAAGGAGTGATCAAGGGCAGAATGACTGAAGTGGGGCGAGCCCAAACCAAAAGGTTTAGATCCTCACTCAGAAGTCCCAAATCTGGACTACAACATGTGTTTCACACAAACCCAACTTTTCTTCTCTCACACACACATGTATAGGTGTCTCCACCTTGCATCATCATTCTAATAGAAATCCACATAGTGCATTTTGGGTTCACACTCAGACCTTTGCCTGAACTGTCTAAAAACTCCAGCCTCCAGTTCTGCCAGGTTCAGCAACCTTTCCCTGTCCTTTTAAAGGCTTACTTTCGTTTAGCTGCACCAATTACTTCTGAGTTTGAAAAACTCACTGCCATAACTATCTTCCTTTGAGAAGGGTTTGTGGAATAAAACCCACCCCAAGTCTATGCTCACAAAAATGTTTCTTTTCCAATCAGTACCGACTATAAAAACATCAACCTGTCCCAATTATGGCTCCCAAAAATGTCTTTCCATTGTAAAAGTGGCAAGATGAGACAGGTCATCTCCATGGTCAAACTAATGCATATACACATATTTCTTTGAAAAACTGCATTTTATATATGTGTAAACAATTGTACAAACACTTAACCTTTGTATCCTCCTAAATTTTGAGCTGAAGCTCATGCTGTCTGTCATGGGAGGTGACTCTTTGTTCCCTGGCCACCAATGCATGATGAGGCCTTAGAAAAGTTGGCTGCTCTGGAAGCACTGAACTGGTGCCCCAGGCTTCCAGGTCCTGTTGGCCCATAAGACAGATGCTCCTCTGAAAAGCACGCCCCTCTTTTGGCTGTACCCCCACCTTCATTCCCTCATGTCGGGAGCTGACAGAGATCCACACAAAGGCTTCCACAGTCTAAGTCCACAAGCTATTTTCAGTATTTCACAGTGCATCTTCTCGGTGGGTCTAGTGAGTGGCAACCATGTTCATACTGGTGTGAAAAGAAGAATGGGGACGAACGAAACTATTCAGAATAATGTGATTTTAAAGATAAATGACAAAGGGCAAACCCCACTTTTTTGCAGTTTGCTGGCTGCTCTCCTTCTGACATAAAGGATGACCACCACATTAATAAATTATGTTGGGTCTACTGTTTCTTTCTCCTAGGATAAATTCAGTCACTGAAAGTCATCAATTTCTAAAGTCAAGTTAATTTCACTAATCATCCCTGTGCCATGGATGGGGTGCTCTGTTAATAACTTTTAAAATGACATTTTATATTTCAAAAATCAGACCTTAAGAATTCACAAGATTGGCCTGAACAATTCATAATGCATCAGGGTATTTTTTTTATTTAGCTTCTATTTTTTTAGACACTGCGGGGTATATTTTCCAACAATTCTCTGCTACTCCAGGTGTCTAAAAAGTTAGAAGAAATCTTTGATAGCCACTACATTAGAAGGAAGCGGGGGCTAAATAAGGTTCATTCAAAATAAGAACACTCAGCAGTGTTGCACTCAGTTGTGGCAAAATGCGTAAGGCCAGGGCCAGGACTCTGCACACGTATAACCTAGAGATTTAATTTGATTAGCTGTCACACATCATTTTGTATCAAACAGCTTGTTTGGCTATATTTCTGGTGACAAATGGACACCTGTGCATCAGACTCTCCAGGCCTTCGCTATTACATGCTGTGAGTGTGAACACGTCTACTCAAACTCTGATGATCTTCTTAAAGCACCAGTTCCTGGAGTCGGGTGATTAAGCAGGAGTCAGCAGTATATTTGAAGGAAAACAAAATGGGTTTAGATTTCTTGGTTGCAAGGAAAGCTTACATCAAATAAAATTAAGAAAACTGAAAGCAAATCGTGTTGTAAAAAGTATAATACCCATGACAAATTTCTGGTCCATGAATGATGGGTATTGGCAAAACTGATGCAGTCAATTTGCTGGCAAGAATTCTGACTACTATGATGAGCTTCATGAAACATCTACGGCTATCAAAGGCTGAAGCAATAAGTAAGTTTGCCTGTTAATATCTGCCATGGACTTTCTATGACATTTTGTGCTCCACTTCTCCAACTGGCAAAGGAAAACCACCTGTTGTGTTTAAAACACCTCAGTGAGAGTAGGCACAGTGCTGCAAATAACGCAGAAAAATCTCACAGAATGTCTTGAACCTGCCTGCCTGGAGTTGTGGGAGGACATGCAGTTGGTGCACCTGGTGTGCCCAACAACAGGGACACAGGAAGCCATGCAAGAGCAGTCCTGGGGAACCTGCCCCACAGCACCCCAGGGCATCTGTGAGGGAGGCAGACAGTGACCCTCAGCCCCAAGTCCAAGCAGGCAGGCCAAAGGCACAGCTCTGCTCCACAGCACCAATGCTCGGTGATCTCCCTAGTTTGTACCAAGCCGTGGCCATGTCTGATGTCACACCAACTAGACACAGTCCTTTAAACACCCGTGCCCCCAGCTCAGCAAGGAGCATGCAGGATCAGGACTTTGGGTTTCTCTACACATCACTTACTTTGGGGTTGCCACTGGGATTCTCAGGAATTGAAGAGGTGGTGATGATAGACATACACATATATATATACACACATATACATTTTAGTCAGCCAAGAAACAACCACTGCAGAAAGAACCTGGTCTGTTTTTAAGGTGTGCACTAATGAACACCCTTCTCCAGAAACCAATAAACAATATCAGTGGTTTTCAAGGCAACTTTTTGCCTTTCTGTGTGAAATTGAAGCTGTTACATGTTGCTGCCTCAGAGCGGGGTTGGCAGGAAAGCTTTTATGGACTGGCTGGTTGTCAAAATGGTAGAGGAATAAGAAGGAGGAGCCATGAAAAATACTCATTTCTAATAAATCCGAGTTGGTTTCACTTCCCTGAGGCAGACTCATGTTGGTTTTGGCAGGCATGACATAAAAAATAACACTGAGTCTGGGACTCGTGAGAAGTTTTCTTCATGGGCTGTGGATTTGCTTTGTTTTCTGTTATTATTATTATTATTATTATTATTGTTAGATGGAGGTTGTGGAAAACAGCATAGGTGCGTGCAGGGAGATGAAGTAGGAAAAAGTTAATCATCTGTCGTGTCATCACTCCTTTAAATCAAAATGTAGAAACTTGGGTTTTTTTACAGTGTGAGGTCTGATAATGATAATCCAGCACCACCTGAACAAACAGTCTATGGGGCAGTCCATACCACAGCGAGCGGGAAGCGAGTGGGAGGCGAGTGGTCCTCTGCCTGCTCTCTTCTGCTCTGAGAAAGCTAGCCATGTGAAAAGGGCAACGGGGCACATGCTGTGGCGCCCGTCCCGTTGGCTGGGCCACAGCACACAGGCACTGGGTGAGGTCAGCATATAATCAAAAGGCTTCCTTGCAGAGAAAAGCCTGCTTGAAGGCTTGCCCGAGACCTTGCTCTCTGCCAGCCATGGGTCCCGGGGCAGCCTCCCCTTTTGGAGGCAAGCACGTGTCTGAAGAGGAATGAGGTTGTTAAAAGTGTTTAATGTCTTTCTCACATCAGCGTTTACCAGAAAAAGGTCAGCAGCAATAATGTTTCTATAACTAGTACCTATGAAGGGGAATGACCTCAGCTTGGGCCATGGAAAGACCAGGTTAGAAAGTACTTAAATGGACAGATGTTCTAAAATCATGTGAGTCTGAGGAAATTAATCCAAAAGGATTTAGAGAAGTAACAGAAGCAATGATTAACAGGCTCATTAGTGGTCATCTCTGAGAACTTGTAGATGGGTAAAGGCCCAGAGGCTGGAAAAGAGTAAGCATGAATCCTTGCTTTAAAAGGGGAAGGGAAGGAGGAGCAAGGGACCTCCCGGTAACACCATACTGGAAGAGGCTGCCCGTGCCCTGGAGGACAGGATTACAATTCAAGTTGGAAAAACAGTCTGAGAATAATATACTATAATTCAGTCTGGATAAGGGAAAGCATCTACACAAAGGCTGGAAGAGTCAGCCACACTAATACACAACAGGGAATCACTGGGCCAGCAGCAGCTGTACAGGAGGGGAACCTGTGGGTTATAGCAGAGCACAGGGGCTCTTGTGTTGCCTGACTTAACCCCACGCTGATAGCTGATGCAGGAAAGAAAACTTCAAACAGGGCAGAGATGCTCTTCCACTCACAAAGGAAAATTAGTATGGGAGGAGAACACCAATGAGGGAAGGTGGCTAAACTCACCTAGCCTCTTAGCCCAAATGTCACCCAAAGAGGGACAGAAAGCCTGGGAAAGAAATGAGACAATAAACTGAGGATGACCACCCTCTGTCAGTGTCATAACACAACCCCCATCACCCCTTTTCCTGCCTTCACTTCTGCTTCTTTCCTGCTCTTGCTCTCCACTCTGTATGCTCTTCCACAGCACTCTTACTTGAGATGAACTCTCCAGCCTGGTGTTTCACACCATGTCCTTCATCTGTTCAGTTCTGTCATGAACATGTATCCCAAAGGACTATCCAATTTCACCAGGATGGAAGAACAAAACAAACAGGAAATTTAGTAAGCCCAGTGCAAGCTAAACAAGATGCATATTAACTTAATCACTCCATCACTAGGTGAAGTTCAATGCTTCTTTAAGTGATCCATCCTTTATTTGTGTCAATCTACACAGCATACTGCTCAGGGCAAGTCTTTGAATTGGCCGCAAAAAGCACACTTTATGCATATATATATATATATATATATATATATAAAATCTCTGTATTGTATCAGTGACATCACTAGTGACATCATTGTCCAGACAAGTCATCAAATCAATACATTCAGAGATTTGGAGTTTATTTGTTTGGGGAAGTGAAGGAGATAAAGAATAGCAGACCAGAAATGAAGAAAATGTGGTGCCTTAAAGGCTTCCACGGGCAGGTTTTGTCTGAGATGAAGGCCTGAAGAATTAGCAGTTAAAAGAGGAATCTCAGAGGACCAGCTGTGCCATGTCATGGCAGTGTAACTGATGCAGACATCTTTGCAGCGCTGGCTGAGAAACTGGCAGCCTGCACTTCAGGACTCTACAGAAGGGGCTCTGCACCATTTTATCATTCACGATGATGCGTTTGACATGTGAACATGAACAGGAGCAGCCACTTCATAAATGGAGACTACCATATCCCAAAGACTCTTCCTAGTAAATCACTGGCACTGTAAATTACCCCATATAAAAAGCTGGGGGTTTACAGGAGCCACCAAACTGATCCCATTCCCTCTCTGACTGCTAAGCTCCTTGTTGTTTATCTTAGTTAAGAGGGGAAGAGAGGCAATACTGAGCCAATGTGGGTGAAAAGAAGTGATCTTTAGTTAAAGAAAAAAACAAACCACCACTCTTTCTTTAACTCAAGACATTATACAAGCGAAAAGCCAGTGCTTCTTTCACAGAGAGCTAAAGGCTGAAATACATAATTTGGTCACTCTCTAGGTCACCCCACTGGTAGATCACCATACCTTGAAACCAAACCATTAGTAGAAAAGGGTCTGGATTTGTAGAAAAGCTCTATAGGAACGATATAGTTTGGGTATGAACCTCATGGGGCTGAGGAGCTGAGCAAGTAGCATCACAGAAGCTGAGAAACCATATAGAAAAAAACCACGATTTTGGCATGAAAACCAAAAGTAATGAAAGGGATGGAAGTTCCCAAAAGATTTAACATGACACAGAGAGAGCAGAAGGACTCTAAAGTGTGAAAGCTCTCTAGATGGAATCATAAAATTAGGTAACAGAGAAATGAGATACTATCCACAGACAGATGGGGCTAAAGGTGTACTCAGCTCACAGTCTGAAACTCCCCTTGGCACAAATTCAGCTCAGGTGGTTTCACTAACGCAGTGAAGATCCTTAGGTTATAGTGTCTCATCTCCTGTGCACCACAGGACAAGGAAAGCCATAGAAGTGTTCTTAGGCTGGGGTTGCCAAGTTACACCTCAAAATACAACCAAGTCAAACCCCTGTGTCTCTCTCTTCTGTATGAAACACAGGACCTCTCATTACTGTTGAAAATGCAGGAATGCTTTGCTCCCTAACTTTTTTTTCACTGATCTGTGACACAACATGAAATCGGGTATTTGCAGCACCAACCCAAAAGTTGTAAAATTGTTATCTTTTCTATGACTGACACTGCACCTGGATAACTACCTCCCTACCACAGAATTTCTCTAACAGATATGACCATGCCAGCAGCCATGTTACTGCCCTCAAGGTATTCTTCTTTATCTTGTATTTTGCATATGGGTATGGATTCCCTTTAAAGATGTAAGATTTTTTTTTTATTTGGCAGGAAAAAAGCTTGTCCTATCTGCTCTCCAAAAACTGAGGAATATACTGTATTTTTTTTTCCCAACACATTTTCTGTGCTAAAAGGTGAAAGCAATAGCCTTGATTCAACAAGGCATTCAAGAACATGCCTAACTTTACATACATTAGTAGTTTGACTGATTCCATTGGAATGAATTTTGTGTTCATGGTTGATTACCTACACCTTGATGAACCAGGGCTAAGAGGTTTATTTTGATGGGTACCGAGTATGTGCAGACAAATGCAGATGCATATAAACTCTCTACAACCAGAGACACGAAACAACAGTCAGCCATTTTCATGATCCTGTACCTGTTAGTCAACTCACTCTCGAAGATTTATTTTCCCTCTTATATAGGAAAAATCTTCAAGACCTTGCAAACTGGTTACAGTGGAAAAGAAGCAAAGCGTGTCCCTGTGGCATATTTTCCCCTCTCATCCCAGCCTTATTTAACCCAAAGACGGGTGAGCCAACAGGCAATGCAGTCATCCCAAATGCCACCTATGGACTCAATATTTTTTCCCTTTAGTTTCTTGATGATTATGGAAACCTATCGGTGCACAGTTCTGCTTCTTTCACAGAAACTGTCAGCTGTGTACTGCAACCTATTTCTCTTACAATAACAGTTGCTCTTCTCCTCCCTGCTTCCCCAGCCTTTTCTGAATTACAGGAAGGTTCCTGTGGTTTACCGGTTCTCCCAGTACTCAGAAATTGCTTTCAGTGTCACTGAGTATCGTGTCTAAAATCTATCCATAAAGAACAAGAAAACGGGGAATGGAAGAAAACAAAGAAGAAACAAAAAATGCAGTTAGTGATGCTGCTTAATTTGATCCTCTCAGGAAGTGTCCTGTCCTAGAAAACAAACCAAACCAAAACAACCCAACCTATTGAAAGAAAACATACATCATTCCTCAGATAAGATCACAAAATGTGGGGGAAGCTATGCTGTTCCTCAGGGCACAAGCTGCAGTCAGCTGGGAGGAGCAGAGCAGCAGAGAGCAATATGGGGTGCAGGTTTACTGGAGGCCTGGGGTATGGCGGGGCTGAGCTGGCTGTTTGCCTTTGCACCGAAAGCAGCACTGGGGGCAGCTGGGGGTCCCAGGTACCCTGTGGCCTCTGCACCCAGGGCTTCCCCCTGGGCTCCCTCCTGCATCCCTCTGCAGCACACTCAACCTCGGCTGCTGGGACAGCTTCTGCTGGAGGGGTTCCCTGTCTTCGAAGAAAGAAACCGACTTTGTGTTTTATACGTCTGTTTCAGGCTTGAGGGCAAATCTAGGGAGAAGGCCTATTTTTCCCATTTTTCTTGTCTTTCTCCTCTGGCTTCTGGGGACATGAAGAAAGAGCACCCCTCCTTTCAAGGGAAAGTCAGCAGAGAAAATGATACAATCTCAACTGACAGGATTTGAAAGACTCAGTCTTGGCTAAGAGACAGCAGGAAAGGGGAGAAGAAAATGGCTGTGCCTCTGGTTTTATAGCTTGTGCTAATCTATGGATATTCCTGTGGGGCTGAGCAGTGAATTATAAACATCTTTTCCACTGCACACTTTCCAAGTCCTCCTATGGGAATAAAGGGAGAGGTAAGGAGGTGAGGAAACTGCTACCAGAAACCTAACTAAAACTGCCCTAGCCAAGTATGAAAATTAGGCTTTCCTCTCCGCTGCTCACCTAGATGCTGGTTTCAACGGGATCTGGAAACATTATGGTCTTACAATTTAAAAGGAAATTGTTCCATTGTGGCCCAGAACACGCAGGGAGCAAGTTCAGTGGCTGGGTGTCACATCTGTTGTTAGCTGAGTGCCAGAAGATTATCCTCTTCCTGAAAGTACACTTCTCAGAGTTATAAACGCCAAGCTCACAACCACTTCTCCTCCTTTCCTAAAAAAGGTAGGAATTTGAAAGACAGTGTGGTGCACTGGGAAGTGACCCCCTGATCCCACTCCAGTGATGGGCTACGTTTTATGCGTGAATTATCCTTGAACATGCAACCGGCAGCGTCCTCTGTGAAATGAAAGAGACTGCCTTGAAAAATAACATTAAACATTTAAACGTGCTCAGTACTGCTGTTCTGTTTCCATTTATTCCTTTCCCTGCTCTTCGTCTTACTTGTGCATGTCCATGCACGGAGTCGGCAAACCCCAGAATGGAGTCTGTTGTAATAACAGAATCAGCGCTTACCTTCCTCCCAACTACAGAGAAGACTGTACCTCTTTTGCTATTTCTTACCCTAAAGCTACCAGAACAAACACACCCACTCATTGTCTCCAAACAGGGCCAAAAAAGTAGTATGTAATCACACATGCTGGAACTAAGTGCTCCAGGGGCAAATAAACAGACAGTTCAGTGCATGGCAACCTGGAAGGCAGCTGAAATGAAAAAGGACATTTGATGTTAACTTCTGCTTTTTTTCTCCCTTATCAGGGTTGGCTTGTACTTCTGCTGCACCCTGGGAGAAGTAGCTGTGCACTGTGAAGATAAGCCTTCATGACAGACTGACCCATGGTGTGTATTCCCAGGTCCTCACAATGCCACATGAGCACTGAGGAGCAGCACATCTCTCTGACTTTCCTCCAGCTTTTTCTGAACAGCAGAGGAAAAGCAACTTAGGGACAGAGTTACTGACTCAGTTTCACTCACTATGAACATTTTTACTAGTTCCCATGGAATACCAGTAAGGGATTTGGTTTTCATGAATCTGTTTTCCTCCAAGTCATTTCAATGTGTTGTTCCCAGGTCATCTGCCCTGAGAGTCCCACATGCAACATGCTGCTAAGTCACTGAAACACAGACATAGTAAAGACCCCTCTACCATACATCTTCATGGCTACGATGTCCCCTGACTGAATAATATGGCTATCTCCTCAATTTCTACCAGGAAATGGAATCATCCATTGTGGCTTCATCTCCCCAGGCTTTCAGAGCTCTGCACAGTCACTATTCTGGTTCTGCTCTGACGCAAGGCCAGCCATACTCAAAACGCTTCACAAATCTCAAAAAAAAAATGCTTGAACCCACACAAACACACACTCACATAGTGAATATTCACAGGTATGCTCCAAGTATTCAGTGTCTTAAAATTCAGTCTCACATATAGCCAAGCTAAAACAGGCCACTGCATCTGCTCCCTCCAACAAGAACATACATAGGTAAGGACAGAAATCAAAGCATGTCATCATTTAAGAGAGTCAGTCTGACACAGGAAAAATCCTGAACTTTCTGTATGCTGCACATATCTAAACTCTGTAGGCTCTGAAGTGAGTAGGAACTGACAGAAAACAGAGCTAGCACCAACACATTTTTTGACAGCAGTGACATTTGTTTTATACCTCATTGGATTTGGAGCTGGGGTGGGGGGGGAAATTAAAAAGCGGGAAGATAGGAAGGTAGAGATAAAGCAAACTGCTTATTATTTCTCTCAGGACCATCCACAGTTCAGCAATGCTCACATTTGTTAAGCTGCTCTGCTGCAACATGCATGACCCACATTATAGCACCAGGTGAGTGTCAGTGTTTTCTCCTCCGTGGCAGGACGGAACATGCCACCCTTAGAGATGCAGGCCCTTCACTTCTGGATCAGCTGGGTGATCCAAGAGACGAGCAGTGGACATGCAAAATGCATATGTGAATTTCTCTGACATTTCATTAGTATTTTTAGGGAAATCTTCTCTTCTGCGTATTTCTGAAAGTATTATGTGTGACCATGAGGGGTTGCACCAATGTGTGAATTCACCCATTTCACTATAAGGGAAGCATAACTGGCAGTAACTTCTCTCCACCTCCCACATTCGCTTCCCCAGTGCCAGGGCATGCCCTGCTTTGGGTCCCACTACAGTCACTGCAGGCAGGGCCCCTTGCATAATCAAGTTCTCACACCCCATTTTTGGGCAGCTGGCAGGATAGGGAATGTGAAAAACGGCCAAAAGGAACACCTAAACTGAGGAAAGCTCCTGCACAGAGAAACCCCTCTGGCAGGTGACAACCAACCTGTCTCCAGGCTGACAGACTTGTGGATCTGTTCACAGGTGAAGTTTTAAGCCAGGAAAAACTTAATGGCAACATCTACAAAAAGGATGGAAGGAAATTAAACCTATTTTGTTACAGGCATCCACTTGGAATAAAAGTTTTATCATACTTACAATGAAAGTGAAACTGAACTAACTTAAGGTTGTGAGGTCTGTAGCTGAACTGTGGCTGCCAAAGCTCATTCTTTGAGAAAAACCCCAACATCCAGTAGCAACTGTGAAAACCATTGTATGAGAATACTCACAGGGCACAACTAAACTCAGTAACATTGCTGGAATCCCCAAGAGTTGAGAAGCCAAAATTATCTATAGAAGCATGTGGTCAAAATCCATGCCACAAAAGTAGGCTGAATTTCCTGTATCATACCCTCCGATATTTTTTTTCCCCAGAAATGGAGATAGAAAATGATTGATAAAATTTACTTAAAGAAAGTGTCTTCTTGCCTGCAAAACTCACAGCTGCATTTTATAGAATTGAATAAATGCCACATGCAATTGTCAGGTGGTATGGATAGGAAATATATTCAATGACCAACCTAAACACTTGCATGAACTTGTCATTCATTCAATTTTCTTTCTCTTCACCTTCCCCCAGACAAAAAGAAACTTCATCTATCACAAAAAGATGTATTGCATTAGACTAAAACCAAATCCTTGCTTCTGTTTTGGTATACTTAGTACAGTTTGAAGCTGCCTTCTATGATTTTTCAAAATTCAGATCATATATTTAAATGAACATGCTGTTTCAGAATTAAAGGTTGAAAAGTTTCATTTAGCAAATCTGAAAATGGCATATTTTCATGTTCAGAAAAATGCTGCAATGAAATGTTTTGACTTTGTTAAACCTTCACTTCCTCCTCTTTTCTGTCAAAAATACTAATCAAATTTAACCCATTTTCTAGAACAATTTCAGTACCTCTGAAACTACATTTTAGGCAGAATGAATCATGTATTGATAAAACCACCCCCTTCTTAAGATAGTTCTGTTAATAATATAGCAGCAGTTCAGTTTGTCCATTTTTGCTGTTTGTTTTTTTTTTTTTTTAAATATTTTGATCTTCTCTAACTTTCATGAGGTACACCTGCATTTTTATGTCCTGATCACAAGTGTGGTTTGGAAGTGAATTTCCTTCTCATCCCCACACACCGTGCCTTGGTTCACATCACAGAGTGCTTTGGGATGGCAAACTGGCTTTCTTTCAGATAAAACCAAGCTGCAAAATGTGCTTGAGGAACACACCTAGCATGTTCCAGCTGCTAAAGCGTGTTCAGTCTGTGGGGCTGGATCTGGTGAGCCCCTGCAATATACATAATGTGGGGACAAATTCTCAGCACTAACTTTTTGTGTGTGTGTGTTTGTGTGCCTACTCCTGCTACCCTGCACTACTGCCATGCAGACAGAGCTCAGAGTCCCCCAGGGAATGTCTGTTCTCAGCTCTCGACATGCTTTACAAACCCGTCTCACTGTCACCATTCCTGCTTTGGCCCATGGAGAAAGTGTGGCCAGCGCAGTGCATTTATGGTTGGTATTTTCACAGATGCTTGCTATTTTTGCATACATCATGGGCAGACACTGAGAGATAATTATGGTAGGAATCACCCAGCTTGGGGGGTCTAAAAGTTAGACCTCTAAGTCTGAGTTGGTCAAGAACAGGAAACAAAGACCTTCATAAGGTAATGCATATCTTGTCCACCTTAAACACCTAGCACACAGGAGAGGTGGCTCTTCCATAAACAGCCATGGACCATAACAGAAGCCAGATAACCAGCTGAGATTTAGGTGTCTAACTTTTAAACATAGAGCAGAAAACAGAAAGTTTTCAGATAGTCTGTCAGAATAAAGTTCTTCCAGTACAGTGTTGATCGGCCACAGTGGACAGAAACTCTCTGGATCAGACTCACAGATGGGCCGAGGCTGGAGAACACATCTGGAGAGCGTCCAGCCCAACCCCTGCTCAGCAGGTTGCGGAGAGCACATCTAGAGAGCGTCCAGCCCAACCCCTGCTCAGGGCAGGGGAAGCTGCAGCAGGTTCATGTTCAGAGCCATGTCCAGTCGGGTTTTGAGTATCTCCATGGATGGCGACTACAGAACCTCTCTGGGCAACCTGCTCCACTGTTCGATTACACTCACTATAGGAAAGCTTTTCGTATCTTCAGATGGGATTTCCTGTGATTTCAGTTTGTCCTGTCACTGGATACCAATGAGAAAAGTCTGGATCCATCTTCTTCTGATAGCCAGTATACCAGTGGTCAGATTAAACCGAGCAATCTCTCTTTAAATGTGGGAATATACTTGTTTGTTCTAGTGATCAATAACTCCTTCATTAATACATTCCATCAGATATTTCTGACTAGCCCATTCAACTGCTTGTGTTTAGAAACTTCCCAATTACAATGTTTATTCATGTTTCACAACCTCAAATTCAGTGTTGAAAGAGGCAATGAAGCACCAATAAACTTCTATTTATGCACTTAAAAGTTTATTGCATAACACATTCCAATTTTCATGAGATTTTTGCTCATAAATTTCTGCAATCCATTTCATCATTGATGTGTGTGCACAGAGGGAGAGAAAAAGATGACAGACAGACAGTAATTTTTATGCTTAGTCCTGTGTAAATGAAACCTAAAATTCAAAGTGACTTTGCAGACACAAGCTGTGAGATTCATGTTATGCTTGGAAATGTGTACACAGAGATACATAAGATGGTGCAGGTGTGAAACTGTGGTGCACCACTAGGCACACATTTTGAATATTTATTTTCTTTCATTTTTCTTAAGAGTGTAATCAAAGTTTATGTCCATATCCATTCTTCCTTTGACAAATTATGATTCCATCAAATTAAACTGTGTGCATGCATCTTCATCTCTGTTCCTCTCACAGATTACAATCTAAAGTTCTGTTTCTAAAAAGAAGGAAATCCAAACAGAGCCTGAAACCAGCTCTCAACCAACAGGAATTTAAAATGCGCATGACGTCAAACTCTCGCGGCTGGAAGTATGATGGATGTTGGATGCTTGCCTCCGAGTAGTAGTGATTTAAGGGAAATAGGGGCAGGGGGACCAAGGCAAAAGCTAGTCTAATGATTAGAAAAAGGGTTCTTTTGCAATGCAACAGCCATCTGCCACAATGTGTCCAATGGAACAAACTCCCTTCTTGTCCACCTTCACGAAATCCATTCGATTTCAACTTGGACCAGGTAGGCAAGTCTTGTTTGCCAACTGCAATTTGGATCAATACAACAACATATGGACAAAATGAAAGATCTTCTAATATGAACGTCTTTTTAATGGATTAAAAGTTGCAACTTATTTTCTGGCTATAGTTTCTGTGAAGAAACTGAACCTGCCAAGAGAAAACCTCTTCCAGTAACAGGGCAGGCCTCATCCAGCCTCAGTACCTGAGAATGGGACTCTTGCTAGCACCATGACTATGTCAAACAAATGGATGGATTATTGACCATGCAACAATGACACAAGACACGCTCCCTAAGTGTTTTCCCTAAGGCTTGATGCTGAGTTGAGGCTAGACCCCTGTTTCAATGATGGAGTGTTAGTAAATGAGCTTGCACCTGCAGCAGAGATGTTGCACATCTGACGATGCTCCACTGCCTGTTTTCACTTCATGTCTAGGCCAGACCAAAATATACTTTGTCCTGTTCCCTCCCTGCTCCACACAGACTTTCATGGAAATCAATGGAACTTAAGTCTGTTACATACAATTATTTATGAAAATGAAAATCAAAGTAAAAATTAAAGCCTGGAGTAAGTCCACATAGGATCTGAACTAACCCCAGGGTTTCTGTGAAGCCATGTCTCATGAGCAAGACCTCAGAACCAGAAATCAATTCACCAAAATTTGCACAGTGAATACTGATCCTAGCTCTGAGCAAAAATGAGAGGAAAGGCTCTTCCCCTTCTTCCCAATTCCTTCTTTTCTCCCCTTGTCTAAGGAAGCCCAGTCAGCTGTCAACAGTATTTCTTTGGCAATTTTGTAGTGAGCTCATAACCAAAAAGACAGCTAAAAGCAGTCATAAACAGCTTAATGCCGATCCTAATTTGCCAAGTCTTGGAGTGAGTGATAAGGCTGTGCTCAGCCTTCTTCCCATGCCGAGGCTGCCAGGATGCTCAGCAACAGAAACAGAAGTAGCATTTTTTATCATTTCTATTTGCCTTTTTTTCCCTCTTTATCTTTCAAGCAAGAATACACTGTTCCCCAAAAAAGCAGCAGTAACTACTCCAGCTTATCTCAGGTGACTTTGCCTTCCAACAAGATGATCTCTAATGCTATATTTAATGCCAATTCTAACTTCTCAAACTGGATTTTCCTTTTAAACCTCTAGCTAAAGCAAAACAGAACGCACTTCAGAAGCAAAATGAAATCTGCCCATACAACACCTTTCAGATGTCTTCAGTTGCTCCCCTGCCTTTTCATCTGTATCTTTAACAACATAGTATTGTAAAGTGAATATTATGTGATAATGTGAAGTCTTTGTAAGTCAGAGACTTTAATGGAAGTTGCTGGCTGTATGCCCAAGCAGGCAGAGGTTTCTGTGCTCAAACTCTGAAACCTCACTTGACCATTAAACACCACACCACATCAAGGTCACATTAACACCTTCAAGTCTGGAGACCCACTATATTCTGTTGAAATGAGCACGGCATATCAATCAGTTGGGATGCCCTCCTTCTTCCTGATTTAATAGCTATTAAACTCTTGGCAACGCAACAGGCTTGGAAGCTCCTGGGGCCATATCACAGGAAAGTAGGAAGGGCTCTAAAGAGACCTCCTTGTTTGGTATGACCATTGGGGAAATGATATGGGGACATTACAAGTGTTTGCTTCTGTTTTATAGAAGCAGATGGACCTTCCCCATGATGCACAACTTTAGAAAGCAGCCCTTCCCTTACTGTCGAGATTAATTATGTGAAAATAACTATCATTCTGTTCATAAGGTTTGGGACTAGAGTCACTGAGAAGAGTCTGGCAGTGCAAAGCTGTCATAAACATATTTGGGGAAACAGCACACAGCCCAAGCACCCTTCCACTTGGCCAAGTCCCCTCTCCTTGATGTGACTACCATTTGAACTTGTGGGTAGCCAATAAGTGGCAGATTGGACCTGAGGCAAGAGACAAACTAGATCTTGGTTCAGCTCTAAGCTTAAGTACATAATGGGAGCCCATATATTTTTCCACTGACACGCACAGCCTCAGTATAGGATCTCACCTTCTAGTACTGTTGTTTTTATAAGACACTGATACCCCATTTTACCTCTTCGAAGACAAGATGATTTAACTCTGGCATCCAGATGCAGATTTTGAGATCACCGATAAGCTGTCTCTGCCCTCACAAGTGACTGTCAGCCTCTGCTCCATGGGACCATCAACAGTCCAGCTCCTGAACGCAGGCAGACAGCAGCATCTGCTGCTTCTGGCACAGGCATTTCCAGTATCTCTCTGGGAAACTAAAGTGTGCCATGGGCTGGGTTCAGCATACTTGCCACCAGCTAAACCATTGCATTGTAGAAACAGAGATAGAAAATGCAGCATTTTTACACACTAAATAACATTAGGTGACCCTGGAGACTAGCTTTGGAAGAAAATGGCCTTTAGAGCTCACTGAGATGATAATCAGCTTCCAAATGGAGGCATTATTAAAAAGAAGTATGCCTAATGCCCATGGAAACCAAAACGAAAGGATTCCCCGTCGGGCTACATGGCAGTAGCTCTGAGGCACCACAGATCAGCTGGGAAACTCTCACCTCACAGAACAAGGTTGGAAAGAAGAGGTGGTTTCAGTGGCTGCTACCCTTTGCTCATGAACATATTTCTCTTCTATCTGCTCTCACTCTTCAACACTGCTTTAAAAAACTTACTCCCAAATGCCCCATCACTCAAGCTGGCAATAGTACTTGCAACCAAAATTAAAAAGACTAGATGGCAAAATAGCCTGTTTTTCTGCTTGCCAGCAACAGCTGCTTTAAAAGAGTAACCTTTTTTAATTCCATTGAAACCTTGTATCTCTGAAATACCAACCTTCCTGGAAACACTTTCACTTGATTCTCTGACGGGTAAAATTACTTCAACAGGTTTTTCTCTATAAGAGATGAAAAATGAAGATCAGTGGGATTGCCAAGGCTGTATTTGGTGCCTTTTCTATACTGAACTGTGATATGTAATTTTGATTTGGGCCCCTCTGAAATTACAAAGTTCTTTGTGTTCTTTGATATAGGAAGGAGTAAAAAATAAATCAAGTTGCTCAAGAGAATATAGGTAAGGACTTACCCATAAAAAAGTGTGATACATATAACAATTCTCAGACATCACATCTGAAATATGCACATGTGTATGCACTCTACATATTCATACACACATTTATGAACATACACCACTTTCCCAGTTAGCCTAGTAGAAGTGACAAAACCTAGAGGGACGTAATGCTGTAAAATCCTACAGTCATTTTGGGGCAAGATTTCCAAGAACGCTCTTAAGCTAAGCTCTGGAACAGAAAAACTACTAGGAACTGGGGATCTGTGACCCTATCTTACAAGAGGAGGCTAGAAGACTTCAGCTTTAGTCTTGCAAAATGAAAGCTGAGGGATTATACCAGTGCCTTCTCTAAATTCATCGTGGAGATAAAAGCCAAAAACAACGGCAGGCTATTGAAGTTGGTTCAAGAATAAATGGTTATAAACTGGTCAAAATTAATTTCGACCAGAAATCAGAAGCCCCCTAAGTTTTAGAGTCCTGAAGACCCAGAAAGTCTTCAAAGCAACTCAGAGGACTTTCTACATTATCGGTATTTCCCTTAACGTCATCTCCTGGCTAGGTATGGCCAACCCTTCCACTGACAGAGCTAAAATCCTAGTGACATGCATAACTTAATCCATCACCAGGGCAGAAGAAGATACCTTGGTGTCTTCAAAAAGAAGGATTTTTTTCCAGGAAGAAAAAGCATGTTTACTGGGCTGGTCAGAGGATATGACACCTCTCAGTTGTGTTTGGTACCTTGCTGCTCCAAGCAGGCAGCCATGTCGGGGTCTTGCCCTGGCACCTTGCTTGCACAACCCTGCCCCAGACCTGTATGGTTTGCCCACAAGAGGCACAGATTTTCTCCCCATGTATACTCCATGCTTGCCTTGCAGTGGCTGTGGCCGCTTACTTGGAGCGGCAAGAAACCAACAACTCAAACTGCAAAGATGCTTCCTCCAACCAACCCTGGTCATTCAAAAATATGATTTTACCCTTGGAACAAAATCCCAAATTCCTTGCAAGCCAAAGCATGCCCATGGAGGCACAGGATTTGCTTCATTGCAAATGGTGAAGGAGAGATCCTAGCAATTTCCCTGGGACCCTGTTATCCAGCGAAAACCTGGTCAGCTCACCACTAAATCCACAGAAGCAGCTGGGCAGGTACAAGGCCAATGCCAGCCCTCACTGGGATTTGGCCCTTTTGATGCTGAGAGACAGTAGGCGAGCCTGCTTTCATTCTCCCCATTTAAAATAAGGGCTGCATCCTTTCTGTAGGGGGACCGAAGTTGCCGCTAAGCCCCGCTGACTCCACAGCACCCGCGCAGGCAGCTCCCGTGCCAACTCAGGCGCGTTGTCCTGCCCCTCTCCTTTCAGCAATGTGCTGGCAGCAGCTTTACTTTTGTTTTGCTGGCTGATCCCTCCATCTGCACAGCAGCTGGGCCCATTCAGTGGCTGTGCTCCTGTCTCCTGCTGCTCCTGGCCCCACCACCAGTGTGGCCATTGTCTCTGGAAAAGCGGTCAGTCTCCCCAAACAAAAGTCCCCAGAGCTGGGTAAATCCTTCTGACATCAGCCCTGCAGCAAAGGCAGCTGAACTTGGACTTTCCCCCCAGCCACACTCTTTAGGACTTGTTCAGCGTTGCTGACCTCATGTCAAATAGGCACTGAAACAAAGAGCATCCTCACCCCAATGTACACTTAAACATCCCTCCTGATCCACGCTGGGACCCATCAAGAGGCTGGTGGAGCTCTAAAGCTGCCGAGCCCTTCTGGGCTGTCTCAGCTTGAAAATCAAAAAACAGTGCAGGAAAGGCCCTAATACCACCTAGGGGTTACATTCCCAGTGCACTGGATGACTTCCATGTAGGAAAATTTCTGCAGTGATTCCACAGTATCTTTACAACCACGTACACTGGAGTCGGCAGGCACTGCACCCTGCACACCCTTAAGCCGCAACAGTCGGTAACTGATCTGCCACATTTCTGTTCAACAGCATCCCTGCGTTCTCTGCAATGATGGATCAGAGCACAGCCATACAGCCTCAGTATCCTCATCCTTCATTTCTTCTAATCAATATGGAAACATGGGATGGAAGATAAGGGTCTCATTTGCAGACTGCAGTTCTTTTTTTAAGGATAAAAAGAGAAAAACTGTAGAGAAAGGAAATATTAAAAGTTTTGACTGTCCAAAGGGACCTGGTTTTCACTTAAGCAGAGAAGAGAAAAGCACTGAAAAAAGACACAGGAAGGATTTCAGCATTACAGATGCCTACTTAGACTTTTTCTTTCCTTGGTGGGGAATTTTTGTTAACTTCCACTGTGATGTGATGTACCCACTTATACAGGACCTACTGTGCCAGCCAGGTACAAATATATAATGATCACCTTGCTGCTGATAGGGGATTGAAAATTGAGGAAAAGAATGTATTTTACAGTGAGAAATAAGAATTTCCAGCCAAAATGAGATAGGCATTAGTTCACAGTGAGGATGGTAACAGCACCTGCCCTTACACAAAAAAGTATAATAAACATCTACACAACACAGTTTTGATGGAAAGAGACATTAGACCAAATCTCCCCCAATCAAAACTCTCCTGTAGGCTCAGGACAAGTAATTTATCTCTGTGGCATACATATCCCTTCCCATCTCCCAGCACCTCTGAGAGATGAAAGACCTTAAGAGCAGTGACAGATGCAAAGGCTACAGCATCAAGGGCCATGGGAAGCACCTGGACCGTGAACAGAGCAGGTCAGGGCCCCAGTGCAAGGCAAGCCTCTCCTCACACTGTGCTGGTGAAGTCTGTCCAGAAGCCTGAGGAGCTGAGCTGCCTTCCTCTTAACTACATCACCCTGTGCCATTTAAGCTCACTGGAGACATGGATCACTCACGGGCCTCAGAAAGAAGACAAGTCCTGAGGATCACCCACAGCTAGAGATGTTTAACTAGCACTTAACCAAACTAACCGATCTACTAAAGCCACTTACTTCCAACCAGATCCTTGGGACTCTGAAATACTCTCTAGCTCCATTTCTGCAACAGGTCCCATGAGATGTCCCATAACCACTGATGCAATCACCCAAGGAGCAACTCTGTGATACCTCTGCAATCGAAGGCCACCAGACCTGCTACTGCTAGATGAATGAACTGTGGAAGACCCAAGCTACCATTTCTCCTGCAGACACAGCCTCACTCCTCATTTCAAACTACTTACTGTGGCTGCAGGGCTTCTCCATATATTTTTCTGCTATGTGCACTTCATGATTGATGGAAAAGGCATGAGATAAATGAGGTTCTGAAGAGCCCAGGGATCCAC
Organism: Strix uralensis; assembly: GCF_047716275.1. Lineage (NCBI taxonomy): Eukaryota > Metazoa > Chordata > Aves > Strigiformes > Strigidae > Strix > Strix uralensis. The sequence continues at coordinate 52,169,064 of NC_133973.1, forward strand.
TTTTTCATGTAATACATCAAAAACATAAGAAAATTTGAGCATCTTAAGTGAAAAAGTAGTCACCAGGCTGGATTTTAAAGAAAGAAAGAAAGAAAGAGCAGATTCATTAAATCAAACATATTCAAAACTAGCAAGGGTCAAGACTGCCAAGTTCATAAATAAACATTTTTGTTTGGTTTACCTAGATACTATCATCTCCCACTGTAGTCATTGAGACTGTGATGATACTATTCAGCCACGTTTATGAAGCTGTGATTGAGAGCTAGGTAATATTCTCCAAATTAGGAGAAAAAAAAGTAATTACAGAAGCCCTCATGGGCTCACTAACCCTTCTCAGCCAAGTATTCCAGTCACAAAAGCCTCTCCATGCTGGTGACAGTAATAACTCGAGAATTCCAAGCACTTCACGTTACAAAGTGACAGCTTTCAAAAAAGAAACTTAGAGCCCTCCAGGGGTAGAGAATAGTCTAAAATATTTCCTCAATTAGCAAATTTAGCTTTCCTTTGACTTCCTCCTGATGTAGCCAATGTAAATTTCCCCTTTTCTGCTATTTTTTCTCTTGGAGAGCATCATGCCTTATAACAGAAACATGAAATCCCATGATTCCAGTTGCCATTGTATCTGGCATCTTTTTTGCCAGGGTTATTTTTAGAATCATAGAATCATTTAGGTTGGAAAAGACCTTTAAGATCATCGAGTCCAACTAACACTGCCAAGTCCACCACTAAACCATGTCCCTAAGCACCACATCTACATGTCTTTTAAATACCTTCAGGGATAGTGACTCAGCCACTAACCTGGGCAGCCTTTTCCAGTGCTTGACAACCCTTTCGGCATATGAAGCTTCCTACAAAATGGTGGCTTTGGGTCATTAGTATGCCAAGCATTTTTTTTATTTATTTTTATAGACAGTTCACCTTCAGGTTTCTTGGGATTTTAATGCTGCTCAAAGGCTTCAAAGAATATTAGCACTTTCAGCATTACTTACTTGTGTGATTTGTTTTCATCCTCCATAAAGATGAGAGAGGACTTTGAGTGTTTTCTCTCTGTGTCTGACAAATGTTAACAATGGGTATTTGCATAAGAAAGGCTCATGATTTATATTTTGATTTTCAACCTATAGTCAAGATAAGCCTAACCAGAGATCATTTTGGGAAGATAAACATTTATCTCATTTTTCTTTTGACAAGCTGAAAAACGCAAAAGTTCAGAATATATTAAAGGGGAGGATGCAGCCTCCCCACACTGAATTTATAGACTACATTATCAGAGTTGGCCTTCACATTTTCTCCCCTCCTCCCCTTTTCTGTGCAGAAAATCTGTAGAGCAAGGACCTTGTGCTCAGTTTGGATTTTTTTAAGCTCTCAACACTTGGTCCTGGTGTCTGAATAATTAATCATACTACATTTGTGTATGGTTATGCATGCAGAACTATTTGTGCCAGAAAATTATAATATGGACATGCACAGAAACGGTGCATACACTTTTGAGAGATTGCCTGGCTAATGGTGGCAGAAACATAGCCTATGTGTTCAGTACTGTCTTCTTAGAAAGAATAAAGATCTTAGCACTCAAAATCCTTTATGTGACAGTGGTATTTTATTACTGGTACATAAACCCTAAGAAGAGTTCAGACCCCACAAGAAAAAAACACATTACAGGCAGGATTATTTTTTTTTTCTCAAACCTTTCCCCTGAAAAAAAATTTCACAAGTCTTTTCCACCTGTTTCATTTAAGAGATGCTCTCAGCAGATAAGGTTAGCACAGTACATATGTCCCTCTCCAAATCCTCACTCATCTTCCTCACTAATCATACCTGAGATTCAGCTGGCTGGTCATGCCCAGCATTCATTCTGCATGGCTTACTGAGTCTTTGTGGAAACCACAGCCTCAAAGTCATTGTTCCTTATGGTGTTTTTTAGCTGCTGCAGCATTTTTCCTGTGCCCACATCCTTTACCTGTGGGGCTTTTCCTAGCAGTTATGATTTATGCTGCTCTGTTGCACAGCATTTTTAACCGTGGGATTTTGCCCTACCTCATTCCAAACGCTCAGTTCCTATCTTCATCAGTTAAAACCAGTGTGCTGACATCTCAGCCAGATCTTCATTTGACAGCCAAACTACTTACTCACTCAGGCTGGTGCACACTGCTCCCAGATCCTGCACTGTCGCTAGGATATAAACAGCCATTCACTGGAGCATCCCTTATTTCTCCTCTCATCTTTATCCCTGCACCCCCAGTGTGAAGCTGATACTTGAGAACTATTCCCTTGTGTATAGTGTTACAAATCCACTCTCTGTTACCTTCCCTATGTGCCATAGTGGTTGCATCAAGGTTGCCTCATAGGGCATGTCTCAGCAAATCTCAGGGGACATGCATGAGATCGGCTGGAGTGATCTATGGCTCCCATCCAGCCTGCGTGCTCTGGCTCCTTGGCACAGTGGAGAATGGGAAAGGACGGTGCATGCTCTGGTCATGCCCCAACGTGGAGTTTGGACATGGCTGTGGCACGCACCCAGGCACAGATGCTGGGAAACTCTCCTGGGTTCAGCAGCACAGGCATTGCATCGGACAAAGGCTGTCATTGCCTTTCATAGCTACTCTGCTTGAAAATGCAAGACACTGAGGATTATTAAATGCCTCTGAAATACGTGCCACCAAGCGTGGCATTCCTTACTAGCTGCCAGGACAAACAAAATCAAGTCATTACATTAATGTCTATATCCCCCATGACTGTTAGACATTGGCAAAGGGTGATGTTGGGAAGGGGAGGAGGGGCTGGAGACACAGACAGGAGGGAGGGGAGAAGTCTTTCCTTACATACAGAAATAAAAGTAAAGTCTCAACCAGAGCTTGTGATGTTGTCCTTTCCGTGACCTTCTCCAGCCTGTGTTTACCAAGAGCATTACGGAAATCACTCCAATTACGACACACTCAAGTAAAAGGTTTTCACTGGCACATAAGTCCATGTGTGCCGGAGATGCCAGAGTCACAGCTTTCCAGACTAATATAGTTCTCAAATGTGCACATCACTGCTGATAAGGGGATGAGCAGTGGGGGAGGAAAAACACAGGCTCTTGCAACACAGCTCTTCAGTTTTTCAGCCTGAAAAAACGCAGTCTGTCTGTGGGGTACACTCCAGTAGCTCGAGTGTCGGGGTAGCTCTTCCTGCACTCAGTTTCCATTCCCCTCTCTTGCTGTGACTTCAAACGCTCTTGCTTGATCCGCTTTTGAATGACTCTGTTCTCCCTTCCCCAGTCAGCGGAGCATAATCCACCAGTATCCTGTTGTTTTATAGCACCCACCAGGCTTTGGCTGTGTCATGCAGGGGAAGAACAGCTGTTGCCTACTCTCACCCTCCTGCCAAGCAATGCCTTTTGCTTTTCCTTTTGTTGAGCATTTGCAAGTTGGAGGACCCCCCTGCAAGCTGCTTAAGCATTAAGTGCTGTGGGCCCTGGGCACACATGACCCTGCAGAGCAGGAGACATCCTGCTCTGTATCTGCTCTGACTACCATGGAGGTGGGTAGATTCCTCCAGGACTCTCTAAAAGGTTGACAACTAACCTGGGAAGAGATAAGGGATCAAATTAAGTTCCTAAGTGGACTCTTAAATTAATTAGGTTACAACACAGGAGAAAAAAAAGCCAAAGGCAAACAAAAAAATAACCTTAACTCTACTCAGGCACTATGCTCCAGAATGGACAAAGATATTTCAGAAAATTTGCAAAGGTACAAACATGTGAGAGGGTGTGAGGTCTTATGCCAATCTTCCAGATCCCCTTTAGTGTCTCCTTATACTTATCGTTTGGCTACATAGCAAAAAAAAAAAAAAAAAAAAAAAAAAAAGAAAAGAAAAAAGTCTGTTTAGTGGGATTCCATCTTTTTATTTCTGTAAAAATAATTTTTATTAATCCTGGGGAATTTCTTCATATGAGGACTTTATCCTCAAGCAGGTAGGATGAGATTCAGTAAAAAACTATCAGATACACATAATCCTTCCAGATAGTATAGCTGGATATTACTTTACTATTTAGGAGAAAGGCAGAGATAGAGAACTAAAAATTTATGATGTTTTTATATAGGTGGCTAAGAACAAGTAACATCTTGCAAGCCTTAGAAAATTCTTGCTCCATCTATGCAAGCAAATTTCTGAAAGACCAGCTGCGTACACTCATTTTTTGGAAACTTAGAAATGAGGAACAGATTCAACCCACTCAATTTTAACAATCTATTGGAGGTATCTCATAGGAGTCCACCAGAGACCTGAATCTCTGCCTCTGTCCCAGTGGTGATGTGAGGGGGGGGCCAACAATGGAGCCCAAGGTGACCTTCTTCTTCATCTGGGCTCTGCTGGAAGCATTACAAGTCAGGTCAGATGAACACCAGGTCCAAGTCTGCAAAGACTTACTGAGTAATCAGTTTTGGCAAAGGTAGCAAATGCAACAGCTCCACTGAAAGCAACCAGCTGTCCTCCAGGTGAACAGCCCACATAACATGAGCAAGCATGGCGGGATTTAGCCAAATAGGAGCATCAATATTAAATCTTATTTACGTAAATATTACATATTACTTGTGTAAAACTTTGCAACAACAGCCCTCTGGTTATTATAACCTCTCCCTGAGCAGTCTACACCCTGCAATAAACTTAGAAAAAAATAATTTTAATACAGTACAATATGAACATCCTAGTCCTTCCTCCAGGAGGAACTTTACATGTCAAAGCACTTGTTACCAACAAGCACAGGCCATTTTAGTACAAGAAAGATACTTTGGCAATAAAAAAAGCAACAGGCAGCAGCTACAGAGACTATTATTTAAATAATAGTGACTTCAGAGTCACCTTTTAAAAGGTAAAAAAAATAAATCCTTACTGCAGAGCCAACATAGCAAAGCATTGTGGGATTTCCTATCTGCAACACCAGAGCAAGACTTGGGCAGTTTTGGGGCTCTGGAAAAGGAAGTCGCTGATAGATATGAAGGGCCACCAGACAAAAAATGAAAGTAGTTAGTGCATGAACTAGCAACAGAGGGAAAATGTAGAGATTTATTTGACAATCCTTTCTACAACACCCCAGCAATCCTGATAAGTGGTTGGGACTTTCCTCTGGAAAAAAGGAGGAGTCAAGTATGACTTATTTTTTAAGGATAACATGGAACTAAATCTCTTTTCCTCGATACTGCCAAAAGCCCCATTACCAAAAAAAAAAAAAAAAGCAGAAAAGCAGCAGCTATCTGTGCAGTGCTGCAAAGACTCACTCACTTACTCAGTGAACTTAAAAACTCTAAACTTGTTTTCATAAGGATCCTGCAGGGATTAGTCTATATGTTATAGGAAAGGTGGTCACACTTTTTCTTGGAAACCAACTGGTCAGCTACCCTTTTATGGCTATGGCTGCAGCAAGAGGAACAACACACCATGGCCAAATATGGAGCCAGGCTGAAGTTGCTGAAGCCATTTCTTTTGTTGGACCCAAGCCACTGATTCTGCTTTTCTATTGCATGTTGCATTCAGCTAGCTCAGATGTAGTAAAGACATCGAGATGCAGGAACACCCGTGCCTTCCCTTCAAAATATTTGCTCTGGAAGGCCTGCACAGTCTAATTAAATAATGACATTTGCAACAGGAATGATAACGCAAAAATTAGAGCAGCATTTCAGCTTACATTACACCCCTCCTTGACAAGCAGCCCAAAGTAGTTGACAGTATGCAGAATATCATGCTGTGCCAGAAGACCTGATATGCTAAGAAAAACAAACCCCATCCTCAGTTTGTGCTGCAGTGGAGGAAACAGGCAAGGAGCATTCCTGGGAAACCCTGGACAAAGCACTCCATCACCTGAACCTGTGCAGCTGAGCCGCCTGCCTGCCTGCCTTCCAAAGGCAAGAGCACCTGGCAGTGTATGTATTTAAAGGCAATAGCGCTGTTGAGAGATAAATGGAAAGCAGGGCCTCTCAGAGACTCCCCGATCACCATCGAGATGTTATTTGGTTCCTGCGCGGCTCAGGACCAGGCCTTGGATGCAGGATGAGCACTGGGGTTCAGCTGGGGCAACAAGGGGGCACATGGCACTGATGGGCAGAAGGTACATAAGGGGACTACTGGAAATGCCAAACTTGCCAGGCACACTAGGGAAACCATTCAGTAGTGAATGATACGAAGCCCTGGAAGCAAAATGGAGCGAGTAAAAGCAGCCGGGCTCATCCAGAGATAACTTGGTCTATAATACCTATCACCATTCCTTCACTTCTATAATCAGCCCGAGGAAGGACATTAAAAGCAAACAAGGAGACACAATAGCAATATCTCCTCATCAAACAAGGAGGAGCAAGCGAGAGCAAGAGGCCATAAATTCACAGTTGCTTTTCCCTGGCCCTGCTTCGCAAAGACATTGTTTTGTCCTCCTCCATCCCCACCTTTGCTCTGCCTTGTGCTGGCACAAGCATTTGCTCAGCTCTGCGGTGAGCTGAACAAGGGGAACTAATCCAGGCTGAAACTAATCTAGCAAAAATGTATTACAGCACAGGGGCAGGAATGCATGTCCAGGGCAGTGGGAAGGTCAAAATCAGCTCCCTCAGCAGGAGTACCCCCGGGGGTCATCTTGAACTGGGGTCAAACGATGGTATTAGAGTCTGTACCTGCAAGTGCAGCTGCTGTCATATCACGAAAAACAGTTCATGTGGTCACAGGCACATGGGGACTTTAAGCTCAGTGGCTTGGATGCTTGCTAGCAGTAGAGAGAAGAAAGCACAGGGTTCAGCACATGCAGCAGAGCTTGCTTGACAACGTGGGTAAATAATCAAGCAGTTAGCTTTGTGTTGATGTAGCTACACAGTTAGCCATGATTTAATGCCAGCTCTGGTGCGTTTGCATCCATCGTAGTCACTGCAGAGAATTAAGCACTGCGAGTATAGGTCAAGAACTAGAGCTGGTCCCATTTCTTCAAATTCAAATTGATGTTCCAAATGCAAAAAGCAGCAGGAATTTTAACATTGTTTTTTTTCCATTTCTACCATTTGTAAATAGCCTTTAAGAACACTGAAAGGAGCACTGCCTCCCCAAAATCCGTCACAAGAAATTATTTCCTTATATTAGCCTTTGATCTCCATCTCCAGGCACCTCTGATTTAAAACAGCATTTATTTGTGGTATAATCCTATTGGCTACCAAAGAATTACAACAGAAATGAGTTAGACACACCCATAATTAAACACTGCAGTGTCTCCTTCACTCCTCAGCCTCTCTGCTTGTGCCCACCTCAACTCTAAGCCACTGCATTGCTTTCACCAAACCCAGGGCTGAACCCATTGCTGGCAGAAACCAGAGCAAACTGAGGGCTGTTAATGAGTGCTGACTCACAATAGTTTTTCAGGAGCCATTACATTGTCAAGGCAGATCCAAGTGCAGTGCTCCTCAGCTGCTGGAATCCACTATCCCTCGCCTTGACATGCTTCCTGCACCCAGGAGAGCCAAGGAGAACTGGCATCAAGCTGGGCTGGCCCCTTATCAGTCAATCTTTGCACAGGAGTTATCAGGGCTCACTGAAAGAGCTTTAAACCAGATTTGAAGGGGGAAAGGGATAAAACCAGGCTCACTAGAGATAAGCCTGGGGGCGGCACGCCAACGTTTCAGGAACAGTGTCCTAGCAAGGTCCTTCAGTCTGCTGTCTCAGTGGAGGCAGAGGATGGAGATCCATGCAGCAGCAAAGACACACGGGTTATTGATGTGTTGGAAACCATGGAAGCGCTTGAGAATGGTCATGTAGGAATTAGGGCCTCTCCCCCCAAAGAGGTGGCGGGATCAATAGCCCAACTGACATGCATCTACACCAGTGCACACAGCACGGGCAACAAACAGGAGGAGCTGGAAGCCCTTGTGCAGCAGGAAAACTATGATATAGTTGCCATCACAGAAATATGGTGGGATGACTTGCACACTGGGGTGCTGCAATGGATGGCTACAAACTCTTTAGAAGGGATAAGCAAGGAAGGAGGGGTGGTGGAGTAGCCCTGTATGTTTGAGAGTGTTTTGACTGTCTGGAGCTTCATGATGGTGATGATAGGGTTGAATGTTTATGAGTAAGAATCAGGGGGAAGGCTGGCCAGGCAGATAGCATGGTGGGAGTCTGTTATAGACTGCCCAACCAGGATGAAGAGGCAGACGAAACATTCTATAATTATCTGGGAGAAGTCTCACAATTGCTAGCCCTTGTTCTCGTGGGGGACTTGAACTTACCAGATGTCTGCTGGAAATAAAATACAGCAGAGAGGAAACAGTCCAGGAGGTTCCTGGAGTGTGTGGAAGATAATGTCCTGACACAGCTGGTGAGGGAGCCAACTATGGAAGGGGCCCTACTGGACCTGTTGTTCATGAACAAAGAAGGATTTGTGGGTGATGTGATGGCTGGAGGCTGTCCTGGGCACAGCGATCACAAAATGAAAGAGTTTTTGATTCTTGGAGAAGTAATGAGGGGGGTCAGCAGAACTGCTACCTTGGACCTTCAGAGGGCAGATTTTGGCCTGTTTAGGAGCCTGGTTGACAAAGTCCCTTGAGAGGCAGCCCTGAAGGGCAAAGCAGTCCAGGAAGGCTGGACATTCTTCAAGAAGGAAATCTTAAAGGCACAGGAGCAGGCCATCCCCATGTGCCAAAAGATGAACTGGTGGGGAAGAAGACCGGCCTGGCTGAACAGAGAGCTTTGGCTGGAACTTGGGAAAAAAAGGAGAGTTTATGACCTTTGGAAGAAGGGGCAGGCAACTTAGGAGGACTACAAGGATGTCGTGAGGTTATTCAAGGAGAAAATTAGAAGGGCCAAAGCTCAACTACAACTTAATTTGCTACTGCTGTAAAAGACAATAAAAAATATTTCTATAAATACATTAGCAACAAAAGGAGGGCTGAGAAGAATCTCCATCCTTTATTGGATGCGGGGGCGAACATAGTGATAAATACCGAGGAAAAGGCTGAGGTACTTAATGCCTTCTTTGCCTCAGTCTTTAACAGTAAGACCAGTTGCTCTCTGGGTACCCAGCCCCCTGAGCTGGAAGACAGGGATGTGGAGCAGAATGAAGCCCCGTGATCCAAGGGGAAATGGTTAGTGACCTGATACACCATTTAGACACACACAAGTCTATGGAGCCAGATGGGGTCCAGCCAAGGGTACCAAGAAGTGCTCACCAAGCCACTTTCCATCATTTATCAGCACTCCTGGCTAACGGGGGAGGTCCCAGTTTACTGGAGGTTAGCAAATGTGACACAAATGTGACAAGAAGGGCCAGAAGGAGGATCTGGGGAACTACAGGCCTGTCAGCCTGACCTCGGTGCTGGGGAAGGTTATGGAGCAGAACATCTTCAGTGCCATCACATGGCACATACAGGACAACCAGGTGGCCAGGCCCAGTCAGCATGGGTTTATGAAAGGCAGGTCCTGCTTGACTAACCTGATCTCCTTTTATGACAAGGTGATCCGCTTAGTGGATGAGGGAAGGGCTGTGGCTGTTGTTTACCTAGACTTCAGTAAAGCCTTTGACACCATTTCCCACAGCATTCCCCTGGAGAAATGGGCTTCTCATGGCTTGCATGGGTTTACTCTTCACTGGGTAAAAAAGTGGCTGGATGGCCAGGCCCAAAGAGTTGTGGTGAACGGAGTTAAAACCAGTTGGTGGCCAGTCACAAGTGGTGTTCCCCAGGGCACAGTACTGGGGCCAGTTCTGTCTAATCTCTTTATCCATGTTCTGAATCATAGAATCATAGAATACCAGGTTGGAAGGGACCTCCAGGATCATATGGTCCAATCTCTCTTGGCAAAAGCACAGTCTAGACAAGATGGCCCAGCACCCTGTCCAGCTGTATCTTAAAACTGTCCAATGTTGGGGAATTCACCACTTCCCTGCAGAAACTACTCCAGTGGCTGGTTGTTCTCATAGTGAAAAATTTTCCTCTTGTATCCAATTGGAATCTCCCCAGGAGTAACTTGTACCCACTACCCCTCATCTTTTCCATGTCAATCCTTGTAAAAAGGGAGTCTCCATCTTCTTTGTAGCCACCCTTTAAACACTGGAACATGGTGATAAGGTCTCCCCTAAGTCTTCTCTTCTCAAGGCTGAACAAACCAAATTCTTTCAGCCTTTCCTCACATGGCAGGCTTCCCAGTCCTTTGATCATCTTTGTGGCCCTCCTCTGGACCCTCTTCAGCCTGTCCACATCTTTTTTGCATAGCAGGGACCAAAACTGAACACAGTATTCCAGGTGTGCCCTGACAAGCAGGATAATGACTTCTTTCTCTCTGCTGTTGATGCCTGTATTGATGCAACCCATCATTCTGTTGGCTTTCTTTGCCGCAGCACCACACTGTTGACTCATATTGAGTTTGTTGTCTGCTAGGACTTTCAGGTCCCTTTCCACAGAGCTGCTCCCCAGCCAGGCAGATCCCAGCCTGTGCTGCACTCCTGCATTATGTTTTCCCAGGTGCAAGACCTTACACTTGTCCTTGTTGAACTTCATAAGGTACTTGTTAGCCCACTTTTCCAGCCTATCCAGGTCTTCCTGCAGAGTGGCTCTCCTGAAGTGTCCACTTCCCCACTCAATTCAGTATCACCAGCAAAATTCATCAGAGTACACTTGACCCCATCATCCAGATCACTTATGAACATATTAAACAACATTGGGCCCAATATCAATCCACTTGTGCCAGGTTGCCAGTTTGAAAAAGAGCTATTTATCCTCATCCTCTAGGTGCAGCCTGTCAGCCAGTTCCCCACCCACTGCACAGACCACTTGTCTAGATCATAACCTACCAGTTTCTCCAGGAGGAGGCTGTGGGGAACCGCATCAAAAGCCTTGGAGAAATCCAGGTAGACAATGTCCACTGCTCACCCCACATCAGCTGACCAGGTTACTTAGTCGTAGAAGGCAATCAGGTTCATCAAGCACAATTTGCTCTTGGTGAATCCGTGCGGGCTTTTCCCAGTCGTATTTCATTTGACTTGTGACAGCCCCCAGGAGGATTAATTCCATAACTTTCCCAGGGATTGAAGTAAAACCAATGCCTGCATCCTCCTGTAAGCCCTTCTTGTAGATGGGGGTGACATTAGCCTTCTTCCAGTCTTCTGGCACGTCCCCCAATCTCCATGATTTCTCAAAGATTATAGAGTGCAGCTTTGCAACAATAGCAGCCAGCTCTCTTAACACCCTTGTTACTGGCTGGATAAGATCAGGGCCCATCAATTTGTAGAAGTCAAGCTCCTGTGATAGTTTGCATACCAACCCTTCCTTCACTGACGGTGGGGTGTGTTGGTGTCGACCTGGATTTTTGTTCCCAACATCTCAGCCCAACAGTGCTGGTAAAGACAGAGGTAAAGAAAGTGTTGAGAACCCCTGCCTTTTCAGCACTGTTTGTGACTAATTCATCTCTCCTGTTTAACAGTGGGCCAATATTTTTCTTCTGTTTCTGCTTGCTGTTTACATACCTGAAGAATCCTTTCTTGGATGAGGGGACAGAGTGCACTCTCAGTAAGTTTGCAGACACCACCAAGTTGGGCAGGACTGTTGATCTTCTTGAGAGTAGGAAGGCTCTAAAGTACAGAGGGATCTGGACAGGCTAGATTGATGGGCCAAGGCCAATAGCATGAGGTTCAATGAGGCTCAGTGTTGTGCCCTGCACCTGGGTCACAACAACCCCATGCAACGCTACAGGCTTGGGGAAGAGTGGCTGGAAGCTGCATGGCAGAAAAGGACGTGGGGGTGTTGGTCGACAGCTGGCTGAATATGAGCCAGCAGTGTGCCCAGGTGGCCAAGAAGGCCAAGATCATCCTGGCTTGTATCAGAAATAGTGTGGCCAGCAGGACTAGGGAAGTGATTGCCCCCTTGTACTCAGCCTTGATGAGGCCACACCTCAAATAGTTCAGTTCAGTTCAGTTCAGTTTTGGGCCCGTCACTACAAGAAAGACATTGAGGTGCTGGAGTGTGTCCAAAGAAGGGCAACGAAGCTGGTGAAGGGTCTAGAGAACAAGCCTTACGTGGAGTGGCCAAGGGAATTTGAGTTGTTTAGCCTGGAGAAGAGGAGGCTGAGGGGAGACCTTATCGCTCTCTACATCTACCTGAAAGGAGGTTGTAGCAAGGTGGATGTCAGTCTCTTCTCCCAGGTAACAAGAGATAGGATGAGAGGAAACAGCCTCAAGTTGGACCAGGGGAGGTTTAGATTGGATATTAGGAAAAATTTCTTCACTGAAAGGGTTGTTAAGCATTGGAACAGGCTGCCCAGGGAAATGGTTGAGTCACCATCTCTGGAGGTATTTAAAAGACATGTAGATGTGGTATTTAGGGGCATGGTTTAGTGGTAGAATTAGCAGTGCTAGGTTAACAGTTGGACTTAATGATCTTAAAGGTCTTTTCCAACCTAAATGATTCTATGATTCTATGATTCTATGAAAATGTCCTGGTGCTAATATTCAGTTGCCCTGATAGGGTGCATTTAAGAGCCCTATGTGTTCCTCTAGCAGTTCAAGGTGACCGCAGCAAGGAAGGTCACCACAGTAAACTTCATCCTTGACAAAGGATTGGCGCAGAAGGGGAAAGGAAGCAAGAAAGAAAGAGAATTAGAAAAATGAATTTTCTGGTAATTAGTTTGCAAAATAGTGCAAGTAAATTATAGTTAATCCTAAATTAAATGCCACAGAGTATACAGGAATAAAAAGAGAGTGAGGAAGACAGACACACACAGAAATATGCAAAGGTTTGTAGTTAACTCACAAGTGTAACAGGATCTCTCTGCAGAGTTGCTATGGAAGTAACACTTAGGCCATGTCAGGATTGGATGCCATGTTCCCAACATCTGAGAGGAGGGTTTGATTCTGCTATCAATTACACCACCAGAAACTTCCACTAACTCCGTTTACATCTGTGAAAATGAGATCAAAACCAGGCCCAAGGTGCCTGCTTCACAAAGCTTGCTGTGTACTGTTGACAGTCAAAATGATAAACAAAGACATAAAACCTCAGGAAAAGAAGGAAAAACAAAGGTGACCAAACAGCAGGAAAAGGGGGTGGGGGAGAAGAAACACTCTTAGGAAAGCAATTATAGTTTCCCTTTCATGTTTCTTCCTTTATGTTTAGTGGAGACCAAGGGTGTTTTGCTTTTAAAAGCCAGGTGTGGCAGTAGGAATGGAGAGAATTGAGCAGAGATTAATGGGAGTTTCAGAGACAAAAGGAAGTAACTGACTTTACTCTAAAAGCTTTTAACGATAATCAGTCCAGGCCAGTCTCCTCACTTCCCAGGGTTGACACCAGCCTTTGGCTAGCAGGAAAGCCCGTGGGTGCTGTCCTACTCTGTTGCACAGATGAGGCTCTTCTTTTAGTAAAAGAGCACACAAAAGATACTATGCGAAGGGAACTGGAGTCACCATAGCTTATTCCTCAAAATATCTGCTAATCTTGAAAACATAAACCTAGGGGTTGATCTGTACTTCCATTTTGAATTGGGAAGTCTCCTTAGGCAGGTATGAAATTTCCTAACCCCAAGCAGCAGAGCTCTGCTCTGCCTATCAATAAAAATCAAAGAGCTCATATGCACCGATGACTCAGATACACGGTGAAAAATTGGTGTAAAATTCACCTTGCACATACGTACATACATACATTTGGAATTTAATTGAATTTAATTTTGGACAATACCTTAACACTTCAGGCTGAATGGTAAAATAGCCAAAACCACTGGAACTAACTTAGAAATGCAAAACATGCCTATATACTGTAACTCTTGGCTTATGGTGCTGGGACTTCATTGGCTATCAGAAGTCATGCAGGAATCAGTCAGAAATCCTCTGAAATGAGTAGGGAGTGGAGCCAGTAGTGAAGGTAGCCATTTGCTTTTGAGGGTAGTAGGGACATTGTCTTTCTGGTCCATTTTCAGGCAACCAGGAACTCACCTGTGAGGGCTCTTTGCGAAGTGATACTGCATAAATGCAAATACACTTTACCATTTTGCACTACATAAATCTGCAGGAAGATAAAAAGCACGACTCGCTGCCTGTCCCCGCTGCTCACCTGGGAATCCCTGACCAGGGGCACCAGGGCAGGCAGGGCTAAGCCAGCGCGGGCAGCTCCTGCGCTGGAAGGAGCCCCTCGCCAGGTGGAGAGCCCTGTTCACAAGGGCACTCCTTGAGAGTGCTGGGCCTGGCAAAAGGTTTCTACCGTACGGTGCTTTTGGAGGTGCAGTTGAAGAAAAATGAAGGCTCTCAGTGAATTCGTAATCAGCTGAGACTGCCGCATAAGGAGGGCTGCAGAATTCAGCGTCGCTTTACCAATATGCTGACTAATAGCCTTGATTAAAATCCTAGGGTGATCTTTGTAGCACACAGGAGCATTAATTCCAGTTCAGTTAATTACCTGGGCCTAAAGAAATGCCACTTGCAGCTTCAACCAGGCCTGAAATTCTTTACCTCCCCTCTTAAAAAAATGGTGCTGTATACAAACACACAAGCTGCCCCATCTCCTTGGGATCCAAGGTCCTCTCTGCCCCTTCCCACTTCACTCGGGAGGTAGGATGACACTCGTACGGTGACTCTAGATCCATGGATGAAAGATGTGATACAAGGGCAAAAGATACACACTGCCTCCGTGACCTGATTTTGTCCTTTTCCATTTATCAGATGTTGGGTTTTGTAGCTTATGGCTACTAGGGTTTCTTTTGTAAGCACTGCATTTTTAAATGGGAACTCTCAACTGTGTTGCAGTGGCAGCTGCCATTTTGCATTCATGTGCAGAAACCGAGCCAGTGAAGGAGCTCTGAAGAAGAATTCACATTACTTCTTTTTTTCTCCTTGTTTTGCTGTTGCATTTAAATAAAGGTCATCCTGACTGAAAGGATAGAATTGCTTTATGGAAACATATCATGAATGTGCTGGATGTAAAAAGGGCAAACATCCTTTAAGCAAAACCACAATTTGAATTATATTTTTTAAAAAGAAAAGCATTTTCATCTTCAGACAGTTTCTTTTTGTTACTAGTGTGGGTCAAGGTTCAAGGAATTATGAACTCACATAAACTGCTGCAATTGCAGCAGAGGAAATAGTTCTACTGCATGGGAGCTGCTTTCCCCTCTGAACTTCCCTAGTCACTAAGTGGAGAATTTTAGGAAACAATAGAGCTGTAAAATTTGGAAAAAAAATTACTTTTGCATGTGCCACTCAAACCTAAAATAATTAAGCATCTCTAGCATCTCTGTGAGGCTTACCCCTCTTTGAAGGGTATGGCACTTATAGAAAGGAAATTAAACACGGAAAAAGGGAAGCCAGTGGCAGAAAGAGTTTCCGAGCACTCCTGAATCCCAGACTAGTGCCCGTTGCCCCACTGGTACAGACAATGTATAAGCTGACCTAAAGAAATCATTTGGCCATTTCGTGTTTTCTGCCAGGTGAGCTCTGCAGAAGGAGGGTGCAGCCTGCTCACAGAAGGGGGCACAGCACTGCTCCTCCAATAAGAGAATGACACCCTGCAGCCCTCTTCCAGCAGCTCTTCTTTGCAGCACTTCACACAGAAAACAAAGACCTTCTCTGGTGAGATACGGCCCAAACCTATACTATAAAACCAGCAAAGCTCCACTGGCAAAAAGATGGGCTTGGAATGCCTAAGCTGTTTGCAATGTGGTTTCCTTCCCAGCCTTCCCTATCTCATCCCCTCCAAAGACATTCCCAACCAAGCAGCAACTGCTTGTTATGAATCAGAAAACGCTGGTGTGACACAAATTGTGGAAACAGTAGCTCCACTGGGTGCAAACATGGCAACACATCGTTGTAGGCCAGGGGCCACTTATAGGTTGCAAAATATATTTAAAAACTTGGTGTATAAGTGCGCTGAGTAGAAAAGCAAATGTGAAACCTGATCATCCCAGCCAAGAATCACCCTGGAGTTTGGAGAAACCCATTACAAAACTGGAGAACAATCACATCTAAGCATCATTATGCAAAATCAAGTTTTCACTCAACACATTATGACAGCTCTTTCAAAAGGAGATGCGTAAAGAAAGGAAAAGGAAGGAAATTAAAACAAATGGGAGTTTCAGATAATAATAAGAGGCATGGAGGAGAAAGATAAATCCCAATTGGAAAGAGGTTTTGAAGAATGATAATAGTAACAGTTCAAGTCCCATCTCTACTACCACTTTGGGGGTAAATCATTTAAATCTGTCTTATCAGTTGCATATAATGAACCACTTTTTTCTCTATTGGCATATTCTGAGGATTAGTGTTTGTTAGATTCATTTTCCATAAATATAGTGCAGTATCTATACACTGAGAATATAATCCAATTAATATAATCATGCATACACATGGCAAATGATTGGAAATTTCAAAACATATAGACTATGCAGCATTGTCTGCCCCAGGCAATCCAAAAACTGAGATGTACACTTCAAACAGGAACTAGAGTAATTTCAAAATCTCAATTTAAAAAAAATAGAAGTTTGGAAAATTGTCTTGAGGAAAGCTTAATTTATGTTCTGCCTTTTTAAACTTTAGGATTCTTATTTTCCAGATTTTCATACAGCCAGGAGGATTAACGGATGCAGCCAGAATCTGAGACTGAGAACTATGTCAGGAATTTGAAATAAATCATTAATCTTCTACAACTCTGGAAGAGGCTGAACTCAAGTGACATTCTCGTTTATCTCATTTTAAATACATGTCACTCCCAGACGCCCGACTGGGCTTGTGCAGACCCAATAACACCCCATAGGTGAGTTCTCTAGTGAAAATGCAACACGCAGTAGATGCTGGGTGCAAGTTGTGATATACAAACCACTGTCAGCGGCAGTAAACCACTGGCAAGCACTGATGCTGGGGTTACCAACCATCCCTGCACCACCTCTTGCCCCATCACTCCTCACTGCAATACACATTTGGGCAAAGAGAGGAAAGAAAAAGCAATCACATTAATTTCCTAAAACTAATTTTCAGAGGGGAAACAAGAAAAGGTCCCTGCAGATGCTGTCACAAACCAGGATGCTCTCCTGCTGGGGCTCTGCCTCCCTATGGGCTTTATAATCCAAACAGGGTTTTTTAGTGCATAGCAGCTTCAAGTTTGCAGGCACTGGCTGTGGGGTGGGATGCTCAGCAGGTTGTTCCGCCAGCGGCAGCCCTCTCCTCACATGCCAGCACTGGCAACTTGGGCACGGCATCTCACTCAGAATGGAAGGAACATGAAATTTGGAGCAGCCTGGAGAAAAGGTCACTCATGGAAGCTTTCAGCTTTTGAGGTTTTCAGCTTTTTGCCCCGAGAAGCAGGAGCGTGCCGCTGGCCAGGCTGAGTGTGGGCAGCAGGGAGCCTGTTGGATGGGGACCTGCCCTCATGCTGTGGTGCCCGAAAAGCTCATGCCAGTGCCCCGGCTGGGTGTCAATGATCAGCTGAGGTCAGTGGGTCTATGAAAACATGCAGCAGCAGAAAATCCACCCCTCTATGTTTCTTATGCCCCCCTTGCAGCCCCATTATATTCATCATCCTCTGCTTTGAGACTGATCTGTCAATTATGCAGTTCTTACAAGAGCTCTGCTCCTATCTTTCACTGAGTCGAAGTCAATGTGTACAATAAACAACCAACCAAAAATAGGTAGGACCAGATCTCAACTGTACACGCCACTAGCTGGGAAAGCAGTCTTTTCAGCATAGGCGATCTGTAAGCAGCACTGAGTAGGTATTTCTGGAGGTGTGAGAATGCACAGCCTGCACTCAGAGTTGCTCACGCCAACACAAAGTATGGTGTTACTACTTCAAGAACAGCTTGGGAGACAGTGCTCCTTTACCTCCATCCCTGCAAATACTACTACCAGGAATATGTTACTCAGTGCTTCCTTCAGATTCACTCAATATAAGCAGTGCAAAACACACCTACTGACACACTGATAGGAATTTTAAATTCTTCGGCATCCTCTCAAACCCTTAACTCTGCATCTGTCTGAAACCATGAAGATTTGCTCCTCCGCCTTTTTTTTAAACTGCTCTTTTCTTTTTTTGTGGCCTACAGATTCCCCCAGTGTCTCCATTTATCAAAAGCCCTTTTTCCCCTTGAGGGGAGTTTTAGGAAACTACTACTGCAGCTATGGAACATGCAGGTTCCCTCACCGCTCCTCCTGCAGCTCCATGTTTCTTTTCCCAGGAAGAGCAACATCTGCAGAACTGCATACCAGTGTACCTTGACCCCTCGCCATATTAGCTACAGTATCTGCTGCTCTGTCAAAAGCCTCAGGTCTCAGCAACACCTGATTACAAGAGCCCCTGTTTTGATTTAAAACTAAGAATTTTTGTAGATAATCTCTCTGTAGATTAATAAAAAAGACTTGAAACACTTCAAATTGCTTCAAGATTTAAAAAACAATAATAAAAAGTTAAACGAATCTCAGGTGACTTGGGCATGACTTCTGAATATCTGGGTCTCACAGCAGAGTGGAAGAGCTGTCTCCACATTGTCTCTGTATCATGGCAAGCATTTCTGCAGGCCCCATGAGCCAGCGAGCTCAGCATCACAACAATTACAACAATTACAACTTTCTTGTGAAATCAGAAACTGAACAGAGGTACAAAGAGACTTAAATAGCATCTGATGAATCATGTGAGAAAGGTAGAGCCAAGCTGCGGAACATCCTCCCTCTTCTTGGCTCCCAGCCTAGGGGCTCAATCTTACCATAACAGTCCTTCACAGATTATCTAGCAGCAGAGCATATAAATCTCCTTTTATTTCAAAGCAGTAGGTAATCAATACCCTAAATAAGACAAAAACACGACTCTCTTTAGAAAATTGCTTTCTTGATAGAAGACAGGGAATAAATATTCCTAATAGGTACCTACTTGCTTTTAAATAATAATGGCATCAGCTCAGTAATGTGAGATGCCTCAATTAGAGCCCCATTGTGCTATGAGATGTATAAACGGGTCAGACCGGTTCAAGCTATTCTTGTGATAATTTCCAAAAATAAAGAACAGAACATGGGAAACCATCAAAATGCTGAATGTGAAACCTCCTGTAGTTCTGTCAGACATCTTGAGAAATCCCCAGGGAAAAAAATGAAGCAAACTGCTGGGACAGGCAGCCCTTAAATAAATAAATAAATAGATAAAATATTAAAGGCACTGAAAACTGATTTTGCATTAATTCTTGTTTCATGGGTTGCAAGGATGAAAGGCAGCAAAGGAGTGTGACTCGTAAAGTAACTCTCTCTTGATAATGCACACACATGCACACACACACATACACACACACTTGCCATCTTCCTACATATGGTAAAGAAAATCACTCGGCTTTGATTTTCATAAGTAATCAAATGAGTCACATCTAGCCATAAATTAACATGATTAATACTGGAGAGCAATCCACTACTTTAAATTTGCCCACTGGCAGTTGCACACACAGATATTTTCAGTGTTTTTTAAATATAATTTTGCAAAAACAAAACCATCTCTCAACCTTCAGCATCTTAGATATGAATGAGAGTTGGTTTGTGCCAGCAGCCTCCAACACTGCGAGATGGTGTTTCCCAGGTCACTTTAAAAACAGGTTTGAAGTATGATGGAATGAATTTCCAAATCTCCTTTTATTTTGTTGCTAATTACACAGATACTCAGACCATCTTTATTTTCTCCAAAGATAGCTTTTCATCCCCACTATGTACAGTAAGAGATGTAGAGCCTTCAACACTGTACAGCTATGTACAGCCTTCAGCACAGCTCCAAAGATTCTGGAGGTTTAAAATACAGCAGCAGCTCAGGGTTCAGCTATTGTTATTATGAGAACTGATAGAAATTTTACCTCTGGAAAACAACTATGCAGAAAACTGGGTTTCTGCTTAATACTTTCTACTAAACTGTTTTCTATCGAAAAATGTCAGTGCACTAAATCCTGTAGAGTACAGGTGTTAAATGCTGCTGCAGGGAACCTGGGGAACTATTTCCATGTGTTGCTCATGCTCTTGCCTCAGAGTCATGTCCTGCATCCCTCACAACTCCACGTGAGGTGCCTGTCTGGGATGGGTTGTGTCCCTTTACTACAGGGGAGCCGTTGGTTTGACCAGGCTAAAGAGAAGAGTGGAAGGCTGAAGCATCTATTAACTATAAAACTCACAAAGTGCCCTGGCAGTGTTTCAGAAACAATATATTTAGGTGTTAGGGAAAATACTTCATCAAAACCTCACAATCTTTATATGGGGAAAAAATATCCCTCCATTTTCAGGTCCAATTACCGTCATGAGAAGCTCATGTGATAACAGTACCAGTGCCAGGTAAAAAAACAGATAGGACGACTGCTCTCTGCCTGAGGGAGTTTGTGATCTAAGTATTTCACCACTGTCTGCCAAAGTAATATGCAAAGGTATGGTAAGAAAGATGTAAGCAAATGCTTCCAATTTGTATATCTGAAATATTATTATGAAGTGCCGACTCCTCTCATCCAGTGCCTCTCAGCTGCATAATTCTATGTAGAAAACAGGGTTAAGGAGTGTCTTCAGGGCCAGGAAAAGACTTTGCTTACAGATCAACTGCAGATTTCACATCTAAAGAATGCTTGGTAAAAAAAAAAAAAAAAATCTGCAGGCAGGGTTAGCAGCACCAGTGTAGCAAACGAGCCAGAGGACAGTGTGGAAGAGAAGCATGCATACAGGAGTAAACTAGTAAAGGGATAAGGCGACTTGAGCGTGAAGGGGTGAAACAGAGGGGGCCATTCAAAGTGGATGACAACATGGCTATAGAGAGGGAGATGAAAGAAGCACTGCTGTGGAAGAACAGGGGTTGGTTTTGGGGAGGGTAAATTCTGGCTGGAAGATGGAAGCCTGGCCAAAGCTTCCACTGCAGATGGTTTGGGACAAGAGAGCAGGAGGAGCCATTGAATTACTTGAGTGTGTCCAAAGAAGGGCAATGAAGCTGGTGAAGGGTCTGGAGCACATGTTGTACGAGGAGCGGCTGAGGGAACTGGGGTTGTGCAGTCTGGAGAAGAGGAGGCTGAGGGGAGACCTCATCGCCCTCTACAACTACCTGAAAGGAGGTTGCAGAGAGCTGGGGATGAGTCTCTTTAACCAAGTAATGAGTGATAAGACAAGAGGGAATGGCCTCAAGTTGCACCAGGGAAGGTTTAGACTGGATATTAGGAAGCATTTCTTTACAGAACAGGTTGTTAGGCGTTGGAATGGGCTGCCCAGGGAGGTGGTGGAGTCCCCATCCCTGGAGGTGTTTAAGAGTAGGGTTGACATAGTGCTTAGGGATATGGTGTAGCTGGGAACTGTCACTGTTAGGTTAATGGTTGGACTAGGTGATCTTCAAGGTCTTTTCCAACCTAGATGATTCTGTGAGCCAAAGGTGATCAAGGGCTTTTGGCATGAGGGTCAGGCTGGTGGAGAAGCAGAACGGTAAACTACGGCGCCATGTTTCCAAAATAGGTACTTTGGGCAGGCCTTACTGCAAAACTACCTCCAGCTTTCCACACTGAGCTCAAGCAACCATGGCCTCTCTTCAGCCACCATCTGAGCTTCAGTTTACAACGTTGACATATGGGTAGTTGTATTTGGATTGTAAGGTGATAGGAGATCATCGCTGTATGCTCTTTATTGTGGTAGTCCTTGCAATGCTAGCAAAAACACCAGAGCTTTTCCTTTCCCCCAGGGAACGTTTGACGTTAACAAAATGAACAAAATGAAACCACCACCATGAAAAACCTTTCCTGTGAGTGACTTGGTCCTCTCCCGCTTCCACAGCTTGCAATGGCTCTGCAGTCAGAAGGTCCCCTGGGTTATGGAACTCAGACCTACAAGTCCTCCTCCTTCTGCCCTCCTGGCAGCGACCTGCCAGGGAAAGCCATGTCCTGACAGGTCTCCCACCCAAAGACTTATCCATCACTAGCGCCCATGACAGACATGAACCACATGGCTGGGCACCAGAGTGCAGTGCTGCTGGGACTTTTGGATAGAGATCACCACAGGTTGGTGGGCAGGAGGTTCAGGAAGAAACCTCTGTGTTCCAGTGCGGAGGTGTGCTGGGAGCACATCCAGCAGCCCTGACTTCAAGTCAAGGGAAGAAAGAGAGAAACTTGTAGCAGCTTTGTTCAACAAGAGGCTCTTAAATTAAGAATTTAAGAGAGCCTCGGGTCTATCCTAGCAATGGAGAGGTCCAACTTAGTCGTCAGATCTGGAGAGACTACAGAAGCTGGTATTTTACAGAGGGATGTCTCCTAACTCCCGTGTCAATCCACATGTACAGTTACATACTTCAAAGGAGGAGAATAAACACAGGTCCCTTTGGAGAGGAACAAAATGAAACCACCACCATGAAAAACCTTTCCTGTGAGTGACTTGGTCCTCTCCCGCTCCCGGCCCTGCTCCCTGAGGAAGGAAATACCGAGCAGCTCCATTGGAGCAACCGGACTATATCACAGCTTTCTCTTCCATGGCTGAATTCAGGTCACGCCTTCATGATCATTAATCCTGGCTCTTTGCTCTCAGTACACATTTGATCTGGATCAGCCCAGGACACATAATCACATTTAAGATGAATTAGCTAGAACACATGATACGGAGTTTATGCTGGCTTCACACCAGCTGTGGGAGGACGAATGACACTCGATCCCACATAAAGCCTGCCAGTACAAAGTTACCCCAGTGCTGTTTTTGGAACAAACATGAACCAGCAGAGCCACATTGGTCCCCTGGAACCAGCCCTGCGCACAGACCGGTTGCTGCATTTTTGATGCAGTTACTCTTAGTCAGAGGCAGACTGACTAAGTCTGACTTAATTACAAAGTCAGGGTAATCAGACTTACTCTTAGTCAAATCACATTTCAAATCTTACAGCAGAGCTGGCCCACAAGTTCGGAGGATCTAAATTTGCCTAGACTGGGTATAAACAAACACATGGTGCCTTCTTAATCTCCTTCCTTGCTGGGTCTGCTCAGGGCACATCCCATGGTTCTGCAGTACTACAGCAAGCAAAGCTATGCTCTAACTCCTCCCTCTGCAGTTTGGAAAGAGTCTTACCCTTTTGGGTGCATAAAAGAAAACTGGAAGACCATCTCTTGACACACAGGTGATTTAACCTGTGACTTTACTGTTGAGTTTCTGCACCATCGAACTAAATATGGGAGGAGAAGGAGGGATAAGAGACCTCCTGTCCAGTGCTTACTATTTTACTGCACCAAAAGTCACCATCAGCTGCTATCTCTGCTTGAAAACATGTTCCCAAAACATCTGCTGTGCATGCCAGTGATAACCATTTTAAAGTATCATATATTGTATGACTTTAATTGAGCTCAACGTAGTAGTTAGCTCAAGTATAGAAAACTGGAGAGTGTTCAAAGCAGAGTGTGTATATAGACAGACAACACAATGCACTGTTTTCCTGCTAATGTCTGGGTGACAATATCTACACATGCGATTCCAATATGAGCTTGTAACCAAATGTTTTCATATTCAGATTAAAAATAGAAGAAGTTTTCTGAAACAACCATTGCACAAGTTATCTTTTACTAGATGCAATTAAATTGTACTCAAACTTCTTGGATTGGATCCCTAACAGATAATTAGGAGGAAAAACATAAAGTTCTAGAAAATAAAAGCCATAGGTGCCTCAGATGGGATGCTCACAAAAGTGAGATAGTTTGAGCAAGGCCCTGAACAGCAATTCTGCTGTTCTCTCTGTGGCAATGAAGGGAACAAATGGAAGAGAAAGGCAGGCAGACAACCTGGCTCATCTCACGGCCTCCTGCTTTGCCTTGTCCTTTGCCTTAGTTTCCTTTTCCCTAGTAGGATAAATAATTTCTATCCTCCATCCTGAACCACATAATTCTTTTATTTTTAAGGTGTGATAACATTTCATTATTGCTGCTAGTTGTAAAAGAAAGCTTTCAAGGACCTTGGCGAAACATCTTCTGTTCTAGCCTAGCTGATTCATGAGATAATCTGTTCTTAATATATACAGTCCTAAGCCTGTAGCGCTTAAGTTTTAGATCAGCATAATATTCATTCCTTGCTGTGACTCAGTGGAGGCTGCAAGAGATGGTGGAGGAAAAAAAATAAAAGTATTTTTATAGCAGGTTATTTTTATTAGAAAATAGTGTGTTATATAAAAACAGACTTATTGAATTGAGGTGTTCAAAGCAATTCCTGCAGAGTAAGATTACAGTGAGCAGAGTGCAGGTGAGAAGGTCAGAACTGCAAACTAAATGCAATTTATTCCACTGGTGCAGAAACCTAGGAATGTACTCCAAGGTAATCATAAACATGTGTGATACAAGTATCTCACATGCATAGATGTACGGGATGTACCACACAAATCTTGAACTGTACTCAAAGGCAGCAACAACAACAGAGTAAAAAGTACAAACTTCTGGTCTCCTCACAAAATCGTATGTAATAGATGACTTTCAGCACAAGTGATAAGAACAAGTATATAGCTAAAAAGACTAAACTCATCATATGTTTAAATAAAGCATTTATTGAAAACAGGAAAGCACGCAGGAAAAAGGATGTGTTTGGGTGTGTCCATTTGAATCCATGGTAAATCCCAAGACACAAAAATGATCAGCTTGAAAATAAAACCCAGGTGGTACATTAAGTGTACATAGGTGGAACAACAGTACAATGCAGTGGAAGTAAACAGGTATGGGGATTAAAACCAATGCAAAGGGGAAGATAAGCCATCTGTAAGCTGCCCAGGGGAAACAATGTATGAGATCATACTGAAATTTTAGCTGTTTGGATGCACAAAAACCAGGTGAACATTTCTGCAGAAAGAATGATCTCACGTTCATTAAAGACTGAGCTCTCACTGTCCAGTTGCTACCTGCTCCAAGCTCATCTTGGATTAACACTGTCAACTACAAATGTGGGCAAGGGAATGTGCAACAAGGGAGTCTCATTAAAAGCAGAGGTCATTTGCAGTGCTTTAAAAACAGAGGGGATAAGGATGGGGAGAGCAAGAGAGAGAGCAAGAGCAGTACACAGTTAAGTCACCAAACCGCCTAGTGCAGTCCTGTATTTAGTGTGAAGATTACAGTGCTCTGTATGCAAAAACAAACTGTCCAACAGCAACTATTTTGAGCAGTGACTTTAATAAAATGTAGCCAGTCAGAAAAAACATATTTATAGATAGACTCCTCAATAGTTATGCAAGATCAAAGCAAATTAAGATGGGGGGAACTGGGAAAAGAGGTTTTTCTCCTTTATTCTGGAAAAGAGGTTTTTCTCCATTATTCCGCAGCTCATTCTATGTATTTTCTGAATGGCATGTTCTTGTCTATACCGAATTCATGGTTTGTCATCTCTAGTCATGCTTAGCCTTCCATTTTTCCAGTGGAAAATGTGCAAGTCTTGCCAGCATAGATGGCATGCCCATCAGCAAAAGACTGAACGGACTACGTTTGCTCCACTGGCATTTTATCACATTAAAATAGACGTGAGCCAGAGAAATCCAGGAGTTATGTTAACCAAAATTTCTATTCACCTATATTTTCCCCTGCTTTAAAAAGAAAGATAAAATAATAAGACTACAGATGCAAAGATCAACACTGTAGAAAAACGCCCAAAGAAATCCAGCACATGGTAGGTTTCTCAAAAGAACAATCCCTTTCTCTGAAGAACATCTGTAGTATAGTATGTCAGTCAGAAACTGGAATTTCCTGCAATTAATCAATGTAATAAAAATAATTTGACAGCCTTCCTTCAAATGCTGCACATGGTTTGGTTGCATTTCTGTTTCTGGATCTTTTGATCAGTCAAGGAAGAAAACTGACTGGCTAGACTTGCTCTACTGAAAATGAAAGATGAACTGGGAAGCTCATTTATTTTTGTTGGAGAAAGCAACAAAGACAGACAAACTGACCAGCCAGCCAAATCAGGCCACTGGCCAAACCAATTATTTGTGTCTTGCCAGTGATTTAACTCCACGTTTTTTCCTCTAACAAAACTAATCAGCCCATTCATACAGTTATTTGCCTAACAATGATGAGACAATCCAAATTCTTCTGGATTATTTTCAAACAAATTTTGAATATAATTTTATATTCTGTTAATTTTTAAAAAGAATGAGTTGGTTGCTTTCAGGCCTCCACACTTACCTATTAAACAACCAGAATGAAGCTGACTCACAAGAGGAAATGTCTTCTGAGCTGATGGAGACATAAAATTCAGCATTTCTGGGTTGCAGCTGGAGAGGAAAGTGATTTCCTCTACAAATTATGCTTCAGATGTTCCACTATCCAAACAAGAACTACATAGTAAGTGCAGGTAGGGGAAGACTGAAGACAAGATCCTACCAGACACAACTAGAGGGTTTGCACTTGATTTATGGTCTCACAGTCTGAGAACATACCTCACTAGTGCTGCTGCTATAGTAACAAAACCAGACTGGTATGCAGGCCTGTGGTAATAATATTTGTTGAAAGAGTTTTCTCAGTTGCATATTCATGCTTCTGACTCTTTTTTTTTTTTTTTTTTTTTTTGGCATATCTCTAAAGGACATCAGTATATGAAAGCAAGAAATGCAAAACTGGAGGGAAAAAAGGTCTGTAAAGGCTTTATAAGAGAAACACAGAAAACTCTGCAGTTACTTCCCAGAAATTAGGGGCCAAAATGTTAATGGTTATATGGGAACCTCCTAGGCATTTCAGCCGCCCTTTGGGCTTTGAAGAGTCTGACCTGGAGGCACAGTCCTCCCAAGCTCTTAGAAATACCATCAGCTTTCTAACTGAAGCAGCAGTGAATGGGAACTGAGAGGAAGAGAGCAAGACTTGGTTTATTCAAGGCCAAGTTCATCCTACGGCACCAGTGACTGAAACACTTACATACCCACTTTTCTTTAAATGCTACAAACAGCCCCTGCTCATGCAGTGAAATCAACAGCAGAACTCACGTCACCTGTATACATAAAGTTACCTGTGTGCTTTTGCTCTTGTGTGGACAAAGATTAAACCCCATTTATCATACTGACCCAGAGACCAAAAAGAAAGAGTCTACTGTTTGGCCTTGATTCAACAAATCCCCTTATCCAGAGAAGATCTCCTGTACTTGATGGCAGTATGTGTGCTGTTGATCTGAGATCTTAAAAATATCCCTTAATTATCAAAACATTAAGGGTATGGAGGTTAATTACAAAGCAAATGAGGACACTCCATAAAGGTAATTCCAGTTACTTTGACCTGCAAAGGCATGAAACACTTTTGCTCTGGGTATTTAAAAAACAGAGAAAGTGGTTTAGTTAAATATTATTATGGCCTCTTTAAGAATATAACATTTAGCACAGAAACATAGCAGTATGCTTTTGTTTCTAACAGAGCTAAAATGGGACCATTTTAATCTCATATTTCAAAAAGAGCCATGAATTTGGGAATTCATCTTTACTTATATGTTTTATAATACATATTTTCAATAATTTTTATTACAATATGAGATAATCAATCAGTCACTTTATTCTTTCATTTCTAGTCTCTGTTTCTGTAGAGCCACAAGGAAGAACGAGGCTCTTCCACACCTACTCACATTAATTATCTTTCTTGGCATTGATGTCTCACCCACAGTGATAAACTGAGAAATGTGAACCCTTGACTCACTGAAAAAGGGTAATGCAGACCCATGCAGCTGATCTTTGGTTCAGTTCCTCCATACAGGCCACCAGCCTAAAACTCAATCAGTGTGAAAAAAGTACCATTCATGGACTATAGATCATTAGCACATAAGAAAAGAGGAGTAAGAAAGGGCATGGCTTTCTGGAGTAGGGAAAGAACTCTCCAATCTGGCATACAGAAGAGGGCAGACTCATCACATACAGGACCATTTACCTTCTTCATCTAGAAGAAATACAGTCTCCGCACTGCAGGTTGCTTCTCCAAGGACAAAAAAAGGGTACCAACACTGTTCCTACCATCATAACTACTGCAATGCAAAGAAATGAGCCATCCACCAACACATTTCTTTGAAGAAAACCCAAGGCACTGCATCTTGGTGCAGGAGGTCTGAGCCATTATTCAAGCTTTTTCCCCTCTAATAAATACGGGCAGCTACAACATTGTTCCATTTTGAGTACATCTGGTTTGGCCTTTGGTTTTCTGGCAAAGCACCAATGTATCTTCTCAGTTATAAAAACCTGTCATGCCTCTAAGACACCAGCTGGTTTGGAAAGGTAAATATGGTCTAAGTGCCTATTAACGGTCAGCCCCCATTAATGAGACTGAGCAAGAACAGTGATGAAAGAAGGGATAAGGAAGGTACTATACTAAAGTACCCTGAGTCTGGCAGAAATTTTTAAAGCTAGAAGTGGCACTCTGGCTTCTTTCTCCCACCCCTAAAAGAGGTCAAGAGCCAAACCAGGAAATTATAGAGCAGTAGGATTAACAGCTGGCACAGGAAACCTTTAAGGGATGTGACATGAGAACACCTGGAAAGACAGTTTGATTAAGGACAGCCAGCATACATTTAGACACAGGAGGTCATGCTTAACTAACCTCCTGGGTATCTTTGAAGATAATGCTGCCGTGGCAGACAAGAAAAACATGACAGATGCTGTATAGCACAGTGAGTTTAGATTTTTCAAACAAAGTTTTGACAAGGTCCAGCGTCAGAGATGAATAATGGAGACAGACAGTTATGGATTGCAAAGTAAAAGGACAGAATAGTGGCTGTGGACCAAGAGATAAATCACATATTGGGTGGGAGCTTTACATTGGGAAAAGGGTACTGAGTGGAGAGGTCAGATTTACAAGGGTTATCCCATCCCACTTGCCCCAAACACTGTTTCCGTGTCAGCATCTTCCAGACAAAAATGAACTCATGACCTACACTACCTTTGATTAGGGCTCTTACATTACGACAGTGATGAACAACGGCCTTTAGAGTCACTTTTGGTTCACAGTACCGAGTTTGTACTTGTACACTGATGTCAATATAGAAACACTGAAAGGAATATCTTCACATATCTACGTTCTAGCTCTCATGTTAGGAAATAAATCTAGGCTGAGCACAGCCAGTGCAGAAGAATTTGGTTCACTCAGCAAATGTAGCTCAACAAAAAAAGCACAAAATAAATTAATCCCTGAGAAAGGAATCAGGCAAAGCTGTATATGCTAAGTACCATAACAACATGACACTTCGTAGAGGTAAAGGATTTTAAGGGTTGTAGTGGAAAAAATATAATTAAAGCCACCAATATATGGCAGAACATCAGAGAAAAGGAAAAAAAAAAGAAGCGGGGATACAAACATGTGTTGGTAGAGATACAGCAGTAACAACTAGAAATCAATGGCTTGTTCTGGAGATGGAGGCTTAACAGATGCTCTGTATTAGTCACTATACCACAGCAAGAATATTATTGCCTCGGAGGGTGCAAGAGCAGGGCAGCAGAAACTGAAACCAGATCTTGGCTCTTACTGGGCCCTAAATTATTAGGTGGGTGAAGTGAGGGTATGTTATGTTTATTCTCATTGGAAAAGAGAATACTTTGATGTGACCTAGTAGAAGATTTTCAGAATCGTGAAAGGGGATGATCAAGGTAACCTCTACCAAGCTAGGGTGGAGGATCAGGGGGAAGGAAGGGAAGGAATGCCAAAACAGGCTGCAAATATTTCAAATAAAACAACTGGGAGTAAACAGGGAAGTTGTCAGGCAGAACTGCTTCAGCTGAAGGGTAATAAACATGCAGAACAAGTTACCAGGAGAGGCAGCTGAAACAAAGGCTGTACATGAGCTAAAAAGACACCTGGACTTGTTTCAAGAGAAAAGAGGGATTCAGAGATTTTTGTGAAAACCAGAATGTTGGGATTAAGATGCACTGTAGAACAGCAAATATGCTGAGCCATGTCAGGGTGACTAAAATTGTGCGTACTGTCACACACTGTAAAGCAAAATTCCCCGTGTTTCTGCCACACCTTTACCCTGGAGCCACGGTTAAAAGAAATATCTCCACATACAAACCTGCTCTCCTGCAGCTTCTTTTGGTCAAGCCATTTAAATCAAGAAGAGCTCTTCTCCCAAATACCTCAAAGCTACAAAAACCTCAAGGCTGTAAACAAAGGCAGAAATGAGCTGCAGGAGTGTCACTGAGTCCCACTGGCAATGACCTCCTCAAGCACAGGCTATGCTTGCCACTGCTGCTGCACAGCCCCTCCAAACACCAGCTGAGGTGCAGGAGGAAAGGAGCGGCTAGAAACAACCTTATGCTCACTTTTCAGTGGGAACTTCCCAGGTCCTCAGCCTTCCAAGCCCTGAAATGGTCAGAAGGTTTAAGAGGCAGGTTTCCTGCAACCCCGAAGTTCACACAACCCCGGGTTGCCACAGACACAGCTGAAGCCTCCCAATAGCAGAAAGTGTGTAGGGTCCCCATTGCAGGGACCCTAAGAGCTGTCTGTTTACCTGTCTCCTTTATTACTTTTTGGTTTAAAATATAGAAGAAAAATATTGCTGGGCGTATGCACTCTAGAAAGAAACGTGCTCACCACTCCCATCCCGAGGCCAGGATCTGATCAGCTCCATGTTGGGCATCAGGCCAAAGTAACTTCCCTGCAGAACCAACAACTATGTGATGCAGTTTGGACCAGAATCATGTCAAGGTAAGTAGGTTAATTAAAAGTGGGTAAATAAGGTTCTCAATTCTTCCTGTTTAAATTCCATCCTTATTTTAGAATAGCAATCTCAGAATTAGCTTCAATTTTGTTAAGAGAAAAAAAATAGTGCTCCCTGGTTTAGAAATTTACACCCACCAGTTTAGCTTCAAGCTATTTCTTGTGGATGAGATATGGTGTGCAGAAATTAGGTGACTGTTTTGGAAATGTTCGCATGCTTCTAACAGAGAATTCACCACCATGGAAATACTCTTCACCATGTTATTTTTATATTTGCTGTTAGTTATAGAAACATGTAACCCTGGGACTGAAATGGGTTTTCTCTTCTGGTATTTGTTCTTCTGTTACCTGACACCCTGATTTCTTATTCAAGTAATAATCATTGATTCCTAGCATTGATTTCATTTTAATATGTTATGGAAAAAAAAGTAAATATCAGAGCTGTTCAGAAAAGTATAAATACCAACATGAGTATCACAACTGCATACAAGAGGACAAATAAAGTAGATGAAGAAACTGTCCTGTCAAACATGAGCATCCTGTCCTAGTTACAATGATAATAACAGAGACAGGATTTAGAAGGAGGCACAAGGTAAAAAATACATGTTTTTTTTGAAATGTGTCACTGTTTCTTCGGACACAGCTTAGCCAATGATGCTACTGTCAAATATCCCTCAGACAGGTGTGTTTATCTCCTTCAGCAAGTGCTGAATCCAAACAACCACTTGTTTGAAAGCCCAGTCAGTATTCTCCCTCCCCCTGCAAACCAGAGCTGTGTCTCCCAGCTTGCTTTACTCAGGATGCCCACAGTATTTCTCTCCAGGAGACCTGCTGTATAATTCACATCAAGTGTGAAAGTCCGCTGAGCTTTTCTAGTTTGCAAATCTTGGGCAGAGGACTTCTTCTCCCTCCTGATCACATCCAGCTCCTCAGAAAAGGCCTTTAAATGGCTCCAGTCATCACACCATCACTGACTGGGGTAACAAACAGAGACCTCTGGGGAAAGTTAATATTATTAGGCAGGGTGTGAAAACAGTTAACACTATTTGGGGTAATGATAGACCGCATTCCTGGTAGGTGTAAATGGAGTTTTGACCATTTATGGGGAGAGGGAATTTGGCTTTTGGAGCATGCTGTCAACCCTGCCAGCCTCCTCCATGTATGCTCTAACACTCACTATGGAAACCTCAATGAAGACCATCTTTATTTAGAATTGTAGGCAAGTACCTTCCAAATGCATCCGTTCTTTCATTAGAAAGTTCACATCTGGGTGATATTCTCGAGATGACCAGATTAAATAACCATGACTCCGGTTGCCTACAGAAGACAACTGGCATTACTCAGGCCGAGAGACAATCGCTAAAGAAACCAGATGATGGGTTATGTCACACACTCTTTTGCTCAAATGTGTTGCTCTGGAGTAAGCAATTTCTAGTAAAAATGTGTATTTTCCATTTGTTCCTTGTTTGTGACAGCTTGTTCTTCATGTCCAAGATTTATTTAGGATGCATCTTTTGACTGGAAGTACTGGGAGATTAGTTACAGTTTTCCCGTTTCAATTATCTACTGATAAATTATCTTGATAATCACGATGACTACGCTGTGCTCTGCACAACTAGGTGTAGCTTATGAAATGCTCCTTCTGCCTTTCTAGAAGTGATTTTGGAAGAGAAACAGGAAGCGTATGTCCACTTTAAGCCACTGAACAAAATGAAGGACATATAACTGACAGATGAACCAATGCAAACAAGATGAGAAAGATTAAATCTAAAACCACATGGGTGGGTCACCATCAGTTATACCCCAGGCTACTCTTAACAAACTCCTCATGACCTGAAAAGCAGAAACAGTTTGATAAATATTGCTGTGAGACAGGTGGCCAGACTGGAATCTAAAGTAATCAGAGAATGTCCTCACCACAATTTCCATCAGTAACAAGTGTTTCCAAATATGTAAAACTATAAATGCACATACATGTATATATAGTTGCAAACTATGAATATATTTTGAAAAAAGAGGAAGAACAAAGTTTATTGTTCCATATTGGCATAGCAACCAGCAGAGAAACACATCATCTACTCCATGTGGCAGAAGCACATGGAACCAACTGGTTGTGATAGAAATAGGAACAAGCAAGGAGCCTGCTGAAAGGCAGCGTGGGGCTGGGAGGCTTCCTTTTCCCACAAGTCTCCATATCGTTTGGTCCCAACACAGTGAAGCAAGTTGCATGAGGATTTTTTTCCCATCCAAAGCAGCCTCTACAGCTTTATCATAAAGGAAATACAGCTTGGATGAACTAGTATCATGCCAGTATACAGCAGAGCTCTGAGAAGGTGGGAAGAGTTATGGTTATAATGAACTGTCTGCACCAAAATTTTTGCTTCCCTACAGTGTCTATAAAAAGCTCTGACTTCCTTTTAAAGAAAATAAAAATGAAACACAGAAAAGAGTCTATTCTTGCTTAGATGCATGTGCAGGCTGATGGCCAAGGACTGCAGTGAGAGCAAAAGCCTTATCAAAGTTTAAAAAAAAAAAAAAAGTAAAAAACCGCAAACAAACAAACACATCCCAAGATAGATGCTTAACTGAACCAGCTGTGACACAGTATCTGAGTTCCTGTCCTTTCCCACTTCCTTCACTGCTTATTTGGGGCTTGACTGTGCCACGGTCTTGCCGATCTGCCCAGGGGAGTCCCAAGGGATACGCTTTCCCACTCCTCTGCTCAGGACTGGGAGAAAATGTGTAGTAAAAGGAAAGCTGGAGCCACCAAGCTGCCCTGTTCCCTTGCAAGTCAGCAGATGTGAGGGCAGGAGCAGGCAAGGTAGAGCCATTCCCTCTTACCCTCTCCAGCCCACCACCCCACAAGCTGTCTGGCCATGAGGCAAGGAGCAGACACCGCACTTGGTGGCACAACATCCTCCCTCTCCCTCCTACCCGCCACGGTGGATGCAGAGCAGGAACAGGAGGGCTGGGGATGCCTCCAGCTGCTGGGATTGTGCCTCCTGGGGTGGGAAACAGTCCCTTGTCCCCAGGGAACTTGTACGGCAACTAAGGCACAAGAAGTATGAATAACCAGTGTCAATAGAGGAACTGCAAGGGAAATGTTCTGTTACAGCAAATGGGCACCTATGTCTCTTATGAAAAAAGTGCATGAAAAATCTCTCCCCTATTTCTTAACAGGAATAACAAAAAAATACATTTAGTTTTACTAGAGCAGTAAAATAAGCGTTAAGTATTCTCTCCCCATCTTCATAGTTAGCATTTTACAGAATGATCAATGCTGGCACGTCCCCTTCTCCTGCATGTCCCAAGAGATAGTTTAAGGAACCTTTTAAAAAGAACGTTTCTTCATTCATACACAGAAAGCACATTCCAGTGCTGCTGTACAAATGCTGTGATGCCAAGAAACGACCACACGGTTCTCCTATTCAGGCTGCTTTTTTAAATGGAAAACAGTTTTATCCTGAAGCCTCTGCTTTTGGCTGACATTTTTCAATTTTCATAGAAATCCACCAAAGATATTCTAGCATCCAAAAAGTGAAACAGTTCAGTTCTGAGCTAAAAATTGAAGTTTTCCATTTGGAAAGACTGACAGATATGGTTTTGATGTTTTGATCCAAAATAAACTTTCAGCTTTCCTGCAACAAGACATTGTTTGGTCTTGACTCTTGCTTTAAACCAGTTTCCTCCCTTCTTTCTCACCAGAGTGGCCCATGATTATTTGTCTAAATACTTCAGTCTCTTTCCATGACCCATGCTCTCTGCCTAGCCTATTTAACTCTG
Source organism: Strix uralensis (assembly GCF_047716275.1). NCBI lineage: Eukaryota > Metazoa > Chordata > Aves > Strigiformes > Strigidae > Strix > Strix uralensis. The sequence continues at coordinate 52,203,420 of NC_133973.1, forward strand.
ACCACGCAGCAACACTGTGCCATTCCCCTCATGCACATCCAGGCTGTGATGCATCAGGGGGATGCAGGCCAGCTGGAGAGCCTCGGCAGCAGGCTGGATAGTATAGGAGAGGAGATAAGCCATTACCAGAAAAGGCAGCATGATTTAAATAACACAAGTAATTGTTCTGATTTTCCTGATGGAAACTGCTTTTATTCCTTTGGTGGAAAAAAAGGGAAACTTTCTTTGCCCTATTCCCTCTCTCCAAATGACATCACCTCAGCCCAGAAAACAAATGTACTTAGACACCTGATTAGTGGGAGGTGGACAGACAGGTATTTTCACGCAGCTGGGCCTATACTCTTAAGCTCAATTGCAGTGCTCCCCTTTATACACATCATATTGTGTTGCACAGTAATGGGTTAGAGAAGGGATTTCCAGATCTCCCTGAGAAACCAATTTAGTCCTGAAGGCAAAGAAGCTGAATGAATTCACGTTACCTCAGACTACACTAATTGCACTAAAACCAAGGACATGGTTAAGAAACAGTAACAGAATTCAGGCCTTCATGACAAAGATGCTTCTAGATTTCTCTGCTGTTTGTACACTTCTGCTGTGTTATTTCACCTCTCCCTGCTCCAAAGGAGACCAGAAGTTGCTGAATGACTGAGAAGGAAGTTAGGCCAGAAAGGCAGCCCAGTTCTGCTGCCCAAAGTAATCCAAGCGTCCCAAGGAAGTTACAGCTCATACAGCTCATGCGATGGTTCAGCTGTCATTAGATTCATTCACAAGGAAGCTTGACAAGCCAAAATGACAATGTCTAGAGAACAAGGAAGGCTCAGGGTGCCCCTTCTGCTCTTCCCCCACTTGTGTCAGGCCTGCTCGTTATGTCTAGTGGTGACAATTAGTTTCACCAGCTGCAACGCACACACTCATGGAGGCAAGCACTACACAAACACCATGGGAGCAGCTCTCCCAGACCTTTAGGGCTCTACGGCTTAGGACTGTATAAGTGGGTACAACAGATCCTGCTGGGGGAAAGTGCAGAGAGGTGAACCAGCTTGCCCAAAATTACAGGGTAAATCCACGGCTTGGCCAGACCTAGGATACCAGTCTCCACCTCCTAATGTCCTGACCACAATAGGACTGTACTCCCAGCAGGAAGAGAGCGTGGGGAGGGCAGGTGTTTCATGGAGCAGTGCACTCCCTTCCCTCCCAAAGCACATCCCATCTTCATTAAGGCCATCTCCCACTCCAGCTCCTAACCCAGCTGTGCCACAAACTCCAGGTTGGCACCATGGGATCTGGGCTCCCCCTGGCAGTGGCAGCACTGGCACTGCAATGCCCTCAGGGAGCTGGGGCAGGTCCCCAAACCACTCTCAGGTAAGTCCTCTGGCAGCCACTCCAGGGTTAACATGGAGCCACAATCACATTTCTTGGTCAGGTCTTCTGGTTTCTTGGTTTCCATGGTCAGGTCTTCTGACACTTGCTTGAAACCCGGGCTCATTTGGAAGACATTAGGATTTTGGGTGGAGGTGTTGCTCATGCCCTGGACTGGCACTCAGAGCTTTAGCTTGTAATTTCAAACCTCTAGAAGCAAGAGAGATGGGATTTTCCCACCCCTTTGCTTTCCTTGTAAAAGTGCTTTCTAATGACTTTTGCAAAGCTGGCTTTGCCTGCGAGGTACAGGTCTCCTCCCTCGGCTGTTTCAACACACAGAGAAGTTACAGCCCTTCACCTGCTCTCTGCCTCGATGCCTGTAACATGCAGCAGCCGACAGCGCTCCCACCCCACCACCACAAATCCTCAGGGAGAAATGAGCTGAGTGGGAGTGGGGCAGCTGGAGATGAAGCAATGCCCTGCCTGCGCCAGGGGCTGTGAGAAGCGGGTCAAAACCCGGCCGTCACGCACCACCCATCTGTGCCACACCAAGGAGAGAGATGCAGGAGGCTTTCAAGGCCAGTGGGTGTTGCCTTCTTAGCAGACCATGATATAGGTGCTCTTTACAGGCTTTATTTCACAACAGCATAAAAGCAGCAGAAGGCAGGGTTAGAAAGGAGGACAGAAAACAAGTAATCTTTTATTTACACTGAGAAAAACAATAAGAAGACCAGAGGGGAGGATCCAGCCTTCCTAACACATATGCCTTAACTCCAGGGAGAGGGAGAGGGTCGACCTTCCCCAGAAACACCCACCTCTTTCCAATGAATGTGCAAGGAGCCCCACAGGACTGCTTCACTATCTACGTAAAATAGAGCTAGGTGGGTCGATGCCATTCTCACACACTCCTTCCAAGTATCCACTATAAAAAGCCTTTACTCATACTAATCCTTCTGCACTGAAGAGTGCAGCATCTCATCATGTGAATGAAGACTGCAGCGTAAGGCATGTATCTGTGTTGGCTGAAGTAAGGATGCATGAACAACATAAGCTCTGGCGTTTTCCATGCATATTTTTTACAACCTTAATTGTATTATTTCAATAAAGACATTTGTCATTTTGAGCCTTCCAGAGTTTTGGGGTTTGGGTTTTTTTTTTTTTTTTAATGCATAAGACATTTAATAACAGATGCCAGACAGGAGCCTCAATGTAGTTCACAGAATCACAGAATCATCTTGGTTGGAAAAGACCTTGAAGATCATCCAGTCCAACCGTTAACCTAACACTGCCAGTTCCCAACTACACCATATCCTTCAGCGCTATGACAACCCGACTCTTAAACACCTCCAGGGATGGGGACTCCACCACCTCCCTGGGCAGCCCATTCCAATGCCTAACAACCCGTTCTGTAAAGAAATACTTCCTAATATCCAGTCTAAAGCTTCCCTGGCGCAACTTGAGGCCATTCCCTCTTGTCCTATCGCTTGTTACTTGGTTAAAGAGACTCATCCCCAACTCTCTACAACCTCCTTTCAGGTAGTTATAGAGAGCGATGAGGTCTCCCCTCAGCCTCCTCTTCTCCAGACTAAACAACCCCAGTTCCCTCAGCCACTCCTCATAAGACCTGTCCTCCAGACCCTTCACCAGCTTCATTGCCCTTCTTTGGACACGCTCGAGTAATTCAATGTCCTTTTTGTAGTGAGGGGCCCAAAACTGAACACAGTCATCGAGGTGCGGCCTCACCAGTGCCGAGTACAGGGGTAAGATCACTTCCCTGTCCCTGCTGGCCACGCTATTTCTGATACAAGCCAGGATGCCATTGGCCTTCTTGGCCACCTGGGCACACTGCTGGCTCATGTTCAACCAGCTGTCAATCAACAACCCCAGGTCCCTCTCTGACTGGCAGCTCTCCAGCCACTCCTCCCCAAGCCTGTAGCGCTGCTGGGGGTTGTTGTGGCCCAAGTGCAGCACCCGGCATTTGGCCTTATTGAAACTCCTACAGTTGGCCTTAGCCCATCGCTCCAGCCTGTCCAGATCTCTCTGCAGAGCCTCCCTACCCTCGAGCAGATCAACACTCCCACCCAACTTGGTGTCATCTGCAAACTTACTGAGGGTGCACTCGATCCCCTCATCTAGATCATCAATAAAGACGTTAAACAGGAGTGGCCCCAAAACCGAGCCCTGTGGGACACCACTCATGATGGGCCGCCAACCGGATTTAACTCCGTTCACCACAACTCTTTGGGCCCGGCCATCTAGTCAGTTTTTAACACAGCAAAGCGTGTGCCCATCCAAGCCATGAGCAGCAGTTAATGGAATTTTTTTTTCACCCCATCCACAGAAAACTCCACTTCCAGAGCTGATCAAACCAGAAGAGCCCGAGAAGATTGGAGAACTGTTAGGTTTTCAGCAGATCCCTCCACAACAGGAGAACAGAAACTTCCTGACAGGCTTCACTTGGGATTGCTTCAAAAAGTAAATCTCATGTAAAAGCTCAAAGCTTAGTTGGAAAGGAGCTGACTTTGCTGTTAGGGAGTGGTGACACAGGGCTGAAGTGGTGATACACAGTGAAATTACCAGGTGGAGGAGAAGAGTGAGACTTCTCCGCAAGCCAGCACTGAATATTAGCAGGCTGGTGTAACAAGGGTTGTTGTGCTGTTCAAATAGCCGAAGGGGCACACGGTGCATGAGATGAGTATCTTGTACTCTATCTCAATACCTATTTTCCTTTACAAAACAGTTGCTTTTACAGTTCTTGAGGTTTTTTGTTTATTCTGTAGGTTTCCTGGGGTGGCAGAAAGGGGTCAGTTTACTTGTTTTTAAACACCATGTCTCCTCTCTCTGAGTAAAGCTGGTGATGTTTATGACAGTGCTCTACACATATTTAGCAGCTTTATGCAGTGCAATGAGCCAATGAATAATTTGCACAATGCTACTGTTAAGCCACTTCAAACTCCATCACTGGTTGAACTCCTGGTGAGACTTTTGCCTCTAAAGTGATAAAGTTTTAAAGCAAGTAATTACTTGTGCTGGAAGAAAAAAAGGTAGAAAAGAAACCCCAAATCCATCCTCTTTCTTTGTCAGATACTGGTATTCTGCTTCACTTCATAGCCATCATGTTTTCAAAAAGTAAAACAAATAAAGGAGAGTGCAGTGAATGCCAAGGTCTAAAAGAGATCAATATAAAAACCTTCTTAGAACAGACTGTGCATTAAGACTATACACAAACAGTTTCACTGACCTCCCTCTCTAACCCTGTGTTTTGGTAGCCACCTAACTTAATCTGTTTAGCATGAAAGTGAGCAGTGAATCAGATTCTTAAGCCACCATAAATGTGTGCCAGTAGAAGAAAACATCAACAGTATTTATTCTTGACAGAAATCCTAATATCAGGAAGACGATATAGCAATGGCATGAAGAAAACGTATCAAAAGCCGATTTGATCCCCTCATCCTCAGACACTAGAGGAGAGGCTTGTAGGTTATCCCAGGTACCACTGGTGGCTTGTAGGTCAATTCCCTCTGGCCCCTAAGTGACCTGAATGCTTATTCACACACTGGTCCATCTCCAGCATGCTCGTGTGACATAAACACTACTGCAACTGGTTCTCAGAAGTGTTTCCAGACCATTGATTTAAACAGGGTAGAGTCTAGCTTTAGGAATTACATTTCAGCATCCATATGTGTTTATGCTTATCATTCCCTGACAGAGAAACACCACTCATTGCTGGCTGAAGCATGCATCAGGTCAGTGTGTGGTTTCAGACACAGCCTGGTGCAAAATGGGGCACAGATACCAGGGTCTCAAAGGTTCAACAGCAACATTTCTTAAATTAAGGTCTTCCTTCCCCCCAAATCACACACACAGATCAAAACTCAAGAATACAACAGAGTAACATTTACACTGACTAGCATTTTAACCCAAAGGTGACAGCAAAGCAGACAATATCCTAAAAGACAAAGATCACCTAGTAGGATATGGGGAAAGGACTATAAGACAGTTGAAAACATATAAGAGATTCAAGTAGAGAGGAAAGAAGAGATACACTCTCTTTTCATCCCCTAAAAAGGCAACACATGCAGAAATTTCTACAATGCAGACCAAAGGCTCTCCTTCGCTTCACAGTGTTTGAAGGAAGGGAAGAAAGAGCCAAAGAAAAAATGGAGCTTCTCTAGAAGCTAGCAACACAAGTGTTACACCAGGGTGTCTTTCAAGAGCTGCAGCACTGGTATCCAAGCATTAATTCCTCTTCATCACGTCGCAGAGAGCCAGTGGCGTCTCAGCAGATTCCAACTTTACCTTAGCAATGCCCAGTGGAGCAGCTGCACTCCAGAGAGCAGCTCGCTTGCATGTCCCCAAGCTGTCAGTTTGCAGCACATCACTCCAGTCATCCGAACTGGAGGCCAGCAGAACAGGGAAGGCTCACAGTGACCTGCCCAATAACATTTTCTGCAGACTGGAAATCCCAGTCAAATCTCATCCAGTCCCATTGTAACCTCCCACAATCAAACCTGACAAGGAAAGCCAACTACATAATGCATTTCAAGCCTCACCTGATCTCCCAAGAGTAGCTCTACATGCTTGAAGCATTTTGACGGGCTTCTTGAAATACTTGCCTGGCTAAAGTGACCTACAAATTTCAATTTACAGCACATCCTTTATAACATTTGCCTCAGTTTTGGAACCCAAGTGCTGTATTTAATGTTGGGGGAGACCTCAAAACTAGTCAAGTCAGGAAGAGGAGATGGACAAAGGAAGAACAGGAGAGCTGTGATTAGCTACTAATCTACAGTAGATGTAATTATCATTTGAAGGGTATGTTGACAAATATGTTATGATGGGGACTATTAATCCTTATAAAGGATCTATATCTTCCTTATAAAGCTATCTATAAAGGTGACTCCAGAGTAGAATTGTCTTTACTCGTTACCCCTATACCTATGAACCTAAAAGGAGGGATAGGAAACAGTCAATTGGCAAAGCTGTGGTCTCTGAGCTGTACACTGATCCCTGCTCCACCACTGCCCAGCCCCACACGTGTGTGCCAACACAGAGAGCAGAATGCTTTGTACACAGATCTGATCCTTAGCACAGTATCTTCTGCTAATAATAAAGTCAGTCATTTGAGGACATTTAAACAGGCCAATCAAACAAAAAACCTGGGCTCAGGTTCTCAGGCACTGGAAATCAGTTCAGCTTCAGTGATACACATCAAGTTACACCAATCTATTTCTACTTAAGGTCTGGTCCATTAAATGCTAGCACCATCCTTGGGTTTTACTTCCTCTCACTGGGTTCAGGGAAATAGGCTCAGGTTTTTTAATGAAAACTTCCTCCTCACTGTCAAGCATCTGTGTTTGAATTCAGTGAAAAAGGAGCAGCAGAAAATATTCATTTTTCAAACATACTTTTATCATAGCATGTGCAAAAATAAAAAGGTAAGGCTGTATATATATATGTATGGAGAGATTAAAAAAATCCCATATATGTGGCATATGACATACATATGGCACATACCATATATATTTACATGCATATCATACACACATACACACACACATATGGTATATACACAGGCCTGCATGTTTGTATGTAGACAGTCATGGCACAGATGTCTGGAGAGAGGGCAAAGAGAAGTCTTCATTGCAGTCCAGACTTCCAGGCATAGCCTCCCCAGGCACCAGGATATATGCCTCTCAGTGATCTTGTGGAACAGAAAACGTTCCTTTCTGTAGGGTCAGCTGTGGCAGAGCATTCAAGCAGGGATTTCCATCCCTTCCACATCCTCCAGTAAGGCTTTCAGACAGAGCGGTTCTTTATTAAATCATTTAAATTATCGGAGTTCCTCCAGTAAGGTCTGACAGGTCTCACCCCACCATATTTCATATGAGTTTTTCCATAGGCAACAGGAGCAAGGGAGCCCCAGCAGCTCTCACTTTGGCAGCAGCAGGTGCACCTGAGCGGATGCACCAGGGGACAGCCACAGGTTATCCTGACCCAGCCTCACTGGACTCTGGGTCACCTTTTTTTGCTTGTGCCACCATTGCCACCATGAGCCTGTACATGACCCTCCAGAGCAGAGCTGAGCAAGGACTAGTGAGCAGACAAGAAATATGCGCGTTAGCCACAAGCACATGACCTTACACTGAACCCCAGGTGAGAAGCTCCTCTAAAGAAGGATCTACCCTCAATGAATGTTTCGTTTGTGCCTTCTAACTCTTTGTGCTAACATGGCAAACTACCTTTATTTGTTCATTGTCAGCAGTTTTGAAAGAGAAGCAATAATTACAACCTGAGGAATTTCTTTCCGATCATTAAATCTGTTCTAGGAGAAGCAATGCAGTCTGGGTATAACAGAGGCTCCCTGTGCCTTTCACATCATATAACAGAGGCTTTCAGCACATATGCAGAAGTCCATTCCCTGGAGCAAGAGAAAGCTAGCTGCTGCATGCTTCCCTCCCCCTGAGTTACACACAACTTCAGGCATTCTCCTGTCGCAGCATCCCAGGGCAACAGTGCTTGGGATGCAAAAAGGGAATAAACACAAGGCAGTTGCATACAAGGCACCTAAATGTATGCCCACATTGGAGCAGCCTTATCCTTCATGCCTTAGATTGAATGCTTTGCTGAATCAACATTTCAGAGAAAATATATCTTTTCTTTTCCAACAGGAAAAGAGAAGATCTGTTGCATCTTTCTTCCCAGCTGCAAGCAGCAGCGAAGGTGTCCCGGCTCGGGCAGAACCAGGTTCCCAGCACACCTCTCTTATCTCCCACACAGCAAAGAGGCAGGGGGGAGTGCCAAAAGGAGTGCCAAAGTTTGCCTCTCCCTTTTCGAAATGTCAGCACTCATTGATCACTAAATCACTTAAACAGCTTATTAAGTAGATGTCACAGAGAGTTACTACCAGTCTCCTATTAATTTAAAAATACTAATGGGTTTTTTTGGAGTGTAATTTCTTTCTGAATGAAAAACGCTCCCTGTTAAAATGTGAACACTTTGGACTCCACTAGCCAGTGTGCAAGGCTGTTGATAATACAAAACACACATTTAGTAGAAATTTTAACACTGCAATATGTTTTTAAGGTTGCTCTACAGCTTTGTTGTCTTATTTCTTTATCATTTCAAAGGATCTCCTCCATTTGGTTTTTCCATTTGCAGACAAACTGACATTCTCCTGATATATAATATTTACAAGTTCATGTCAATACTAGCATAAGCAGAAGCTATCAATCACTTCTCTGATGATAACATTAAATAAATAATGCACACTTTAAACCTTCAAAGCACTATATAAATATCAGTTTGTTTTCACAACATCCCTTTAAGTGCTGAGGTAAGTTTAACCATTTCACTAGGCACCAACTTAGATTCAAGAACGGCTTAAGACCCATATGAATAATTTTGTACATTACCCACAAAAGATGTACATTCTGATACATAACCTATATATACAAGACCAGGAAAAGCATATTTTCCCCCAAAAAAGACTAAACTGAGACCCACTATTTGCCATTTTAGAAGACAGCCAGGAAGCATTTCCATAGCAGAAGCACCACGTGGCATTGCCAGGCTGTGCTGCCCTTTCCTTTGGATACTGAATGCTTCTGCTTCCCCACAAACATGGAGGAGACAGGAGACAGCACTGTCTGCTTTCTCCTAGTGCCTTCTTTCCCACAGGACATGAGGCTGGAGCAGCAGCTACACATCTTTGTGGCACCTGCAGACAAATGCTACCTGTGCTGTGCCACCCTCCCATGCAGGGACAGCACATGCCTGCCACAGGCAGGTACATGCCCTGGGCACAAAATGGAATACAGGGAAAAAAAGCTTTTTTATGGTGAGGGTGGTCAAACATGGGCACAGGTTTCCCGGAGAGCTTGTGAAGCCTCCATCCTTCGAGATACTCAAAACCCAGCTGGACATGGCTCTGAGCAACCTGCTGCAGCTGCCTCTGCCCTGAGCAGGAGTTGGGCTGGATAGTCTCCAGAGATGCCTTCTGGCCTCAACTATTCTGTCTTCTGCATAATGGAGTTGGGATCCCTCATTTGGACTGCTACATGCTCATGCAAAATAAATACCAATGTTTGAGGATACCAAAGCATTTCACTACCTTTTACTTTCCTGTGGGTACAGCTAGAAATGTCATGCCCATGGCTAGAGATGTCATTAACTATCCACTCCTGAAACAAATGCTACAGGGAGACAGACACATGAAACGAAAAACACACAGAGGCCCAAACCGAGACATCTGATTCCAATATACCATGCAAGGAGCAGACGGGTGTTTTCTGTGTTTGGAAGCCTTTCAGCTCTAAAATAAAACTACTGTTCATTCTCCAACAAAAGACTGGGATTAAGTATCAAACTTTTTTCCTTTTTTTATTTTCTTTTTGTTCAACAGCTACCAGATAGACTTCGTAGCATCTTTCTCCCACAGTTTTCCTTCATAGATATAAAAGCTTCCTGCCCATTACATCTTTGGTTATTTCACATCCCATTGATTATTCTGCCTGTCCAGCCAGCAGAACAGCAGCAAATAAGCAAGCAAACTAAGATAAGGCTAGATACTTGCCGTGGAACGCTGCAGCCCTGTGCTACCTCCCCGTGTTCTCTCCCTTTCCCCCTCCTTCCCATATCTTCTTTCATCCCTAGAGACATTTCCAATAGCAGATAAATCAGTATTTTGAATTCTTCTTCTGATGTTGTAACAAGCTGGTAACTGGCATGACATGTTGTAGAGAGACACATGTGAATACCTAAGTCAGAAATAATGAGATTTCGCTCTCATATTCAGCATGAAATGAGAGGCAAACGACATCACTGCTGAAAACAGAGGAGTGCAAGAAGAGGTGTGGGGAAGGAAGGCAGAAAGAGCAGATGTCTAATCCATTTTGCTTACTACAGCAGATTTCAAAAGAAAAACTGTCTCACAGGCAGCACCCTGGGAAACACAGACTCAGAGGGGTAGGACAGTTGCAGAGCACGGCGTCTCAAATCCAGGCAGCTCCACCCTATATCCCAAGGACACGTCCCCCACCGCCAGGCACTGCTGTGCATTGTGGCCAAATGAACCAGCCCTTCAAATAAAAACATAAGAGACGAAAGGAAGAAACAAAAGAGAAAGGGGATAAAAGGTCCCAGTAAATCAATTAATGCAAAAGTCTGCTTCAGTTTATAGACAGCACTGGTAATTGCTGTGTGTGTTGCCTGTGATGAATAGGGGCTGGTTACAGTTGCACAACTCATCCTTCTTTGCGCGTCTGGGAACCAGCGGAATGGTGATCTCCACTGAAAGTCTTTAATTATTGTTCAATTAATCAGGGCAGAGTGTCAGCTCTGGGTTCATGCTTAATTGTCGCATTTTCTCGCAGCCTCAGACTCCTACCTTCCTCCGTTATCCTCCCACCCCCTCCCCAGCCCCTGCACATGCATCATTTTTAGATTGGTCTAACACTGGGTCCTGTTTACATAGCAATGAGCCACACAAAGTTCTTTGAGATCCTGCATTTCCACTACTTTAGGACTTTGTCTGTTTGGAAGCCACAATGTAACACAAAACTTTGGAAAGCAGAACTCCAGACATACTTAAAACCACAAGACACTGGATAGAGTATTTTACCACCAGTGCAGAAGTCAGAGATATTGTTGCTGCTGTTACTACTTAACACTGCGTGTGCAACATCTTCCCAGTCCTGATCTCATTCTCTGGGGTGGTAGAGAATAAGAGGCATCACCATCTTAAACCTTTCCATTCACATTAAGGATCAGTCCACTGAGCAGTTTTTTGCCTAAAACCAACATCATCAAGATCAGAATCTGGTCCAAAATGTTTCTCATTTTAGTGTTCAGAGAAGAGTTCAAGAGCCTGTCAGTGGTTAAAGATAACTTTCATATCTTTGGAAGACTCCTTCCCAAACTCTTAAGTCCCTAGTTTCTCTCTTCTCTGTCTCCCCAAAATGCTGACGTATTAGTGGGATTGGACTAGGATATTCCATGCAACTTTCACAATGTTAAGCCACAAGTATGTAAAAGATTATAGCAAAGAGACCGTGCTCCATGAATAGAGAGGATAGGACAAGAAGTAATGGGAGCAATTAAGGAATAATTAAGTTGTAGCAGAAGACAACTAGGTTAGGTGTATGGGGAAAAAAGCAGTAAGAGCGGGAAAGGACTTGAATAAATTTCCTAGGGAGACTGGGGTATCTGTTGCCAGGGGTTTTTAGGAAGCAGAAAGACAAACAGCTGTCAGGAATGATGCAGACATGGCCTGAAGACATTGAGGTGGCCCAAACGACTTCTTCCAGCCCTACAGGGAAGAATCAGGCTGGGCTAAGGGGAGGGTAATTAGAGATGCTCAAGGCAACAGCAGGGATCCTCAGGACCTGCTCAAAATAAAACTGCACTAACAGTACTCAAGGTTTGGCCCTTTAGAAGCCTGAAAATCACTCCCACTTCAGTGGAGGTTCAGCCTTTACATACAACATAAACATGATTGACTTTTCCTTGATTCTTATAATGCAAATATATAATTTACAGCGAAGTCTGGAAAAAAAAAAGGTGCATTAAATTGAACAGTTTATTTATTAATCAAAAAGCATAACCCTCCCAGCAGCTTGAGTTCACTGCTTTCCATTACTATGCAGAAAAAGTTAGTTACTAGTATAATGCAACCTGCACAACATAATCATGGTGCTCCCCTTTCTTACCCGGCTGAAATGATCCACACGGCAAGGCATCAAGGGAAGGGCCTGAAAACCAAAGCTGTGCACAGCCAGCATAAGCAATATTTCACTACCCTTTTTTAGCATAGTTTGAAGAAGACTTTGTAGAGATCGCTCAGGAAGTTCCTTCACTATTTCTAGGTCATTGACAGGTGAGCAAGTTCACTGTTTTGAAGAATATATTATCAAGAGATGCCTGATCTAAGTGATCTAATGCATCTAACGCTGTGGAGCTGCTTACAAAGAACTTGGCCATGAAGCTGAAAGCAGGAGAAAGACTTAAACTCTGAAATCTCAGATAGGATCCCTAGTCATTCATTCCTTCATATTATCATATGACTTCCTTTTGGCTTCTTATTGATAAATAAAAAGCCTTCAACCTACTGAAGTTAGGCTGTATAAGAATATATCTTACAATAATTACATATGATCAAAAAATCACTTTAAATAAAATGTGTTTGTATCACTACATTGATTCTCTCTTACTTCCTCAAAATGGAGACAAATTAGCAAGTCTTTATTATCCTAGAAAAAGGCATCTAGCATTTTATTGGCACTCCCATATTTGCCTGGCTCAGTTTTACAATCATCAAGGGTGACATGATTTACATATTTTTATTTGCATTAGAATGGCAATTTAGGATCATTGTGCAATCCCAGCAATATGTATCGCACTGCCCAGCTCTGATCTCCCTGATGTGCTGGGAGTAAGGAATCTAACACCAACATAAATGACACAATAATTTATCTTTACATAATTGACTCCTTTCAGCTCCTGATATCTTATTTTGGGAGGGCTGGGGCAAGGGAGATGGTAGGAAAAAGAAGGACAAGAAGGAAGAAGAGGGACCACAATGAGATTCACTCCCTCAAAAGAAAATGTCTTTGCTTTTTATCCCAACATGTGAAGCAGTGGAGTTTATTAGTTAAAATTGGTATTTAAAAGATATGTTTCAGTCAGCCAGATCCTTTTTCCTCTGACGGGAAGATATGGAGTGATCCACTTCAGAGATGAATGTGTCGGGGTCCCACCATGGCAGACAGAGGGACTGTAGCAGGCACTCCCACAGCACTATCTCATCTTTTTCTTTTCAAACCCAGAGTCACGAATTCCTTTGTTTTCTCTTCAGTCTCCAAACTGCACTAGACTAAGCAGCCCAGACAACTCCTGGGCTTCAATTGCCTCATTATCTTGGCTTATTTTTGTTCCAAAGATACTTCTTCTAAAGAAAACGGGCCCCCATTGAAACAGCATTACCTGTATAATAACAGAAGCTCTCTCATATGTGGGCATTGTATATACCACCTGATTTTCCCAGGGTCACTACACATCTTAACCAAGAATGGCATTTGCTGGAGGGTATCCAATCTTTCTTTCTTACTTTTTTCCCATATATTAAAAGATCCCTCTATTTCAGAAATAGCTGTAGCTGAGATATTATCGATTACTTTTTATCCATGTGAAACTTTCATAACAAAATCACTGGGTTTCATACTATCAGGAAAGAATGAAAGGACAGAGTGGGTAAAACCAATTCGAGGCACAGTGCAAAACAAATCAGGACAAGACTCATGAGTTTGCTGGCACTTATAATTCTGCTTTTCTTGTCCATTGTATGCATCATAGTGTTATTTCTGAAAAATGTTCTTAAAGTCTTTTTCTGAATTTGTTTACCCCTGGGGCTAGTATTTTGTACTGGGATTTTAGCTCTGCCAATAGAAGAGTCAGCTAGACAGCATGTTAACCAATCCTCGGGCTCCCATGCTTTATTCCCAGATGCCTCTTTACACTGTAGCAATTCCTGTTATTGTTAAATAATTGGAGGTGGGGAAGATGTGAGAAGGAAGAACAAGTTACATGTATTGGCTTCCACAGACGAGAAGGTAAAAGACACTTAAACTTCTCCCAAATGAATAATTTCTTAATTATCTGTATAGATTTTCTGTCTGTCTTGCTATTGCTACCACTGCATCTCATTAGGAGTTGTTTAGCTTCAGACAGTCTCACAATTGTTGTTTCTAGATGCTTTTGAAAATTACTATAATTTGTTTGTTACTTGTGTTAAAAAAGGCTTGAATTATGAGCTTTTCCAACAAATGTTTACCAAGTATTACAGAATCCATAATGAAATTTCACTCTGTAACACTTGGTGGTTTTGTTTTTTATTGTTATGAGATTTTTTTTTTAATCATCTGAAGCATAACAACCCTACCAAATAGTTGAGCTCAAAGTAGAGCTCTTAAGAGTTAAGTTGTGGTTAGCCTAGAGTACTGGAAGTAGAACCTCATTAATTTGAGCAGTATGTTATTACAGCTTATACATAACAAATCGTAGCCATTAGTTGATGAAAGTTATTACTTGAAGGCTAAGCAGGAGCTTGCCTGAAACAAGATGACAGTCTTGCTTGACCTTCCAGGACCATGTGTCACATCTCCATGTCACAAACAGGTTACACTGGGTATACTCAGAAGGGAGGTCAAATGAGACAAAATGTGCTTCAGCACTTTTGGGTTTGGAGAGTGGAGACATGAAAATACCCTCTCCTGGCACAACTTTTCTAAAGTGGAGCCTGAAACACTGACTGGAGGGTCTCCACTCCCCTTTTTACAGCTGGCAGCACTCGTTAGCAGTGCACAAGGTAACAACAGGTAACACTGCAGATGTCCCCAACCTCCTCCTTGAGCCCAAGATGGATACAAACAGCCCAACCGTGAGGTGCCTGAAGGGCTACAACCCCAGACTTTTCAGTGGGGAGAGCAGAATTACTTGTTGCGTTAGAATATCACTTTTCTTTCTGAGAGTACTGTGCCTGTTTTAGTTTATTTAAAAAAAAAAAAATCATTAACAGGCTAGCAGGATTTAGCAAAGGTATCATTCCTCTCTGTTTTCAGTCTGTTTTGCTTGTGGACTTGACAACAAGAATCTGTGACTGGCCTTTTTCACTGCATGATGGAAGGTGCATGCTCTCTGCAGGTTCTACAATAGGATGCTTTCCAGAAACAGCAGCAGCAAATCTGAGAGCAAAAGGGCCTCAGGAAGATGAGTAATGCAGAGAGTAAAGGGAGGGATTTCTGTGCAACTCTTATGAAGATCAATCGGGTCTGGATGTTACAGAGCCTGAACAGAGAATGCTTTCGTGTATGAAAAAAGCGCCCGCCCATCACTCATCGCTGTCCCTCGGGAGCTAACTTAGTCATTGGTCTGTCCAGTGTCTCTGCCGTAGAATTTTGTGTCAAACCACATCAGCCTGAGAATTTTATTTCTCTAGGCTAGCACTGACATTCATAGTTCAGAAGAAAGACTGCAGGCCTGATTTATCCTCATTTTATGCCACAGCAGTTCCACAGAGGTTGGTGGAGCCGCACCAGTGCCTACCCGGAACGTATCCAGCTCAGCAGCTGGGAAGTGCTGGGCCCTCTCCTAGAGAGTTTCTTGGGAGGAGAAGCTCCTGCAGGGCTTGTGTTCCCACTGTGTGAGTAACAATGGTGCTTCTAAGAGTCTGCACGTGAGATTTTTGAAAGGGAAAGATTCAGTTCTGTAGGAAGTATTACCCAGTATGAGCACTTCATGTAGATATCCCATGCAGAAAAAAATGACTGTCAGGGTAATGATTTACTTTAGATCATAATATTGCTCCATAGCCAACGCATTTTGGTTGTGTTGTAGCCTCTTCAAATGGTATGTTCTGGAAATAATTTCCAGTGCTGCTTTTCATGTTAATATTTTGAATTATTAACCTAAGTACTTTGAAATCAGCCCTGCTGTGAGCCTCTGTGAGGCTTGACCAGGTGACCTCCGGAAGTCCCTTCCAACCTATAGTTTTCTCTGAATTTAAGATTTGAGATTATGTACTTTTGGTGCTGTTTATTCTGCCAAGGGTCTGTTTCAAACCAGACTCTAATCAAGCTCTCCCTGCTGTAACCCTCCTACCACAAAACGTTGACTTTCTAGTTACTAAGACTACTAACTAGAGTCTGTCACTACAAGATCTTTTCTAGCCCCACTCATCTACACCAAATTTGCTTCCAAATCTGCTTTTACCACTTACATTTCTTTTTGTCTGGGAGTCCCTTGTAATTCCTCCTTATTTAGACATTCCTTACACCTGAGAAGCAACTGGCATTTTCCAGACTGCCCTCATCCATTTCCCCAGTGCTTCCATATAGCTTTAACACCTCATCACAACTGTTATCTCACGGTAAATGAGGAGGACTTGATGGTAGCCAGAACACAGAAGCAAACCTCATTTTGTTTTGTTTTTTAAGTAAAAATAAATACAGTTACACACTAGTACAGATACGTGGAGATGTCTCCTGCTTCATATAGTGCACCTGTCTACACACACCACATATATGTAGAGCCTGTGTAAGCAGCATTATTTCCCAGGGAAAGCTGGTCTAAGACCCAAACTGACACACCCTGTTCCTCCCTCGATACACCACTCAAACGCAGGCATATTACAGATGTGAGTGTGCTACCTCATTCATGTTTCTTTTGGCACTTCCAAAGATTTTTTACACGGCGTGCCAAAAGTGCTTCTGTCAGTCAGTATCTAACTCCTCACCACCATGGCAAATGCTGAAGTGATACAGCGGGCACAGATTTATTGGGTGAGGATTGCAGGAGCAAGGAGCTTGGACAGGCTTTACCCTCTCCACTAGTACCAGCTGCCTGGCCCACATTTCTCCAGTTACTCAGCTGTCCTCTCACCTCTACCACGTATACTCATTTCAGTACTGCGAACACCCTGGTGCTCTACAGACGAGCTGCCTCTGCCTGGTGGCATTGCTGGAGCAAACCAGTTCATTCAAGCTGGTAAGCCTGTCAGTCACTATGTAAAAGATGTCCCAGTTTTGAAGTATATAAATTAACCTTGACACCTACTGCAGCAGTACCTTTACTTTTCCTGCACATCCAGCTACACTTGATGGGAGTTAATAATGGCAGGCAGCAAGAGAAGGCCGCTGCTTTCAGGAAAAATCATGAGGAAGAGCTTTCAGGGGACATGAAGATGTTCCTTGCAGTGCAGAATTTTGAAATTAGCTGAAAGTCAAATACCCCAAAACACTTACTTGTGTATCCCTTTGATCTTTGGTGCTCAGCCCTGTGGCTTGTTGGACGTGGCATCTTTACTTCTCCTGCTTGCTTTGTGCAGGAGTTGTATTTCAAGGCATCAGAGTGCTGAGGGATATTAGTAGAAGGTAGCATTTGTGTGGCCCTTATTCTAATTAGCTGTGTTTCCACATGTCCTTTAATTCACCCACTTAATCCTAGTGATAGCCTGACCTTTATCTTTCACCTCCTTTATCACACTCAGCAAATGAACTAGTTCCTGTAACCTAGGCCAGCCATTACAAATGATCAACCAGGACTGAACTCTATAGCTTTTGTCTGCAAAACCAAAATAACTTTGCTTTGCCGAGTTCAAAGCAGAGCTACAAGCTAGGAATCAGCTTGTAATGTATTTGTAGCAAATATTTTATGCAAATTCTGGCATTGTTTTTTAATTAAATATTCCATCAGATACTCGCCTGTTATTCCAGACATTGACTAACTTGACTATCAAATAAAATTCTGCAAATATTTGCCACAAATCATTGCATTATGTCTGAATGCATTCTAACATAAAAGCAAGCTGGAATAAAGCAGCCATGTCACGGCTGGAGACATCACTTGTGTTTGGACGGTGCAACCAAATCTAGCCCATGGGAAAAAGATACAGTATCAGGTCAGGAGACTCTCCCCTATTTTACTTTGGTGCACACACAGCCTACATGATATCAGCAAACAAACAGGGCGGTATTAAGCATGAGAAAGGAAGATTTCTGTGCTTAAGCCCTGAGCATATCTCCTGTGTGGAAAGAAAGCCAAGGCGGCAGAAAACTCATCAATCTGCAGCTTGTGAACCATATCTGGCTCACCTGGAAGAGTGGAGCCCAGACCTCTCCTCAGGGTAAGGTGCATCGTCTGCTAAGGATACAGTCAAAAGCCATCACAACAGCAATGTGAGATGCCAAGATATGCAACCAGACTGCAGGCATCCCCTTGCTGTGTATGGGATACAGAGTCACCAGGAGCTGCCATGCAGCTGACCAGAGGCTTCCTGGGCTTTGGAGAGCAGCCGCAGAGGCAGGCTCCTTTTCCCCACAAGAACTAAGCCAGCCTGGAGAGTGCTCCCTTAGTGGGGAGCAGACCCAGGGCCAGGATCACCTCCACGGGTGCTTGTATCTGCCCCATCAGCTGCATATATGGTAGATTTTTCCCCATAACATTTTTTTCTTATTGGTCTAAGGAAACTAAAAGAAAAAAAAACAAAACACAAACCAACAAAAAATCAAAAGAACCCTTCTCCATATTTGCACAACAAACCGGGTGACTCACAGTGGCACTAAAGAAGATGGTGTCAGTAGGACCAAAGCACACAGAGACTGATGACCCATGTCAGCAGCTACTAGCCTGCCTGGCATGGCCTGCAAAAGAGGCATCCCCCACTCCTGCACAGCCCAGCTGCAAACAAAGCGCATTATGTCTTTCCAGTGACCCGTTCTGTTTGCTGAAAGCCGAAACCAGGCCAGTAGCTTTCCTGTTGGCATCCCAGCCCACTTTTCAGCTGCGTGCCTGTCCTCCCCCCAGCTGACCAGCTTGCTTAAACAGCCAACAACATTCGTTTGGCTTTATCGTGCAGTTATGGCCCGAGTCCAGACCTGAGCTGGCAGGATCAGTGGAGGACCAGCATTGTCCTATTCAGCTACACACAACCTACTTGTCATCCTTTTGGAAACCAGTGACTCAGACATAACTTTATTGCGGCCTGGCAGCTGGTGGGACCAGGCAAAACGTACAAAGAGAATAATGCCGGCACCCACCAAGCCCTGGAGCGTGGAACAGAAAGCCTGCCTGCAACCCTCATTCAAGCCCTGGCATAATTAAAACAACATTACCATTCTTGGTGGCAGATTTTCACCTTCTGTAAACCCAGACTTTCTGTGAGTGTTTTGTTTTACCAATTTACTACATCTGAAAGTCAATAGATTATAAAACAGAAGAGCAAGTTCTCTTCCTTTCTTTTGTGCTACCACTATGTGCAAAACCACTGGAGCCTACCTTTGGGGCTGTGCATACAGTGGCTGCTTGACTGTAGCCTTGCCAGCTACCAGGGAGACAGAAAATCAAAGTAATGGTTTACTCTTTTGCAAGTCTCCAGACAAGACCTTTTTTTAGATGCTATATCTAAAGGGGGCTAGTGAGAGAACTCTTACGTTTATTATAGGTAATCTTTCCCTCTTAGGCTGTGGTTTCAGAGGAAAGCTGGGCAGCCCCATAGGCTCCCTGTGCTGCCACATTCTCTCCTCCTCACCTGCTGCTGGCTCCCACCTGCTGTAGTGCCCTTCCAGTCCTGCTGATACAGCTGGTTCTGCAGGCTTGCTGAGCCCAGACCAAGGAACTCATCTGGATGGATGGATGGATGGATGGATGGATGGATGGATGGATGGATGGATGGATGGATGGATGGGAAAAAAGAAAATAATAAGTCGCCCTAAGCAGAAATCAATTGCAGCCTGTGTGCCTCCATGCAGCAGTGTTTTGTTCAGGGTACTGACTCCTTCCCAAAGAGCCACCCCTCACATAAGCACTACAACACCACTGTAATGCCCTACAGAAAGCATGTCCTTCTGGTAGCTTTCCATATGCTCTAGCTAGAAATCCAGCTCCTCTGTATCTTCTCAGTTACCAAAGATCCAACCAGTACCAAACTACAATATCTATGTTCACCCATAAATACAGATTTTAGCCCCACCTCAACACTGCAGATACAAATAGAGAGGGTAAGGGAAGAAGAAGCATTTTCAGGGCAGTTGCAAGGGAGAGACTAAACACATTTCCCTCCTCTTCCCCTCCCAGGATGCAAGACAACACTGTTACTACATCCCCAGACCTATTTACATGAGTGTGCAGCCAACGTATGCCCTATCCACCTGAGGCAATGCCCACTCCCGGCCTAGGCAACTCCAGCAGCTGATCCCCCTTCTCCTCACATCGATGCTTACTGTCCTAACCCATCCCCCAGCTTCAATTTTTGTCTGCTCTTCTAGAGGGAATAGCTCCTGCGGTTGTCTCAGCAGCTGCTCTTCGCTTTCCCAAGCAGCAGCAAGAGCTAAATTGACCTAATTCCTGCTTGTTTCCCTGCCACCCACAGAATCTGAAATAGCAGCAGTGAAAACTGCCAAGGCGCTCGTCAGCGGCCGCTGTGCCGCAGCGCGGGACCGGCTCACGTTCGCTCCATTTTTTGCAGGTCCCGCAAGGGTTAGAAACTTTAGACTGCAAGTATCGAAACCTGCAAAAGCAGCGGACAATTATTGCAGACAGCTCCTTAGGCAGCCTCAAGGACAAGTGGATTTTTTTGTACCCTACGGCACATCCTCGGCAGCGTTCTTTATACTGCAAACATCAGACATACCTATTTGTAAAGATCCATGGATAAGTCTCCCAGCTGCCGTCTCACCTCCTTTTCAGATGTAGTTTGGATTTGCAGTGAGGTTTGGACTATTAGGCTGATTTTATTTTTCTCTTTTAATGAAAGCTGGGTCAGTCTTTATCATAACTTCAGCAAGAACAGACTTAAACTTGTATATGTATTCTGTAGTGAAATTAGCTGCCATCTGCCAGGCAATCTGAGGGACCTGTTACTGCTTCATCAGGTGCAACCTCCCTTTGCTGAAGTCCACAGTCTCAGATATAAAAAAATCGTATAAGAAATCATTCTTTCCCTCACATGGGAACACACTGCCACAGCCCAAGCTCCACAACTGCCCCCAAAATTTAACAGGCTACAAAGCAAGCGGGAGTGGGAACATTTATGTTAATTAGTGTGTGGAGAGGGAGCCAAAGATATGTTAAGATCTGATATGGCATATGGGATCCGATAGCATGTCATTAGAGGTAGAAAGCAACCCTTCCCAGTGTAGCTTTTCAGCTGCTTATTAAGGCTTTCTGTTCAAACTTTTAAGTGCACAGGCTGAAATTTTCCAAGCCATAATTGCTACTATTCTGGTAATTAAAGCTTGCTATAATGCAGAGACACAAGGGCATTTCCTAACTTCTGAGTGTGCGCCTCTGCAACCTTAGTCAATTTTTTTTCTAGTAGCAGCTGAAGGAGGAGGAAGGCTTAAGTCTCTAAGCCTGAACATGAGTAAGGTTGGCATTCAAGTTCTCCCAAACAAGATGGGCACCAGCCTACGTGAGACAGGGATGTAAGTTTTACCAGAACATACTTTCTGTCCTTGCATCTGCACTGGGTTTTTATTGCTCTTGAGACTCAGGGAAGTCTCAAATTTAAGTAGAACTCCTATATCAGTCAGACAAGAGACATCACAAAAAATAAAGGTGGCTGAGCACTCTCCAAACAATCCTCCTTCCCATAACTTTGGCAAGGGAAGCTGTTCCAGTAGAAAAAGGCTCATAACTCATCATAATATGAAACATCCTTTTGGATTCAAACTGAATCAAATGACACACTGGGCACCATTAACTAGGCCTGCAAATATTTGCAAGATAGTGAGAGGGCTTCGTTCTAACTAAACCTTGAGTCGTTCAGATATCAATATTTAATTCAAGCTTCTGTAGTTATCTTGCCCACTTCCCTATCCCAGTCCTCATCAGCACAGTGACCAATGAACGTCATTCACTTAAAGCTTGCCACAGCTTCAAGTAAGAAATTCTGGCACTCCTTAGACTCTCAGGAAACCTCAGAGCCAAACAGCCTGTGTAATAACTATAAAAACTGTATTATTAGTTTCTAAACAGAAGCAGCATGATACTCTGCAAAGGAAATATGCAGGCTGTCAGAAGCATTGAGAGAAGGTGTCAGCTACAAATTAATGGCTATTTAAACATATTATTTGTTCCAAAGTGTTAAAAATGAGATTTTTAGCTATGACGGTAGAAAAGGTAGTGGTGTAAGTCCCACATCGGCATGCCATCTCTCCCAGCAGCTGCTGCCAGCATTTTAAAGCTGTTGATTGGTACCATTTAGAGACTCCCATGAGGAAAGGAAGCCTCAGGAGAGACAAAAAGAGGTTTTATTCCTTCCCCTTGGTTTAGTTGAGGCAGAGACATTCCACTTTAGGCTCTGCTGACAAACACATGATTAAAGAAATGAAGGCAGCGGAACAAAGATCAACTTAAGTTAGCAGAGATGGACAACTTGGACACAAACCTAGCTGATGGACTCCTATTAATTGAGGAACTGAATTTACAGCTAGTTAACTATGTGTTGGCTCAATTAATGTGGCTTCTACATCCTAAGCTCAGGGTACTGTACATTTCCAAAGAGTGCTGTGAAAGCAGAAAGGCCCTTGCAATCTGAAATTTTTACTGCTCTTCCCATTTTGCCCATTTAAAATTTACCGCCTCAAAGAAGTAGAGCCTCTGATATGTAACAGCCTGGGAAAATGAATTGGGAAAGCTAAAAGCCAAGCCAATAGAAGGCAGAAATCTCTGTGTTTTCTGAAAAAGGCACTGTCTTAGCTGCCATGGCAGCTCTTTTTTGTGGTGTGGGTGTGTGTGGGGAAGCATGTGCTAACCACTGCTATCGTAGATATAATTAATCCCATACATGCTTCCACTGAAGCTGCTTAGGGAAATACTACTGAAATTTTTTCACAGCACTTGCAAAGAAAGAGAGCAAGTGTGGCACACACTGGTACTACTCTACCCACAGGTGAAGAAAGGACCATTGATTTTAATCTATTTGTAGAGCTATCTACCTGTTGAATCTACTGCAAACATACTGATGAAGACTTGTAGGTCCAAGGTAAATAATTTGCCACACCCAGCCACAAGATTGGGTCGGCATAGTCAATGCTTGGCATGGCATGAAATACCCATATTTCATGTCAGCATTTCTTGAAAAATCTTCCTGAAGGTCTCTGAGCCTTGGAAGATGGGGGCAGGAGTGCTCAAGGAGGTGGGACATGCACAGCTTCAGAGGAGTTAGGCTGGTTTCAGAGAATCCTACCACCTGGGTCTCATCGCAACCACAGCTCAGTTGTCTGCAAGACCAGGCTACCAAGGACACAGACCTGAGACTTCCCTGGTCCTGGCTCCCATGTGCCTGCTGGCTAGGCAGGGAGCTGGTGGGGAACGAGGCAGGTTTCAGATCCTGCACTGCAGAGGAAGTTTTCTCAGAAAGCTGCCTGGTGTCTGTCAAAATCACATCATAACCAGCTCAGTTTCACAGACTCATCTGATTTCAAGTTGGCATTGTCTGATGGAAAAAATGCTGTATCAGAATATTCCCAACCAACATGTCTGAATACAAAAATCATGAAGGACTTTCCCTGAGTCCACTGTGTCCTGGGACAGGCTATCTGCAAAGTCTGGGCTACTCCATGTATTTCTCATTGATCTTTTGAGGCTGAAATCCAATGCCAACTTCAAAATACCAGCCTTTTTAAGCCATTTCTGTCTAGGGAACTAGCACCAACCTTTTCTACTTATGGCACAGCTCCTTTATTTGGTCCAAACTGCTAAAACATCACAATATTGGTGCATCCATGATTACATCAACACTATCAGCATTTGAAAACTAAAAAAACCAGAAGAACACCATATGAACTCAATATGCTATCCAATGCCAAACAGCAGCAATCCTAGCCTAGTTATTTACTTGTTTCTCTTTTCAGTGAATTACATCTTTCCACAAAGTTGCACAAACATCTCACATCAATCTCAGACTCTCACTAAATGTCAGTCCACAGAGAACTTGGGTGCTGGGAATAACTGAGCTGATGAAAGGATGCAATGGTCTGAAATATAAAAGAGGGCCCAGGGATGAAAAGGGTGGAAGGGGGGACAAACACAGGCAGCCTGCACTGGCAAGCACTGCAGCAAGAAATCACACCATGGAAGTTAGAAGGGGAGTTTAAATTAGAGGAGGTACTGTTATTCTTCAGGTTTGTAATCAAAAGCCTGTGGTTCCAATTAGGAAAGCAAAGATGCCTGGCCAACATGCTATTACCAGCATTTTGGCAGGCAAAGCCATTTACAACAACCAGGCTGCCTCTCCTGCACTCAAGTATTTGTTTTTACATTCAAGCCTTCTCAGACTCTACAGCTCTTGGAACAGACTCCAGTCACACTTGTAGAGGGCAAAGTCTGTATCAGATGAATTGTCAAGCAGAACAAAGTGTTATTACTTTCTCAAAAAGCTGCTATTCAGTCACATCCCTTACATTATTTCGGTGAAAATGAGGGAGTGATTTCAATTATTATGTACGGAAAAAAAAAGAGATTGAAAATAGGAGATGAGTTGTTGGGGTTTTTTTTTAAAACCTTCAAGGCTGAAGTTCATAGTAAAGCTCCCCAGAATAACGCAAAGCACCTTCCTCTTGATTGTGCTCTTCCACCTGCCGACCTTTGGAATGTATCTGGGAGCACCACGGTGCTGTGCAGGTTGTTGAGTGTTGGTGGTGTTTGGTTATACTGGAGCATAAACAAGGAAAGCGAGCGATATTCTCAAAGGCTAGCATTTGCCTATGGAGAGCTGGGGCTCCTACCGTCTGGCTTCTGCTCTGCATCAGCCACAGGAAGACCTCTTCTCTCTCTGTCTCTCTTTCTATCTCGCTGTGTCTTGATCTTCAGTGACTTGAGTCCTTTGGGTGATAGGTGGGTAAGCTCCCTTTCAAGTTTCACTCTTCCATACAGTCTCAGCCCAATGCAAAACTGCTTGTGTTCAGCAGAAAATGTCCTCCACTTTTTCTTCCATGCTTATTTAAAGCTCTACTTCATTATATTTACTGGTATTCTGACTTTAATAAATAATAATCGTATCCTTCTAGGAGGCTCTAGGCATCTTAACGCATAATTAATCATACAACCAAACCCCATGAGCCTTCAAATCATCATTAGAAAGAAAATCTTCTAGCCAACTACCTTGAAAAAAAAGAGAACCTTTCTCTCCCTTAATTGGTCTGGGAAGCACAGCCACAGCTCTCTTGAACGGATGTCTTCTGCACTGTACCCACAGATCTGGGCTCAGACCAAACCAGGGACATAAATTCCAGAGATGCACAGCCCCCACAGAGGCACATCCTGCCAGCACCCGTCTCTCTCTGCAGCAGTTTGTCGGGTTGAAGTGACCATGAAGAGAAGGAAGAAGGAGAGAAAAAAAGGGAGCATCCTTTCTCCTCAAGTAAGAATAAATACGGAAAGTGATACTTCAGGGATAGAAGACTACACATGGCTGTGTGTTAATTGATGCACACTTCTCCTAAAGGTGGAGGTGTAAGAGTAAGGCTTCAAAAGTGCTTTGACTCTTTTTCCACCCAACATCTCCTTAAATCTGGAAAGGTAAACTCAATCTAATTTCCTTTACAGTAAACATCAGCCTTGATTACAGCTGGAGAGTCAGCATGTACCCCTAACAACAGCAGAAGGTTGCTTCTGGCCTACACAATAATATTAATCATACTCTAACCTAAATGAGCACCAGGGCCACAGGCTGAGGGTTTTCTCCTGCCTCAGCAGAGCTCCAGGTTAGTTCTGTCCCCACGTCCTGTGGTAGCTCAGGACTCAGTGAGAGCTTGGAGAACGTGAACTTCTCTGTCTGCCCCAATAAGTGAAGAGAAAGTACAACAGTCTGGGAGCAGCAGCATGTCTCCAATGGACATGGAGAACATGGTCAGGCCACCCTCACTGCACCTCCTGTATGTCCCCTGGGCCCACCCACAGCCACTGTTGGGTCCCCATAACACAGACATGGTGCAAAGATCTGCAAGCTCCAGTTTTCCCAGTTAGTTAGTGACTCCGCAGCACTCTCCCAGCTCACTTCATCTGTGGTCCTTGCCATTGGCATGACCCCATCACAGGGCTACCCCTGCGCACTCCTAGTAAGTAAGAGTAGATAGCTTAAAAGACAACTTATTTCCTTTGTATTATTTAAATTCCCCTTCAATTTTCACTTCTGCTACAAAATGAAGGAGGTCTAATATGTAATAGATTACCTGCAGGGCAGAAGGAGCAAATAGCTAACTTATTTGTTTTAGAAGGAGTACACAGTAAAAAAAGTGTGGCCTACTGTACTGTGCCCATGACTTTATCCTTCTGACTAACACACAGTAGCAAGAAAAATTTCGAGAGCCTGCGGCCTGGGACTGGGGCCCAAAGAAGCTCCATCAGCCAGTAACCAGCTGCGTGTCCCGAGGGAATGGCTAACCTGGCAGTGGTTTCCCTTACACTAAATCCTTATTGCTTTAACAAGGTTGCCTGGAAGTAGCTTGAACAGAAGAAAAGGGAATGCTGGTCTGATCAAGTGACTCATAGAAAGAGGGAGGGAGGTCTTAAGATAGTCTTTGGAAAGTATTTCAAAGCTGAGCATATTGTTCCAGGAAATGTTTACAGACTGGAAAAGAGGAAGTTTTGACTTTCATTGGCTTGTTCTGTTGCAACTCGGCATGTTTACCAAAAATCCATAAAAAGAGGGAAAAGAAAAGCTCCCTTCTGAAGAAGAGCTGGGCAAGAGGCAAAAGGATTGCTGCTCTGCCAGTGGGAGCTCTGCTTTAAAGAACCAGCCAAGAGGAGAAAATGAACTCTGTCCTGGCTCCGCAAGGCACGCTCGTGCCTCTGCCCCACAAACGTCTCAAAAAAGAACAAAACCCAGAGTAAATCAGAAGAGGCAAAAGCACGAGGAATATAGTCTGACTGCAGTTTTTAGGGCCATATCTGCCACATAGTACTCACTTCACAGACACCAAAGATGACATCTCTCCTCCCTGGAGATGTTAGTGGTGTCTGGGAGATGGAGCAGTTAGAGGGAAATTATAGCTGGGTTTGTGGTGAGGTTTTTTTTGTTTTTACAGATCGAACACCTTCACATCAGACAAAACAGGACTTTATGGATGCTCATGTGGAAAGGCTCAAGAAAATCATGTCAGGTCAGTGGCTCCTAATTTTTTTACAGCTGAGACTCCTTTAAGAAAATGGGCAGTGCCTTTCTGTTTAGTTCTTCAACTGCTGTATTTTGTCCTGAGTCAGTGTCATTTCATTCCCCTAATCCACTCGAGATGTCTCCTCCCATCCCCTACCAAGAGGCTGCAAGATCATCCTTTTGCTGCCACTGGGATTTTGGCAGCAGCATCGCCCCAGAGGCAGAGCTCATGCTCCTCTCTGACTTCACAGAGGTGCCAGGTCCCAGGGCTGTAAAACAGCCTCACTTGAGCTGCTCCTCACCCTGACCCAAGCTCTTCCCTCTCCAACAAAGTGTTGTCCTCCCACCAAAAAGAGCTGCAAGAACAGATGCCTCTGGAGGATCCATATGAAAACAGCCCAGCAGAAAGTAAGGGCTGAGAGAACAGGGCAGGTGTCCCTTAAACTGCACTGTCCCTCCTGCTCTGAAGCCTCACAGCAACTTCTTTTTTTCTCCCCACCCTATAATCTTGGATCCAAAAAGGACAGGAACATTTTCAAATAGGCCCCAGAGCTTGTTGGGAGGGAGAAGAGCAATGAAAACAAAGGCTCATCATAGGCCATGACAGCAGAGATCAACCCAATACGCATCAAAGGTGAAATGACGTTCATTTAGATTGACAAAAAGACAAGGAGCCTGATCCAGGAGGACTGAAAGAGAGTTTGGGAAGATGAGCACTTAACTCCTGGAGATGTGTGCCGGAAGACAACAGCAGATACAAAAGTGATCTTTTTCATCCTTAGCTCTTTTTGAAAACCATATATATTCATTTTCTTGCACTGCAGGAAGCCTAATGAGGGGTAAAAAAAAAGGTACTTTGTTCTGCAAACCATTTTTTTAAGAAACAGAAGTCCCTCAAGATGTCAACACTGCTCTAACCTGTGGACCCCTAAGTGGACTAGCTTTTGCTTTGGAAATGAAGTGTCCCTGCAGTTCGGTGACTTAGACATTTTGAAATCCTAACCTATTTGACAAGTTATTAGTCAAAAAACAGTGCCAGAATGTGTGAATTAATAGGACCCATATGTAACTGCTTAATAGTAACCACTCGTTTAATCCTGTGTAGCTAAATGGTATAACAAAAGAATTAGCCAGTGACATCCACTTACGAAATATGATCCAATCGATACCATGATTTCTTTTTAACTGCTGAACTGGTTTTGACACATATAAAAATGTGGTTTCAATCAGACCAAACTGCACCACAAAAAAGCCTTGTAAAGAAGCCCAGACCTGTGGGCTTTAAACAACGCACTGAAGTGAAGAACATTCACAATGGGATTGAGACTGGGAGCACGGGGGGAGGAAATAAGTGGTCCCTCAGTCATTATTACCAGCCATGAGATCACACAGACCTTTCATCTTATATTATCAGTCTCCCTTAGTGCTGGACTTACAATAAAATATGTAGTGCCGGGCAGAGCTGTACAGGAGGAACAGTCAAATTCCCCTTGCTTTTCTCCTCCTGATTGCCCTCATTTACATTAACTCCTCAGCAAACAGTAATAGCTAATGGAGCAAGACTGTTACAGTCCTGGTTCAGTGACACTGGCTAACTGGGAACACTAAAAGGATATTCAGAAACACAGACCAGAATGACAGCAACTGACACTTTAGCTTTAGTAAAGAGAAAAACAAAAAGAAAAAGAATAAGAAAATAAACTCCCCAGACTAAAATATTCTCCTGATCAGGGCCACTGCAGTGTAGTATTTTTACAAAGAAACCCCATGGACCAAACCTGATTTTCCACATGTCCAAATGGGAGCTGAATGAAGCTTCCTCCTGGCATGGTCTCAATCCAAGCCCTTGACCCACCAACCACTGTAATCGTCTTGGCTCAGGCAAGACACAGCCCCTAAACAGCATCCCACCTGCAGTTTTAAGATGGCGTTTCATTAAACTGAATTACATTTGTGCAAAATGTACAGCTTAGCTCCCAGGCTAGCTCTTATTCATAAGTACACACAAGCACCAACAAAGCCCGTTGGGTTTGATCCTGTGCAGGGATCAACGGCAAAGCTAACTGAGCCTTCACAGACCGACCAAGAGTAAGGCATCTCCTGTGCGTAGAAAAGTCAAAGAGGAAAAACAGGGCCAGAAAGAGCACACACACTGAGCAGTATGTGGTGTGTCTGTGTCCATCCCCATATTTGTACGCCTGCAGGTCTACCCTCTGTCTGCACTCGCAGACAACAGAGAACAATTATGGCTATGAGCTCTGCATGCATACAAAGTGCTTAAAAATCATACAGGCTACAGCAGTCCATGGGAAACAGGGCCACTTCAGTTTTAGAGCTGAATGTATCATAACAACCTCAGGAAATAGGCTGCCATATTTCCTCAAACAGGTTAGCACTTGTTTTACAGCTTCTGGCGTTGCTGTTGTTCCCCCTGGAGCTGCCCCAATGGGTGCTGAGCCCGACACCTGGAGCCTTTGAGGGGAGCCGGCCCTGCACCATCCTCAGGGTGCAGCTGCATCGCAGTCACTGCCTTGTCACACGTACGCCCCAGCAAGATTTATGCTAACTAGGCTTTTGCGTCCTCATAGTACTCTGGTCGTAGCATCAGGGTGCTCGAGTGAAGCTGTCTGCTGCGGTATTTGGCCAGCCTTTTTAGGCTGCTCTGCAGGCTGCAAAACTGGGGTTGTGGCAGGCAGACAGCTATCGATACCAACAGAGCTAAAAACTTGGCTATATTTCAGTCCCAGCAGGCTCTGCAGACCGCAGGTGATGTGGTCCTTCTCCTCTTCTACCCAAGTTAGAAGGTGAAGCAGTTAACACTTAGCTAGTCAGTCTAACAAACATCAACTTTCCCAAACCATGTCAAGATCCAAAAGAGTTTTGTTAAAAAAATGACAAACTGAAGCTTTTAAAAAGCTTTGAGTTTCTTGGCTATTTCCTTTCAAAGGTAACATGGAGCAGGTTTTAAGATTCAAAGAACTGTTTTCCTTTCAGGATACTGCCTACTAGCTTCACAGCTGAGGGAGGATGGATAGACATGAGTGGGCTTCTTTGATTTGCCTTCTGAAATAAATATTCGTTCCCACATATCCAAGTCAAACATTAACAGTAATGCCTTACTCTAGGAGCCCATAACAATGTGAAAGGTGAATGTGCAGATTTAGAAGGGTCAGCTTACAGAAAAAGACAAATAAGGCGATGCCAGCAGTATCTCAGAGAGGTATTCACCCCTTTGTGAAAAAGAAGTCCAGGTCACCCATCTCTGTACTATCTAGGAGCAAAGAACAATTTCTTTGTTGCTTTCATCTGTTTCTTTAGTTATAGTGTTCTTTTATTGATATGTCCCTCATTGGCCATGTCAAGATGGCAAGCTGTCCTGAGAAGAAGGACATCTTGCCAGTTAAGATAACAAAGCTTTCACCAGAGAAAGGATGTTCACAGATATCAGCACAGTCCAAATTGAGCCCCTTCTCTCCAGGAAAAAAGAGTCAGGAGAATTGATGTTTCAAGAAATGGTTTTTACCCTAACAGTCAAATGTTTCCTCCATGCTCACAGACTGCCTAGCACAAAGCTGAAGAATTCCCACAGCTCATGTCGGAGGAAAGGACAGGGCTGGGGCACATCTCCTCCTCTGCACTTACAACCTCATACAAGGGGGAGAGAGGAAAGAGGTTCTGCTGCTGGATGTGGCACACTGGCTGCTGAGACTGAGCATGCTGCACCGACTCAGCTTCACGGAGCTAAGCCAACATACTAGTAACTAAAAAAATCCCAGTCAAATGTTTGCCAAAGCTCTTATAAGAAGTAGGACCTGTTCCAACAAAGGTTATTCCACAGCTAGCTCAGCCTAGGAGCAGACTGTCAATCTGGTGAAATGCAACATTGCAAGGACAATCTCTCTGTTTCTGAGCGTGGAATTACTAAAGCTTCTGAAATGGCCCATCAGTGAACCAATACTGATGTTAACCCTGTAACAGCATCACAGCAATAAAAATAGAGCAGAAATATTAGCCACTATGCACAAAGGAGTACAAAAGGGTGAAGAGCTGATGGATTTATTCGTATTTATTTTGGGCGAGCTAAAAGCAAATGTAAATTTCAAGCCTGCTCCTCAGCTGCATCTCATCCCTTCTAACCTTACTCATTACAAAAATCTAAATATAGTGTACTTAGCTTAGTACTTTCATTTACAATTCACTGGTCACTGAGTTAAGATCCTAAGTGCTAGTAGAAACTCATGCATGGTTTTATCAATTCATATGTTTCAGTCATAGCATAATGCTCAGAAGAGAGGTGTTTATTTTTGTATAGTGGGCCACAAATGATGTAGGGCAACATCTTCCCCTCTGCTCAAGAGAGTGCAATATACCACCAACAAACGCTGCAATAGTTTCCTTGAGAAAAGGCAAGCTATACGTGCTTGGTACACATTTAAATGCTTGTTGATATGGCTCAGTCCTTGAACAGTTGTCTTCCCATGGATACATTTGCTTATGGGAGAGGCTCTCTCCCATTATCTTTCAGGATGGAGCAGGGAAGAGGAAGAAGAGTATCTGGTAACTGCAGTAGAGTGACAAGTGGCTGAAGGCAAACAACTCCCTCAATTGCTTCAGGCAAAAATCATCTGGGTTAGTTTAAATAACTTGGTGGTTCAAGCTAAGCCAGTCCCTCTGGGTTTTAGTTCCTCTAAGACTTGTTCTATGCAAAGTTTCCATAATGGTTTAACTACTTCAGCTGGGGGTGTGATGTTATACCTGTAAAATTAAAGTGGTAGCACAGATGTAGTTACACTGGTACAAAATATTTCACAACACATTAATTTATTTCTCCTTTGTGCTGTGAGTACCTGTAGTAGTGGAAACACCTTTGCACTACCATTAGAACATCCATGTTCATCCCATGTGAACCTTATGCAGTTCAGCAAGGCCAAGTGCAAGGTCCTGCACCTGGGTCGGGGCAATTCCCTGGTATCAATACCGGCCAGGGGATGAAGGGATTGAGAGAAGCCCTGTGGAGAAAGACTGAGGGGAACTGGAGGATGAAAAGCTGGACATGAGCTGGCAATATGCGCTCACAGTCCATAAAGCCAACCGTATCCTGGGCTGCATCAAGAGAAGTGTGGCCAGCAGGTCGAGGGAGGTGATTCTCCTCCTCTATTCCGCTCTCGTGAGACCCCACCTGGCGTACTGTGTCCAGTTCTGAGGCCCCCAACATAAGAAGGACATGGACCTGCTTAAGCAGGTCCAGAGGAGGGCCACAAAAATGATCAGAGGGATGGGACACCTCTCCTCTGAAGACAGGCTGAGAGAGTTGGAGTTGTTCAGCCTGGAGAAGGGAAGGCTCTGGGGAGACCTTATTGTGGCCTTCCAGTACTTAAAAGGGGGCTTATAAGGAAGATGAGGACAAACTTTTTAGCAGGGCCTGTTGCAATAGGACAAGGTATAATGGTTTTAAACTAAAAGAGGGTAGATTTAGACTAGATATAAGGAAGAAATTTTTTACAATGAGGGTGATGAAACACTGGAACAGGTTGCCCAGAGAGGTGGTAGATGCCCCATCCCTGGAAACGTTCAAGGTCAGGTTGGACAGGGCTCTGAGCAACTTGACCTAGTGGAAGATGACCCTGCTCACTGCAGGAGGGTTGGACTAGATGACCTTTAAAGGTCCCTTCCAACCCAAACTATTCTATGATTCTATGACTGCATACAAAAGAGATGATGCCATTTTAAGATTCTTGATTTCAAACAAACAGAATGAAAGCACTTTGTAAAAAAAAACAAAAAACAAAAAAATCCGCACCCTGAAAGCAGTCTTGTCCAAATGTGGTCTGCCTCAGCCTTTTGCACTGGCTCCCGCTCTGTACTTCAGTCCCTGTGTAACTCAGCAGCTTCTTAAAATGCTCTCCCATGCGCAGCTGCATCTGTCACACAGCTGGCAAGGCAAAGGTGGTGATGAGCACAGGCGGCGGGAGCCCTCACTTTGATGGCCTCCACCCCTCCTCTGAAGAAGTGGGACCACAACCCTGGTGGGTTTTATTCAATGCAGCCTGCCTTTCCCCCTTTCCCATGTGCCGAGCAGGCGCTCTTTCCACCTCCCAGCACAAACATGGGCAGCATAAGAATGAAGGGGCAGAGAGCAGGGAAACTTTTCTCCTAGGATCTCGGTATCACTTTAATTTGTGATTTCTCTGGGGACACATATGAGCACATGCTGTTTGAACCAAAGAGAAGTTGGTTGCTGTAAGCAGGGCGTGTGCACATTCAATAAAACGAACAAACCCCCTCTGTCAAGAGCAGTGCTGGAGATGCTTGACTACTATCAGGCACGAGAGCAGCTCAGAAGGATGCATTTAACGGGGTGAGAAGATACTAATGCGCTATTTCAATCCTGGCATCCCCACCACAGCTGCCAGAAGGGAGCTGCCAGATGGGACTGTGGGGAATGCGTACAAATTACAAATTTTTCTGCTGATTATCCAGACAAGACCACCCATCCATTTCATTGGAGGCTTCACAGCCAACACTAGTGACTTGGAAAGTAAGGTTATACGTCCTAAGCCATCCAGTCTGGCTTTTAGATTTTATAGCTTTTAATTTAGATTCTCTTGATTAATCCTTCCATATTCCTTTCCTGCTGTGCTGGAAACTGTAATATATCATGGGCAGAAAACAGAAGTGAGGGGGAGGGCAGGAAGGGAAAAAGAATACCAGAACTACAAAAGTGATCAGGTCAGCTAGAGCAGGCAACAACAAGAATATAAAATGTCATCAGTAAAGGTGGAGGCCGAAGAGACTGGCAAGGCAGCAAAACCATCAGTGGGATGTAGGGGTTTTCAGCAGAAGATAATCTTTATAACAACAAATCAATTCAAGGCATTGTCATAAAATACTCCTTCATACAGAGAGTAACACAGCACTCCAAATATGGGTGGAAAACAAAATTTTCACTCAAGCTATAGCTATAGTTACCCCCTAAGCTTTTCCACAATGGACAGAAAGGGAAGCTGAAGTGAACTGGCCAAATATTGGCAGTAAGTAGTAACTCCACCCTGCCTTTTAGCTATTGGCAAGGAAATAAACACCCAGCAGAATACAGTGGATTTTTTATCAGAAACTATTTCTTCAATACATTTGTAATATTAAAAAAAGAATAGATTTAAATTTTATAGTGGTAGAGACCACATTACCAATCAAGCTGGTCACCCTCCAAGAAAATCCAGTAACCACATCCAGTAACTTTATTAATTGCATATGGTGTTTTTCTTACAGCCCAAGCTCCTGGAGTCAGGTGACTGAGTGGAAGCTAAGATTATCATTTTAGTGAGAGGAAAGGAAAAAAAAGAATCAAAAAATAAACCTTATAATTGTGGAGAAGCATTTAGAGATGAGCAAAAGTTTCAAAGTAGAGATTTTAAAATAAAACAAATGCATTACTGTGTTTAAAATCTATTACTTTTTTGAAATAAACATCAGCATTTTAAGACCAGATTTTGACTATCTGGAGGTTGCAATTCACCTCAAATAGACCAATAAGGTCAAACACAATGAATCTGTTCCTCTGGACTTCTTGCCAGCTTGACATTACAGAGCAACCTGCACCAATCTTCAGTTTTTGTATTTGGACCCTCTGAATTAAAAGGAAACAGCAAGAGCCAATGTTCTATCCACCATCTCACCTTACAGACTCTGATATGGGACCACTCCGAAACAAATATTTTCTGTGAATAGTCCAAAGAAGGGAAATGAGAAAGATGGGATGTCTAAAAAAATTACCTGAGAGTACAAAGTGAAAGATCTGGCATTGCTTAGTCTGAAGAAAAGAGGGGATATAGGACAACAGTCTTCAAATATACAAAGTCTGCTGTGGATAAAAGTTGATTTTCTATGTTCATGATGAACAGGACAGTAAGTAACAGGCTTACATCATGGAGAAAAGAATTTCAGTTGGATAGCTGGAGACACTTTCTAATGATAAGAATAGCAAAGACCTGGAACAGGCTGGCCATGGTCTTCAATATCAGAGGCTTTTCAACAT
Organism: Strix uralensis; assembly: GCF_047716275.1. Lineage (NCBI taxonomy): Eukaryota > Metazoa > Chordata > Aves > Strigiformes > Strigidae > Strix > Strix uralensis. The sequence goes on from NC_133973.1 coordinate 52,238,465, forward strand.
AGGTTAAGCAAACACCTGAGAATGACATTGGTACACCTGATCCAGCTCAGGGCAAGGAGATGGACGGGATGATCCTTTGAGGTCCCCTCTGGCCTGAGCTGTCTATGATTGCATGAATTTTAATGGTTGGACGTGATGGTCTTAAAGGTCTTTTCCAACCTAAACAATTCTATGATTCTATGAATTGCTTATTAAACTAAAACTACTTACATTTTAGAAACTCTGTGGTTTACTCTGTCATATAATAAGAAATAACCTCTGAAAACAAGTCAGTTTGTGGAAGAAATTTCCTTTGCAAATAATTCCTCTTCATAAAAAAAAGAGGAATTTTCTAGTTTCCTTCTTTAAACTGGAGCAACAACATTTACTCACTGGTCTCATTCCTGTAGCAAGCTGAAAGGCCTCCAGAGCATTCCTTCTGATGAAAACAAAATCTTAAAATTACTATTCTCTCCTTTCCTAGTCTTTTGTCTGCTTTTCAGATCACTGTGGACATCTTACTTGCTCACCCCTCAGATGCTCTTCATCCTCACTACAAGGGAAATCTTCCCCTTAGTTTCATTTCCACCTCTCTGCAACACTATGATAGAAAAAGTATGTCCCGCTTGCATATGAAGCTGACCTTCCCTCCAGCTCACATGTGAGGATCGATGAAGCCTCTCCCTACAACACTCCCTAGATTTTGCTTGCATGGACGTAAAGGAGTAAAATACAAGTAGACCATCCAGGCAGTGGTAAATGAGATTTCAGAATGGGAATATGCCACTAACTCATCCCACTTTCAAGGAGACAATTAGGAAATAAATGCTGCAATACTCAAGCCCAGACAGTGATCTGCAATTATGACTCGGCGTAGTACATTGGACCATTTGCCAAGAGTAACACAAACTGATGGCATGATGCAGCAGAACCCCTCAAAGTTGGCTAAGTCTCCCTTTACAAGATTACCCCTCACCTCCCCAAAACCTGACAAATAAATGAATCTGAAAACTTCTCTCATTCACAAGTTCAGTACAGCTCTGCAGCATCACAGGGACTGTACCACTGTCTTTCTCTTCCACTACAAAAGAAATGGAAGGCCCGATGAATTCTCTCCATCACGACACACTGGTATAGGCACATTTTCTTCCCAGAAGTGCCACCTTTCTTTTAAACACACTTGTGATGAGTAGTAAGGGAAAGGATGCTCCTGGACAATGTTTCAGATCCACGTCTACTGTCCCAGGTGAAGTTCTCACAGGATCAGGTAGTGACAGTAGTCACCAAGAGTGCCACCAAAATGTGGCTGGTATAAAGGGCCAAGGAATCAAAAAGAAAAGATACTTGGAGAAAAATAATTGTTTAACGTAAGAGAGAAGATGAAGAGCAAAACAGTAAAGCTGTTGTATTCCCCACCAGCAGTGTGAAATGGTAAATGCCAGCACCTTCACAAGTTCATAACAAACCTTAATCTAGGAGCAAATAGTTTGAAAGAGAGTACTTAGAGGTTACAAAAATATGGCATGATGCCTGAGGGACTATAAAAGCAGGAGATCTCCCAGGCATCCATGCTACCTCCCAACCAGTCAGGATTATTTCCCACCATTCATCAGTAATGCATTGCACTTTCAACAAAAAATTGTTTTGAATACAGTTATCTTTATTGTAGGGCTCCTGAATAGCTAGGCTCGCAGGGGAAAGAGTGAAGAGATTTAAATTAAATTAAGTGAGCAGAAACAATTATAGTGGTTTTAAATTATTATTAGACTTCTGCATCCTACTGTAATGGCAATGTCTGACATCTGTGAGGCAGTTCCTGCTCTTTGGAGGACAGTACATTTCGGACAACTGGCCTCTTGAAGGAATGTTGAAACATCAGACCTGAAACAGCTCTATTGTGTCAAAGGCACCACACTTTAAGATAAACCTTAATGTTTTCTAAGAAATCACTGTATTCTTAGGTTGCTGAAGCATGCACTAAAAGTTTTCTGAACAGGGTGTGTCCTTTTTGGCTCTAACAACTTTTAGAGAGCCCCAAGGAAGGTCTCATGCCTTTCATTTATATTTTTGTAGCTTTTTGATTAAAATACATGCCCGACCTAAGAAAGTGACTAAAAAAAACTTTCCCAATTAGCGTCACCTGATAGACCAGCAGGCATTACAGGTTATCAAATACTAAAAACAACGTTTTAGAAATGCAGAGTTGGCCTTATTAACCCTAAAGAATGGAAGATGTGTAGGTGAAAAGATTAACTCCAGTAAAATAACAGCAGTTTGGCTTTAACTTCAAGTGATTTTCCCTGAAGCATTTCACCTAAGCATCCTTCCTCCACTGGCCAGGTACAGCAGTGTCAAAGGTCACTGCTCTACCTCCTGAACTGTTTCAGGCTCTTCTTTCACAGAATCACAGAATTGTCTAGGTTGGAAAAGACCTTGAAGATCATCTAGTCCAACCATCAACCCAACATTAACAGTTCCCAACTACACCATATCCCTAAGCGCTATGTTGACCCTGCTCTTAAAACACCTCCAGGGATGGGGACTCCACCACCTCCCTGGGCAGCCCATTCCAACGCCTAACAACCTGTTCTGTAAAGAAATGCTTCCTAATATCCAGTCTAAACCTTCCCTGGTGCAACTTGAGGCCATTCCCTCTTGTCCTATCGCTTGTTACTTGGTTAAAGAGACTCATCCCCAGCTCTCTGCAACCTCCTTTCAGGGAGTTGTAGAGGGCGATGAGGTCTCCCCTCAGCCTCCTCTTCTCCAGACTAAACAACCCCAGTTCCCTCAGCCACTCCTCGTACGACCTGTGCTCCAGACCCTTCACCAGCTTCGTTGCCCTTCTTTGGACACGCTCGAGTAATTCAATGTCCTTTTTGTAGTGAGGGGCCCAAAACTGAACACAGTCATCGAGGTGCGGCCTCACCAGTGCCGAGTACAGGGATAAGATCATTTCCCTGTCCCTGCTGGCCACACTATTTCTGATACAAGCCAGGATACCATTGGCCTTCTTGGCCACCTGGGCACACTGTTGGCTCATGTTCAGCCGGCTGTCAATCAACACCCCCAGGTCCCTCTCTGACTGGCAGCTCTCCAGCCACTCCTCCCCAAGCCTGTAGCGCTGCTGGGGGTTGTTGTGGCCCAAGTGCAGCACCCGGCATTTGGCCTTATTGAAACTCCTACAGTTGGCCTTAACCTATCGCTCCAGCCTGTCCAGGTCTCTCTGCAGAGCCTCTTTGAAGACACTATCTCTTGCAGTGAGACTGGTGGAGACAGGGGATGCAGAAGGGTGCTGTCAAGCTAATAACTAACTTCAGGGACAATCAGTGCAGTCACATAGGAAGAATTGCAGCTTCATGGTCTGTTTTGCTGTTTTCCCATGTTCCTAGGTCTAGCTTATTAACAATCCCTCTGGGTTTTCTCTTTATGAAAAACTTAAAGCAGTTTTTCACGTCGTCTTCATGCACAATAGCAAGATGCTACAAGTTGCACAATATGGGAAAACCAAAACAACCCTCCTCTCTTCCTTACCCTTTTCACCAGCTTTGCTGTTTGCAGAATGGGGGGGAAGGTGGGAGGGTTGCTCCCCCCTCCTTGCTCTTGTTTTGCCCTAGGCCTCCCACAAGCTACCAACAAATATCAGATTGCTGGCTCAGCTGGAGCATTCACTAAAGAAGAGATAAGCATTACTTACATAGGAACTGTAAACCCATCATCAAAATGCCTATAATTGGAGGAGAAACCAGCTGTCCAAAATGTGGAGGTCTCGGTTGAGTTTTGCCCACAGCCACAGGGCTCTTGCTTTTCACTTCCCCCCCGTCCTTGTTCAAAGAGAAGAAAAAATCCACCTTTAGCTCAATTAGTGGGGGCCATTTCCTCGGGTAGTCTATGTCTCCAAGTAAGAGAGCAAGCATCTGCCAATTAACTACATAAAGACAAGTACAAAATCCCAGACTGTGAAAGGCTTTCAAAGGTGATGCCTCTGGTACAAGCCTTGCCTCCCTATCTACTTTTACAAATAGTGCAAAGTGCTTCATCTCTCTCCCTTTGCTCTCTAGTCTGGCTTATCTAAGGTCTACCAGACACACGTGCCTACATTTCATTAGAAGCAGGGCTTTTGCCAGGGTACGCAAATACAAGAGTAAATGTAAGCTATCTTTTGCCCAATACCGCCTCATTGCACTATCTCTCTCTCCATACTCTACCTTCCTTTCTTTGCACCAACAGTGACCTAAACTGTTCAGCAATAAGATCTGGACAAGTATTTCTAGCAACTCATAAAAGCCAAAGTCAGGCAACAACCCCTGTGCTTTGGTATGTCAGATGTGCTTGATCTCAGTAGCACGCCAGCCCATCTAGTAGTAACAAGGAGTCATTTTTCGTATACTTTCACAGAAAGGTGGATAAATAGAGGTTCACGCTTGATAAAGCAACCATCTCAGCCTGTGATTGAGTCATGACAGCTTCTTCAACCACAATAGCATAGTATTAAGGAATTCTGCTTCTTTGCTTCTGGTTTTTTTTCATTTTATATTTCAGTTTCATTTTACATTTCAAGCTCAGAGTTTCATTATTTTTTTCTTTCTTTAGCCATTATAAAAACTATGGATCATTTGTACCTCTTGAAATCCCCCGTGGCAGGTACAGTTTGTTCTGATCAATGTTGACTTTAAGTTGTTTTGCAGAAACTAAGTAAATGACAGACTATGAACAGAAAGGGCTAATTAAAGAGGACAGAGAACCTGAAGGCTGCAAAGGTGGCCACTGGTCAGATGAAAATGAAATCTCCAGGTTTAAAAACATGGACGGAAGCTTGTAACAAGCAGCTGGTTTATGCCCAACTTAGATAAGGGTGCTATTAGTAAGTCAAGTTTCGCCTCCACTCGTCTGAAGAAAAGAAAACACCATTTCTGGCCAACAGTTCACTCCTTGTGTTGTTCAAAACAACGACAGACTGACAGAAATGCAGTGCAGGTAAGCAAAGAGCAGAAAGCCATCCAGAAACAGCCAACATCCTCATACTGTATTGTATGCTTCCATCATATGGCAAGATAAGAAATGTAAAAGCAACTTTCTGTGCTTGTGAACAAAAATAGACATTTGAGTTTAGTTATTACAGCTGTAGTGTTCTCCTACTCTCAGCTCTGTGCCTTTTTTTCCATACCACCCACGATACTTGGAACAGCTTCCAATCTCCTTTTACCTAATGCCCTAAATCTCCGCAGAACCTTTTTTCCTCTTGAAGCCTTCCTAAACCAGCCAGATTTGGCTTAGTGTCTTTGCACCATTTCATAGCCAATTTATTGTCCTGGTGCTGGTAAACTACCAGCAGGGTAGTTTAGGCTGGTAGTAAACTACCAGCCCAACAGGTCTGTATTTCCTCCAGTGCTTGTAAAGCACTACGTGCATTTATGCAGTGTTGTATGCAATAGGAATCGGAGAATGACTTCCCGCATTACATGCCATCTTACAGCACGCGCTCTCCAGATTCCATTACAAAGAGCCCTAATCCTCACACAGTCATGCCTAAATCTGTCTGCTGCTACAGCTATGACACCAGCATGGCGATGAAGCAGCTGTGTGTGGGGAGTCCAAAAAAATGCAGCAAGCTCCTTTTTGTTCAGCATGCATTTTGTCTCCCTCACACTTACGTTACTTGCAGTAAAGCAAATAATTCATGGTCTCAAATATATATATGTTAATTTTGCTGTTAATGTTATTATTAATGTTTAATTAGTCTTTGCTCTGAAGATGAAAAACAGTGAAGCACATAAGTTAGGCTCCTGCAATTACTGTGATTGCACTCACAAAACCAGCTAATTGCACTTGCAAATTACAACTTAGCTATTTGCACATGTACTTCCGCAGTCTGCCGGCACCACCATGATAACTGTGTAGAGAGCCTGCAAAAAAACCTAGGGTGAATTATAGTAATTCCGTGGACCGTTATTGGGTCTTTATTTCACTTCCTACACATTAGGATTTTTTGATTCTGATCCCATGGCACAAGGGTTTTCAGATGATCGCATCCCACGATGCATGTGAGACCCGGAGCTGTTCCTGGGGCTGGGGGCCCCGAGAGGCATCGTTGCTGCATCCCTCAACGGATGTGAGCAGAGAGAGGTCTCCAGGTGAGGTGGTGGGCATGGGCCTTCTGTCCCCACTGTTGGCTCTAAGGGCATTGCCTCCCTGCTTCCAGGTGTGAAGTCCAGCTGGCTTACCCCCTCCATGGTGCACTCACACCCACGGAGGGCTGCTGGTCCTCACCCTCTGTTTCCAGAGTGCAACTGTTCCCTAGCATTGTGATGGCCCAAAAGCTAGGTGTGGGCTGAACGAGTTTGGTGAAGCACAAAACAAAGCTTTCAGACAGTCCTCTGCAGAACTTTGTATCTTGGGTTAAATTAATGTTGCAAAACAGTCTTTTCAGCATACCTTTTTATGCTTTCAATCCTACAGGGAGTAGTCAGAAACCCCACCACATCCTTTAGGGAGGTGGTGACACCGAGGGAGCTTCGGCCCTCACCCCTCCAATCAGACCATGCCCTCAGAAGAGAGCTGAGCATCTATACTGTCGCGGGTAGCACATCTAATTGCACAGAGCTCCCTGACATCTCTATCTGGCAATGTCCAAACTCTTCACACTGTTGCAGCGATGCAGAAAGGACTAGATCCGTCACAGTGATGCAGAAAGGACTAGACCTGTCAGTAGCCTCTCTGAAGCAGCGCTGGAGAGAGTCTGCAGTGTTTCTGTGGCACAATTCATTCATATTTGACCACCTATTTGACAGGACATTAATATAAGAGTTAATGATTGTTAATTTTTCCTGATGATTGCTTATGAAATGCACATGACCTGGATGTTGAAGGTAGCAGGAACACAAGGGTTGATTAAGACTCTTTTTCCTGATAAGCAGATTTCAATACATCTACTTTAGAGCAGTCATGTTCTCTAACAGCAACAGGGCCTTTGAATCCTTTCCCCTCCCCCTCACAAAATTAAACATTTGCTTGTTTTTCTAATCTTGCTACAAACAGCCTCCACAGGTCACGCACAGAAATGAGGACACGATATTAAAATCAATCTACCCCACATACTCATTTAAACGGAGGGGAAAAAACAGAGCCACAGAGCAGAACTGCAGGACTGGAATAAAAACCAATAAAATGCCCCTTCTCTAATTTCTCTGAAGGTCTTTCTAGAGTTTTATTCCCAACAGTGCTCCTTAGATGCCTTGGTTTGCCTGCAGAAACACTTGATATTTCTGTAGTGCAAATCAAAGTGAATTAAACATTAAAGCACTCTGATAGCATAGCAGGTCTGCTATAGGAGCAAAACTGGTTAACATGGCACTGAAGTTTATGAAGCAGTGGACTAGACTTTCTCCCTTCTCCTCCTTCCTCAGACATATTTACTTATTTATCAGTTCATTCATGCATCCTTCAGTGCAAAGCAGAGAAATCTTCTTCCAGTATAACTCTTGAGTTATATTGGTTTGGCACTTTGAATTTTCTGCATACTGCATGACACAGTTTCATACACACAAGCTGTAGGACACGCTGCATTCTGATGTGTCCTCCAGACGGTGCTTTCCAATACCCCCTCATTAAAAGGTAGCATGTTAACTGAAGGACCCCAAACCACTTCTCAGGAGAGAAATCCCTCTTCCTGTAATGGAAGGCTGAGGGGTGCATAAACACCCACTTCCTGAACACCATTACCACCCATCTTCTTCCATCACAGGGTATAAAAAGCATCAGAAATGTGTTGTTCACAGGTGAGACCCTGGAGCACCATGCACTGACTCCCATTCGCTTATCTGACTCACAGAGGGGCTGGCAAACTGATCAGAGACAGCAAGACGTTTTCTGCAGTCAGCTTTCTGCTTGGCTCCTTCCCCTCCCTCTTGGCCATACACACTCCCTGCTTGCTTTCCCTTGGCTAACATTGCAAAATTACAAAATGAGAGAGAAGCCAAGGACTTGTGAACACCAAAAGGAGCAGGAACTCACACACGTACCAAAGGGTCTACAGAAACCGACTCCACATTCAGACGTAAGGAAGAAGAGTTTGGCGTCAGCATTAAGAGATCCAGGAAACCAAACACAACCACAACAAAAGCTGGAGCTTAAAGAAAGAAACGAAAGAAGTAATTCAGAGGAGCATGCTAAAGAGCCAGCAAAGAGAATTAATTCTTAAGGCCAACTAAAGGGAAAGACTCTAGCCAGGGCCTTGACTTCCCTATAGTAGAAATCTGCACTTCAGATTAAGCCCAGAGGAAGTTTATCCACTGGAGCTGAATAATAAAACCATCATTCAAAACGATTTCATGTGACTTTTGTGGTTGGTTGTTCTGTGGTGGTTTTTTTTTTCAAGAGAAAAGCTGCAAGGCAGTTTAAAGCTCAACTCTATTAAGGTTCATGGGGGCTAGGTCATCTGGAGAAGCTCTGATTCCTGTTGGGCATTTTAATGATTTTGACTCCCCTCCCACACATTTCTGTTTCACTCTCTCAGCACATCACATCCACAGCTATCAAACCCTGGCTGGTGAGGGCTGAGCAGGTGAACATGATTCAGATTCCATCTTTATTCTCTTTAGAAATATTTAGCAGGTTCTCTAAAGATGCTTTTGATAAATTATTATGCCGGACAAAAGGCTCAAAGCCTCCTTCAGCACCGGCGAACCCATTCCTTTCCCTGTTTTCAAACTGCAGATATTAATTTCTCAGCTAACTATGTCAGAAGGATGATTTTGCATAATCAGAGATATTGCTCTAAATCTCCATTATGCTCCCCCCACCAACACAAAGAAGAGATGCAACGTGTGTATATATCTGGGGTCATCACCAGCTGAACACCTCAGCCAAGTAACAGTCAGCCATGTTCCTGAAGAGAGGGCAGAGTATTCATATATAGATCCCCACTGTTGCTAGGATCAGGCCTAAAAGATTTTATTTTAACACATGGCCACATTGGAAAGGAGAGGTGGTGAGGACATAAAAACATCCCAGGACAGTGTTTCTTTTTATTTCAACAGATAAACATACAGAACTGCACAGGCAGCAAGCCAGAAAGCTCATGCACAACCTTGCTCAGAAACCTGGCAGATCATGTTCCTTCTTTCCCCCTATTATTATTATTTTGAGAAGAAAGCATTGTGGAGAGCCAGCATTGAGGAAAATGAGCATCAAATGTGTTGTAGTAGCTATACTAATGTGAAGACAGGATGACATTTTATATCTTAAGTTCATCTATTCGCTTTCAAATATTCTGCATGCATTCTCCCTCCATCTTCACTTTCCTTTGGGAGCACAGCCACAGCAAGTATGGACTATCAATTATTTATTAAAATCCTTGGCTGCTTCTGCTCTGATTTCTGACTATAAACATGAATGTGCCTAGTCCAGATGAACGGGTACATCATTGATTCAAACAAGTGCTTCTTTGATTGATAAGCAGCTTAAATGGCCTTCATTGACTGATTATTTTGATTTACATTAACTGCCCAAACTCCCCACTAACATCAGGGCCCCTTCAACCTAGGTATTAGCCAATACCTGTGAAAAGACTACTCCTTCCCTATGAGTTTCATAATCTAAACACCCATGAAAAGTAGAGCTACAAAGAGGTGAACCAGCCTGCTTGTCACCACAAAGCAGGCTACTAGCCAGGCACAGAACATAATCCCCATCTCCTGCCTCTCAACAGGGATGGTGGCATCTTGCCACTTTGCTGCAAGCTCTGCAATAGCTTTCACCAATACTGCTAGTGATTCAGGTTGACCCAGTGAGGCTGGCTCTTCTCCACTGTGTATGAGAAGCTGGAGATCTATTACTCTCTTTCTCCCTCTCACTGGTTGGCATTATCCCTCAAGAGAGGTTCTGCAACTAACAAACAAAAAATACAAAAAATTACTATGTTCTATTTGCTTAAATGGGGGATACAAAAATACAGAAAAAGTGTACGTATAGAGATTTGAAGAGAGGTTGTTTAAATCTGTATCTTATCAATCTAGGTATTTAACTTTGGTTTTGAAGTGTTCTCTCTCTGAATCAAGGTTTTTATTGACAGGAAATGTTTGGCTTTTTTTTCCCCTTAAAATCAATTCTGAGAAAAGCCTTTATACTCCTCTGGTAAACTGCTGATTTAGAGAGTAGCAAGAGGATAATAATAATAATCTGACACCACCCTCTCTCAAGAAAAAACAATTAAAAAGTATCTCCATTCCCCAAGACACAGATGTGTGCAGTGTGGCTAGTCCCCTCTTTTCACCCATGTAATCATTGCATTTCTCAGCAGTCAAGGACATGAATTTTTACTAAGCACATTGCAAAAGGCCTCCAGATTTCCTACCCTCCTGAAGGGCAGCAGCTCCCTGCACACACGAAATTTCTGCTCAAGCTTAGTTCCAGCTATAGGTTTATGTGCCATTTATATGCCTGCACCCTTTTTTTCCCCTCAGGGAGCACCCCAGGTTTCATACTCTTTCCTTATTGCATTTCTCTTCCCTTACATTGTTAGCATCCTGCCACACTACACACAAATAACAACACCTGGCTACTTTTATTTGCAAGTAATGCTTCACTGCATGTTATAGCACATGCAGTTGAACAGAACTAGATGGAACTATACCTTTGCTATGACATCACATAGGTGACTTCCACAGACCAAAGCTCTCCATATGTAAATAGTGGAAAAACACCAAGAACAACTCAGGCCCACCTTTATCTCAGACATGTTCTGTTTTGTAGTGTAGTTGTGGCATAAGTTTGAGTATAAGATTTCTTACTCTGTTTATTTTCAGGAATTACACAGCTATGAGTTTTATACTGGGAAAATCTAGCTGTTTAATGGACCACATGAAAGCATCCAGTTAATATAGCAACGGCCACTTTTTGCTGTCAGTAGTTCAGATACTTGGTGCAGAGGGACAGAAACATCAGAAGCCTCATTTAAATTGCCCTCAAGAGAAAACTCCCCAAACTTGTTATTTAGCAACAGCATAACTGTGACAGTCACACAAAGCACGCTCCATATTACAGTGTTACATGAGCTAATGGAAATTATTTGCAGGAGTGATGGTAGAATTGTTTATTCCACTGACTGGTACGGTGTTTGTCACCATGGCTTTCCAATGCTGCATCTCGCATTTAAAAATACAAACAAACCCATAAATGGCACTAGATACACAAGGACCATTATGGCAGGGTTTTATGATTACAATGAGAAACAGGAAATACTTTGGTAGGGACAAATCTGGGAGTGAGCAGAGGGAGAGTTTTAAATTATATGCACACACTTTTCAGGGATGCAGACCTTTTTAAAGACATTTTGAGCCTTCCGTTATCGAAAACCTTTTTAAATATTCAGACATGATTAGATCAAGCATTTCTCTACAAAGCCCAATGAATGAGGTATGGCATTTCAGCTGTCTGAAAGACACAACTGCAGAGTGAAGCCTAGGGGAGGAGAAGAGACTTTAAGCTTCACTGACATATACTCCATATAAAAGGCATGCTAGACAGACTTTTTGGGTCAGTGGTAATCAGCAAGAACATTAAAGCCTAGCTGTACTGTAACTGTGGAAAAAAAATCTCCTTTATTCTCTAATAGCAAAAGCAGTCACAATGGCTGTGGTGAGCAGCCAAGTGAGGGGCCACTTACTCTCCAGCCCTGTCCTACTGAAGCCGGTGGTGCTACAGCAACTATGTCAGTGATTAAAGTCGGGTTGCCAGAGGCCCAAGACACCAACATACTCCTAAGCTGTGTAGGCACACTCTGGTTTTGCACCACCTGGTTAGGAGACAGCTTAAGCAGAGATGGATCTGATGAAAATATTCCTCCTCACCAAAAGCATGCCAGTGAACATAAAAGGGTCCTGGTGATCAGTATTGAACAAATGTGTCACCAGCCCTCTGATTCACACACTAAGGAAAGCCACTGCATGTATGAGGTACATGGTGTTGCTAAAATCATCTGGCAAGAGGCTCGCATCCCCTGCTCAGGTTTGTATTCTTTTCTCCTTGCTCTGTTTGAAATTCTTCAGCTGTTAAAAGCAAGACTGTCTTGCTGACTGTCAAGTCATTCAAATCCCAGATTTCACTTCCCATTAAAACAGTACATGATGATGAGAAGCAGGTCCTTATTCTACCCCAGCAGAGATTTTCCCTCAAATTAATCATTCAGGCTATGAGCGATCAAAGAAACTGAAATCTATATACAGCACTTGGATAGATACTGCACTTGAGTATATGTAAATAGGCTCCAGTGCTAGACAGTCTGCTGTTTGAATGGGATTTCAATTACCTCATGATCAATTGGAAATCATACTTGGATGATATAGGGTCTTTTCCCAAATTTAAAACATACAACTTTAAAATGAGCTTCATTCCTTCAAAGTAGACCCCAAATAACTAGACAGAGCCTCTTCAGAGGTTGTTCTTAGGTGTGGGTGGCTTAAAGAAGGTTTATATCTCTGGAAAACTCGCATTAAGAAACAAAATCAGAACTTCACCATGAGTAAGGTAGAACAGAGGCTCTCAAACACCTTTCAGCAACACATACATCCTTGAAAAGTTTAGATACTCCCTCCTCCTGCTTAGCCCCCTCTGATACCTGCCTGCCTCATCACTCAGTGCTACCTTAGCCAAAAGGCCCAGTGGGCCCAAGGCAAGTTTGATTTTAAAGATTATTGATAGCAACAGTCTCAGGAGGAGAATCAAAAGAAAACTTCATAAAGGGCTCCCTTGAGGAAAATCCTTGAAACCTTCCATCACGCAGTGACAACTTGCTCCCACTAAGTACCCAAAGGATCTGGCTCCAAACCCTGCAAAGACCTTACAAGACCACATCGTACATAGAGTCACAACTTGTGTCTCCCCAAAGCCATCTGACAGGATGATGCTACAAGTGTGGATATTTGCCTGCTTGTCTTGCAGTCTTTGTGATGGACACAGCTACTTTTAGGAGGGAAGCAAGGAAGCAGTCACCTGGCACTCAGTGTGTGAGGAAACATCCAGGCAGACACACACGGCTAAGGAATGCAGTAAATAATTCAATATGAAAAACAGAGGCCTGGATTTTAGCATGTACCTGGAGCTCCCACAACTCAAATTCTAACAGCACAGACTCCAAATACAGAAAAGGATCATGGAAAATAACAGGAGAGAAATCCAATGCTTTGCCTCAATGAAAGAATTTCCTAACTTTCAAGGAATGATAAAATTACCTATATACACTGCAATTAATGGACACCTTTCCTTTCCTTTCCTCTGTTCCTGGAGCCAGAAAGCCTGCACACCATCACAACATTACAGGTCTCATTTCATGTGTGCTGTGAGCATTGCTCTGTAAGACTGAGTTTGCCATTCCATCCTGGAAGCGTGTTGTGTTCTGGGAAGCTACCGGCTGGTGTTTGTTACCCATCAGGACCGAGGTGTCAAGCACATGATGCTGCTTCTTGAGCAAGTAAAGAGGCTCTTGTTGGCATAGAAGCAAATGAGCAGCTTTCCCAGGAGTGCTTTTACAGGACACCAGATCAATATTTAAAAAAAAAAATAAAAGTAAGTCAAGGATTATGTATGATGAACAGCTGGAGAATGTTAAACGTATTTTACTTCGGGTTTGGCAGGGTTTAGTAAATCATGATTTAATCACACTCCCAGGCCATCACTGTAAGCGAACTCTGGAAATGCTCAATAAGACATAAAGAAAGGATAAACAGAAGAATGGAAAAGACATTTTACCAGGAAGGACACAGCCATTTGTTATTTAGCTTTGGAGTGAAACAAAATGTGAGGAAGTCTCTGAAAGGAGAAATGAGAAGAGATATGAAAGAACACCACGTCACCTTCCTCCCTTGATCATCGGCACGCTTCAGCTGAACCTGACCTGGACCCCTGGGTAGATGTCCCCATCCCATGCATGTGCAGACACACGCACACAGCTGTAGGCTCCAGAATGCTTTAATGTGAACTTCCCATTCCTTACTGTAATAAGACTTCAATGTCAGGAAATGCTGCCAAGTTTTTCAATCAGCTAGGCAGTGCATAAGCCTAGATAAATGAAAATTAGTTCCATGCAAGTTTTGAGGAATACTGTCATATGCTTTACTGAAGATTAAGGGACAAGCCAGTGAAAGCTGTGAAACTGACTTCAGTGGCACAAGGTTTAGCTGTCCGAGCACTGCATTTACCTTATTCAAGCAATTTTAATAGTCATTATAACTAGGCCAATCACAGAAACGTCTAGGTTGGAAAAGACCTTGAAGATCATCTAGTCCAACCATTAACCTAATGCTCTGATCTATTTTTATTAACACCACTAGCTCAATTTTTGTGGTTTCATTACCTCCTAGAAGCCAGAGGTTACAGAATCACAGAACCATCTTGGTTGGAAAAGACCTTGAAGATCATCTAGTCCAACCATCAACCCAACATTAACAGTTCCCAACTACACCATATCCCTAAGTGCTATGTTGACCCTGCTCTTAAAACACCTCCAGGGATGGGGACTCCACCACCTCCCTGGGCAGCCCATTCCAATGCCTAACAACTCGTTCTGTAAAGAAATGCTTCCTAGTATCTAGTCTAAACCTTCCCTGGTGCAACTTGAGGCCATTCCCTCTTGTCATATCGCTTGTTACTTGGTTAAAGAGACTCATCCCCAGCTCTCTGCAACCTCCTTTCAGGGAGTTGTAGAGGGCGATGAGGTCTCCCCTCAGCCTCCTCTTCTCCAGACTAAACAACCCCAGTTCCCTCAGCCGCTCCTCGTACGACCTGTGCTCCAGACCTTTCACCAGCTTCGTTGCCCTTCTCTGGACACGCTTGAGCAATTCAATGTCCTTTTTGTAGTGAGGAGCCCAAAACTGAACACAGTCATTGAGGTGGTGCCTCACCAGTGCCGAGTACAGGGGTAAGATCACTTCCCTGTCCCTGCTGGCCACACTATTTCTGATACAAGCCAGGATGCCATTGGCCTTCTTGGCCACCTGGGCACACTGCTGGCTCATGTTCAGCCGGCTGTCAATCAACACCCCCAGGTCCCTCTCTGACTGGCAGCTCTCCAGCCACTCCTCCCCAAGCCTGTAGCGCTGCTGGGGGTTGTTGTGGCCCAAGTGCAGCACCCGGCATTTGGCCTTATTGAAACTCCTACAGTTGGCCTTAGCCCATCGCTCCAGCCTGTCCAGGTCTCTCTGCAGAGCCTCCCTACCCTCGAGCAGATCAACACTCCCACCCAACTTGGTGTCGTCTGCAAACTTACTGAGGGTGCACTCGATCCCCTCATCTAGATCATCAATAAAGATGTTAAACAAGAGTGGCCCCAAAACCGAGCCCTGGGGGATACCACTCGTGACAGGCCGCCAACTGGATTTAACTCCATTCACCACAACTCTTTGGGCCCGGCCATCCAGCCATTTTTTACCCAGCGAAGCGTGTGCCCATCCAAGCCACGAGCAACCAGTTTTGCCAGCAGAATGCTGTGGGAAACGGTGTCAAAGGCCTTACTAAAGTCAAGGTAGACATCATCCACAGCCTTTCCCTCATCCAATAAGCAGGTCGCTCTGTCGTAGAAGGAGATCAGGTTTGTCAAGCAGGACCTGCCTTTCATAAACCCATGCTGACTGGGCCTGATCATCTGGTTGTCCCGCATGTGTTGTATGATGGTACTCAGGATGAGCTGCTCCATCAGTTTCCCAGGCACCAACGTCAAGCTGACAGGCCTGTAATTTCCCGGATCGTCCTTCCGACCCTTCTTATATATGGGCATCGCATTGGCCAATTTCCAATCTGTCGGGACCTCCCCGGTCAGCCAGGACTGCTGGTAAATGATGGAAAGCGGCTTGGCGAGCACCCCAGCCAGCTCCTTCAGCACCCTCGGGTATATCCCATCTGGTCCCATAGACTTGTGTGTGTCTATGTGATGCAGTAGGTCACTGACTTTCTCCTCCTGGATTGTGGGGTGGTCATTCTCACAGTCTCTGTCTTCTGGCTGAGGAGGAGGTTTATAGGTTCTGGGTCAAATTCAGCAGCAAGGCTTGTAAAACTGATCTAAATTATACTTGGGTAAATCATATTCTACAAGATCTTCTTAACTCCAAAAGAAAAGGGAAAACAAAATGTTAAACTGGAGGTCAAAGTGTGATTTGTTGCACAAGCCACACCATCTTCTGCCCTCCTATTAACTGCTTCAGTGAACCAAAAATACAAGCAGATCCAACAGTCTGTCCAGCTCAGCACCCTGTCTCCAGTCCTTTGACTAGGTTTCTAGTTTACAGGACGTCATATTACATGGGACTGCAAGACAGCATAGAAGCTTGCTCCATCCACTCCACACACACCTGATGTGGCAGCATCTCCCAAAAAATAAACAACGGCACCAGCAGCTGACCAAGGCAATGTACAAGAACATGCCATGACATTTCCTGGAGGAGAGCAGATGCCCCTGTATTTATCAGGGCTCAGTATATCTCCCTTCCATTAGTGGATCCAGTTGCTTTAGATTCTATGTATCTTTTTAGTATCCCAAAAGTTGAGGTGAGGAGTTCCCCAGTTGCTCAAGGACCCACCTCACATAGTTTTGAACTTATCACCTGCTAGATTACTTTTATGTCCCCAACATCTCTCTACTGTACCCAACTCTTCTGGTTTCCTTGGCAACAAACTATAGTAAACCAGGGTTCCAGTCAGCTGCTTAATACTGTAAATTATACATGGTTTTAAGTTCAACATTTTGTCCTTAAATCTTTTTTTTTTAGTATTATTTTATAAGAAAATAGCACAGAAATTAAGAATTTGTTTTCAGAATCAATTTTTTCACATACTTGTGACTTTTTACATTGTAAATGTTTACATTGTGATGTAAACATTTAAAAACCTTGTTGTTTTCTATTCTTCATGTCTCAGGTCTTTATAAGGACTTCACAAAAATTTCTGAGTTTCCAGTAATAAAATTTCCACTCTAATTGTCCAATACTTTTTCCCCACTTGCTACATATCTTCCTGTTTTTTCTGAAATCACTGCTTCTAAACAGTGCTGGTGTAAGTGAAGGAAGAAGACCTTACCTGGTGTCTTTTAATTCTCTGTCCTGAAACAAACTCCTCTCCCTTGCTTAATCACATGCATGTTATAAAGAAGAAGGAAGCTATACAAAATTTTACAATACAAAGAAGTTTGCCAAGCATTCTGTTTTAAAGGGTAGCGTGAGACCAAGTGGAAAACATCAGTTCTTACCAACACAGCTAAAGCTCCTAGCAAGAATCTAGATTGTCTTCGATTAGTTTTATAAAACATTCATGCACAGGTGCTTGATTGCTTCTAATAGTTTGACCAGAAAGATTGTTCTGAAAATCCACTGAAGTGAAGGCTTGAGGGCTTTCTTACTTATGTAAGAATGATATTTTTTCAAGTTTACTCTTATTGACATCTAGACTTCACAACTTCCAAAGCAAGATGGCACAGTTGGCAGAATACAATGAAACCAGTCAAGGAGGTCCACACAAGCATAGTTCATTACTAATGAGGACTGCATATGGGCCATGCTTTGAAACTCAGATACTTGAAACTTAAATACAAGGAGCTCACAAGTCAGTTGTGATGGACTTGCACGTTAGCAGTGTAACAGAAATGGCACATTCACAGAACATTATCCATTTTGCCCATGGAAACGCAGGTTTCTAAAAATGAACAATCGAATGCACAATTTTAACATGCACTCAACTTGCCCTGTCTTGGGACTACTTGTGCTGAGTCAGATTCCTGCTAGGAACTAGCTGGGTTTCTGGAAGGAAGGTATCAAATACTGCAGTGGAAGTTAATCCTTTTCATTTACGCACATTTTAAAGGCTGCTGCTAGCTGCTAAGATGTAGGACAACATATACCATCTTTTCAAAAGGGAAAACTGTGAAAAAACATAATAAGGAAAGGAAAAGCCACAAATCACAGCCCCCATGTTAATCACACTTTGGACAGTGGTGGCAACCAGGCTGAAACACAAACAGCCTTCATTCAGAATTAAGTCATTTTTTCACTTCAAAACCTATACTTCAAAAACCAGTGTGCTTACGCATTGTCAGGACCTAATACGGTACTTCCTGCCATTGTGAGCACTAAGCAAATGACTTCAGTTCTGATACATACATCGAGACACTGTGTACTGAAGCCTTTCCTCCCAGCCCTGTGGCTTGTGGCGGCTCCAGGAGCCCAGGGACAGAGAAGATGACCTCAATTGGCAGCTCCACCCCCACCACATCCAAAGCCCAGTACCAGAGGCCCACGCTACCCAATGGTAACAATGGCCCTTGTGGGACTGCTCCTTAAATCCTTCTGTGTGGACAATGGCCAAAATGGCATCCTCGCCGAAATCAATGGCAAAACCCCCGTGGATGCCAGTGAGGCCAGGACATCAGGCAGGGCACCTGGTGGGAACCAAGACAACAGTGCCACCACTTCAGCCACCTCAGAGAGAGTGGGAGATGCCAAAAAAAATTAAAAATTAAACTGAAAGGGGGATTTTGCTGTGAGGTCTTAAATAAAAAGAAAGGAAAACTCCTTAAGAGAATGATAAATACCATTCACAGCTTTTATCTAAGCATCAGCTCAAAGTATTTCCTTTTTTTCTAATTAAAATAAAGATTTGAGTGCCAGAACAATGATCTCTAGTCAAAGACTCTCACAGATGGAAGGATCACACCAACTCATTTCCTACTTAAACAATGAAATCAAACCAAGGTTTGGGAGACCAGCGTTTGTTGCTATTATTTGAGCTGGCACCATGCACGCTCTGCAGTACTTTGATGTGGCTGCCTTAGGCAGCTCATAACAGGAGTAATAATATTGTAAAATATAAACAATCCCAGTTAGCAGTTTGGGAAAGGAGGAAAAAAAAAAACCAGAGCCCCTGCTTTTGCAGCAAGAACCAGCATACTGCCTTCTCCTCTTGCAGGGTCCGGTAAGAACAACCCCAAATTTTAATAGTGCCAAGTCTGTGCTCCTGAACATGATGGAAGGGGAGATCAGTGCCAGCAGAGAGACCCCCCTGAGCCAGGCGGCCATAGGCATGGGGCAGCCCCAGCCCTGGACACCCTCCTGGGGATGGGGACAGGTCAAAGCCAGGCTGGGACGTGGGCCTGCGGGTGGGCCCAGCTCGGCAGGACCCATGACTGGGCAGGGCAGGGCTGTGGGGAGCTGGAGACCGGCCCTGCTGCGGTGTCACTGGGGCAGGAGCTGATGACCCTGGGGGGCTGACGTGGGGTCCTGGGTCACAGGCAGGGTAGGGGGAGACATGGGGGGCTGGGCAGGGACAGGCAGGGCTGGGGATGCCCTCAGGGCCCGGACACTGGAACTGCTCACTTCAAACCCAAGACAAATACAGTCATATCCCAGAGTTACCCGGAGCATCCCTCTGACTGGCAACTAAAGGACTCTCCTGCTGACATGGGGGCTATAAAAACTAAATTGCCAATGAAAGTGATAATCATGACAAAAATTTAAGTGCAGACAAAATATTGCTGACATTCCAGTGAACGCCTGACACATCGGAGTAGATCATTTTTAAACTCATTTACGGCTTTTCAAGTGCACGTTGCAATGAAAGTGAAAAAAATGGGCATTGGAAAGAGCAGCGGAGTGTACCTAATGGCAGATAAACCCACACATCCTATGCAGTGTGGCCAGCCAGGCATCCATCCTCTTAAACGAATGAAAAACAAAACAGACATGCTGACCACTTAGAAGTACCACTTTTTTTCCTGATTCTGCACCAGTTCCCTTTTCCTTCCTCACATCTCCTCATGTTTCCTCCTTCCATTGCCATCCTGATCCAGTGCCTCTTGAAATCAGCAGGCTTCCTGCTACTGCTTTTAATGGCTTCAGTCAGACTCTACAACACTTAAGGCCCTACCATTACAAGCAAACCCCACCCAGTAAGGAATTTCCATCATGAGATGTGATATGCATGGGAAGACATGGCTGGCAATGCTTGGAGCCAAGGCCTGCCATAGTTGAGTTGAATCAGGGGGTGGAACAGAATGACTAAAATCACAGAAATCCCAGATTAGGAAGGGAAGACATAGCCTAAACTTGAGATGGTGGGCAAAACTGACTTTGTTTTAATAACTGCAGTTCTGCTGGGGACAAAAAAAAGCAACACATCAGAAAAGTAGAATAAAGTTAATGTTATTAATGCTAAGAAGCAGAGGGCTCTAACTGAATCCAAAGCAGCTATTGTTCTTCTGCTATCAATCACTGTGCTAAAAGCCTTTTATATTTTAAAGCCTGAAGCCAAGCCCACAAGCCTCAAGATTCATTAGATCAAAGGAAATCGTTTATAGAAAAACAGATTTAAGGACATACCCAAACATATCTATTTACAGGTCTAATCCTTAAAGCATTTGTTGTATTACTCAGTCTGTACATGGACAATGGTACTGGTGGTGCTGCTGATCCAACTCCCTTATTAAAATACATTCAGATGGAGACCTAAACATTAAGAGTTGTGTTTTCTAGAAGTATATTTATATCTATCAAAACCAGACAGTATTCCTCACTTCCTTTATCACATTATTTCCAGATAGATGGTATGCATGATATGAAATGCTGGTCATAAAATATTCAACCTCAGAATCATAAAACAAAGAGTGGTTTTAAGTAAGTCTATTCAGTAGCCTAAGAGTTTACATGCTTTAAAGAAGAGTGCTTTGGAGGAAAAAAAAAAAAAAAAAAAAGATGGTGGCTCCTTAGCATTTATCCAGATTCCTCTCATTTAGAAATGAGTTAGCAGAAGGAATGTCACAAGAAAAATATCTAAGCTCTGTCATATGCACTGGTCAATTTTGAAAGAAAAATATCTCGATTCAACCAATTTTAACTGTTATTCTTCTGTAATTTTTCACTTTCTTTGCAAAAATATAAGTTACTATCACTTCCAGGTATCTCTACCACTTCCAGATTAAACAGCAAATTCTAACAAGATCTCTTCTGTAAAAATAGAGAAGAAAAACTATGGAAGTACACAGTGAATGCAGCAGGAAAAGTCCTCTGAGAAGGATGGAAAACTGCCTCTTTATTGCACTTACAGAAAACATAGCAATGCGCCTATCAGGAAGTCCTCTAGATAGAAAACCCACCATTTATTTATGTTTTGGATTATTTTAAGGTGCTGAGATCAGTTCCAAGTAAATTCACGTTAAAAGGGAGACTGTATGCTAATTTCTGTCCATTATTGCCAAGTCCAAATATTCAAAGATCAGTAGTCAAATGCCCTGGCTCCTAAAACAGTCTGCATACATATCAAGTAGAAGTATCAGGGCTGTGTGTGATGGTTTTTTAATGGTAGTTTAGTGCTTTTCATTTACCTTCAGGGCTGTGAACCTCTAGAGTTCAAAATACTAATGTTTACAACCAGACAAGATACTAACTTGCTTCTTTTTAAACAGAGCTGATGCTCAAATGAACATATGACTCTAGTTTTTGGCAGTCTAAGATGGTCCATAAAAATCACAGAAGTTGACAACACTGCCCACACTGTCAGCAAGCTATGAACCAAGGGCAACAGCTCATCTACCATTTCACAAGGTCCCCTTCCTTCAGTGTTTTTCCAAACAGCTACTAACAGCAGCTCTTGAACAGTACAGCCTATGCTAGAACAAAACTAAAAAGATTAATAAAATAGCTGTTAAATGCATTCAGGTACAACAACATTGTAACGAATTAGATGAGGACAAAATGCTTTAGCTTCATTTGCAGACTTAGCACAGCGTGCATGGCACACTGCATTTCTTTCATGCACAGCTTTCACTTAAACACAATGAAGGCCTTACAGAGTACCCTTGCCTTCAATGTTTCACTCATTCTCATCTTTCTGAGGCCACAACCTATTCCTAGGCTACCCACTTTTTCCCCACATCATGCAGTGACAAAGGGTCAGAAAACAATCAAATTGTAATTTCAATGCAGATGAGGCAAGCAGTAGGCTTTTTTTTTTTTTCTGCAAAGCAACCTCTCTTAATGCTTCAGTGTTTTGAGTACAAAACTGCTTCTCTGCTTGCAAAAGAAAACAAACATACAAAAAAACCCAAGGAGAGGTCACACCACAGGCACAGAAATCTTTGGGACTCTGCCACAGGTTGTGGAGCAGCCATACTGGTTTGCTATGCCTGTCCAACAACAGCAGACCTCTCAAGCATCTTCCTTTCCAGAAAGTGGAAAACCCCTGAGTCATGTCATGGAAAATGGGATGCATCCCAGACACTACGTCACTTGTTGGGAGAGGTGTCCCAGCCCTTGGCTCTGGTCTGCCACTGAGCAGACCTGCCTCTCATTAGAATTCTCCTGTTAGGTGGCATAACCCCAGCTGCATCGCAGCAATTCCCTTCCACCAGACCCAACTGCTTCTAGTACATATGGTCGGTCACAGGATGCTACTGAAATATGCATGAAATACAGGCCCGGCTGCTAGGAAGCAACAGGCAGAAGTCAAGCGTGGGGGCTCAATGTAAGATAAGTACCAGTCTGCTCCAAGCTTGGCAGAAATCAGAGTGCTCTCAAACCACAGTTTCCAAAGCTAGGGTATTCAGGCTTCCTCCAAAAGCAAATATATTTGTAGCTAGAAATTCCACATCTAGCAGGGATAAAAATAAATTAAACATGGTCCCTTTACCAAGCTTGGAGGAGGTCATAAGGTACTGGGAGGTAGTGCAGAACCAATCTATCTGATGTTCTCACTCCTAAGCTTGATGACCTTAGCCATGTACACAGTACACAAAGGAGGAAAGTTAGCACAATTTTCTCAGCAGTCCAATACAAAACCATAACCATGCTAGTCTTTAAGAAGAAATGCCATCCAAATGGGCCAGCTTCCAGAAAATGATGGCAATCCACACCAAACATATATGACCTTGTGCTGAAAGGCTGCTGCAGAACTTCCAAACCGCACAGAGGCTCAGTTCAAGACCTAGCCTGGCTTTAGGCCTGCACAAAGATGCAGCCCTACTCCCCATGCTTGTTACCATATTCCAAAACTGGCCATCAGCCTTTCTCAGCTAAGAAAATTTGCAGACATTATCCTCACTCCCTCATCACTGCTGCATGCAGCCTAACAATCTCCCAAGCAAAGTTACCCTTTGCGGGCAAACACCTCCTTCTGAAAGGCCCTCTCACATGTCTCCTGTCATCAAAATGAGAAATCCACACACACTGGTGATTGACTGCCAGTTGGTGGCTATTCTGCCATGGGACATGTGGTCTCATAAAGGAGTGCAGGCCATTCAGGCTCTAAACAAGCAATTCCTAGCTGCATACTGCAGCAAGTTGCCACGTTAACATCACTAACAACACGTTTGCCTCCATGCCCAAGTCAGGGCAGACACTTTCTCCCTGCAGTATGTCCCAAAATGTTTCAAAAGGCACTCAAGGAAATCCCCAGCAGGGCTAGAACCTCACATTATCCAGTTCTGCATCAACATGGGGACAAGAACACAACTGTGAAAGAGTTAATGCTCCCAATGTAGGTATTTTTCATTTTACTTTAAGTGGAGTAAAAGAAGGTAATTTTGCAGCACATGTATATGCTAAGCCAAGTCTACAAGGACTAAAGCATTTTTATCTCCAAATCATCCATTCCACGCACTTACAGTTAACGTGATTTGTTTGAGCTTAGTTGTTTGTTTTGTTTTTAACATGAAAAAAGCAAAATTGTAAAACTGAAGGTTTAGGAAGTCATTTTTATGAAATAAAGTATCCTGCACTGTTTTAATTTTCTTGCTGATACTCACATGGGTTCCCCACAGCACATTTGTCAAACACTGCCCTTTACATTAAGAAAAAATATAAACACAGTCTCTATAAAACCATATTCACATCACAAATTTACATTTATAGCACTTAATATAATTAATATAGAGAACAGCAACAGCAGGGTGTGCATATTCTGTTTTCTTCAGTTGCTGAAATTGTAGCAAAAGCTTGTGATTTTGAATGTCTGAGGGTAAAATTAGCCCCTTTGATAGAGAGAGGAGGAGGCTTGTATGTAGTAACTGAGCTCGTAAGACTCAATAAGTAAAATGAAACAAGTAGCCCAGTTTCTCAAGAAAAGAAAGATAACACTGTTCCCAAGCTCAGTACCACTGATTAGCAGAATATACCCTCATTGACCGATACTGTATAGCCTAGACATACATAGGCAAGTTCCATAATTAGCGTCCTCTGTTATAATGATAGAGTATACATTCATGTCAGAATGGAGGGGAGAAGAAGAGGGGTGGGGGAAGATACTTTTTCCATATAAAAGAAGCTACTGTGTTTCTGTGGCTCTCTGCAGAGGGGTTCTGTAGGTGGCCATTTAAACAATAAAGGAAGTTCAAGGGTTCAAAACAGATTTCTGCTGCTTAATACCCAGAAATCTGCATTTTTAAACTCAGTCTCCCTGCTGTGCAATTATGTATGAATTTAAGACTAGTCGTTTTCTTACAAGAGGCTGTGTTGTGCATGTGGGAGACGAAATCAGGTCACTCAATCATAAGAAGTAAATTTCCCCCCACCAGCCGTTGTATTCCAGAGAGAGACAAAGAGGGAAAGGCAGATTTTATTCCTTCCTCAGACTAGTTCAATTTCTAATCATATCCTTTGGAGTTTTGAATACCCCTTTCCTTTCCCTTCAGACCCAGGGACTAACATGGGAACCTAATTAAACCTTAAGTAGTGCCGTGTAAAGACCAACAATCTGTTAAGATTTGAGTGAAAGAAAAGATCAGCCAAGACTGCCTCTGTAAAATATACATCTCCTGTTTAAAATAAGGCACCTGCCCTCTCTGAGACTTCTGTGTGTATTCCAATCTCCTTCTCTTTCTCTTGTTTGCCTTTGAACGCTTCATTTAAAGTTGTTTCTTTCCTCTAAGACATTTTATATATCCACTCAGCATGTTCACAATGATCCATATGCATTGGAGGTCATGCACTTCCAGAGCAAAAAGCCTAGAGAAGAACAGACTAATCCAAATTGCTGTGCTTTGCCCCATTCCTCACCTTAGGACCCCTCAATTTCATTGCAGCTTTGCACGGGCAAGAGAATCCACAGCAGCAAAGCCTGAACCAGGATGCAGCCTCCCTCATCCGCCACCCTGTGATGAACATCCACACACAAAGAACAAGAATATTTTACAACTCTCCAGAGAAAAAAACAACCTATCTCCTGGTGTTGGACCAGAATTCAGTATTATTGAACATCTCTGAGACAAAATTTCTATTGCTAAAACCAGCTGATTTCTCATATGCTTTCACAAACAGAGAAACCAATAACCAGGGTTAAGGCTTTTGCCAGAAAGACATGGCAAAGGAAGTAACATCAAGCCTAAACCACTTGGCTATGTGTGTTTTTCATTTGCTCCCAAACATTATCTTTTGTGTGGTCATGAATGCAAAGAGGTGTTCAGAAGAATCAAACTGGGAAGAAATTACCTCCCTGACTACCTTGGAGGAGGTTACTCTCAAACCAGCCACAACAATTGTTTCTATAGGAAAGATACGACCCAGGTTCATCTGCTTTATTTATATATGGCAGTTCTGCTCTGTAAACAGTTCCATTACACAGCACAAATTCAGGATGTGCTGTCCCTGTCACACACAGGTTGGGTCTTCCAGGGCTCCCAATGTCTTATTTGCTTTATGAGTATTCATTTTTTAGTTTTTGTATTAAAAACCAGTACTAAAAATAAGTACTACCAGACATTTGTATTTATTAGGCATTTTAAAAAATACCTGTTTTCAGTGACCAAACGTGAACAGCAACTATACCTTGTTAATCAAAGCCTATTTGCAAAAGAAATTGATGCTGTACACTAGAGGTTACAAAGCTCATTCTGTTTAGTTCCAACACATGCAATATACTACATTAGATCAAAAAGGAAAAACAAATCAGAAAATGTGTTTTCTTGCTCTGATTCACTAACATAGCCCACAGTTTCAACCCTGACCCACTGTAGTTCAGTGCTGAAGAGCTGTGGACTAATTCATGGTTAGTGAGTCAAGCAAGAAAATCAATCACTGGATCACAGTAGTACCCTTTATCTGCAAATGAAAAAAAGCGTAGGTTTTGCCCTTTCTTTCCATATACAATGAAATACAAATGGCTGCAAAGAATCTTGAAAGAGAATTGAAATGGGTGAATAAATCTAATAACTGAAGATAATACAATTTAACTATATGGATGGATACATATTTAACATGCATGTTAGAAATTACAGCTAAGGTTACCATGCTCAAACTGTGTTAAAGACCACAGTCTGACAAGCCGCATGCTTCCCCAGCTCCCCAGATATTTGTCTTGCTGGGGTCACAAGGCTATTTTTTGTGAGGGTGGAGAAAGTAAATGGAAGGAGAATTTTGAAAACAACCTTTTTTTTTCAGCCTGATTTGCCACTTTTCTGTCTGAAAGAGGCACTAGTGCATGGTCTACTGAAAACAACTTTTTTCCTCACTAATTTTCTTCCTAATTTATGGAGGAAGTATTTTTCTGCCTGCACAGGACAGGTATCTCATATTATGTTTGAAGGGAAGAGAGATCTCAGGTGGCCACAGAAGGGCTATTAAACATCTTTGTATGACTTCTGCTTAAGTGTTCTCCTGAAATAAGAGCAAACTCCAACACTATAGGCCAAACTGTTGCTTCTTCAGCAAATGTCCCTCCAATACTAGCTGGGGGCCTGCATAACAACTTCTCTCTGAAACCTTCATCCTCCAAGCACTTAACAAGCTTCTTCTTTCTTTGAATGCATTTCAAGGTCTCTTCTTCTCCCCCCCCTCAAAGCACACTGGGCAGCTTTTCCATCAGCCCATTTTTGTAAGAAAAATGAAGGCTACTCACCAACTACGTATCCATCTTTTTCCATGTGATATGTCCTACTCTCGTTGAATCCAGTGGTCCCCCCAGCAGTGAGGGGGCCTCACAGGTCAGATGCAGGCATGGCACAAATGAAGGGACTAAAAAATTAAGCTCTGCCAAACCTATGCTAGTTTGGGGACTGCAGCACAAACATGCAACTTCGGACACAGAATCAGCACCTAGCCAGGCGTATTAACGTTGTGGTGGAGCCAGCACTGCCAAAGCTGGAGGCAGGGACAGCCTGAAGGGCAAGAAAAGGATCAGCTGTGCTAGAGGCAGCTCAAGGAAGGAAATGGTAAAGCGAGGCGAGAAACTAGACCCAGCCAGGCCCATGACCCACTCAAAGCTGTTTCACATGAGGCATGTGACTGCAAAAAAGGTTGGGAACTATCAGACGGAAAAATAAAAAGCAAGCCCAGCATTAGGAGTTCAGATGATAAATCCTTCCAGATGGGACCCATGCACCACTGTTCTTTCTGTCCAATCTCCTGTTACAAAGGACTGAAGCCACAAAACCACTCTCAGATCCCATGTATTTATAGTGAACCAGCTCCGCTTTTAATTCAATTTCAGCAGGTATTAAAAGGAAGAGATTTCTCTTTTAGGTCTTGTTAGTATTTTCATCCCATTTTGGAATTTGTCTATCATTTTTATCTTTTGATTTAGAAATGTTAATAAAGATTGATGGTCTCCCTGAGGAAAAACAGGTGAGGAGATAGCACAAGTTGGATTATATCATCCCAATAAATCTTCCTTTCAAAACAAACACAGCCTTCTCTTCTTGCAAAACACTGTTTTTTAAAGACCATACTTTGTTTTTTAATAAAGAAAAAGTCTTTTAACTGTGTTAACAATTAGCAAATGAATATGGCAGCTAACCAAGATGCTCAGGCCTGTAGCTTTAGTCACTTATCAGATTAACACATATAAATGAAGGAATCTGTAGTCTTCACTTACAATGGCTTAAAGTCATCGGGATTAGATGGCACAGTGAGGAAAGGCTGCAGCACTGAGCCTGGAGAAACGGGGAAGACAGAGAGAGAAAGTGAGGAGAAAGGAGCTCCCAGAACACATACACATAAGGACACTCCTGTCTGGAGCCTCCTTTGAGCGGTGAACGATACAGAGAAATAAAAGTTCCAGAAAGAGCTTATAAAAATAATTAGTGGCATGAAAAGATCTACAGACAGAAAGAGACTGAAGAGGTCTGATGTGTTTAATTTAGATATAAGGGTACATGAACGAGGTACACAAAGTAATGAATAGCACAGAGAAAGAACTCCAGGATTCTTTAATCATCCAGCTTTGTAATGCAAGAACAAGTGGGCATTCAGAGAAACTAAACCAGTTCCAGACAGTTCCCAGGCAATGTACAGGTAATTGCAGAGCTGCTGGAGACATTTCATCACTCAGGCCAAGAGTTTAGGAAGAATTAAAAAAAAAAAAAAAACACCAAACCAAAAAAAACACCACCTCCCCACACAATTAATAGTAGCATGTACAATAACATACAGAGTGAAAAAACAACATGTAAGAAACTCATGCTTCAAGGGATCTGTCAAAACCAAGCCTTCCTTCTCTAGCATAAAGCTTCATGTGTGGGCAGTTGTTACTACTTTTACTACAGTACTTCTTACACTTTGCCTGGACCATCTGGTACCAGCCATGACTTTTCTGATCAAAACTATTTTCCTGAGTATTTGAGGATTGCCATGAGGCTCATGGTAGAAAGAATACTCTTTATCCCCCCTAAGCCATCCCCCTGTGCTACCTCAGCCTGCAGCAGCCTAGGCCTGCAATGGGGGAGACCCTGGGCTGCTCCCACCACTGTTACAGCAGGAACACCAACATTGCCATGTGGTTGTTTCCATGGCCCTGGAACACCTCCACGGAGGCCCTTCATCCCCCCTCCAGCAGCAGCAAGGCTGAATACAACATCCCAAATGGCCTGTCATCCTCAGGCATTTTCACAACTACTGGAGGCAGGGTGCATGGACACAGCTCCCCAACTTTTCTTAACAGCTGATAAAATGGGGAAGCTAATGTAGATCTCCTGCCACAGGCCACAGCTGTGGAGTCCTCCTCAGGCTGTAGAAACAATTTAAAAAGAGTCTGGGTTGACACAGGGCCAGTGGTCTGGGTTCATTTCCACAGCTGAAAAGAAAATCAGGTTCTCCCCAGGGAAATGGGCAGAGGAGTCAACCCTGCACCACATCAGCACCTGGGGAGCAGGGAGCACGGGGCAGAAGGGGCATGCTTGGTATAACTCAGGCCATAAGCAATGGGACAGCTTTTTGCCTCCAGAGGGCAGAAAAACATAAATGGAAACAATCCAGCTCCACATGCCCGCTCCTTTTAGTGAGCTCCCTCAGAGAGGGAAAGAAAGAAAAAAACCCAGAAGTGATTCATGAGGGCGTGAAGCTTTGTCCGCCTGAATAATGAACTAACGGTTGGCCTTGCCAACAGCCCCGCATCCTTTTACAATCTCGTCAGTCTGTGCTTTGTTCTCAGGCTCCACTCGGCCATCAGCTGAGGAAGTTCATCTGTCTCAGCAGTACACGGTAATGATAGCAAGGGTTAAACACCACTTACATGGAGGTACAAAAGGCCGGTATAAATTTATATGAGGCCAGACAGCTGGTTTGTATAATTCCAGTTTTCACAAAGCATTTTCTTTCCAGTGCGTCTCCTTAAAAAAAACTTTTCCCCGAGAGTTAATTCTCTCACTAGAGAATGCCAGTGCAGCTCCAATTATCAGTGAGACAATCCAAAGCTAAGTTCACTGTCAAACTCAGACCCAGGCTAAGGCTTCAAAAGAAAAACTCTTATAAAATTCCTCACCATGAAATCATTTAAGGACATGGTAGAGAGTTTGGTTTGTGTGTATCTTGTTAGGTTTTTTTTCCCAAAAAAACTTACCACTCTATGTTTCTAAGAGTTTCCAGATAAGAACATCTGTTTTTAAATAATCTCAGTGCTGCTTTGGAGTTTCTACAATGTACAACGACACAATCAGCTGCTTTTTATTAACTTATTTGTTTGTGCAACAGCATTGGTGAATGTTCATCCATTCATCGCTGCACATCAAGCAACTGGGGCAGATCCAGTAGCAGGAGTGTTCAGTGCTTGCCAATTCTGTACATCAGCACTAACTAGTAGCTGAATCATGCTTGCTTTGCCTAAGCAGGCAGTCATTGAAGACACACACACAGAGAATTGCTTACTGAATCCTCTTTCCTCCACATTTCAACAGCTAAAAAGTGAGCTGAGAACATAAGTTATCAGCAAGGCATTCAAGGTGCAGCTGAATCCTCCCTCCCCATACTCCCTCATCTCCAAGATTCTCCCAAATCATGGAAAAATGCCCTTTTCCAGGGATACCCCTGCAACATGAGTACAGGATGGAGTTGATCCATGAGGACTCCTGTAAACAGGTTTTATGCTATCACACGCAGCTTTGCAAAGCTTTGAAATACCATCCTAGAAGCTCTTAGGATTTCTTGAAGAGTGTGAGCTAACAGTCTCTGACTGCCAAAGAGCTGAGGAGATGGAGCAGAGCAAAGCAGGGTCCCAATTTGATAACATGCTGTGTGCCCCTCAGCTCACTACTTGAAGCCTTTGGTACATGACCCTCCCACTGAGGATGGATGGAGGATACTGATCTTCACTATCCAATTCACAGTATGACAGGGCAGGATCAATACTGAAACCCGCAGGTGCAGGGTGTGCCACAGCACCCCTTGAGGACCAAAAATTAACTGTTCATCACTTCAACAATGTTACCACAAAAGGGAAAAAGCCCCTTTACTGTGTGCGGTCTGACTGATGGCCTGCTAAAGGCAAGTGGGGTCTGTCTTCTCTGCAAGTCTACCTAATGGCTCAGAGCAGTGGAATTGGTGCCTATCCTCTTGGAGGATAAATGAAAAAGTATGATCTTTGAAGCTTTTAATAATGGCACCTCGAGCTCTTAAATGCTTCAAAGACTGGATTATAGAGAGGTACACAAAAGAACTAGAAAATCCCATAGAGTCCAGTTTGATCTCTGTGTCTGTCTCTTTGACAGCACTATCCTATCTGATTTTGACTCTTTGCAATGACTGGATATGCACGAGCTGCTTGGCTGCTGTGAAGATGCTGTGAGTGATGGAGCGAGGGGGTGTTTCAGTGAAAGGCAGGTCTCAATTTGTCCTACAGTGCCTGATGAGCTTACAAGCACGCATTAAAGGCAGTTTTGAAATGTCTGGACCAAAGCACTATTGCTGTCCCTGCTGGAAACAAAAGCACCTTGTAATCATGCCACAAACCAAGAAGCTTTCTAACAAGCCCTCTCCTCTACCAATCTCCCACTGTAAATCTAAGAATGGGGATCTCCACCTCCACTACAATGAACAAAGCTGTAGATCTGGGTTTAAAAGGTAAGGGGGATCTAATTACACTTTACAAGCCACCTGCAGATCTTGAGTAAACTACTATTTAATTGAATCAATCTCCTGAAATTTTCTTTAAAGAAAAAGAAAGATACTGACTCATTATGGTTTCTTTGATCCTTTCCAACACAAGCAGCTATATGAAGAAAGCAATTTGCCTTCCCTGGGTCCTCCCCTTATTTGTTTCCCATAGTGTCAGCTGGCTCCAGCAGGCAGTCCTTGCTTGTGCCATAACACTGCTTATCCTGCCCACGATCTCTTTTAAAGACACAGCAGTTTGGATTAAATGCCATCAGCACTACTAACAAGGTAGGTCTACTGTCATGGGTGTGTAAGCCAAAATGATTTCTAATGTCTACCCAGGCACAGCAAAGAACTACCATGGCAAGAAAGTGCTTGTGACTTCCCCAGCCTCTACTAGCATTTTGGGAAAGGGTTGGCTCCTAATACACCCTGCTCTAGGGAGGCCACATCCCCTCAGAAATCCCAGTCAAACATAATGTTCCCCCAAATCCTTTTATGCTGGAGCATCATTTTCTTGACACACTTCATAATTATATGATCATTTAAATATTCTTCTGCAGGTGAATGGTATTTACACAGCATCTACCATGCTTGTGAACTACAGAGGAAAAGGAAATATTAGTTTAATAATGCACTAAGGTGATGATAACAAAAGCAAAGCTACAGCTTTTCATAACATTAGATTTACTATATTAAGCTTTTAATACTGCAAGAGATTAACAGTGACAGATTCTGTTGTAGACTAGCAAAAGCTATTGCAATTCTTGCAACTTTCATGTTAATCACATTTAAACATGCTGCTAACAGATGGGCATCATGGAGCGCTAGGTCTCTCACAAGCCAGTACTAACAAAAAGCATGTCTAGGAGATCTTGTGGCTTCTACAGCTCAGAGAGATTGTATATGCAGGCGCTTTATTATTGTTTTTGTTGTACATTATCTATGATTATTAGAAAAGCTCAAGTTAAACAGATGACAGACTTCAGCATACGTGAGTGGGAAGGGAAAGGGAGGGGGGCAGAAAGAATTGAAACAAGACCACCCACACAAAGTTCCTTTAAGTCCACATTTCATATGCATGATCGTGATTTTTCCATTACACAGGGAAAGCCTTAGATTCTGCACTGCAAGTTTTTCTCTGACACTACTACCCGCACAAACCTTTTCCCAAAGTCCAGACACAAGCCCAAACTGCGAAAAGTGAGCTGCCAGACACTAGCCTGGCTGGACAGAGAATGACAATCTGTCCTCCTCTTTCATTAGTGCAGATGTTAAGCTCAGGTGGCTCTTTTTGACAGAAGTTGGGAAAGCACCTGAAGAGAACTGCAGCGTTAGCACTCGGCAGACAGATAGAACATATCAGACATTTATTAAACTTCCCAGAACCGTTTTTTAATTAAACCAAGTCCCAAGGTACAACCTCATCTTTACATGACTGTAATTAACCAGGACACGTTGTCTGTAATGTGAGAAAGCTCCGTCTCCTCTATGAGCCAGGCCTCAAAAGAAAGATTGGCAACTCCAAACTTAGCCCAACCTAAAGTCAGTCCTCACAGGGCAAGAGCTGCAGTTCTCTGTAACAAGAAATCCTGCTTGCTGAAGGAAGACTGGAGAATCCCAGCTGGGGATATTGCCTTCATCAGGAGAAATCACACAGCACCTGGAAGCGTTTTACCATGAAGGACAGAAGCACTCTTGATGTGGAAGGGTCTCAGCCTTGCAAATTGCTTGTCATTTACAAAGCAGGTCTGTGTATGGTGGGTACCTGTACAGTATCTATCACCACATAACCCAGCTCATCCTCACCTCTGAGAAGAAGCAATGGGCTGTCACAGGTCTGAGTGAGGAACAGAGGCCTACAGAGCCCTTGGTGGTACCCACTTCACACCATAACATTTACAGAAGTTAATGGACTCATGCAATTAGACAATCCAGAAACTTTCTGTGCTCAGCAGTGAGAGACAGGCTCACCTTTGAATGGGATGGATGGCCCAAAGATTAGAGTGCTAAAACTAATAACCTTTGCTCGAGCCCCCATGAGAAGTCAGCAGATGAATCCAGGTGTCCTTAGCACTAATATTTTAGCCTCTGGGCCCTCCTCCTCCTCAACTCCAACCTGCAGACTTGAACATCCTCAGCCCACTTGGGAGGGACTCAACACCTAGATGGGTCTGGGTCTCCTCTACACATCTTCCAGCCATTTAGAACCTGAGTCCACCTAAAAGCTACCTGCTATGTTTTCTCATAAATGAAATGGTGCACACATGGCCCATTGGCAGAAAAATAAACAGAAGAATACTGAGATTCCTGTGCCACTTTCCAAACTGTTGAGAGGCCAGCCACCCCGCGGGGCCAGACCCAGGCAGGGCTACCTCTGAAGGGGGCGAAGTCCCACAGCTACGGCCCTTCAGGAGTTTCTTCCAAAATATATTACACTCCATGATACACAGTGGGTGCTCAGGACAGAAGAGATAAAGTCCTGTTTGGACAGTTAGATTCAATCTTTAAGCTAAGACCTATACTGTAAGGTTTATGCCAAAGAATGCAGTGGCATTGAAAATGTTTCACAGGCTCCATGCTGGCTAAGCACAGCTGCCTGTGAGCAAGTTTCAGTCTTACGTAGCCTGTAGCACCCTGCTCTAACACACACCATCATGCCCATCAGGCACGTGAAGGAATTCAGTGCTGCTCCACGATGGAAAGCTTCCCTGGCAGTGAAAAAGAAGATTCTGGTCTCTGAATACCCTCCTGAGGCGGCTCTTCTCAAAGCTTCTCCAAGGATAACACGCACTCTCTTTTTTTTTTTTTTCTCCATCTCCCCACTATGCATACACAACACCATCCATCGTAATATTATGGAAAAATGACTACCTTAAGTTTAATGTTTCTTCAGCAGAAATGGAGAGCAAAGCAGAGAAGGGTACTTAGGGACCAGCAGAAAAATAATCTCTTTTTGATGCAGCTTGTTCAGGATGATCCTGATCCTCAGATTCAGGCTCACTGGATGTACAGGCCAGAAGCATCCAAGTTATTTTAAACAAGCCATGTTGTGTAGTACAGCTTCTACAAACACTGCTTCAGCAAGTGGTCTTTCAGGAATGACAGAAACTGCTTCCTCACCCATTCCCTTCTCGCTGCTGACTCCTCTCCCAGGCACTGACACCATCCTGCTGGAGGCTGCACAGCACCCAGGCAGGGCAGCACGAGCTGTCCACCAACATTACGCACAAGAACATGTTGCCTTGGAAAGCAGCTAGGTTGCAAAGAGAAAGCAGAGGAGAAACATCAGCCGCTCCGCATCCCCGAAGCTGCTAAATGGCATGTCAAGGAAGGGGAGAAGAAGGGGAGGTGGGAGACACAATTCACGTGTTATAAATGGAATACGAAAGCAGGAAGGAAAAAGGCTGCAGGATGGCAGACGGACCTCTGACGTGGTTTCCTGGTCAGTATGAGACCAGGCTCCTCAGACCTCAAACTCACAATGAGAGCTGCAGAGCCACATTCCAGTGTCCACAATGCACTTGGCCAGGACTGTCATGGGGCTTCCAGGGAGCAGGGGTTCACACAACACTCACAACTGACCACCACAACTCCAAAACACAGCAGGAAAAAGGCTGTCCAGATTTGAAAGAAAAATTCAGGTGGGCTTCCATAAGCCCTACAAGGTTATAAAACGTTCCTGTAGTGCTATCAGGACACAAAGTAGCAGAGTGAACTCTGTATGATGCAGATTAAAATATTATTGGTATATAATTTGACATCTTCATACCCCAGGAATATCACCTGAAAGAAAAAAGAAGTACTTTGACACAGCAGATATATCTTGGATGAAGAAATATTGAAGTATTGGCCAAGTTTGACTCAGTCAGTTCCAGCCTTCAATACCAGGGCACCTAATTATGCTATCCAGCATTTAGCTCTAGGGCTCTGTCCGTCTGGTTCATGCCACTAGAATCAAGAAGCTACAGAAGAGCAGACTGTAGTGAACAAGGTCAGTATGTGCCAACTTCTGTAGAGACATATTTAACAAGCCCAAGGTTGGACGGTCTCAAAAGGGAACGAAGGCAGGGGAGACATCTCTCTGCAATAACAAATACAATACATTCCTTCAGTGAATCTGCAAACTATACTGTAGACTTGCATCACTTCACCTTTGACTTACCTATCTGTTCTCTTGGAATAATTAATTTCATGAACTTGGCTGAGGTTTTCTATGTTTTTATTTTATTTTTCAATCCTTGCTGTAATATAGGAGGGGCATTTAATTCAAAAGCAAGGGCTTTACTCTTGCAGCTACCACCAAACAGCATAATTCCCAGATCCCCAAGGAAGATGTACCTTAATTCTGGAGCTGGATCACCCGTTACATCCAGTAGAAGAATTTCCATCAATACCATCACAACCTCTTGAGGCCAAACTAATCTTCCACTGTGAGGGGGAGGGGATGAGAAGGAAGTGAACTCAACCACAAGATGCTTTTGGATGAAGACACAGAGTCAAAACAAGGGAAGAACAACAGACTTCAACTACCTTCAAGTACTACCTTTGTAATGAGAGCTGTAGTACCAAATATCTTCTCCATTGTTTAACCAGGTTGCTGTTAATGTGGCTATAAAATTCTCCTCCCCTTTATTAAGCTTTTCTAACCTCAGTGACCAATATTTTCTGTCCAATCTTTCCACTGGTCTTCCTCCTTTATCTAGCTATGTCTTTATGAATATAGATATATAAAAAGGTGTTCTGGTGACACACAGAATTTTGAGGAAGAAGATGCTATCCAAGACTCTTCTATTTCAACTATTATTTATAAAGGTCTGCACAAAATTGGGCACACTCATTCATTTTATGGTAACAGAACCTTTTAGTCTCACATCCAAGATGCCGCTTATCAGGTCAGATTTACAGCCAAACAGGAAAAAAAACTCCAGAAAGGAAATAAATAATCATCCCGAGCTGTGATATTTTGCATCTCCCTCTCATTTCCTTTAACAAATTGCCATTCTACTGGGTTCTTAGAACAAGCAGATAAACGAAAAATACTTCTAATCTACATTCATAAATTGTGTTAAGTTCCACTTGGACAATTTCATAAATGAATAGCCACATTATAGCTGCCAAAGGTAGCTGTAACCCATTCACTCATTTACAGGCTCCTTAAACAGGGGTGCTGATTTCCATAGCGTACCTGTAGGCAGATGATGCTATCATTGGATCCAATACAGAATTGCCATGTAAATTTTGCATTTATTGACAGAGGTACCTAAAAAGGTTTACAGTGCAAAGTGGGTAAATAACCTGGGTCATACTTTAAACAGGCGGCCAAGCGTCAAGGGGAACTCTGAGCACAGGTCCTGCAGCTCTGCTTCGGCCTCTCTCCTCCTCCTCCTCTGTCAGACATGGGTGGTCAGCCTCATCTGCGGTCAAGGCTGCCATCCTAGCTCACCTCCCAAGCTCTCCAGCTAGCTTTCTTCAAACAGATCTGGTCCAGAGCACTGCAACGCATGGTGCACATGGCTGGCAACTGCGCATCTGTTTGTACAACACGGCTACCCTACCACGGCCTTGCTGTCTTGCTGTGCGGGGATGGGTTGCACAGCTGGCTGACAGCAGATACACTGCTGCCTGGGTAGTCCCATGCCCCACAACCCTGCCCTGGGCATGTCGGTTGGCCCAGGAGCGAGCAAGAATGAAACTGGAGACATCTGTGTGGGGATTAGCATTGCTTTGCCACTCTGGCTTAAAAAAAGACAGCTTGTGGGCTCCAGGAACCGATTCACACCAGCTAATGGTGATGGAGAATTAACGGTAAACCTACAGGTGAGCCTCCTAGTCTCCATGGGTTGGATATTGTCCAGCACACAGCTTATCCAACCTCTGTCTGGGCACCAAGGCTGAATCAAGCCTGTGGCAGCTGTAACAGAGGCCAAAAAAATATTGCTGAAGTCATGAAGTAGTGATACTTATTTTAGGCTATTAGCAGAGTAATGACAAGATGATTGCCACAAAATATACTTCAGCCAGAGTGCAATTTGAAGCTAAAGGAACTTAAACCAGTGATTTTAATGTGCCAGGCACACTGAATGCATTTACAACGTCTATTAAAAGCAGGTTATGTTTGGGGGAGGGGGTTAATTAAATCTTAGCAGCTTATCAGTAGTTTATTAACTGAACAAGACAGCATCACATTAAAGATAATCAATGGAGAATAAACCACAGTCGTAAAAATTAATACTGTTCATTTTCACAATGAGGGGGGTTTGCCTTTACTATTAACACAGAGGTAAAAGCATAGCTGCGTCCCTGGCGAAACCATCATGAAAAGAGGAGCAGAGGAGAGGATGGCCCAAAAGGAAAGTCATTCAAGGCATAAGTTTCAAAAAAAAAGATTAAAATTGAAAAGAAATAATCAGTAATTCTAGAGGGGAAAGAGGAACACGAACATGCAGTTTTGCAAGCAGCGGAACTAATGAAGCCTGGTTTTCTCCAGCTTTTATATCATGCAAAGGACTGATTTTCACATAGAAGAAAATGTGAGCTCCAA
Source organism: Strix uralensis (assembly GCF_047716275.1). Classification (NCBI taxonomy): domain Eukaryota; kingdom Metazoa; phylum Chordata; class Aves; order Strigiformes; family Strigidae; genus Strix; species Strix uralensis. Next base: position 52,276,310 of record NC_133973.1, read on the forward strand.
CTGGAGCACTTTTTTTTATTGAGTTGGAACATTTATATGGGATTCTTTCCCCAGTTGATTTTCTAGTGTCTAATAAAGAATAAGCCCTTCCTTCAAATGTAGCAGAAATAACCTGTTCTCTCCTTTACCTGGCAGCATCTTTTATGATTTCTACGCTGTGTCAGTGTAGTTGAAACTGTACCTGAATAACAGATATAAAATTTCTGAATGGCTGGTGTGAGATACACCAAGCATGCCCACCCGCTCCCCTGCTATACATGCACAGTGTGCGCTATTCCTTAATACTTGTTTCAGTAAGAAACCAGGCTAAAAACTGTGTTGTCAGAATAATCCATCCTATGGGGAAAATTTAACTTTGGCATGCTAACTATGTGCAAGACTTCTGGCAATTTGCTGCAGAGACCAAGACTTCAGGTTCCTGCAGCAATACTTGTTGCATGGAAACAGACTGAATATGGGAGGGGAGGCTGGATCTCTTCAGCATGCTGAGAGAGGAGCCTCTGTGATGATGTTAACTGCTGAGGTACAGGGAGGCCAGGAGAGCTGTGTTTAGCACAGCCCAAAGCAGCAGAAGCTGTGCTGTGCAGCCAGAAGAGGTTTTGGATAAGTATGAGAAATTCATCCCCCCAAAAAACAAGGATAAAGAAAAAAAAGATGCTTGCATTCAAACCTTGAACTGGAGCTATGTAGCTTCCAGGGTGAGAGCTGGACATGTGAAAGTCAGTGGTCAGCCCATGATATATGCTTTTCTTTCTGAGAAATGAATTAATATACATCTCTTGATTATCCTCCTGTACACAACACTTCACCAAAAGCCACTTCACCAAAGAAAAGATCATGCCTGTGCCAAGAACTGGCCCTCTTTTTCCTGCAAGTACACAACCAAACCTTACAGGGAGAAAAAATGGAGCTGGGTAGTACCTGCTCTTTGGACCCACTCTGATTTACATGATAAGTATTTAATCATAATTAATCTCTTGTTTCACTTAAAATTAAATCACCCCTTATCATATCTTACAAAATACAGGATGCAGTGAAATATGTATACCATCTTACAAAAGTGTGCCTGTCAGCATCACAGCGAGCTACTGCTGCTTATTCTGAGCTTCATCATCAATAAGATCTGATTTCTGCAATCACGTGCAGTCGCAGATCATCTGAAGAGAACAACACTTGGTAACACCCTTTTGTGGGGGGGAGACACCAATAACAAAAAACAGGCAAAATTTAGCATGCACAGAGAGCCCAGTTTTGCCTTTAAAGTAACCCAAAGCCTGTGCACATAAGAGGAATTTTTCAGTGCACCCTGTGTATTTCACTCCTAAAAATGCCGTGATTCTGAAGCCACTGATACACATATCTTCAAGGAGAAGGATCAGTGCCTTTTCCCCCCAAATTGCCCTCCATCCAGGCCAACTTAAAGGTCTTTTCAAACATTGTCAAGCTAACAAAAAAACTTTGAGAAGGCAGGGGGAAAAGCTGCAGAGGCCTGAACAAGCTATGCATATTTATAGCACAAACACACCGCCCTATGCTCATTCTCCTTAATCACATGCACACGTTAGCAAGACGGCTCCTCCAAACTTTCTCAGGGACTCGGTCTGAGTGGCTATAGTTCAAAGTCCAACTACCTTGGCAGCTGAAAAGAAAGAGAAAACCACAGTGGCTTTGTAAGAATTACAATGATCCTATCAAAAAAAAAAATGTCATTCTCTACTGAGACTTACATGGCAGTGCCATGCAGCACTCATTGAATCCAGCAGCATTTCAAGCACACAGCTCCTGGTGTAATTAAACCACAGGCTTAATTAGGTTCCCATCACTATTGCTTTCTTCCTGCCTTCAGCCAAGAAGGTATAAGAAAAGATTGTCCAATACAGATACTGCAATTTAAAGTCTTGAGTTAAGAACACAGTGGGTGTATATCTGCTATAAAATCTACCCTAAAAACATGCCAGTTGTTAAACTAAGCAGTGCATTAGAAGCAGTTAGATATAATGAGAATGTAAATGGAAAGTATTCTAGGGAGATATTTCAGCTAAAAACAGCACACACTGTATGCTATCTTTTATTTTAATCATGCTCTAAGCCCTGCCTTTTTGAACTTTTTATAAATTCTGCTATCTCCCTTTGCAGTTACTTACATATTGGTATATAAATTCAAAGACGAGAAGCAATTAGGAATGAAGCAAAGACTCCCTCTCTTGATGCTAATACATCAAAGGAAGTGAAAAAACCTTCCCCCCGCATACAGACTGGGTAACACGGAGAGTTTCTGCTCTTCACAGCCTAATAGCTCAAGTAGTTCCAATCGAGAGTCTGATGTCAGCCTCCGATTACATGGAGATGCCGAGTGATTGGAAAGAGCAGCTTTTGAAAATCCCAGCTCTCTGACTCAGACCACACAACCCTGCAACGATGCTTTTAAAATGCATATGTGTATTATTCACATCAGCTGGTCATATTTTTTCCCCACTTTGGGCATCGTAACATTGCTTTTAAGAGTTCCCTGAGGGTCTCTGCTTGATTTGGGTACATGTCTAGGCATGTGTGAAGGAAATGTGTCAGATTAGGGGCTTTTTAAAACAGCCAGCACTACCCTGAACTCGATCTCTTTTGCTATTCATTTTGGAGAGAGGAACAGTGAGGTGCTGCCTATAACAGACAGGTTTAAGAAGCCTGCCTTTGCCAGAACGGCGAAGGAGACGTTGGGACCAGCTCATGCCAGGGAGCAGTAAGGGCCGGCTTCCTTTCTTTTCTCCCCACCTTTGCATATCTCTGCCAGACCAGCCATAATCTGATCCTTGAAACTGAAGCCACATAACAGGTAAAACTATGAAAGAAATGTCAACAAAACCTGATTCTGCTGATCCAAAACAGCAGTTGAGTGGCACCATTACACTGGATATTTATACTTGCTTCCTGCAAGTCCTTCCCTCAGTCCAAGGACATTTAAGAACTATGCAAGAGTTTTCTGGAAACACTCCAGGCCCTTCACCTTTCATAAAGGGAGACTACCATCTTTGTGGCATGTGAATCAACAGGTGAATGACTTCCTCATGCCCTCAATAAGTTATCAGAGTCCAATATTTCTTAATCTCCAGATCTCTCCTGTATCAGCAGGGGAACTAATCAAAAGTAGGAATGACTCCATGGATTTCACTGCAACACTCATGTTTCCGTAGGAACACATACATTAAATTATAAAGGCTCTTAAATAGAAGCATGAAGCTTTAAAGGAGCTGTGGGAAGTATTTCTGTTAAGCCATCAGATCCACAGTAAGTGTAAGTTGCTTACGGGCCTGATTCTATTTTCTCTGCAGTTTTACTCCTGTGTAAAGGAGATCTCATTGGTCTTAAAAGAGTTACGCCATTTCCACCAGGGTTTCTAATAAACACACAGAAAACCCTTGCTTGGCTCTTGAGTATGAGCCAGAACGAAGGTCCACTAACAATTATGATATGACACAGCTATACAGCTGCAGTGAGGTGGGAATCCAGCTTTGAATATTTTTGGATATCAAGGCCTTTTGACCGGCAGGCTCTCCATCTAGCAACAAAATTCCCAAACAGTTTAAACCTTTTACATTAGTTTAAGGACCATTTGTGGAATGAAAAGCAAGGAACTATAGAACTGGCAAAGGCCTTCTGTGCTACACCAATGGAAGACCATGTAAATGAGATTCAGCAAGACTCCTGAAGATTTACACCTATATAACAGGGAATGGCTTCGGAGGAAAACCACTGTTACCAGGCTGTGCCAGATAAAGGCTAGTGAATCTACCTGAGCACTGGGGTCTCAGAGCCTCTCCACTGAGAGTCTCACTGACCTTGTTGGGACAAAGGATTTGACACTCTGCTTTTATCTGCAAAATGGCCAGAGTCTGCTTTCCACAAGTCAGCATGACTGAAGGTGACAACCCCAACTTCCAAAGCATTATATCCCTGCCAAAGCCACCTGACAAATTCCATCCCATTACCTTCTATCACGTACTCAATGGATGAGAAAAAATCTCTCAAGCCCAGCCTCTGAATGGTCATGTTCTTGCGTAAAAGGTCTTCAAACAAAGATAAGGAATCTTAATCCTAAATGATCGTACTCTAGCTAATGGTGCTCTAGCTAATGTTACAGTAAGGTGGGGAGGGGATCCTTACATGAGCAGGTTTTTCTTCCTCTGTCCCTTTGTTGTTCTGACAGTAGCAAAGGTAAGCAGCAAAGCCGATGCTTTGGCCTCACGCTCCTTTCGACTCTGCTAACTTGCCATCAACCCTCTGCATTTAGAAGAAACCAAGCACTGAGGAAATCCTCCAACTTTCCCACACCCACAATGTGGATTATTTGCATTCATGGGCAAACTACAGTCAAGTGCCCAGAGAGGCGAGTTCTCTAACACAAATGAGTATGCAGTGACCAGCACACCACCAAAAAACCACACCTGGCAAGTAAAGCCAAAAGCTTTTTTCATTTTCCAAAAGAGCAAGTAAAGAGGATGTGTCATTCCATTTGGGCAGGTGCAGGACACAAAGTTGAAGGCAATGGATTACTACATCCAGTGTACAACTTGGCTTTCCTTTGGAGGTTTTATTCTGCACCCAATAAGGATTTGCCAATTAATATGATTTCCATGTACAAAGGGAGCTCTGAATACATCCCTGTGCCTCACGTCCCCCAAGCTACATTAGTGTGTACCTCTAAAAACGTAACTACCCTTACACTCAGATATGCATATACACTATAAAGCACTATCATACAGAGTTAAGGGAAGCTAGAAACCTGTTCTGATTTGTCTCCAGCAGTATCCAAGATATTTTTATGTAAAGGTATCCAACCCGTGAAGGTCTACAGTTGTGCCTCAGCACAACAGAAAAAACATGTAGTGAAAATTGCACTTTAAATTCTTTAGGATTTTGTGAAGCCGGGATAAAGTGCAAGACTTAACTACCCAATTTGCACTAGCTTCTTTTTTCTTTCAAGGTGGCACCTACTCTTAAGGTCTTATGTTCTTGCCTGAAGATCTCTGCAAGGATGCTCACCAACAGCCTGAGATAGCCTTACGATGCAACCATATCCTGAGATGGAAGCATTAAAATTTCTAGATTCTATTTCAGCAGTAATTGAGACTTCCACACATTAAGTCAAGGAGAAGGAGAGGCATTATCTGATGAGCTTTAGGTCCAGCATATGTTTTGTAAAAATGGTAGGATTGTGGCAGAAGGCTCATAAAAACCTTACAATTGATTAAACATTTCCCTGCAGTGCTCAAAACCCAAACAGAAGAGCATTATATCAGTGTGTAAAAAAAAAAAAAAAAAAAAAAACCAAAAAAAAAAAAAAAACAAACACCAACCAAAAGAACCCCAAACAAACAAAATAAAAAGTACAATGAAAGAGACTAAAAGCAAAAGTGAAACTAACCAGGCTCTTCTCTGTAACTGACTTCAATCAAACAGAATAAATTAATGCAGAGCCTAAAATGATAAAGAATCAGTTCACAGCTGTCTTTTTTATCTCAATACTGACACTTCAGGAAAGAAGAAAAACCTATAGGGGATCTCACTGCAGAAATCTGGGGGCCTCTAAAGAGCAAAGTAACCCGGGAGATCCCCACACTTCTAAGCGGCTGTGTGTATCACTAACAGCAAGCACGTAGGAAAATCAGGAATGGCAAAGTGGAGCAATGAAGATACAGCAGGCAACTGCTGGAAACGATACAGCTTTCAGAAAGATTGGCTACTGGTGACACATTGATGCTTTCAGAAAAAAAGCCTGGAATGTGTGGAATTCTCTGGGATGTCAGGGTGCAAAGAGGATCTCGTTAACTAGGGCTTTCAAAATCTGCTGCCCAGTCATTGCCGATTATTCAGAAAGAAAGATGGCTTACATCATCAGTTTCCGAAGAGTACAATATTCCACTTAGACTGCCAGATCTGTAGTCCCCTAGACAGAGAAATCATCTTCCCAAATAATAACAGAGACACCGAGTCCCAAGTCTATACACAAATCAAGCACTTCTCCCACATTTCTGTATTACCAAGATAATCAAACATCTACTAATAAAACTGGGCAGTATCACACTGCTCAGTTCTCTTGCTGGTAATAAGAAAACTCTAGGCAACAGCCAGACTGACAACAATCATGTTATTGCCACATGGTTCTGCTTTAGAAGCAGACCCTGGAGCTGCTCATGATGAAAAGCAGTAAAGTACCTGGAGTGGCAGAAGGGCAAAGTAGTTAGTTCAGGAGCTGAGCAGGAAAACATTTCTCACCCTTGTTTCTCTTCCAGTCAGAGGGTGGGAAAGGATTCATATTTGCAAGATGCTAGCTGGCCAGAGGCTTATAAGAAAGATGAAAGGACAAGCAGCATCTGGGAAGGCAGAGGCGAGGGACCCTGAGTTTTTAAAGATGACCTGCTTGTGACTGCCCAGAATCAGTCCTTTATTGTGCCTAACAAGATTTTCCAATCACACTTTCTGAACAGTGGCAAAACCACAAGAGCAACACACAGGTAAATACCTTTACCAATAACTCAGCAGAGGAGTTTAAGTACTTTTCTTAAAGCAAAGCATACACAATCTTGCAAATGTTCACCACTTCAATAGCAACAGAGCTCAGAATGTTAAGGCCTCGTGAAAATGACAGCATTAGTGATAAGCATTACTGGAAAAATGCCGGGTTTAATTCATTCCAATTTTCTGTTAATATTCCCTGAACCCAAGATAGATGTTCTATTTGAATACAACAATACATAATTTTCAGTATAAAATACCACATTATTATGCAAAATCGTACAATACACTATTTTCAAGAGAGGCCCTTTCCTGTTCCCCTTCCCCTTGGTACCATCTCTGCGACTGACAAAGAATGGCATTCTGGGCAAGTGATGGGGGTAGGGAAGCCCCTCTGTAACCACTGTCTCCAGTAGCTCCCGAGATGGCGTTAGCCCATTACTTCCTTTTCCTTACACAGACTGTGCCTTCACAAGGGAATCTCGGAATCCAGCTGGGTTACGAGCCATGGAGAAAAAGGCCTTCCAACATCACGGCTCAGTATCTAGGGCACGTCTGGTAACATTATTCTCAAATCACTGTGCTGCACTTAGTGTTAGAACATCAAGAATGTCTCCCTGTGGCAAGACAGCCTAGTAGTTAGTTTAAAACTACTTAAAAAACGTGTGGTTGGGCTGCACTGTTGTGGTGCTAACATAGCAGTACATGGTGTCTCGGTTGATGTGTCAATCAGCCCACTACCTCCAGACTCCTGGTATGCAACAAGTTCAATGTGACCACTACAGTCACGCCATGGGTGCAGGCACTGCATGCCTGTCACCAACTCATGCCATGTGGTGCGAGTCCAAACCTCCAGCCAGTTCTGAGTTAGTCTTAGATGTGCCATTTGGGCAGGAGAGCCAAAAGACAGTCCAGAGGCCACCTCATCATTCCCATGTTTGCTGCTGGTGGTAGAGGTCAGCATGTGACACTGCTAAAGCCCTGGGCAGACCTGTGACCACCTGCAATTGCTCTGCTGGTTTCAAAAAAACAACTGGGTGCAGCGACTGGAGTGAAATACTGTCAGGAGTGAACTGAGTAGGTTCTTCTTAAAACAAACATTAGAATAGTCTTGCTGAAAGTAGTAATGAAGGAGGAGGTGTCAGCCCAGAAAGGATAAAGCACACTAGCATTATACACTACAGCGAGGATGGGCAGTTTCCTTCCAGGCAGTTTTATCCAGTCCTTGGGAACACTGAGAAGTCTGGAGGCCAAAGGGAGGTGTTGCTGAGGATGTATGGATTTGGGGGATGTGAGGAGAAGATGTGCAGAATGGTGCTGTTCAGCTCCAAGTCCCAGCTGAGAAGTTCGGACATAGCACTCTGCAAATGCAGCTGTGCTGCTCCAACACTGGATAGGGAATAAAAGCAGCCGGAACACACAAAAAAAGTTGACTGATCATGCATGTTGGGTCGGTGTAGAGGCTTTCACCTTTAAAGAACTTGCGGCACAGCACTGTACAGAGACAAGCGATGAGGACTAGGCAATGTGCCTGCAAGGAGCTATACAGCTGGAGGCAAGACACGCACCTACCAGAGGATGGGTAGTGGCAGAGCCCAGCACCATGAAGGAGCCCCTTGCCTGGCCAGACTGAGGGACATCTGCAGCTCTATCAGTGGCACAGGGCTGTACATTGTACAGGGGGGGGAGGAACAGCAGGTGGACACGGGGAAGATCATGACCAAAAGGCTCTCCCCTCCTAAAGAGAGAAGTATTTAAAAGAAAACAGAAGAACACCAAAGAAACAGATTCTGCCTTTATCATCACAAGGGTAAAGTCAGACTCTCTAATTAAGCGCATGACATAACTGCGCTGTAATATCAAGGGTTTGCACTGTGATTTGAAAACAAGCTGCACTTGCACAATCCAGAAAGAAAAAAGCCATACGGATTAGAAAGGCTAAACTCTGCTCTCACTTACATTAGTATATATCCACAGTTACTCAGCTGAAAAGACTTACAGATGAGAATGTGATACAAGGAGTTTCATTTCCTCAGACAGTTCCCTCACTACATCGGCCAAGCCTCCTTCTCACCGCAGTTTCCAATCACAGCCCAGCACTCTGCTCTGATTACATGCTCGTCCTGAAACCACAGAGAGCCTCCCTCAGTCTGATCTACAGTTGATGTATATGAATATATCACCAGCAAAGTCACTCTACAGCTGCCGAGGATGTAGTTTAAATTCCACTGAATACTTAAGGCTTGTTTCTGTTAATCAGTACAGCTTCACTGATCCTAGAAGAGTTACTTCTATTCCACACCGCTCCAAAGGGCAGCAAACCCTGAGCAGGATTTTTTAAATGGCACGTTCATTAAAAACACCTAGAAGAGGGCATGCTCTTGTTTACCCAGGTGTAAATCCACTCCAACCACACTCACTGGAGGTACTCGGGATTTAGAGGGGAACAGTAGAAGGCAAAACCTAAGCCAAATACCCCGTTGAAGCTACTGCTTTTCCTAAACCAGGTATTAAGAGGACAGGATCGACACCAATCTCTGATATTCTACACCTCCAATCCACAGCCCTACCTATCAAAAAAATACATATTCAGAAGCGCTTGGGAAGCGTATGCGCCACTGAGAGTACAAAATCATTACACTGCTGTGAACACGAGCCATATTCAGCACAAATCAGCAGCTGTTAGGACTAGGGAGCCTGTCACCGCTTTTATAGTTTGGGTGGAGAAGAAGCAGGATTCAAGCACTTACTGCTCATAACACAAGTCGCATACTGCCTTGATCTTTTTCTTCTCTCCCCTCTCCCCTCCACCCCGGCTCTTCAGGGCCACTCTTTAAACCGAAAGAAGTCATTAACCAAACTTCCTTATTTTATGGCCCCGAAAATTGGCTAACGACGAAGGAGCTTGATTATTTTCACTTAAGAGCTTAAAATTTCGATCGGGAAGTCAGAGACACTTCTAAGGGGAAGACATCCGTCCGGGAAGGAGGACGGGGAGAAACCCAAAGATGCCGGGGCACGGGGCATCATCCCCATCCCCACCTCCCGCTTCCCCCGCCCCGAGGTCCCGCAAACACCCCTCTCGGCTCCCTCCCCTGCCGAAGCCTCGGCTGCAGGAGATGCGCCCCGAGAGCCCCGGCAGCCAGCTCCTTACGTAAGGCACAAACCACTGACATCATCCCTCCCGCCGGCATCGCCACGGCGCCCAGAGACGCCCACCGACCCGACCCGACCCGACCCGACCCGGCCCGGCCCGGCCCCTTCCCACCCTGCCGCCGGGGCTCCCTCCACACCGGCTGCGGCCCCAAACTCTGCGCGGCGGGTTGCCGCGGGGGGTGGTGGCGGCTTCCCCCGCCTGGTGCCCCGGGCTGCGGTGCGCCCCGTCCCGCGGTGCGCCCCGTCCCGCGGTGCGCCCCGACCCGCGGTGCGCCCCGACCCGCGGTACTTACGCACTGCCTCCTGCTTGGGGTCGAGGCCGCGCACAGCCCCCTGGAGACCGGCGATGCGGCCGTGGAGCGCCCGGACGCGGCGGTGGGTGCCCTGGATGTCAGCCTCGACCTCCTGGAAGAGGGTGCAGGCGTGCCGGGCCACGTCGGAGAGCTGCCGGAGGATCCGCGACAGGGCCACGTTGCTGACCGAGCAGAGGTCCAGCACCATCAGCACCGCCGCCGCCTCCCTCTCCCCGCCGCCGGCCGCCTCCGCGCCCTCGCCTGCCGTCCCCGGCTCCTCCGGCGGCGGGTCCCGCGGCGGCGGCGGCGGCGGCTCCGCGCCCCAGCTCTCCTCCAGCACGGAGGCGGCGGGCTGCCGCCGGCACAGCCGCTGCGGCTCCACGGTCCGCTTGGCGAAGGGCATGGCCGAGCCCTCGGCCGGGGCTCTCCGGGCTCCCGCGGGCACTGGCGGGGATCGCTGCCCTCCTTCTCCTCCTCCTCCTCCTCTTCCTCCGCCCCCTCCTCCTCGCCGCCGCCGCTCCTCGCTCCGCCGCCGTCACTTGCGGGCGGCCGCCGGCGGGCGGCTCATCGCCTCGCTCCCTCCCTGCGCCGGGCTCCCGGGCTGCGGGGCGGCCGCCGCGCCGCCGAGCATCCGCCGCTGCCGCCGCCGCCGCCGCCGCGGGGAGCCGGGGCGCATCCGCGCCGCCTCAGCCTGCTCGCACGCCGTCCCGCTCCGGCGGCGGGTGTGAAGGGGGGGCCCGAAAACCCGGAGAGAGGAATCCCGCGGCCGCGAGGAGGAGCGAGCGCCGAGCCGCCCGCCCGGGAGAGCGGCGGGGCGGGGGCGGAGGACGGGGGACGGGGCGGCGCCGGGCGGCCGCCGCCGCGGGGAGGCGCTGCGGGGCCCCGCGCGCCCTCCGCACCGCTGCGCGCCCCCCGCTCCGCACCGCTCCGCGCCGCGCCGGGGGGCCCTGCCAGGCGGGGGCCGCGGCCCCGGGAAGACCGCGGCCCGGCCGGGGCGGCTCCTCCTCTGCGCCCCCCGCCCCAACCCGTCTCCCCTCCGGCGGGAGCGCTGCTCAGGGAAGAAGAGGAAGAGGAAGAAGAATGAAAAGATGCTGAGAGGGGCAAAAGGGACCCCAGGTCAGCAAGGCCCGACCGCTGCAGGAGGCTGGAGCCTGCCCACCCGCGTCACCCCGCAGGGTACCGCGGGGGATTTGGCACCCTCCAGAGTCAGGTGGATGCACTTGGGTACCCGGCTTCTTAGGAGGTGTCAGGGAAAACTGGGTTCCAGTCAGACGAGGAGCACAGTTTGTGAGGCGAGGTGGCTGAGCTTGGTTACATACACTCCTGAAAGTGGAACATGCCTAATGAGCAGGCATGAAATCTGAATGTAAACTCTAAATTATTGGTGGTAAATACAGAGAGCGGATACCACAGAAAGAGCTACTGTAAAAGGAGAGCCAAGTGGCTGCAAATGCAGGCGTTCCACAGTTTGGAAACGTTAGCTTAAGTTTGCCCACTTGACCTTAACCTGTCATCCTTGCACACGTGTGTTGCGATACAGCCTGTCATTACATGACCACATACAGGCAGCTTTCAATTACCTCAGGTCACATAGTCTGACTTGCAGATATCTGCGCCAGAGAGAGCATCGCCGCAGCCCAGTGGTACATGCACCCTGGTCTCTGTGGGCACAGCAACCTGCTCCTGGGACAAGCTTAGATCCACAGGGCAGATACGGTTCCTTTTGCAGAGCTGGAAGCCTGAGCTGATAAACATTGCCGGCCCCGCTGCTGGCTTTTGGTATGGACAGTTCAAGTGCCTTCACGCTGTGCCTCTGGGAAGGGGAGCACACCACAGCGCAGAGTTTGCATGGGTCTTTAGCTCAAGTTTCTAACTCGCCTTGAAATGGGCAGCCCGGGGGCCCTGTGCCCAGAGGGGAAGGAGGGCACAGAGCCTGCCCCTGCTAGCCCCAGTCTCAGCACCACCTCCCCACGCCTCCCGGGGGGCCTGAGGTTTACGTGTGACCCAGTGGGAGTGGGCAGGGATGTGAGAGCTGTCGCAGATCCGGGGGCAGTGCTCAAGAGGTACTAAAAATATTCTTGCACCCGAGTGGAGCTGCTGCTAAAATCACTGGGGCATTTGTACCCCGTACTCCTGAGTTTCTTCTGCAGCAGGGTGACTTTTAGCCCTGGTAATGGAGCATGGACTGTGCTGCTCTTCCTACCTGTGGGAGTCATGGCACATTATTTCTAAGCCACTGAACAGTATTTTAGTATTTCACTTGAGATTCATAAAGAGAGAGGCAGTAGTTATGTTTTAATGCTCCAGAAAGAGCGGCAGCTGTCCAGACTGGTGTGGGATCAGAAGAAGAGGACCACAGGAATCAAACCCATTGGAAACAGCATTACAGCACTCACCAGGCAGGGGCAGGAGCTACCTCTGAGGAAAGCAGCTCAGGCACTCGTCCTGCCTCTTCTCTGGCACCCAATGAGACACTGGATTAGGCCCTTCCTAACAGGGAAAAGCTGCAAGAGGCAGGATTTTAGATTGTGCCTTACCACAGCCTCCCGGTTGTGTGTAATGTCTGACCAGCTTGGGTAGGACAGGAACTGTGCAGCTCTCATTCTTCCCTTGAAAACAACACCTTGGTTCCTGCAGCATATCCCTACTCATCCTCAGCAAAGCTACTAGAAGCCAGTGCTTGCTCTTCCTTTACTTTTCGCAGTCTGTTATTACTACTCCACATTACCGTAGGCTCCATCGTCCCTCTCTTTGTCCCAGGCTTGGGAAGGTACAGCTCACTTTAGGGACACTTCTAGTCTCATGAGAATTGTGTGATTTCTGTATGTAGCAGCACAAGACGCACACAGTGCCAAAGCCACATGAGTGAACTTGTTTAAAGGAGGCAGGTCCTGCCAAATCTGTGCATCTCCACCATAGGCAGCATATCTTCATTTTGGAGGTCTTGTGCATTTCTGAGTGTAGATGTTGCCATTTTTCTTAGTTTTTCATTGCAAACAGAACAGACTCCATACATAGCTTGGGTGTGAGACACCTGCACTTTCCACCATGCAGGTGAAGATGAGGTCTTGGTTTCCTTCGGTCAGAATACAGCTCCTGTCATTGCAGGTGCTGGGGGGTCAGGTAATGCCTCACCCCAGTCATGCACCTACTATATGTTTTCCACCAGTAATATCAGGTGGTGCAAATCCAAATTCAGCAGCTTTTCAGCTGCCTCCAGGACTGCTCTTGGTGTGTCTGTTTAATAGCAGATGTAGTAAGCGGGGAGCAGCTCTAAAGGTTAACCTCAGCCCCACAGGACTAGTTTCTGGAGGCTCTCTCTGTAGCCAATGGAGAGGGAAAGAATCTTTCATGCAGGATTTTGAATGCTCAACGTTGGGCCTCAGCTCTGAAGTGCCGCTCAGAGTGGCCTGTCCCTCTGCACTGACTGCAGGGGCAGCCCAGGGAAGATAGCTTCCCTGGGCTGAAGTTAAATCTCAAGAGTATTCCCTGGGGTATTAATTTGTAACCACATCAGCCTGGACCAACCTTCCGCATCACTAGATTTCAAGAAGCACTTACAGACCTCAGAGATTGAGACATGTCAAAAAGAATATCACTCATGAACAGAGATAAGCATGTGAAACTTTCTTATGTATTTATTTATGGCAGGAAAAGCCTCCTGTTGGACTGTACTGCTTTCTTGCATGTGCATGAGCTATATTCCCTGTGTTGGTTGCTGTAAATTTAGGTTGGGATGCTGCTGTGGATGACATTGGCTTTCACCCATGGCAGTGAAAGGCTGCACGACAGTTTGCTTTAGAGACACATACAATATGGGGGTGGAAGAGTGGGCAAAAAGGGTAAAAGGAAGGTCCTGCTTGATCTCTCACTGGTGCTGCTGGTGGTAGGCAGATACCTGGTCATAGCCCACAGTAGCTGTTGTGCAGCTTCCCACCTCTGTACCACAGCTGTGCTCATCCCCCGACTTGCATTTGCTGCTGATATCCTTGCTGAGGTGTGATTTTACAGCGACACCAGCTAGGGGATGTTCGTGCTGATGGAGACAGAGGGCAGGACCATTGGCAGATGAGAAGGAATTTGGTTCCCTGATGCAGTGAGCTGCAGGAAGCAGGGAGATGGGATTAGGCAATCTCACCCGGTTTGGCAGGGCTGCTCTGGCCTGCTGCAGTATGTCTTGTTCTGCAGTGCCAGAAAGGGAGGAGAGGCTGATGAGTGCTGTAGGCTATTGTCATTTCCTCCTCTTTCCACCACTGTCAGGAGGATGCCTTTAGGCATCATATTAATGAAGTTGTGGCCTTTTGACCATAATGTGGCATCTGTCATCACCGATGTTAGCCCCCTCTAAGTGTGTCGCTTATTTATTCTCAGCAAAGATGTCACAGACAGAGCATTACCAAACCTGTACCCACTTAGGCTAGCAAAAAGTATCCTTGTTCAGAAACTCCCTTCAAGGTTCAGTTGCCATTCTGCACTTACCTGACAGTGACATTCAATGATCACACCAAGGCCACACAGTAAAAGCCCATAAAGCAGTAAAGTAGCATAGTCAGGGCAGTTCACTGTGAGTCTGGATCTGCTCATTTAGGACTCTCAGCCCTGCCAGTTTGTTTCAGCAGGAACATGTTATGATCATGTCCAAAACATGGGACATTAGGATTTTAGCTGGGAAATACTTTTGCTGAAGAGGGTCCCTACGTTTGAATGGCTTAGTCAGGCAAAGGGCAAAAGACACACAGCTTTGACAGTGTGTCCCCAAAACACTCTTCTGTTCAGAACACAGAGATGATTTCCTCCTTCAAGGTGATCTGGCCTTTGAAGGCAACACTGCTAACGTACTGAGGCACACATCGTCTTACTTCTAGTTTCTGCTTCCATATGACTTTATAGGCACAAACAGCTACACTAGTGTTGACAAAGCATGCAAGAGAATGCAAGTCTCTTCTAAGACCTTCTATATGAATAGGTATGGATAGGTAGAGGTACAGATATTCCCTGTTCATCCTTACTTCCACGATCTCTCACAATACTCACAAATACCCATTTGCCATCACCACTAATGCTGTGCAGTCTGAATTTCCTCTTGTCTTGCAGGCTTGGGCACCCTTTTTCCTCACTGTCCTTTGAGAAGAAGAATTTTTTGATTTTCAGTAGAGCTGTTTCCCTCACATCTCCTGGTGAGGACGTGTACAGGCATTAGAGTGATGAGTGTTTCTCTGTGTTAATCTCTCTCTCCTGTCCAACCAGATTTCCCCAGGCATTCATGTGCTGTCACCAGTTTATGCTGATCCAGCCCGCTACTGCTTTTTCTGGTATTTGTTAATATTTGTATTACCGTAAACCTTGTAACTCTTAAACTATGACCCCACTGGTTTAGTCACTGGTTTAAGGGGTCAAAATGCAAGCCCTGGAGAAGGGCCTGTATCTATAGCAAAAGGAATAACTGGGCTCCACATGGAGCTGCAAATGATACAGTGCAGGCAAAACAGAATTTAAAACTGCAAGCTAACTCCCTTTCTTCAAACTCTCTTAATTATAGTTGTTATAGAGTTTACTTTTAATCAGAGTAGGGATGACGTTTCAAACTGAAGAGTGATTGAAGAATTGACACTTCCTTTAAAATGTGCCTGAAGTCAAGGCTGACGTGCTAATTGAATTTTATTAGTAAGAAATGTCTGTTTTAATAAGAAAACTTCCTTATTTCTCTAGCAAGTTCATGTTAAGTGCACACCTACTGAATGTTTTCCATCACTACTACCTGGCATTGCTAGTCAGAAAAAACCCTCATTGTAGCATCCCCCTGAACAGTGAATGCTGTAATTTCCTTTGATAACGATATTTGTTTCACATTCATACATCCCATTGACTGTTAACACTGGGAGATGCCAAGGAAGCTGTTTAAATACCTTTATCATTTAAGCCATTAAAGATAATAATGGTTAAGAATGTGCAGTAAAGCCAAGACCAAATCAAAATGATGGTGGGAATTTCTGGCAAAATTCAGGGTCCCCTAAAAAACATTTAACAGTTCCAACTGCTCTAATATGACTGGTATAAGTATCCACACCATTATCCTAGAGAATACTGATTATTGATTTGTCACCTCAGAAGAAGGGAGTAACATAGGGGACATTTGGGATGCTTTTCCTAGACTCCATACCAGAACACAGTACAGCAGAGTAACTGTGCTGCTGGAGCGGCCTCCAGCTCCGAGAGGGATTTCAGGGAAGCTAGGCTCTACCACACGGGCTGTGCCGCTGCATGTTAGGAAAGAGCAGGTGGCTACTTCTTCAGAAGACAAAGCTCTCAAACTAAAGTCATGCTCTATTTTGTATAAGAGAGCTCTGCTGGAGCAAAATTGCCAGTGACCTCAGCTGGAGAGCAATGAGTCTGTCTCCAGCCTCTGCAGAGAAGTGGTTAATTCGATCTCTGCAGTCCCAAGTGGGAATATTCAGGATGACAAGAAGTTAACAAAGGTGGTTATATCTTAAGGAACCATGATAAAAGAAGAGGCAGACAGAAATAAACTGTATTCTTTACAAAGAAATATAATCCACTCAAGGGAAACAGAAGGGAAAAAGATGTTTTACTTCCAGTGTGAGATCCATCCACCCCCTTTGTTGCTCTGACTTCTTAATTGCACTTGATTTGATAGCAGTGGGGGTTTAACCTGCACATTGTGGGTATTTTCATTGTTCTCTTTAATTTCGCCTGCTGGCATCAGGTGGTTTATGCACATCAAGCCAAGTCTGCAGTCTTGATTCAGGATTCAGCTGACCTCAGCTGACATTTTGCCTGTATCAGAACAGTGGGAGCAACACTACTGTAGAGAAAGGAAGATTTATTGGGAACAGAAGGTGAAAACCCCATCATCCACAGATGATCATTTGTTCACTGTTAATAATACATGGTTTTACACTTTGCAAAATAATTTGGCACATGCTGATTGCACACTGAATGTGTCCTAACTCTCTATCATGCAGTCTAAATGTGGAAGTAATTTCAAGTTTCTGTATTCTGGTGTCAATTTGGCTTGCAGTTCAAGTCACCAAGTCAAGGCCAATACTCTTAGGTGAGGAGCTGAAGAAGGAGTTACTCTGGGAAAGGCCAGGTCAGGTCAGTGCCTCTGTGCTTCCCCCTGCTTCTCCCAGCGGGGAGGAACCTCAGTTTGGTTGGGTGGGTGTTCACCCTGCCTGTACCCTTCTGTGTTGTGGCATGACCTTATCTCACTTGGCCCTGGATGCTGCTTGGAGAGCCGGGCACACTGAGCAAGCTAGCTTTACATTTCTGAGAGAAGAGGATAGGTCCACATCACAGTTTTCCTTGCAGTGCCTCATGCCAGCCATCCCCCGGCCGTTTTAGGCAAGCTTCTGCCATTGGGCTTGCTGATGTGGATTCCAGCAGAGAAAGAGCGAGAGTGAATCAGGCCGGTTTCATCTTTTCAGACTTGTGAGTGAGAATGCGTTAGGGTATTTCAAGGTCTGGCCTACAGGGCGCAGGCCATATTCCAGCTCAGTGTGACAGAAGTTTAATTTCTCAGAAAGCCTATGCTTCAGGGGTCCAAAATAGCAAAAAAGGGAGCAAATCAGATACGAAGAACATTGGGGCAATTAAATGCAAAAGTTCATGCTACCCTGCACGTACTCCTTCCAGCTGTATGATTTCCATTATGAATAAAAGTTTGTCTGCCAGGAGTAACTCTTTGATTTTGAAAGAAATCAAAATAACAAAAGATAAATAATTACTTAGTAGGTGGGCTAATTCCTTCTTCCACATCTTTGTCCACAATGGAGACAAAAAGAGTAGCTTTACACTCAGTGGCTTGGCAGTGCTTCCAATCCTCCATCAACAGCAGGGAAAGGCACCCTAAACATTAATATTTTAACTCTTACTGTAAAGGAGCAAAGTCTGGCTCATACCCTTGAGCAGACTGCATAGTTTCCCCATGTGACAGTACTGGTGCTGGAAGCAGAGCCAGTGGCCCAGCTTTTAAGAAGAATCTTCATCTGATATAAATCATTTTTATTTGGAGACCGCTTGTGGTCTCATCATGGCCAGTCAAATCAGCTTCCTGTTTTGTTTAACTAGCAAGTAATACTTTAAGTGCTCTGAAAATGCACCGTAATAGGAAAAGTCTGACGAAGTGATTACTGTTTCAAAGGAAAACAAAGTTTATAGAAGCATAATTAGTCATCTGCTCTTAAACCAGAAAAATATGGTAGAGAAGCTGAAAAGGTATCTTTGGGCTTTTAGAGAGATACAGAAACACGTTAAATAATGGAATGTCATTACAGTCTGCATTTATTTTAAGGATAAACAGAGCTGTTATACACTTACCCACCTTTATATCTACTCTTTCTGTGTTCTGCTTAATGGGCTCTGTTCCTGGTGCACAGAAAGGAACCCAGCCCTATCCTGTTTACAGTTGAGATGCAACATACTTAAAATTATTACTTCAGATTTTGTACATTGAGTCTGTCTGCTGGCAAGAGGAAAACCCTCTCATATTATCTAATTATGGCTTCGAGCAGCACTAACGAAGAAGTTGCGCAGGCTGGGGCCTGTTCTCTCTCCTCTGGAGGCGTCGACAGCAAGCCTGTGGTTGTGGTCGCACAGAAACGGGGAGGGAGACTGGGGCTGCCAGGCACAACAACATGCAGAGTGAAGTTTAGCACTCAAGAGTGAAAAGTGGAGTCGGCTCCCCATTCCCAATGCAGGATTGCAGCCTTGATTCGTGAGGCAGAGACCCCCATCAAAGCCTCCTTCCCCCTCCGCCTGGGTAGCCTCAGCAGGGATGCGTCTCAGAGGCGGCCGGGCTGTGTTGAGGATGGAGCCCTCCGTGCTTCAGAGAGGTGAGGCGTGCAGCTGTGCCAGCACCACCGCAGCACATGCCTACAAGCGTATTCCTGGCAGTGGGCTGCGAGCTGGGGCGAGGAGCTGCCGCCCAGCTTTGGGAAAGTCATGTCTGGTCGGTGGTGAAACACAGGTCTATAGCCCCTGGAATCAAATGAGCTACCTATACCGATGTAAAATAAGGCAAGGTCGGTGGAGACTCATGCTAGACAAGCCAGGCTGTGTACTCAGAGCAAGCACTGGAGCGTGGCATAGAGATCAGTGAGCTTGCTAGTTTAGTATCAGCAGCAATTTAGCTGTAAAACCCACTAACATAAAAGTCACAGCTGAGCTTCATGCTGCCATTCCTGACTGTTACAGATTCCAAAGCTAACTAGTTTAGGGTTAGCAGCACTAATTTTGTAAACACTGTTGAAACTGTGGCATGGGCATGCATGTAGTCATATAGAGTAGTGCAGAGAACAGAATACCAAGGAGAATCAGAAGAAACTCCACTGATAGGTGGCCTACATGAAGAAAAAAGAGACACAAACTAAGATATGAGTTAATTGGGATTTTCTTCTACATCTCATTAACCTCTGGGATGGAGAATCCAGCAAAGCTGTGATTTATTTACCATAGATGCACTCAAAGGATGCTGCATAACTTAGTGTTCTGGCACTGTGAAAGTTATTTGCAATAATGAATTTTTTAAATTCTTTGGAGAAAAGTGAGTGCATATTCCCTTCCCCCACCAGATTTAAAAAAAAAAAAAAAAAAGAAAAAATAAATTGCAGAGTAACATTCAAAGGCTCATTAAAAGCAGCCAGGGAAAATAGATTACGGAGACTTCAAAGACTCACAATGCTGGTTAAGAATCAGCTCTCTTTTTCAAAGAAAATGTTATTAGCTAATCCTTGAAATTTGGTTTTTGGCAGATGACACAGTATTTCCTGCAGGTGCAGAAGCAAGACAGTATTAAAAGAGTTTTGGTAACACACAAAAAACTTCCCAACTAGACTTACGGTTCCATCTGTTCAAGCCAGCCTGAGTGAACTCCTTGATACCTCATACATGCATTGAAATGTAGCAGCATTTCAGGAGACTCTAACCTACATGAAGCTGTACATGTCCTTTACTGAGATAAGGTAATGTCTGATAAGGTAATGTTGGGGGTTTTTTTAAGAGGAAAAATAATGCCTTTATTACTGCTATCATCAGGAATATCAGGGGAACTAACAGAAAAGCCAATGCAATGCATAGCAGAATCTGTGTCTACGCATAGGTTAACAATTGTGCTAATGAAACACCATAAGCATGCAGACAAACATCACTACCCACCACTTTCCTACTGACATCAGTAGGGAGATGCTTTGACATATTGTCTCTTTTAAGATCTTCTTTACAGGGTCCCTTGTGTGTGTTTTTGTCTGCTTTATCCATGGCTAGTCCCAGCTCCTCCATTAGTTACTAGTCCCTGGTTATCAAAAGACACAAGGCCAGCCACATCTCTCTCAAGTCCTGTGTTAAGCTGAGATCCTTTGGTTTGATTTAAAACCTGGTTGTCTTACAACGACAATTTTCCCACTGAGACTTTCACCTAAAATTTGGCCCAAAAGATGCCCAAAGCTATGTCTTATTGTTTCCATGGTAACCAATTGCTTGAAGTCAGCTGGGCTTAAGATGCCTTCAGAAGTTAGCAACCTGAAAAGGAGCACCTGGATCAATAAGGGATGATAGAGTAGCAGCAAAATTTGCAAGGAATCTTATTCCGGTTTTCTAGCAATCCAAAGGGTTGTTCTGTTGCTATTAATTTTCAGATATAC
Source organism: Strix uralensis (assembly GCF_047716275.1). NCBI lineage: Eukaryota > Metazoa > Chordata > Aves > Strigiformes > Strigidae > Strix > Strix uralensis. The sequence goes on from NC_133973.1 coordinate 52,296,924, forward strand.
TCCGAACAACATTGCTTACAAATTCAATGCAGGGACATTCAGGTGTATGAAATTCAAACCGTGACACAACTGAAGTTCACAACTCGTAGAAAAGAGACCATGGCACCTCATCAAGTCTATCATTAATGATAAAGACCCGTGTCTGTATACATTAGGAGACATAAATATTACAGGGACACAGTAAAGTTTACCACTTTACTGAGTACTTTGCACTTGTGTTGAAGAAAGTATTGTGAAGTGTTCTTGAGATCTTTAATACGGTATACAGGCCCTTGCATTTGCTTGTAAGAGGCAGCTTCTCTTATTACTCACAAGTTCATTCTCTGAAGTGTATTTTGTCCCCATACATGGTGTCAGATATATAGTGCTGACACCTAATATCAGAAAACTTGAGACAGTTACAATTGTTAGTATGAACCACATGTATATCTACTGTGAAAGAGCTACAAGATATCACACTGAAGAGTTAAACTGTCTAAAAAATGAATATTTGTTTGTCTTGCATCTCAAGTCAGTCTGCAATGAACAGAGAGGTGAAGAGACAAGATAAATATTTTGACCAGGGTGGTGGCTTGTCTGTTTTGATTCATCACCTAGAATAACTAGGTATTTTCCAATACACATTTTTAATTAGAGCTCTCTGAACTAGTTAGGAGAGCTGGGACAAGAGGTGGAGTATGGCTGATGACACCAAATGGGATTAACGCGGAATTATTAAACAGGCATCACCAACATTATACAACTATGCATCAAAAAAAATCCCCAAAACCACCACAGGCTAGGTTCACATTTAAGCCATTGCACAATTATCTTGATTTTCAAAAGCTTCTCTTATTGGCCCTTATTGCTCTAATTTTATTGACATTTACACAGATGTGTCAAAATGCCTGCTGAAAAGTTTAATCCGGTACAATACTGTTCAGAGAACAAGAGGGCTCAGGGCATTTAATTTTTTTGTTAGAAGAGAGTTTTAAAACAACTCGGGTGTTATGGAATATTTATTGCTCAAAGAAAAATAACCAGAAGTTAGTAAGTGAAATAAATGTTTCTGGAAATAGAAAGGCTATGGCTTGAGTGCAGGGCATCTGAGCAGAGTTGTATAACTTATAGTTCTCATTTCCTTTACACAGATTTATTTCTCTGCACATGACAATAAAACAATGTTGGGTGTACTGCAGGCTCCCCCCTTCCCCGGACACAGACTCTCCCCTGTGGGCAGAGGCACTTAAGGGCAGACGGGGTAAGGAGTGGGGAGAGAGGCTGCAGAAAAAGCAGTACCCGTGGGAAGTACTCTGACCCTAACATGAGTCTGTTAACTGTGATTATAAACATAAGAAAGGTATCTAGAACCCCTGTACTTGGTCTTTACTTAATGTTATGGGTCAGTGAGTTGTTCATCTTGCTAAGACCAGAATCATGCTCTAAAATTGCCTGTATCTGTCCCTGGTTTATAGAGACACTATCTTCCTAGCTTGGACATCTCAGTTACAAACCAGCATCAAGAGTCAGGTGGAATGAATCTGGGCCCAAATATCTCCCTTTTGGAGCAAGATATGCTTACTATATATCTCAACACCTTCTGTATTAGATTAGCGATATCAGGGTTTCCAGTGAACTTTCTGGAGTCTCTTGCTCATCTCATCTGGAAGGCAATGATCCCTGGAAGATTTTGAGGGAGCATGAGATATATGGGGAAAATCATCAGAAAAGGAGAGTGGCCACAGTGAATTACAAAAGCTACCGTGGTTATAAAGTACCTTGCTGACTTTACCCAATCTAAGTAGGTAGAAACAGTGAGTAGGATAACCAGTTTATAGGAGGTGGTACTGAATAATCATGTATGATTTTTGTTACATGGAAACTTTTCTGAAGGCACTATAGCATATACTCATCACCCATTATGTTCAACAAGAAAACACCTCCCTGTTCATCAACTGGAATGGCAGTTCAGCTGAATGCTCTACCTGTAAGAACGGTGTCAACACCCTTATCCCCGACTGTTGTATTTGAAGTATTGTCTAAGAGTTGTATGTGCATTTCTCCATGGCTGCTATAGTGTCTGTTATCAATTTTAGTTTTCAAATGATGTGTGCTTATTGCTACTTTAATAAAAACTTTTGGCTTAGTTAGGAATAATTACTCTTTTGCACCTATCTTGAAAGCAGCCAAGGTTGTACAGGCAAATAAAAGTGTTCAGAGCATCTGACTAAGAATCAAGGGCACTCCCTCTGGTTCTTTACAGTAAAACCCATGCTACCTACATTAGGCTCCCTTCTGTGCAGGGGCAAAGATGTTGCAGTGAGGCTGTTGACTAGACGATATGTCAGGACAATGTTCAAATGAGTGATGTGGGACCCAGAATATTTAGGACTATAATACTTTTGGAATTATATCTAATCTCTTATTTGAAAAACCCTTTGATAATAAATCAAGAGGAAGAAGAAACATGAGGGAAGAAGTATATTTTTCAACCTTGTTCCTACAACTTCTCCTACATTTGTTACTATTTTAACATTTGTCACTATTTTAACATTTGTCACAATACTTAAAATCTTACCACAGGCAAAATGTCTCAACAATATTGTTTCTGCTTCAAAACTAGATTCAGAATTCCAGTCCTGTGAGTCTGCCTTGACAAGCATACAACGCTGAGCATTGTAAAGGAAAATCAAATTGAAGTGGCAATTCAGAAAAATCCATGTGCAGAACACATTAAAAATTCACTGCAACATCACTGATCAAGTATGAGGTCTTAGGTTACACAAAATGAGTTACTAAAGCACAAATTGTTCTTGAGAGCTACTTATCTTGCTCTCCATAATTAATTTAATACCTTAGATGAGGAGTACAAAGGTTAAGGCTTACTCTCCAGTGGGGGTCACTGTTGAAGAATAGCCTCTAATTTTTATTCTACTGAAGTTCAAACACATCCTAAAAATGCTGGGCATAATCCATACAGCTCATGTAAATGTTTTGGAGTTTGATTGGAGACCTTCACATCAACTGTCAAAGTGAATCCTAGGTAAAAGCAAAGTGTGTGGACTATAGGAAGTAAATTATCAGGTAATTAACACTCTATGTGCATAACAAAGAAGTGAAACAAACGATGGGAGGGTGGGCAGATGAGGTTTGACCAGAGAGCTGTGGTCATGGAATAAGGAATTACCAAGGTCAACTAGCAGCCCACCTTCCTGCCAGGATGGCATTTAGAAATCTTCATGTCCTGATTATCACATTTCATGGCTGCAAACTTTTCACCCGAAACTTGCCTTTCCTTTTAGTAGAAATGGAAAAGCAGAGGACCCCCAGGCTGCAGTTTGGAGAGGTCTCCACACCCAACCACAGTGGGGTCCACCAAAGGGGTAATGTCCCAGGGGAAGGAGGGAAGGGTTTAGGAAATGGGCTGTGCATTTCAACACACACACCTGCCCCTTTGTTCTCTCAGTCTTCCTGGCCTTAAAGCTTTCCCAGCAAGAGCAAGAGCCTAACACAGCTGTGAAGTGCGAGGCGAGTGCTTGGGTTGGTGTGAACGGAAGGGTGTATAGGGGTACATCTCTGTGTTGATGTCACATGGCAAGGGCTCAGATGACTTCAGTGGCATCAGGCCCTTCATCACAGATGATTGCCCGAGGTCCCCTTGTTAAACCCTTGATATTAGGAGCTGGTAGCCAGCCACCAGCACTGGCCAGGAAGTTCTATGTCCCTGGTGGCTTAATGGATGAGTTGTTTAATAATTATGAGCAGTAAATGAAATTGGTACTCTTGCCTTTCTATATAGCTAGGCTGCTTCTGTACCAGCTGACTGGCCCATCAGCTCTGCTTTGGTAACATTAACATAGACCTGTATCTTCACAAGTATCACTTAAACCCTGAATCTCACCCCTTAAAAGATATTTACTACTATTCACTGTTGGTATTAGGTTTCTTACTGAACCTGCTCTAATGCTTCCATTCTGGACCAAAAACTCCCATAAAACTCAAAATACCCCTTTAAAGCAGCACCGCTGTTATGTGATATGGTGTTTCTCAACAGCATGATCTTTATACCTGGTTGTATTCAAATCAAAAAGCTGTTACTCCTCTTTGCTTCCAGAGGACAGCAGCAGCAGCAGCAGCAGCAGGCGGCTTTGGACCACTGGGGACAGATAGAGTTGCAGGCAGCCCTTATGTACGGACATCTACTCTTAAAGGCATGGTTTTAAGAGAATAAAATAACCACATGCGCTGGGTCTGATCTTTTGCTCCCATACATTGGAGTGATGTCACTGGAGCTCTGCCATTTTTAATGGCTAACATCCAGCCCAGAAACTTTAAAGCTGTAAAAGGGGAGCAGGCAGCTGTCCCCTCCACCCAGGACTGGGAGAGAAGGGAGGAGGTATTGAAGTAGTAGTTCCAAACACAAAGATGTTAATCCCTGCCTGAAGGGATTATGAACTCCAGCTTTTTACAGTTCAAGGAGCAGCCCCTACCACTGTTAATTGTCCCGAGTAACACTTCCTTGGGAATAGGTTAAAAGTTCTGTTGGTTTCAGGGAGTACATACTCAGTGCTTCAAATAGTCCTACCAAAATTGGACAGATCTAGAGACATCTGAAATGCAGACATGGCATTTCCTACCTACTACAAATATTTTGTGTATTTTTTTAGCCATTAGTATTTGTCAAAGTCAGCAACTCAAAAATACAGAAGAGAAACCAGGAGAACAGGACAAATGCAGTTCATCTGTTCCTGAGCTGGGACTGCACTCTGCCTTCGGCACCACACCGGTTCAGGCATGTCCGCACCACGGGGCATGCCTCCATCTGGTACCTGAAGAGGAGACTCTTTATTAGCCACAAGAACAAGAGAGATCATGATTCCAGGAAAATATTGAAAGATCCTTAAGAAATGTCATCACTCTGAGAAATTAATACTAGAAAGAATCAGGTTTAATACTGTCATATTTAGAAATAGAGTCTCTGTGTAAGAGCAAAACTGCTAGCAAAGATCATTCAAAACCTAAGTATGTTCATGTAGCTGTAAGCCTCTTGCTTTGTTCGATGCTTGCAATCTCAGCACCTTTGCAACTACAAAACATGAGTTCTTTCACTTCTGTGCATACCCATGTCCTTTCATGTCCTTGAAACTCCTTTCTGCATTGCATCTGACTAAGAACTGAAGTGTGTCAGCCAACGTTCCCCTGTGATAAAATACTCTTGGTACAAAAGTGAACATTACTTGTAATACAGAGTATTTTATCTGGAGACTCAGGTGTGGTGTAAGGAGAAGACATATATGACAAAGACAAAAGAAAATGCTCCTTCTACCTCACCTGAACAGATGTAAACATGTGACTTCATGATGTGCTTGTGTTGTACTCTGTTATAAAATGAAAGTTGAACATTTTGTTCTGCTCCAATTTTAACATCATCTCCACAGATAACACAGAGCCCTTCACAGACTTTTCGAGAACATCTTTTTTTTAACCATAATGTTTATGGAAAAAGAAATTTGTCACACTACCTTGCAAAAGGCAGTTGCTTTGTTGACCATACGCCAAACTGAAATTCAGACATGGATGGCCAGAAATAAGATTTACTTTAATCCTACTAATCCTGAGCTGTTGATTGGTACAAGGCACCATTATAGCAGGGTAAGCTTCCCAGGCTTATCATCTGATTCTGTTTGGAGTCATGAGATCACTTTGGATTCTCAGTTTTTCCCCTGTAAAGGCCAACATTGCTGCCTCGTGTTCCATTTTCTGCTATAAACAATAATGAGCAAAAGAAATCATGGACCTTTGCCAGCAAATGCAGAAAACTCAAGGCCGGTGGTTTGCTGAGCCTGGCAATATGCTCTACCGGAGAGAGTGGAATAAGAAGACACAGGCCTGTCCTCAAGGAGGCTAGAATCTGCCCTGCTAATTATAGGGCCTTCTTGTACTGACTTCCTTGAAGCCCCAAGCCATCTTCAGGATCTGAAATCATACTTATAGAATCATAGAATCATTTAGTTTAAGATCATAGAGTCCAGCCATAAACCTAACACTGCCAAGTCCACCACTAAACCATGTCCTAAAGCACCACATCCACATGTCTTTTAAATACCTCCAGGGATGGCAACTCCACTACTTCCCTGGGCAGCCTGTTCCAATGCTTGACAACCCTTTCAGTGAAGAAATTTTTCCTAATATCCAATCGAAACCTGCCTGGAGCAACTTGACGCTGTTTCCTCTTGTCCTATCTCTTGTTACCTGGGAGAAGAGACTGACACCCACCTCGCTACAACCTCCTTTCAGGTAGATGTAGAGAGCGATAAGGTCTCTCCTTTTCTCCAGGCTAAACAACCCATTCTCTCAGCCGCTCCTTATAGTGTTCTCTAGACACTTCACCAGCTTCATTGCACTTCTCTGGACATGCTCCAGCACCTCAATGTCTTTCTTGTAGTGAGGGGCCCAAAATTGAACACAGTATTCGAGGTGTGGCCTCACCGGTGCCGAGTACAGGGGGACAATCACTTCCCTAGTCCTGCTGGCCGCACTGTTTCTGATACAAGTCAGGATGCTGTTGGCCTTCTTGGCCACCTGGGCACACTTCTGGCTCATATTCAACCGGCTGTCGACCAACACCCCCAGGTCCTTTTCTGCCAGGCAGCTTTCCAGCCACTCTTCCCCAAGCCTGTAGTGTTGCACAGGACTGTTGTGACCCAGGTGCACAACCAGCACTGAGCCTTGTTGAACCTCAGACAACTGGCCTCAGTCCATTGATCTAGCCTATCCAGATCCCTTTGCAGAACCTTCATACTCTCAAGAAGATCAACAGTCCTGCCCAACTTGGTGTTGTCTGCACACTTACTGAAGGTGCACTCGATCCTCTCGTCCAGATCATGGATAAAGAGATTAAACAGAACTGATCCTAGTACCAAGCCTTGAGGAACACCACTGTGTCCAGCCGCCAACTGGATTTAACTCCATTCACCACAACTCTTTGGGCCTGGCCATGCAGACAGTTTTTTTAACCAGTGAAGAGTACGCCTGTCCAAGCCATGAACAGCCAGTTTCTCCAGGGGAATGCTGTGGAAAATGGTGTCAAAGGGTTTACTAAAGTCTAGGTAGACAACATCCACAGTCTTTCCCTCATCTGCTAAGCAGGTCACCTTGTCGTAGAACATCAAGTTAGTCAAGCAGGACCTGCTTTTCATAAAACCATGCTGACTGGACCTGATCATCTGGTTGTCCTGTACGTGCCATGTGATGGCACTGAAGATGATCTGCTCCATAACCTTCTCAGGCACCGAGGTCAGACTGACAGGCCTGTAGTTCCCCAGATCCTCCTTCCAGCCCTTCTTATAGATGGGCGTACTTCAGGCAGGAAGGCTTACCTTTGTTTTGTCTAGGGGAAGAAGGGGTGAAACAGGACTCTGGAAACATTTTTCGATGGAATTGAGGACCAGTGGAGAGCTGGTGGGAGCCTATTGATATTTCTCTTCCATCTGGAAGCAGTCAACAGACTTCCATGGGTCTGTGGATTACAAGGTTGAAAACCACTCTAAACATGAAGCACTGACCCAGTCCCATTAGCAGCAGTGACCTGTGCACCTGCAGAGGGGTACTGTACTCAAAGCCTGAATGCTCACATTACCTAGCTGAAGAACAAGTAGGGTCTTTATAGTAAGGTTGTCTCTTGATTAAGCAATCTGCTTCATTTACCTTTTTTTAATACACTGATTACATTGTGTGTTCCAACTTGACAGAACTGATTCACAGTCTAGAACACCACATTTGGTTTGCTTTATACCTCACTGGGATATTATCTGTATATCTGCTGTCTGCATTCAACATCCTTTGAAAAAATTCCTGCCCTTGAAGCTTATCTAGTTGTAGGATAGATAGAAGGACACAGATTCCTCTATATCCGATGTACCCCATGTTGCAATGTTATCAAGGTAACACCATTACGCCAACAATGCAATTTGACTTGACATAAAAAGATACATATGCAGTTTTAGGCTTAACTTTATCTAGGGTCTTGTAGATAAAACTTGAAAGGCCAGCAGATGAGTAACAAAAAGCTTCTGAGTTGTAGTTTCACCTAGGAAGAAAAGGTGAAAGTTTTAAAGAGATGAGAACAGCTGAGTTATGTTGATATTTACTTTAAGGTGTCTTCAAGGATTTACACCTCAGAGGGTTTTTGAGACTGTGACTGTCTTTTTTTCTGTGTTCATGGCATCCCTGCAATGGAGCCTACTCTATTTCTGAGGCTTATAGGTGTTATAGTAATACAATAGCTGGTAGTAAACAACACAACCTCCTACGCACAATATCTGTATAAAGCAGATGATTGAGAACAGTTCTTACGATCCCTTTTAGCAGTGAATGCAATTAATTTGTTAACATTTCCCTGTAGTCTCACAAAGAAGCTGAACAACATGGAAATATAAACCAAATGTATGTTGTTGATTCATCTCAGCCCTAAGACCTTGTCCATCGTTTATACTGAACACCTTCAAATATCTTAAAAGGGAGTCTCTTCTTCTGTGGGTGCACAGTGCAATTTCTGAGACCATGAAGTCCTTCCAAACATAATAAAATATGCCATGCCACTGTTGCCAAGGCAGGAGTTAAGAACTGCATAACTGAGGTTAATTGCTGTAGTGATGGGATGTGTAACATTGAACAACATCTCTATTTACTGGTCTCCAGCCTACCCAGCTCTTGTTACTTTCCAGGGAAATCAAGAGTATCGATTTACAGAAGTATTATTTGCAAATAATAATACAAAAGTATTATTTGCAAAACTATTAGCTTGGGAATTGAAAGATCAGCTGGCTGTCCTCTCCCAAGTCCTGCCTCCCAGAGGTACGATGTGATAAAACCCACCTTTGGAAAGTGCTACCTGGCAGAAATGTCAAATGGAAGCAAAGATGTGAGAAGCAACAGCTCCTGGCTACCCCAGGGTTTGGGATACAGCAGGAGGTAGAAATAACTCATCTGTGAGAAGCAGATTTAGCTCCCCAGATGTGGTGCATATCTCCACTGCAGGGAGTAGGTTCCTCAGGGACTGACAGCCTACACCTACTTGTAGGCCTGACTCTGTGCTGCTGAAGTCAGTGGAAATCTCTGCATTGGTAAGTGCAAAGTTGATTCCAATGGTAGGAACTGAATGGTGTTGAAAAGACAAAGAGCCTTTTAGCTGCTGTGGTTAATAGACCAACAATAATTTTCACTATTAAGAGACTGCCTTATTATACTGGAAAAGACATCTCTAAACACCCTTTGTTGCAAGAGTATTGTGCTTGCAAGGAATTATTACAGTGGGATCAGGGAATTGCTCCAGCAAGTTGACTGAGCATCTTTTAAAATTGCTCTCCTAACAGTTTTGGTGGTGAGCTCATTCTCCAGTTGGACAGTGGGCATTTCTGCATCTTTTCCCATCAAGACACGGGCAGCTCAAAGATCCCTCTGATTGTCCTAGCTTCTTGGCTTCTGATTATATACAGCTCATGCTTCTGACAGTTCACATAAATAGTCTTATTTAAAGCAGACCTGATGATCTCTTAATGCTTTTCTAGGCTAAAGTTTCAAAAGAGTTTTCTCTTTAATTTAGTTTATGGCAGCACTGTATTTCACAGCTGGTTTTAATGTATTTTTGGAGACTATATGGAATCAGTACTTGAGTTACAAGGTATGTATATCAGATGGAGCCATAGCCACCATTCCCTGGCAAACTGTTAGATCAAATGAGCTGAATCTCCTCTACTTTATTGCCTAATTAATTCTTGAATGATCACTGAATTGCAGGAGTGGGAAACCTGCCAACTTTGGTCACACTCTGTATTGGGTTATGTCAGAAAGGATTGGAAAGTGAGGGTTTTCTTTAATCTGGGTTCACAGAGGGAAACGTCTAGGTAGGTGGGCAGGGGCTTCTTCTGCCTGCCTATGTGATTGAATAGCAAAAGGAAGCAGCTCTTCAGCCAAGGGTCAAAATCTCCAGGGAGGACCAGATTCCACTGGGGAGCAGGACCATGAAAGTGCTCACATTTCTCAGTACCAACTTGCTGCTAAACAGGACGGGCTTGATTATCTGCAGCCGGGTCTTCCTTGGATGGCTAGATCTTTTGTGGATTTTGCAAGCACTATCAGAAGTGGAACAACGTATTAGTTGGAGAGGTAAGTCATGAGCTGCTGAAGGTGGAGTCACAGCACAGAAAAATTTGTCTGGGAACTGACCCTGAGGAATTCAAGAAACAATGTCTTAGGAGGAACCTTGTTGCTGGCAGGACGATATTAGACACAGGACCATCAGTGAAAAACTTCTTGTATTTTCCTGGAGCAGCAATTTCCTGTTTCTGAGGCTTTATCCTGGTTTTGAGCATAAGACGACTCTTTTAGGCATTTGTCCACATGACAGGTTTATTGCTTACACACTTCCTCCAGAAAAATAAAAACTATTTATTCTACAGCCGTGGGCCTTCAGGAGCACCCGACACACTACCCAGTGTGCACAGCTGGAGGCCTCACTTCTGCACTGCTTTTCTGGGCCATGCTGATCTACATTACAGGTCTGAGGCAGCCAGAGGTCTGGGCAGCCTTGGCAGTGGGTGCTCTGTCTGTCCAGAGCTGCAGCTAAGCTGCTGAAGTGCTGTGCAGGGCTGAGTAGAAGGGCTGCTTTCATTTTTGCTTTCTGTGCAAGCCAGCCTGGGTGCCAGAAGTTGTATGAGTTGAGTAGCAGAGCACATACTGACTTGGGTACAGGAGTCACAAGTCCGTAGCTATCTTGGGTATCTCTGCAGAACTGCATCACATCTGTTAACCACTGTATTGGGTTTGTATGGCAGGGTTTTGGTAGCAGGAGGGCTACAGGGGTGGCTTCTGTGAGAAGCTGCCAGCAGCTTCCCCTATGTCTGACAGAGCCAATGTCAGACAGCTCTAAGATGGACCTGCTGCTGGCCAAGACCAAGCCCATCAGCGATGGTGGTAGCACCTCTGGGATAAAATATTTAAGAAGGGGGGAAAAAAACCCTGCGCAATTGCAGCAGGAGAGAGGAGTGAGAATATGTGAGAGAAACAACCAGGCAGACACCAAGGTCAGTGAAGAAGAAGGGGGAGGACGTGCTTCACGTGCTGGAACAGAGATTCCTCTGCAGCCCGTGGTGAAGACCATGGTGGGGCAGACTGTGCCCCTGAGGAGGAAGTAGCAGCAGAGACATGTGATGAGCTTATCACAACCGCAGTTCCCTGTTCCCCTGTGCGACTCAGGGGGAGGAGGTAGAGAAATTGGGAATAAAGTTAAGCCTGGGAAGAAGGGGGAGGGGGGGGGGAAGATGTTTTTAAGATTTGATTTTATTTCTCATTACCCTAACCTGATTTGATTGGTAATAAATTAAACTAATTTCCCCAAGTCTAGTCTGTTTTGCCCATTATGGTAATTGCTCAGTGATCTCCCTGTCCTTATCTCGATCCATGGGCCTTTTGTTTTATTTTCTCTCCCATGTCCAGTTGAGGAGGGAAGTGATAGAGTGGCTTTGGTGGGCACCTGGTGTCCAGCCAAGGTCAATCCACCACAGCCACACTTTTAACATCCCAGCAGGAAAGAAATAAGAGCATATGCAAAAACCAGTGGGGTCAGACCAGCCATTCACGTATCCCAGTGTTGTGTCCAACAGTGACGTGGATGGAAGTGCCAGTCAGGGAGAGCATATAAGCCTGCCCCCTTTCCTTTCATACTCGCAGCATCCACAGCTTATGTATTTAGGATGCCAGAGGGTACATCCCAGCCTTCTGACTTTAGCATTTGTATATATAAGTGCTGTCCATGAATCTTCCCAATTTGTCTAAGGCAATAGGATGGAAACATTGTTGGCAAGGAGACTGGTTTATAAGATGTTGTGGATGTTGTGGCTATGCTTATTCCTGGAATGAAAGACACAGTTGAAACCTTATGAGTGAATGCCAACACTTCACTTAATGTGTAAATAAACTCAGGTCAGACCTCACTGTGGGTTTAACTGAGGTCAGTGACACAACCTGTTTATTTTAATGAGTGAAATAAAATGGCCAGAGGCTAATAGAAAACTCAGGATTTGAAACTTAGTGGCTGTTTTACATTTGGATGGCAGGCAATAAGTTCTGAACTGCTATCCTAGGCATTAGGGAGCTCTTCTTTTCCAGCAGACTGAAGCTCCTCGGTAGGAGTCAGTTGGAGGTGTGGGAGCTCAGTACTGCAGTGAAGACCAGCAGCAGACCCCAAGCACAGGCCCTGTAACAGTACTCAGACAGACTTTGTTCTTCTGACTGTTGAGATGCTCATTCATTCCCAAATTATCTCCCTCCAAGTATCACCATCCTTTTCCCTTTGGAAAAAGGGAAAAAAGCACTTGGCTTTGGTTCTCATGCTAGCATCACTCCTATGCTGTGCAACCCTCTGAGGACTTGATGGTGATCTCAGAAATAACGTGGAGTTTCTCTGTGTGTATGGAAATATCCCACCTGGAAGATTGGTACTCAGAGGGAGTGTAGGCAACGCTTTCCTTTCAGTACCTTGGCTCACATCTGCAGTGGTTCCCTGGGAGCCACTTACCCTCAAAAGCTGTCTCCGGTGGGCCACCAAAGCAAACAAACTTCTGCAACTAGCAAAACTCCTGTAACAAGACCCACTGTCTTTTCTGTAACAAAAGCCTTCATTAAAAAAAAAAAAAAAAAAAAAAAAAACAAAAACCACCAAGAAAAAACCCCCAAAAAAACCCAAAACCCAAACAAAAAACCAACAAAAACCGGAATGTAACAGCACAGCACGTCTGAACACATGCTAGCAGTTAGACCCCGAACAAATAAATAGGAAAGATAGCGCAGAACAGCACCACCTCATGCTGTTTACCGTTATTGCAACGACAAACACCTCCAGTAGCTTTTCACTGCTCTTCATCCCTACATGACTTCCACGATTCAGGGAAAGCCACTGAGAAAAACAAGCCTATTTCTAAGTAAACGTCTGTTGGCCACATAGGGGTTTATATCTCCACTGGTCACATTACCCAGGGATCACTAATCAAAAAAATGTTGAAAACCATGGTCCTGTTTAAACCATATTAAAGCTGTGCAAAACCAGAGCTGTTCCAAAAGCCCCTCTGGCATCCAGGGGACAGGTGGTTATGGAAGGCGAAGACTATCTCAGTGATGCTCTTCTACCTTCGCCTCTTCAAGATCCAAAGGGAGGAGGAGGCTAAGCTCCCCATGCACGAGGGAGCCCACAGGAAGGTGGGTGCTCTCCAAAGTATTTTTGCCTGCGAGAGTGTTGCCCATGGGAGCTCATGATGAACGCATGAGCAGAAATGTGCTTGTTCTTTCACAGTCATCATAGGAGAAGCTCTTTGTACAGTGGAACTAGGGAACACTGGAGACGCCTATTTCCCTTCAGTGTTTAATGTACAAAATGAAGGGAATTGGCTTGTTGAAATATTGGCTCATCAAAAATTGCCAGAAGAGCAAAACACTAACTCTTCTAGTATTTTTGAATGTAGTAGTGAAGTCTTTGCACAAAACTAATCCAGACAAGGACAACATTAAATTAAGTCTACAAAATCACCTGTTTCTTTTCTTACCACGTATATAGGGAAGTCCTAGGGAAATAACCATGTCTCTTTAAAGAGAAACTAAATGAACACAAGACTATTCATATGAATAATGTAAATCATATTAATCTACAGGGCTGCTTTTCATACTGAATTCATTTATCCATATTTCCAGAGCACTCAACAGCTTCTCGTTTCTTTTAACACTTCATGTACTTAGTTGTGGATAATTTATCCTTGGAGCAAGGGTTAAGGAGCCCCAGTCAGAACCAGTGCCCAGAAGATGAGGGAGAAATGACCAGGGAGAGTGGCCGAGAGCCATAAAATGAGCTAATGCCCCCACCCCAGATGCCAAACAATCCTGCTCTGCTGTGGTCCCCCCATGCTGTCTTCAGAAAAGCAGGGTGGAGGGAGGTGGGCATGTTGTGCTGTGGCAGAGCAGGGAGGCAGTGCCACAGCAGGCAGGCTTGCCAGCCATGCAGAAGACACCCTGCCTGTGGCTCCCACAAACAGCTCAAGACACCCCTCCTCCTGCGTAACTACTGGCTCTGGCACAGCTGGTCCCATGTCAGCATCACTGATGGAGGTGCCCAGGACTTCTTGCCTCCCCAGTAAGCCCAGTCCTCTGTGGCTTGTGTTGTGATAAACCTCCTCGGACAGAACTGCACAAGAGTGCCGTAAGTGAGCTGGTGCACAAGGAAAGCTTTCATTTGGGAAGCATTTATTTGCTTTGGCTGCAAAGCTCTCTTATGTGCCTGCAACACTATAGCCTTCATCAATAGATACAGATCAGTGTTTGTATGCTCAGCACCTTTGCTTGCATCTGAATTTTTTCCAAACCAACAAAGTTACACAGATCTAGCTGATATGTTTGAAGCGTACAAACTTCCCCTTCTCCACTCCAGCCTATAATAGCTGGCTGCAGGTGATTAGTCTGCTAATTAGCAAGGGTGGACCAAAAAGAAAAGAAAAAAAAAAGTGCTTTTAACTCAAAGACATAACCCCCAGGCGCGTAATTCAGGGATCACCATTTCCTAAGAGAAGCTGCTTGCCCTGCAATACATGTATTTATATTTCACATGGCGTGCCATCTTCTGCACATCCTTTCCAAAGAGTTAAATACAGCAGAAAATTATACTTAATATTTTAATTACCTTTAACTGCGAACCCCTAGCCTCACTACCATGTAAAGGAATAGACCCAGGACAAAAACACTTGTAGGGGAAATTTAAATTAGCTATGCTCGAAATTATTGCAGACTTTCAGCACTTCAGTGAAGACAGGCTTGGTTCATTGGGCTTGTTTGTACAGAGTCACCTGGAGTTATAAAGCTCCATCAGATACAAACCCAGTAGCATCTTTACTGCTATACTCAGCCCTACAGTGCCACCACAGCCTTCCACACTCATGGTGGCACTGAGCTGTATGAACTTTGTTTAGTTTGCAACTACTTTTCCCTCTGCTAATGACCAGCCTCAAGATTTAAAATTAAAGTGAGAGGACCATCATATCATAAAAAAGCAGCTCGTCCCATAATTCCCTGCGAGGGGACCTGTAAAGCTCTCCTTCCCTTCCTTGTATGTTCTAGCTAGCAGGAAATCCAGACAGAACTTTGCAGACCCAAGGAGACCATGCTAACAAGGAGGCAGAAGTCACGCAAGCATCAGCCACCAGCCCTGGAGGACAACCTTGGATCCTTGGTAGAAAGAAGTTTCTTTCTCCGGGGTCCTGTGGAATCTCAGAAGGACCATCCTATGTCACCTCTTGGGCAAGGAAGTGCAACAGCTCTCCATGCCAACTTTTCCTTAAGAGCTGCGTAGCAGGACGAGGATAAATTTGCTTTCCAAAAAGCCTCTCCCTCCTCACTCTGGATAAGTTGGAGAAGATTCTGCAAGAGGAGCAGGAAGCAGAAACTGTGTGAAGCAAAGAAGTGAGTCCTTCCCTGGTGTCACAAGCAAAGCCTCGTGAGTCTGCCAGGTGAGTTTCAGGACTTTATACATTCATGTTTCTCTCTTCAGGATCTGAGATCACTGGGACCAGTGTGCCACATCCACAGGGCTGCAGCTAACGAGCCACCCACTGAGCACAATTTGTTGTCAGCTCAGTCCCTCCTATTTGCATTAATGTTTTGTGTTATTACAAGGCCTGAGGACCCTCACAGAGACATTTCTAGGCATAAGAAGAAAAAAAAAAAATATAAAAAAATCACCATCTTCTTAACAGCAGCATAACATACAGCCTCTACAGCTCCATGCATCTGAGAGCAGATAGTGCTCAGAGGGCACATACCCAGTGCACAGCACTAGCTCCAACTACTCTTCCTGCTTCAGCCAGAAAAGATGTAAGAAGTACGGTTCCCATTAGCAGGGTACCCCCGGAGGACCACACAAGCACATTCCTCTCCATCCCCTCGAATAAAAAGCGGCCTCCAGTCTTTCACTGTGTCAGCACAAAGAGTAATTCACATGCATATGAATGCATTTGGCTAATCATAGTGTAGGGATAATTCTCTGTATGTAATTACATGCTGTACTAGGCAGTTAACACTGCAGTGATGTTAAGGTCTGTTTATATGTAGAAAAGGGGATGGAAGGTTATTATGCAACGTTCACAGGGCAAATGGGCAGTTTCAGCCCTGGTGGTATATTTTGCATAGACGTTGAGCCGAAATCTGTATCTAACTCAGTACAGTCCTGATTAAAACCAAAAATAGCCATTGCTGGTAAGATTCAGTTTAAACTCTATCCCCTTATCTTTGTCAAAAACCTATGTCTTTGCATGGGGATCTCCATCATACTGATAGCTGAAGCTGCCTGGCTTGCTGGATTATTAAGTCTGGTCCTATGCACCATGTTCACTGTCTCACTTTCAGAAGTTCTGAGCAGCTGTGTATCTCATAGATGGCAGGGATTAGCAAGTACATAGTATCCCTGAATATCATGACAGCTTTCTCTGGAGTTGAGGCTTTTCTGAAATCTGTGAATGAAGCAGAAATATGGAACCCTCTGAGTAGAAAAAAAAATAATATAAACCTGAAAACACCCTTTCCCCTACTTTAAAATATATTAAGAAAAGTACAATCCAAAACTGAAGAACAATTGAAAAAGAAAAGTAGAGCAACATCCTTGAATTAGGTGTCAAGCAGGTGGAGAAAGCAATTCACAGCACTGGGGATACTAGAGACAGGAAAACTCCTAAGTATCAGCAACTCAACAGCAAGAGAGATCCAAGCAGTCACAAAATACAAGGCTGGTTTCCAAAACTCAGGAGTCAGGGTAGAAAATTATGAGGTTTTAAAAGAATAGAAACTTCTCTTTCAGTTTCTGAACCTGGAGAAGATACACCAATCTTCTTCTGTTCTAAGCTATTTTTCTGTCTGCTGTCACCACAACTAGAAGCTTCATTCATGTAAGTCAAGTCTGAAATTCTTGAACAATTAGTTGGCTTTCTAAGAGACAGAAAATATTAATAGACTCATGAGAAAGTCTTATGAACTGGCAAGGCTCAATCAGGAACCCCTAATGTCAGAGCAAACCCAAACAGAGACAACATGAATTGCTGACTGAAGCCAGGGCAAATCTCCCTATAAATCCTGCATGAGCCAGTGATTCTCTGTGTGACCTTTGGCAAATCGTTTGCTCTTGGTTTATTCCTCTGTCTACTCAGCTGGAAAACTGGGTTAAAAAAAAAAAAAACAACCAGAAGAAGCAGGAGCTGACTGAAAACCAGATGCTGAGCATGAGCTAAGCCTTTCCAGGTAAATAAATTATTTTTAAATAATTATGATAATACAAAATGTTCAGCATATCTCATGTTTTACTTTATGTATTTACTGCTGGACTCAAGCCCATTTACCCCAAGAGGATGAATATGACGACAGTTGAGAGGAGGGATCTGGTGCCAAATCAATAGGGAGAGCCATCAATCCTTGCAGGGAATACCAGACTGCCAAGGACAACACTGTGATAACAGCGAATCCCACCCAGATTTCCAACCTAGCTCATGGCTGAGGCTGAGACCTAGGCCAAATGGTTTTCTCCTGCAGAGAAAGGGACAAGGAAGCTACTGTGAGACCCAGGAAAGCCCATGAGCTGGTCTCTGTGGGACTGGGGAAGCCCCACAGGGACCTCAAGGCAAGATCTCCCATTGGTTTGGTTTGAATCCTGGGAACTGCTCCCAGGTTTCTGCCAGACAACAGGCAGCTTTCCCTAAATCCCTCCTCACTTCAAAATAACTCAGACTCAATAACATTCCAGAAGCCATTTGTTAGAGCTAGTTTTGGGGAGAGGCTGGGGACATATTCCAGAAGCAAGGGGGAAAAGGGTTGTTGATTTGGGGTTTTCAGTCGGTGGTTTTTTTCGTAACTTTGATTTACTGCCAAAGTTCGCTTACTAGCATTTATTTACTGCTGTTGGCAGGCTGACCGTGCACGCTGCCTAACAGATTTATCTGTAATACTGCTGGGTGGTCACTATTCTTGTGTTGTAAGATTAATTGTAAAGACTCCTAGGGCATTTGGTACTGGGAAGTTTAAGCTATTTAAGTAAAATAATAATGCATTTTTCTCCGTGGTCCCATCCGTCTACACTAGGGAAGTCAGGGTCTGTAGTAGACTAGGGTTTCAACTCCTCAAGCCATGGAGAGGAGCAGTGGCTAGCACAGCACAGAGAAGGCTTGTATACCTTACCAGCTCATTCTCCAGGCTCAGCAAGGCAATGCAGTGCTGAAAATACTGAAAAGTTGCCTTGCTGCTCCCTTTGTTCCTATGGGAACACCACGGCTATGGGCTGTAAATATTTCACTTTCATGGATTTCCAGATCTACTGGCTCTATTTAGCCACCAGTGAACATACAGTAAGTGACTGGCTTGGAAACTCATATGTAAGTCGCCAAAAAAAATTAATTCTTCTTTTGACACCTAAATGCTATTGATTTCTCTTAGTCTGAATTGCAGGTCAGCACAAAAATCCCTCCTGGGATCTGTGCTTAAAAGCCAATGATCAATGAGAAAAGTATAGTTTAACTCTGTAATTGCTCTGGTCTGAACCAAGCTTTTCTTCTTGTCCTGCCACTGTGGTGAGTGTGGGAAATGTTCACAGAAAGCACTGAGTCGGCACTAATCCAGCACATGTTCTCCATTTGGGTATCAGAGGTCAGTGATTTGGGCTGGGAGGGAAATTGCTGGCTCCCACGCCTTATGGCCATCCAGGGATCACCAACCACTATGAAGTAGACGCACAAGACTTTCAGTGTCCACGACTTCTCTTCTTTGAGCTGCACACAACACCTGCAAAGCCAGCAGTGAGTATTTCCACAGAGGGAGCTCCACTGGCTTTGCAACCTCGTGGCACAACCCTTACAGCCATGGTTGTACCTGCTCAGTGGCAAGACAGGGGCTACTGGGGACGCCATATGTACTCACACCCGTGGTACTGGAGGTGAGTTTCACCAATGAGGAGGGGTTAATAGGAGTCCTGTTTCCTGGCAGGGTATGATGGAACAAACTGAGCAGATACATACCACAGAGTTAGAGTACCAGTAATTATTGTGTTTATTTTCTTAATAGTTCTTAGGGTGAGGAGACAACTCTGCTATAGAGAATATTTTTATACTGATACTTTTTATGGATTTGCACTGAGTGAGAGTGAACTGACTTGCCAATTCAAATATCAGCTTTACTAAGCTTTTAGGACTTTGCCAGTTTAGGAACATAGGGTGTCAGTTTTCTGGGGTGTATAGATTGCTGGCTGGGATCTTTTTCTTTTTATACTTCAGTGACCCCTTTTTGGCATTAGCATCAGCTTCTCATTTCCTTACAACTGAGTGGGCAATAACAAGAGCTTAGACACACAGGGACTGCTGCTAAACTCACAGGCACACACAGCAAGCAGAAGCTTCACAGTAGAGCAGCCGGACTTCAGACAGCAAATAACCCCCTTCTGGGTTTCCAAAGCTCCAGCTACAGTATGAAAAGGTCATGTCAGCTAAAACCTGCAGAAATGTGCCCTCTCACTTTTTCTTCCCAGTCCAATCCCATGTTACACAGTGCTTGCACAGCAGCCCACTGAGGAGGAGCAGCTGGTTTGCATCCAGTGGCTCCTGAATCACCCAGTGCCTGGCACAGCCCAGGCTCCTCCAGGAGCTGTGAGCTCTGGCCATGTGGTTGAGAGGGGTTTCCCACCCTTGACCAAGCTAATCACTAACAAGCACACTGGCCTGTTTGCTCCTGTGCTGAACAAGCATCCCAGCATTGCTCTTTCTTATTCTCTTTCCATAATTCCCCCTTCCAGGGATTTCTCCAGGTTTCTCTGCTCCTGTTCCCCAACGCTAGCAGCACCTCTGAAAATTGGGTCCTTCTCTTTTGCCTCTCCTCTGCAGCAGTTTCCTCACTCAGACTGCAACCTTTGCAGCCCTCTCAAAGGATTAGATCTTGCCCATTCATCCTGATGGTTTCTTTCTCCATCAGCAAGGCATACTTACCAACTTTGAGCAGGTTTGGTAGGCTAATCCTTCTCTTCCACAGCTGCCAGACCACGAGCAAGGTAATAACACACACATGCACCCCTCTTTTTTTTTTTTTCCGAATACATAGAATTCTTACTAGGTTTCAACACCTAGAAACTCATCATGGGCAGGAGGGTGGTAAGGCAGCAAAGAATTGAAGCAAATGTCCTTTAGGGAGCCCTGGAGACCCCCACTTTCTTCAGGCTGAAGCAGCCCTGGATTATGAGAGCTTTTTGGAGATCCCTGAGCAGGAAAGCAAGGTGAGATATCCAGAGGGCAGGAAAAGCCCCTCAGGAGGTATGTGGACTCAGTAGCTTCTGACTTGGTCCATGGAAGGACCTGCCCCATCCATTTCAGGGGCTGTGGGAGCAAATCTTTCCTCTCCCCCTGACAAACTGACCTTGCAGATTTTCTGCAGTGGGACAAGATTGCAAGCATTACCTCTTAGATGTGGGAGAGACTTGCTAACCCCAGTGAAAACTCTGAGAGTCCCCCCAGGATTATGATGTCTTAATTAATGACCACAGACCAGCTTGTCCCAGACTATCAGAGAAGAACTGTCCCAGAGCATCCCAGGTGCAACCTCTTCTTTACCACATTACCGTGATCACTCCCTTCTCTTCTTCCCCATAGGCAACACAGTCAAGAAAAATGGGGTGACAAGGGGCGCTTTGTTCTCACTTAAGTGATGGTCAACACCATGCAACCCAGACCTGCAAGTCCCCTCCTTCTCCTTTTACAAGTTTGGAAATAAAGGTTCAGCTGACTGTACTGTACCTGGGACATGCAGAATAATCAGTGACTGAATTGGAAAAAAGCTTACAGAAAGAACTAGCCTTTTATTTTACTTTTTAAATTACATAATGACATTATTTGATAGATTTTTTCATGGACATATCTTGCATCATTTTTAGTGGAAGTTTTGAATGAATGAGGGTTGCAGTAGCTGGCTCATGATAACCACTGAATATACAACAATATTAGTGCCAGCAAAGCTGACACTTTAATGGCAAAGCTACCAGTTCTCATCAGAAAAAGAAGTCATTTTTCTGAAGTGCATTTGTAAATTCAATGCATGGTAAGGTTTCACTCGCTGCCTTTGAGCACAGTGGTTAGTGATAAAAGCAGATCAGAAGGTGGGGAATACAGAATACAGCTCTGCAACAGCTCAAGTCCATTTTCCTTTTCTTCTTTTTTTTTTTTTTTTTTCAGTAAAAGGTATAGATATTCTTCACAAGCAGAAAGTTGCCATTGCCCTTTTTTTTACAGAAAGGCTTTTTTGCCTCTCTCAGCAAAACTTAAGCATTCTTGTCTGTAAAAATGTCACATTTTCACCTAGGGCAAGTTCATGGAAATTTGCAAAGATTTACAACAAGAAGAAAAGTTTTAATTTTCATGAATATGCCCCAGGTGAAAATGTGACATTTTTTACAGAGAGGAATGTACCATTTTCCTCAGCAAATGAGTATTTTCCTAACAAAATAGCAGTTCAATTTTAAAAGCTGCCCTCAATTACATTTTTTAGAGCTACAAAAGGAAAGTTTAATACACCCATAAAACCCACTCCTTTCCCATTTTGCCACAAACAGGAACTTCTCAGTTATATAGACAGTATTATTTTTATTGCAGTTATATTTAGGATCCTTAATCATGGATCAAGACCCAGTCATGCTAGCCACTGTATAGAGAAAGAACATAAGGCTGGTTCTTGCTTCAAAGAGCCGAGCCCCCATGGCAAAAGGCAACAGCATGGGGGAGCGTATGAAAACAAGACAACGGATTATCGGCAGAAGAGGTTTAGAAGTTGATGTACCACAATCACTTTGCCTCGTGCTGGGAGAACAGAGTCACCACCTATCAAATTGCAAAACCTTTGAATTTGAGATGAGGATTAGAGACAGACTTGGAAGGATCTTTCTCAGCTGCAGCAGCCAGAAAAAGATGAGGTGCAATGCATTAATACATAATTTTCTATTTGTCCTGCTGTCAGTTGGATAACGTGTTGCTTATATATGAAGACGGGACTGATATAAAACACCAGAACAGAGCACCAGAAAGCAGAAAAGGATTCAGGGTGACTGTGGCATAAGAAACCAACAATGTCCTGCTACTGCAGAAACTACAAGCATTGTGCTGGGGTACAGCAACGGGACAATCAATTATAAGCTGTTTCAGTGCTGCTAAGGCCTTGGCTGGAATATTTTGATCAGTTACAAGCACATCTTAATTTTTTTTAAGAAAACAAAAAAACCCCTATGTCCTAAATCCAGTTCTTCAAAGTAGCAAAAATCAATTAGAATCAGTCTAGAAAACACAATTTATGAAGTAAGACTGAAGGAAATAGGGTTGTTTAGTCTAGAAAAGACAAGACTGAAGGGAGACAATAACAGTCTTTAAATACATTGAAGTTATCTGAAAATATGGGGGAATAATTCTGATGATAGGATGAGAAATAATGGGCTTTGATAGTCGCAAAAGAGATTTAGGATAAACATGAAAAAATTTCTAATAGTAAGGATGATTAAGCACTAGATAGATTGGCTGGGGAAACTGTTACATCTCCATCATTTTTTGTTTGTTTTTGAATAAGAGCTTAGGCAAACATCTGTTGTGAACAGCTTAGGTACAAACTGATTCTGCTCTTGGGCAGAGAAGGGGTCAGATCTGTGGTAAACCATTAAGGTGCTCTGAACCACACAAGCCACCCTGCCTGAGCTGCCTTCGCCTGCGGGACACAAAAAATCCCAACGTGACTGACCGGAGGCACGAGCAAGAAACTTTGAGACATGCTGAGCAAGACCATCTCTCACAATCCTTTCAAAAGCAGTTTGGAAGATTTATGGCATGTAGTGTGTAATATATCCTGTGGCATGTATGATAACTAGAGGCCTTCAGCATGTACATATATTGGGGTTTAAGGAAGTTGCTAGTGATTCTGAGTGCTTCGAAGTTTGGTGCAGTCTGCAGCTTTTTGAGAATGTGATGGACACCCACCCTCTGGAAGTTAAGGAAAAGGCTTTCAGACTTTTAAAAGCTTGCTCCTCTTGGGCACCCAGAGTCACTCATTTCTCTGCAAATTCAAAGGCACCTCTGCTCCACAGTCATTTCCAGACCAGTCTGGGGCACGACTTCATCAGCATTCATAAAAAGAGATGATTGCTCTAAGAGAGCAGAAAAATGGGAAGCAGGAAATGTGGTTACATACATTGATGAGAAGTACAACCAGTGAGGCTTGAGCAACAGTGAATCAAATCATAAAAGCTCACAGAGAAGAGATTCTGGAGACATGCAGAACAGCCAGGAGCTTGTGCTCTCCCAAAATTTGTTCTGTGGTTTGGAGATTTGGGTCAGACCACACAGATCAGAGGAAGTTTGAAATGACAAGGGTGGGAAGTGGAGAGACCCACACCACAGCAAATGAAATCCTAGAAGCGATTTGTAGTAAGTGCCTCAGTCTTACCCGCCTAAAATCCCTTTCAAGTGGAGCAGGAGGGAGACACTATGGCTGCCACAGCATCGTGCTGCTTCAGCAGTGGTAGGTGCTGCTGCACAGCTTTGGAATGGTCATGCCAGGTACTGGAGGCATAAGCAGATGAAAAAGATTACCCAGATGCTATGCAGCTTTCGCCTGTGATGCATAGCTTATTCTGTAAATAGGGCAGAAGCTATTTCACTGTTATTGCGGTAAGAACACACACATGGGCAAGTACCAAGGTGACATGCGGTAAGATGAAGTCATTAAACCTTCTGACACCTTATCTGTTCCTTGCAGTACAGTGGAGTACTTAGCTCTACAGTGCTTGATTTTTTTCTCTTTGAGCATTATGACTTGACACATGAAGACTTTGATCCCTGAAAAGACAAATAGTCACCTTATGATTCAGCACAGAGAAGGGATGGTCAAGAGACAGGTTGTGACACAGAAACCACTTTGATTCTTGCCTTGCCATTCCTGCTGCCAGATGCAGATGCAGCTTGATGTGGAGCCAGTTAAAATCAATAACTGATTGGCACCACACTTGTGCAAAAACTCAGCCATTCTGAGCATGTGTGTCTTCAGACCTCTCCTGCCAATGCCATGGGATTTACCCAAGACCAATCTTGGAGAGTGAGAGCAATGATCTCCCATTGCCTCCAAGAGGAAACGAAACATCTGGAGAACATACACTCAACACCTCAGCCCTCAGCTGTAACACTGGTCCTTACCATGTGTTTCTGCCCAGAGAAACAAACCATAAGAACAAGTCATACAGCCAAAAAAAAAAAAAAAAAATCCTAACCCATCTCAGACCTGTCCTGTGTCAGGAAGATGATGCATGCAGGAGCTTTCCCAGAAGGTACTGCCTTTCAGTCTAGCACCAGCACAGCTCTGGTGACAGACAAGAAAACTGGAGAAACATGAAAGTAGGCAACAGTGGGAGGTTTTCAGAAAGTACACCCACACAGGGACCAGGATTACAACAACCGAAGCAAGGGTGTGCATGCAGTGTGTGAAGCTGCACTGTGGATGCTGTCAAGTAGATGAGAAGCGGGTGGAAGATTTATCTCTGTGTACACAGACCGTCTGAGTTTTCTTCCAAAATTTTCAAGGGAAGTTTAGTTCCCTACCTCTGAGGAAAATCAATAATTTCTACAAGATGTGTGTTTTGTGCTTGAGCTCCCTTCTTTCATATAAAGGACAACTGTATTTTCCTTTTGCAGGAAATAATATCTTCTCTTTTTTTTTTTCTTTTTTTCTTTTTCTTTGGGGGGTTGGGGGGTGGGGAGTGGTGCAGACCAGAAGTGACCAGGAGAATGCTTGTCCAGTGGAGAGGAGAGGTACCTATAGGAAATACTTTTGCTGCCAGGTGATCTCCTGTTTCTCAACTTTGCGAAGCACCTGAAAGACCTGGATAGATGTGCCAAAGGTATATGTATGCACATGGGAGAGGGGGGTGAGTGGAAAGCAGGCAAAAGAGAGAATAAATTTTTTCTGAGACAGATTTTGATGGGAAAATACACTGGAAGTCAGGTTGCCTACGGAGACTGATTCATTTCAGCTTGAAGCACAAATGTGGTTGCTAGCCTAATCCCCACAAAGCCACAGAGAACTTCCACTAAAGAGTTCATTAGGCTCTGACAAACTGTATGCACTGCTCTGTGTGTGCTTGCCAGGCTCTCCTGAGACAGTGGAAAGTATTTAATACACAGGCAAATATCTTAGAAAGGAAGGTATCCTTTCCTCATATATTTCCACGTAAAGTTTTTTTTGAGATTTATTCAGCATAACTTGTTTATTTCCAAGCTGCCATGTAGATCTCAGGAACAGCTTTGACCTTGGCTAAGGGTGGGAAATCAAGGAACTCAGCTCTGAAAACAGCCTTCCCAAGCTGATCTCAAATTTGGTGACATAGTTTTAAGCAGGAACTTCCCAGTTCAGTGCCAATGTGGAGGGAGGAAAAAAAAGGGGAAAAAAGCATGTTTCTATTCACCAGCTCAGCCCTCACAAAGTATTACTGTGTTTCCTTCCCAGGGAAGAGCCTAGGGAATTAAGAGCTTATTTTCTTAAGGAGTACCTGCCTCAGTTGGTTCCAGTGATCTATTTTCACCTCCTTTTTAGTCAGGCTAATTCACTTCACGCAGCCAAGGGAAGCAATCAAATTAGATCATATTATCAACATAAGATAAAATAGTAGTAGTTTTATGGTTTTGAGCATTTTTATTGCAGTGGCACAATTTGGAGCAAGTCCAAACACTCAGAAATTCTGTAAATTTGCTTTTAAAAGCCCAGCAGAGGCTTTTCATGGAAGGCACTCCAGAAAGAATTTCTGAACAGCCAAGCCCATATCCTACAGGATTTAATGTGATTTTTTGCAGTGTGATTTATGAAAGTCTATGTTTCTGTTTGCTACTTCCCACCATTATGTTTTCATTAAAAAATGCAGGACAGTGTTCCTATTTTTAAAAAGTTATTACACTAAATAGCAAAACAACCAATCCTTTAACAGGATTGTTGCTCTAGCTTTAAGGACTTGAAGCTTGTGGGGAGAGAAATATCTTTTATTAGAGCTACTGACATGACTTGGAAAAACAGACAAGTCATTTCTTCAGGCCTGAAGCAGATATTGTCAAAGCCCAATTACGTTTGGCCTCAGAGAGCATGATAAACTATTATTTTGATGAAAAAATTATCATCCCAATCGTTAACTCCTGTTACTGTTAAGAGCTGTGCTCTTAAAAGTTAACGAAACCCTCTTTTTTAGGCTCTGGTACAACCCAGCAAGCTTGTCTAACTTGCCAAAGTATCTTCAACTGCTAGCAGTCAACTTGAAGCTGGAGGAACACCAACACTCTCCAACAGCCATGAGGAGGAGGAGCTTTTGCAGTAGTTGAGCACTATGCAAAAGCCACCTTGGCCCACGTGCTGCAGGGCCATGCTCCTCTCTTGGCTTCCTACAGCTTCGCAGCCTGTTGTGCAGGTTGGACCCAACCCAGAGGGGTAGACATCTCGTAAATCCAGTCCTACTCATGCCATGAAACCAGGCAGCCAGGTGATGGAAACATCCTGGCAATGCCCTGCTGAAGAAAAGGCTTTGCAGTCTCTGCTCAGCACAACCACAGATGCCCCATACTCCTCAGTGGGGGCTCGGCCCACACTAGGCAACAAAATAATTCGCAGATCTGGCATCTGTAGGAAAGCATCCTTCATGAGCCCTGCTGTTCTTGGAGGCGCAGTGCCTTCCTGTGCCTATACCACGGGACTCTAATTGGGAGTTAGTCCATTAGAGACTGCAATCTGTAACGTAAAACGGTACTTGGCTTTCAAACCTGGCGCTTGCCCCAGCATCCAAGCAACATGACCCTTTCTTTTGGCTCTACTGCTGAACCCCTGTGGGAGAGCACTGCACAGGACACGGCCCCAGCAGCTTTCAAGTGCTTTTTGGCTGGACACCAGTATATCATTACGCTGCTGGTGAGGTATGTAGGGATGGTGTAGTCTCCTTAAGGACGACAAGAAAGAATGCCTTTTCACTATTCTATTCCTTATATACATACATAAAAAAATATCAATTGTTTTACATTTAAAACAGATGATTTTTTTTTACTAAATTGAGAATTTAAGGATGTTTTTTAAAAAAAGTCATTACTTCAAATAGTAGCATAACAAATGGAGTCGCTGAGGTGGGAGAGCAGAAATGATAATCTTTAGGCAGCACAGAAGCAAGGCAACAACTATCACAGGTTTGCCCCAGTCTCTAGCATCAGCTCTCTCCAGTTGTCACCAGCCCTCTCATCCAAAACCTGTTTTTTACTCTGAAAAATGCCTTTTACTGTCTTCAGCTACCAAAACAAAAGCCATCTAATCAATAGCTTACCATTAGTCACAAATATAAAAAAAAATAACAAATAGCTTCTTTTGCCTTCATGAGGGTCTAGCTGGATGTTTTTCCCTATCATTTCACACAGCTGAGAAAAAGCTGGGCTACCCACTCTCTTTCATGGCTGAGAATATTGCCAAAGCAGTAACTTACCCTCCAGAAATTATAAGAAAAAGGAGATTGCCCAGAACTCCTTCCTCTGTCACTGTGCAAAGAGCATCTTTCAGAAATCCTCCAGTGCTCAGGGACAGGTCTGCAGCCCATCGCACGGGGTTCAGCAGCTGTGCACTGGGGCATTTTAGGGACAAGAGGTAAAGGGTGCCTGGTCCCACCTGAGCAGGGAGAGGTTTCACTCAGACCTCCCAGCTGTTGGGTCCCTCCTACCCCTCACTGGCATGGGCTTACTCTGCACCTTGCAGGGGTTTAGCATGTGGCTGAGGAGTTTTTAGCAACATTTGCCAGGGTATCGGAGGCCCAAGAGCAGCATAGCTGCCAGGGACAATAGGCAGCTCTGCCACACCGAGGGGCAGCTTGGCCATTTGCCAGGATCATAAGCGAAGCAGTTAATTTGCATCTAAATTACTTGTGATTTTAATCAGAGATTAATAAACAAAGGTTTCCATAATTATTTACACAGACCACAGCAACAGAGATTCACACAACACAGCGGCCACATCACTTGCTCTTCGGGCTGTGGAGAAATACGGCTGGAAAAGAAAAACCTGCTGCTCTGCTGGAGCCAACTTTTCCGTGTGCAGCTCTCACTTCAGCAGTGGCCAGACCCCCACTACAGCAGAGGTTCCCTCCTCCCCTGGGGGACAGGGGGCTTTGCCTGCACCCATGCAGCTGGACGTCTCTGCCAACTCCCTGGCAGGCAGGATGCCACCGCTGCCTGCAAGCAGGGCTCAGACCTGAATCCTCTCCTCTTCATCCTCACTGGGAGCCACACTGCTTCAGCACAGCCCCAGAGGTCTTGAGCCACCATCCAGACCCCCTGAATTGCCATGCTTGGACTCCCCAGCATGAGGTGACCCTGCTAAACAACCCCCCCCCCATAGCAACAATCTTCATTGCTTCTTCATATCACATCAAGAAAAAAAAAACCAATGCATCAGTTTGCACTGATGGTGGATCACCTGCCTACACTGTGCCTTTGGCAGCTGGAGAGACACTGGCATGGGGCATACACAGACCGGCACCCTCCGGAGATGGTGGAAGAGGGGAAACCAGCTCTTCTCCACAAATGCTTCACACTGAAATAACAAAATGGCTCAGAGTCATTTATACTTCTCCATATTAGCCTTCAATAGCAGATTTGTCAGTTGGTTAGTCCTGTTGAATACCCCCTTACACTCTCTGGGGTTTTTGTCTTCATGCATGCATATGCTGCAGTTTGGTTAAAAAAAATTAGAGATTGGACTTCAAGTTCTCACAGTAATCTCAACCATTTAACTTTATGCTGCTATAGTTAGTCATATAAAAATAGAGGATTTTAAGTCAATACTGCCTAGAAACTGCTGTTGCATACAAGAGAAAGGAAAAGGGATCTCTCTCCTTGCTTAAATAAATGCAAGACCAAAACCATTCCCTGAGCACAGAAGTGGTCTGTTCTGCACAGCCACATCAGTATGCTTAGCAGAGCGAGGTCAAGAGACACTCCGTTATACAATAAAGAGGCAGCTCACTTCTTACTGTTTAAGAAGTCACATCCCTGGACACTGCTAAAGAAAAAACCTGCTCTAGAAGGAAGATACTGGAACACATCACTAGCATGAAGGACATGGGTGTTTTTCCAAGAAACTTGAATTGGTCTGAGCTTTAAGTTCAATTTCCCTCAGCAATGCTAGTCAAGAGCAGGCACAGCAAGACTATTTTAGCTTACTTTTTGTTAGTGGCTTGCAAATGGAAACTCAACAGCTTAACAGTTTAACACAGCTGGGGATATTCAGCTTCAATGACTAAATATGCCTGAAAGATGTCATAGCTGACTTGGAGGATTTTACATTTATTCTGCCCAAAGACTTGCTGTAACACTATTTGTCACTGCAGGTAATTGGCCCTGCTCAGTCTCTGCCTTCAACAAAGAAAAGCTCCAGATTTTCCTGTCCATGGGTGAAGGAGAGAGTGTTTTTCAGCCCATCTTGGTGATGGCTTTCAAGATTTCTTTTCTAAGGAAAAGAAAGCAAATAAGTTTACAGCTACTTCTCAAAAGGCATTCCATGCAGGTACAGATTCACAGGGATGAGCAGAGCTGTGGACACAAGGGGAAAAAAAATTACTTTAAGAGATTTTCAGTTTCTCTCTCTCATTAGCAAGTCCCTGTGTATCTCTAGCCACACAATACACAATTTTTCTCTACTCCCACTTCTCTTGACCTGTTGAAGTTGCACCTGTCCTTACCTTCAACAAGCACCTGCCACTAGCACTGCCTTTTATCTCTGAGATGTTTCTCTAAGCTAGCACCTCCCAACCTCCTCATCCTCCTGGGGCACTGGAGAGCTGATGACCCTTCCTCATCATCACTCATTGTCCCACACTGAACACATGGTTGTTCCTGGCTCCAACACAGGTAAGGATCATCCCTAGTTCAGGTTACTAGGGAAAATCTCATTTGTCTTTCTCACTTCAGTGTGCTCAATCTATGTACAAACACCCTCTCAAACCTTCCGATAGATAATCCTTTGCAGCCTGGTGGGGTGCTGGATGGGGAGGGTGGAAATGGATGAGATGAGTGGAAAAGAGCAGCCACGACCTCTGGAGGAGCTGACAGAGGGGCTTCTTCCTGGTACAGTTGTGCATAAGGACACAAAGTTGTGTCTCTCACTGCTGAAGACACAATTCAGTGAAAATGCACATACTGTCTGCTCTATGAAGAATTTTCCAGGTTATAAAATCCGAAATAAATTCAGGGTGGAGTGAGCCTTGGGAGGTCCCCTGCTCAGGGCAAGTCCAATTAGAAGAAGTTTCTTAGGGCTCTGTGCAGTTCAGTTTTGAGTGTGTCCAAGGATGGAGAAATCACGCCTGGAACAGGCTGCCCAGTGCTCAGTCATCTTCTCTATGATACTTTTTCCTTGTATCCAATCAAAATTTCTCTTGCTGCAATCTGTGTCTACCATCTCTTGTCCTTTCCCTATGTTCCTCTGAGAGGATCCTGGCTCCACACCCTTCCATTTTAGTGACTGCAGACAGCAAATTGATCCCCCTCTTTGTAGTTTCTTTTCCAGGATAAACAAATCCTGCTCCCTCAGCCCCTGCTCATACAACAAGTGCTCTTGCCCTCAATATCTACCTTCACACTCTCCACCAAGTTCCCTCCAGCATGTTGACACTTCCCTCAGATTGGAGTCCAACACTGGAGATGCAGTTCCTCCAACACAGTCTCTCCATCAATGGCCCCAGAAGTGCCAATGCCTCCATGGCAAGGGATCTTGCCACTCTGTGCCTGAGAAGGATGCTGGGGCAAGGAGAAGGCTCTGTTGGAGCTGCTGAAGATGTCCCCAGAACAGGTTGGAGGCAGTCCCCAGAAGACCAAGAAAAATTATCTCCGTTTACTTTTTCCTTGTTAGACCACATCTGGAGTACTGTGTCTAGGGGCCTCTGATTCAGGGAAGTCATTGATGACCTAAAAGGAGTTCAGCAGATGGGTACCCAGCTGGAGCATCTTGCCCTGTGAGGAGATGCTGGGAGACTTGTTTTGTTCAGCCTAGAGAAGGGACAGCTTCAGGGAGATCTTCTAGTACCTACAAGGAGGTTACTGAGGAGATGGAGCACTTTGCTGAGGTGCACAGTGGGACAACAAGAGACAGTGGTCTGGCTCAGCAGAAGCAGGTGCCACCATCTTCCAGCCCTGCACCTGACACCACTGGAGGGCCTGAGGGAAGGAGAGCCTCCAGCTCCCACTGGGACTCCTTTTACACACCCTGGCATCAAGGGTTGTTATTTTACTTTTTTTTTTTTTTTTTTTTTTACAGGGGAGTGGGCGCCATTAGGATCCTTGTGGCCAGGGAGAGGAGAGAGGTATACCTGCTCCCTTGTGCAATGAGTAGCACCATGGGCACTGAGGAGTTTGGGAACTTTGATCATCACCCTCTACTCACTCCCATCCATGACTGCCACCAGCCAGGTATGCCTTCTGATGTGATGAAGGCCCTCAGTGCACACACCATGGTCTGTCTCATCCTCAACTCCAGGGTGAGGCATGCAAGTTCCTCTTTGGAGACTGGGAGGGGCATGACTCTCATGAAAGTGGGCCCTGAAAAGGGGACAGCAGAAACAGTCTATAGCAAGATCCTGGGCTGTACCCATGAACACTGCCCTGAATGCACCAGCAGCACAGCCCCGACTGGCATCTTGTGTGGCCTTCAGTTCTCCTGTCCACATTGATCATGGAGAGGAATGACACACCGGAAATTTTCCTGCATCTTGACTGTAAAAATAGAGTCAAAGTAGGACATTTCCTCTGCTACTTCAGGGCTCATTCTTTGTTACTGAAGCACATCATGTAACAGTTTGCAATTAAAACCATCAACAGCACGGAAGGCCATACCACAATAGCTTTGTAGTCAATTATTTGATTTATAATTAAACATGCAGAATTTCAGCTTACTGACTAGAAAGTAGGACAAGTACTTTCTGTTTGCCTGGTCTAAAAAAAAAAAAGCCAGGAATCCAGGCTGCAATTTCTATAGCATGGATAATTTCTCTCCTCCAGCACAGGCTGTCTAGACAAAGAGCAGGTTAGAACAAGGTAAGTTTCAAGACGCAAATTTTAAGTATTACCATAGCAACAATTAGAAACCCCCAAATAAACAAACAGCCAGTGGCTATGAAAACCCCTCAGCCATCTGGGAAGGTAACCTGGGTAAGGCACAGAGAGCACTGCAACACATGGGTCAGGTTGGCGCCCTCCCTCCACCTGATGTCGTGCTCCTGGATTCATCAACGCTGCTGTCAGCTGACGCAGCATGGTAATTTTGCACAGTGAGTCAGCATTTCGAATCAACCCCGAGGACAGCAATTTCCAGCTATTTTTTTACTTACACAGCAATGCCGTGTTGTCCATTCCTTCCTCCCCTCCCTGCCTTCCCCTCGGACAACAAGGAAGATCTGAAGGTGGTTCTTGTGTAGGAGTCCTCTAAAGGACACGGCACTTCTGTATTTGTCAGCTCTAAAATAAAAGACAGAATAAAGAAAAGGCCAGATATGTGACTATTCTCAATCTGACTGACACACTGAACTTTACTTTGCTTAAACCTCCAAATCCTCACTGTTCTGCGCCCAGTCAAATACATGCGGAGCTGTACCATCTCTGCTAAGCACATTAGGTGCATCTCCATGGTCAGGCCTTGCAGTTCTTCATCTGGCTTTCAGTTTTTATGCACATAAAGTGATATATAGCCCATTGCACGGGCATTCTGTGCACAACATGCAGTGTGCTAGTGTTAAAAACAGTTTTTACCCAGCTGATGAGCAGAGCACTATACTGGATCTAGCCAATTCATGCTGACTCCTCTGAGAAACAGTAAGCATATCTTGAAGGCTGTTACACTTTCCTAACCACTTCACACAATTAGTCTTGAGGGCCTTTTTAGAAAATTTCTGTAAAATGTACTCTCTCCACTGCTCTCTTGTACACATTAGATTACATTTTCCTCTTCCACAGCTTTGTAAGAGGCCACTAGAAACTCAGACTCTCTGCCTCCCCCAGGCATGCCAGGAGGTTTATGATGGCCGCCAGCTTCCAGTTCCTCTGTGATTTCCATGGTCATGTAATGAGAATGAACGTTGAGCCACAGCTCATTGTCCAAGATGCCAAACATCTGTTTGTGGGATAGAGGTTTTGAGTATCCATACAACTTATTATAAAAGTGACTTTCATGT
This sequence comes from Strix uralensis, assembly GCF_047716275.1. NCBI lineage: Eukaryota > Metazoa > Chordata > Aves > Strigiformes > Strigidae > Strix > Strix uralensis. Next base: position 52,330,213 of record NC_133973.1, read on the forward strand.
AAACACAGTGTGATTTGTGCTCAAGACTTGCAAGCTTTTTTCTACCCACAAGCACTCTGTGGAGGTCCTACAGCATCACTTGAGCAGCTGAAAGACTTCAGGTTGTAAATGGCCAAACATACATATATCTGAGGTGTTTTCATACCTGGAAATCAGACTTAGCTACCTATGTAGGCAAAACTATCATTACTTTTCTCATACTCTGGCTTTTGAACATCTTTATTGCTCATCCTTGAAAAATATTCACCTTTAGGGTCATGATACGACAGTGAAATGAGACCTGAGTAGTGAAGTCTTTTCCACCTCTTGACAGTAGAAAAGGGGCTTTACTTGGTGATTTGTACACTGGGGCATTTGTGTGCCCGCTTGCCACTGTGCCCTCCTACAGTGATGGTGAACTGTTCTTCATAGACAAGACTACCCATTGGATCATCAGAAGAACCTACCTGCTTGCATGTGATATTTCAGGAAAGTGAAGTAACAATGCTTCCCAGGGAATTGTGTCAGGAGTCAGGTTTCAGCTTCATCAGTAACAAATACACCTTAGTGCAGAAGTAGCTCCTCTCTCCTCACCAGCCTAGCCCAAGTGTAGTTTCCAAAGGCTTGGATTATGTTGGTATCACAGTGGTTGCACATGCAGAAGAGACAGATTCCCATCCTGAGAAGGTTGTAATAATTAGCCATATACCTCACAAGGGTTCAGTGGATCTCAAAGGTGTTCAGCTCATGGGTCAGGTTACAAGACTGGAAAATTAGTGACATTTAATAAATGCCAAACAAGAAATATTCTTTTTGTGGGTCAGTTGCAATTAGCACAACACTAAAAATACTCAGCATGGTTCCAATTTTCATACAGAAAGCAAACATGTACAGAATAGAAATGACTGGATTTAAATGCAAGAAAACAAAAAAAGGAGAAAATGCCACCTATAAAAACATACACTTCACTTGATGCATTCTTCCTGCTCAAGCCCCATTCCTGAGCAGTCAGTCAACAGTGGATTTTTCTCCCTATTTCCATGTTCAGTACACAGAAACACATGCTCCATAACCACAAAGATCAAATGATAAAGTTCTAAACAAGGGTTATGTCCAGTACTACTACATCCACCAGCGCCATCAATTGTTAAAAATAAAACTAAGACCATTTAACCATATTTTCCTTACTTTGTCATCCAGACATTTTTCCCAAATTAACTTTTCAGCTGCACAGGGCAGCAGTTTAAGTATGAAGCAACCAACTGGGATTTTTGTATGACTAAATGTTTTCCCCAAGGGTCTGGGAAATGTTTGCATCAGCTGTTGCCAAATCATGCCTGCCTCCCAGCTAGCTCAAGGCCACAGCCTCTTACTGGGGAGGGGGAGACATTCCTCTGAGCCCACTAAATTGGGCATGAGGTGACTCAAAGTGGCATGGAAAACTCTTCTTCCTCCCAAATCATTGCATGGGCCTAACATTGTACTGAGTGAGGTTATTTACCCCTCTACAGTGGAAAACACTATTTTCCCATGCAGGCCCAACTCAGTGAGGGAAGCTGTAAAATGCAAGGCTGCTTTTATTAAGCAGCTTAAGGAAAATGCAGCCTGCGCTGGAATCCAGGTCTTCTCCCTAGGCCTCTCCCTTGTGCTCCCTTGTGAGACAGGAGCATCCTTTTATTTTTCAGACAAATACCCAGAGCATCAGTGGAGAATAGAAGCCCCCGGCTGGGTTTCAGGCTCTGGAAGGAGACCGCTGGCACATTTGAACTCCCAGGAAGGCCGGCATGCTCAGGAAGGGATTTCAATCCAGAGGTAAAGCTTCTGTCCGGCACTGCAGTGTCACATCAGCGCACTGTGAGGACCATCTTATACCCATCTATCCAAGCAGCAACTCTATGGGTTTTACTAATACACATTTGGTATGACAAAAAGTCAAAGACAGCTGGGAGTTCACCTACCAGCCGTGTGAGAGTCTTCCCACAGTGCATCTTCCAGTGCTTCGTCCAGCCATGGTTAAACCATATGGCCAATGGTATGGGATGATGTTGGCAGGACATAGCAGAGATGCCCACAGCTGCTGACTGTGGCCAGTGATTCTGAATGCTACTAGCCACCACCATAGTACTGCCCTTCACCATCCCACATACCACCACACCTCTCCCTCACTGGCTTTAGGCTATTTTGTTTGGTAGACAGGCAGGGGTATTTTCTGCTGTTCTTCCTCAATAACGCCCCAGCCCTCCAGTGAAACAGAGAGGTTTTCATTCATCATGCTTGTCTGTGGTCTGTAATTTCGCACGTGTGGACCGCAGTTGCCTCCTTTGCAGCTTCCCATGTATATCTCTAACACAGGAGCTGATCACAGATGACCTCTATCTGGGACAGCCTAGGAAGGCAATAAATGGTAGCCAATTCCTCCCCAAAGCTAGATATGTATTTTCTTTTCTGTGGCCAGCGTGCATGAATCATTTCCCATAGCCAGGTGCCTGAGTCTTACCCAGCATGGCCTGGCTCTCTCCCAACAAACTAGTACTCTCATTTCAAATCTGAGGAGCAATTTGTCTCTGAAAGTGTGCAGAAAGCCCAAGTAGTTCTCATCGGTAATTGGCACTGAAAAATGGTTGTCTTTTTTTCTCAAAGCTTGCTAGATCTCATTACTGGAACTTCATTTCTAACAGCCACACTGTCGAACGTTGACTGGCACATTAAGAAGTATTAAAACTAATGCAGCAAGTGTCAAAATCCAATCCATGTTGCCAAGCCTCACACCTTGCTTTTTCATTATGTTCATTCACTTGCAAAATTCACTTGCTTATTTCAGGGGAGTGTGAGAGCCATTAGGGAGAATTAAAGAGGATCTGCTGAAACTGAGGAAGAAAAGCTTAAGCATCTGCACAGAAGGGAGGGAGGGGAACTTCTGTGTGTTGGTCTTAGGCTGCATAATTAGGACTACACGTACTCCTCAGAGAACAGAAATTGTCTGGAATACAAGCCTGCGGCCCAGAACCAACCTCATCCTGGAAATGTTGGTCTCTGCTGTGCGGTTTCTCAGCCACGGTTAGGGTAATTAAACCTGCAGACTCACGAGCATTGTGAAAGCGGGAAAGAATTTGTGGAAAGGAGAGAGCCGCTTACATTTTGTTATCACTTGGCGGAGGTAGTGCGGGATTTAGGCCGATTACATGTGCTGCACCTAATCTTTCATTCCCTGGCACCTGCCTCTCGCAGGGGCTCTCGTCAGATAATGAGGAGTGACACATGGTGTGAAGTGCCAGCCCTATCTAATCGATGCTGTCATCACCACTGTCACAAGGAAGCACTATAGGAGATAAATTTAAGCCTGACTGGTGTTTAGAAGGATTCGGAGGCTGTTTGTTGCTATTTTTATGCAGATTCTCTAACAAAGAGGCTGGAGGAGAACTGCTGAGTTACTGATCATGAGAAACAATTCCAGCTAATTAGTGTTTCTGACCCATATTAGAAGAGCGTGCTTTTTTTTTTTTTCTTTGGGTGATTTTAAATTGTATCTTACAGGCTTTAGTCTGATGCAGAGGACTTGCTGTAACTGCCAGACTTAGCATCTCACTACCTGGTTTGGGTTCTGCTTTGTGCAACCATTTTAACTATTTGTATGCAGTTTCCCCAAATAAGGTTTGGCTTTTCAAAGGACAGATATAAACTCCATTTCATGACACCATCTGAGCTCACATGAACATGTACATAACCAAACAAATGCATGAGTGGGCAATTTTTTCCTTTAGGGACTGAAGTTTCAGTTTGATTCTTCAAAGAGATTATTACAAATTACTGTGGGAAAATGATGAAAAAAAGCATGTTGAGTCCTTTCATAATACTTGTACTGAGAAATATAATAAAAGGAAAAGAATTCCCCTTTTGTCTCTATTTTCTTGCATAATCCTTGATGTTAAAGCTGTGATTGTATCTCTAAGCCCTTTTCTTAACAATTGCTAGATTTAATGTGCCAGCCACATTTTCACAGATAATAACCTCAGACCTGGTCATGCAGAGGTTTACACCCATGTTTAAACTCCTGTACTGTGAACACCCTCCTCGACTTAGAAGAACTGCTTCCTGTACAGAAAAGTTGAGCCCGTGCTTGAAGTCCTACAGGAGGACTGGAGGTCATGACCTCTCAAGTGGTCTTATCCAGCTCAGCTTATCCATCTCTGCAGAAACCTCCTCGCTGCCCGACATTTGCAGAAGTCTACCCACACAAAAACAAATGGCACAATTTTGACCTCAATCCATGGCAATTTAAGATAAAAAGTTAGAAAAAGTTTTCACATTTATTTCTCCTGAGACAATGAAAGGAGTATTTGACTGCTTATGGTGCTAACATTCATTAGCATTTTGGAGCATATACAGCCTTTACTTTGTTTGTAATGAGTGCAATTATTGTTTAAAGGACTGAGAAGTGAAATCCTTGGAAGCTAAACTCTGCGGGCTGTCTCCAGCTCACAATATCCCCCTACGTGTGTCTGTAGAACACTGTGATGTAGTGGCTGTGCTCTGTTCAGAAGCCCTCGGTTGGGTTGCACCAGGATTACCCGGCAAACACCTGGGCCAGCAGCGGGGCACTCACAGCCCTAGGAATGCTATATCCATCTGCACCCTGTTGGGAGTGTTGTGACTTGCAAGCAAGAGCACCAGGTCTGATGCTACCCTGTGATCAGAGAGTACCAGAGAGTACCAAAAAAATACCTTTGAACTAGCCAGGCTTTCCTATGGGAGACTAATGAGGCTCCCAGTAACCCTCAAATCTGAACTGCAGTTTTTACTCTAAGCAGATGAAGGACGTGCAGACTACATGGGCTGTAGACCAAATGGGCTGATCTGCTCCAAGGCCAACAGCCACACGGCTTCTGTGGCTGCAAGTCTGAAAGTCTGAAGACATTTTTTGGACAGGCAGAAAATCAAACCAGACTCTTGGATTGATGAAGTCTGTTGGCTGATCACAGTGAGGGATTGAAGTCCTCTTTGTCATCCCCACTCTCACATGTAGCATCTGAACTATGATTCTGGATGGTGAAACCCTCCTGTTGAGCTGATGTCCAGGTCTCTCTTTCACTGAGCAAATGTTTAAAGAAATGTTATCATATTTTGTTTCAGAAGAGAAAAACATAGAATGATTTTTGTTTTCTGAATGTGTGTTTTCTGTTGCTGCATAACGTTTTAAAATAAATATTCATACAGTCATTTTTGGTAAATCTATTACTACAGAAATTTTGTATAAAAACATCATGAAACCTCTGCTCCTACTCACCTCAGTCAGCAATTTCACTGATTGAAGACTAAACACTGATCACCAGGTCAAGACCAACCAGTGGATTTTGGTATATTTCTTCAAAGGCCCATAAACAGCTTCTCAGTTCCTCCCTTGAGAGAGAAGAAAAGCAAAGCTATTGTCAACAGACTTAAATTCCCCATGCAGGGATCCCTACCCCCACAGAAAAATCCTAAAGGCTCCAGAAGCTCTTCTGAAAAAACAGCTTTATAAGGTAGGCTTGCTCTTCTGCCTTGTGTCTGGGGTATGATCTTAATTACTGAGAAATAATTATAATGTCATAAAGGACTCTTCTGCATGCAGCAGAGAGGTGGATGACACCACATAAGCTGCCACTGCTCTTCTTCCATCATCTGGGAGTCAAAACACCTGCCAAGTCCCACAGGCTCTGTACTTTTCAGAGTTTATACTCCAAATCAGTCTAAGAATTAGGTCGACACAAAGAAATACATTTGTGATATGTTGTGCGAACTGTGAGATATGCCTTGATCCATGCCCATGACTCTACAGACGGAACTGCATTTTGGAAAAATTTGGCCCATTTACTTCTCACAGAGGAAGAAAAGTCATTGAAGGTGGAACCCATGTTTATTTATAAATTCAGAAGTCACCAGGTGGGGAAGACAACCCACAGCAGGGACTAGGAATGACCAAGCACTCCCCTCAAATACTCACAGAGCAAAGAAATCCTCCCTGCAATCAATCTGTTTAAGAACCCATAAGCTGAAATCTCTGTGTGAGATCCTTTCGCCCAGACTTTTTAGAAAAACAAGCAGCACCGGTTACAACTGGTTCCCCCCTTATTTTTTTTTCTATAAATCCAACCAAGAGACTTGACTGGGCAAAGAATATGAGCAGTTGCTTTGGACAGGAGGAGATCTGTATGGTTGCCATCCAGCTATGGGGTAGAAATGGGTGATAATGGCATATTTAGCATCTGGTACAAAACTAAGCTGTTCTCATCAAGTAAGAATATTCAATCTATTCCCCTGGAGAGACAAGGAGCTGCTCCTACACTGTCTTAGGCAGAAGGAGGAGCGTGATTTAGGCACAGGGAATCCAGGTCCAGTCATTCAAAGAGAAAACCTGAGAATAATAATTTAAATAGATGTTAGCACACTAATTTTAAGTGATGTGTTCAATGAGCATAGTCTGTTTTGTGATCAAAAATTGCAGTTGTGTATTCAGGATAAACTGAGAAAAAGGCAGGGGACTTTAGAAATAGCATTGCTCCCCTGGGATAGTCTCCCCATGTTTAAGGACATAGTCACAGCATATTCCAGATGACCTCACCAAACCACCAAGTTTATCTCCTTCCCAATGCCAAACAAACAGACTGAAATGGGTTCTGTACTTGTGTTGACACCTGTCGAGGCCTCATTAACTAATTCTTGGGACCGTCAACAGAAAATCTGAGGGTGGATTTTCAGTCCTCTGAAATGGATTTCTTTCTGAGACACATTCCGTCTCCTCAGGTCCCTCCACTCAAACCTCAACAGTAGAGCAAAGCACAGTCAGATTCATGTGCTGCACACTTACTTCTGTGGCAGAAGAAGAAACAAGGATGCCTTGGTGAAAATTAAAACACTTCCTATCATTCCTCTCATCTTCTCATAACCTTTTTTAAGACTCAGACTCTTGGGTCCCAAAGCTAGCTAGCTCTCTGTACCACATGCTACCCTGACACATACCACTGGGTAAGCCTTACCTCCCTCTCCACCTTTACTGACACTGACTACTGGGGACTTACTGTCCCTCTATGTTGGGGTTTTTTTTCAAACTATTTTTCTTCTATAAGCAATGAAAGGCCCAAAAAGCTGAATGATTAACCCCTTGCACAGATGTTGTCATGCTACTGATCTCCATGGTGAACAAGACAATAAAGATGACCAGGCTTAATTAGAAATCAGGGCCGAAACAGAATGAACTGCAGAAGTGTGAAAGTGCAAAGGACATTATGAAGCCAACTGCAGGGATTTATCAGCTCTAGGAAAAATTAGTACAAAAGGAGCAGAGCTACACTAATTTTGAGTCAAAGTGTAAAGACTTTCTCAGCCACTTGCAGCAACCAAAGCTGTTTCTGCTGCCTGAACTGCTGACTCGTCCCTGGGTATTGATGGAGGGTCCTTTGAATGGGGGCAGCTATAAGATTAGTTTCTGCAGGAGGAAACAACCTACGGCAGACACACAGTGATCTGTATGCATAATTTAAAATGGGAGATTTATGAGAGATTAGTGCTGTCTCCTGGTTTTATACAATGCATGCAATTAAATGTCAGATCTGTCAGTGTTTATGTCTCCATGCACAAGCTTTCCTGAGCTGCTCTTTATCACTCATATCACACTACTGTGATTAAAAACAATAACATGTGGCTATCCAGGCAGCCTACTGGTTCACAATGCATTAAGGAATGGGGTCAGTCATTTTTCCTGGTATACTGATTGATTCCTAAGAAGGAACATCTCACCCTCCAGGGACTGGGGTGCAGATGAACAAAAGGACATATGCACCTCAAACAATATGTAGACTAATGTCCTTAAATATAACTCCATAGAAACCTACCCCACTTCCCAGTGAGTTTAAATCTTCATCCCCTTATGCTCACCCTTATATGTCTCATCAGAATTGAGCAGCTCACACCCTTTTAAGATTCCCAGACTCTGTGTTCCCTTACTATATCTCCCAACTAGCTTTGCCTGGCAAGCCTCAAGCAAATTTATGGGATCTAATCTGCCTCAAAATCAGTTTGTGCAGCTGAAAATTACAGTGTTTTACACAGTAGCTGATGAATTACAGCAAAGGGTCACCTTTTGGGGACCACCCCCAAAATACTGGACATCTGCATTTAGTTCTGTCCTCACACAGTTTGAGGGAATCTAATTCATTCCTATCTTGAAATGGACCATGCAGGGGAGAATAGCTCTTCTCACTGCAGAATATTTGAAGTTTATTTGGCCAGAGAAAACAGGATCCAGACCTGCTTCAAAAATTATCTATAAATTTCATTTAAAAAATACACTCCCCATGGCAAGGGGGTTATTTTTTCCTCTCCTCCTCACCTAATTGATATTTATTGATTACGTGCAAAGTGGAACAGCTTTAAGCTTGAGAGATATTCTCTTGGAAGTACATTCTCACTGAGTGATTCAAGAACACTGTTGTGGTCTAAATCTCTTCAGTACAGGAGGAAGTCTCACACCCTTAATAAGGTTTTGTTTCATCACCAAACACATCCTATTGGTGATGGAAAGAATGAACTTTTCTTGAGTTTTGCAGAAAGATTTTCAGGCACTTATTGCTAGGAGAAGGGCTGAGGAGTCTCAGTCTGACGGCTGAAGCCAACATCTCTGAGAGAGGCAAGTGTAAGACTTGCCCCCTCCATCAGCTTTCCCACTGGCAAGAGATACATCCTTTTACTGATAAATAACTGAGGCTGGAAACTGAGGGGATGGGTGTCAGTCAGCTGCCTCAGTTCCCCTGGGAAGATCTCTGTGTGCAGAGCCTGAGATGGCCTTCTGTGTCCCTGCAGACACTATGGACCAAGGTGTTACTGCTGGTGCACATCACTGCTTAAGTTGCAGTTTTGGGCAGTGCTGTTACCTTTCCAAGCAGCCTGGCAACAGGGTGAAGGATGGGATTTGGAGTTTAAAAGATGAAGGCATCCTTATTCTCAATGCTCAGAGCTACTCCCTGAGTGCCTGTCCTGCTGAGGTGAAGGATGAGACACACACAGCTCTTCATGAATGTCATTTATCCCATCTTGAATTGTCCCTCGGCCAGTGGGCCTCTCACTCTGGGATGTGATGGCCACTAACTTGGTAGCTGGCCTCTCCAGTGCCCTGCTTTGCCTCGCTTCAGTACTCACTACAGTATCCAGCAAGATGGGCGGCTCTCCATGCCATACACATATCACCTCAATCTCTGTAGGCTGAAGATAGTGGGAAGTTGCCACAGGCAATAGGGAGGTTGCCTACATCTCCAGCTCCCATTTTAATAACCCACTTGCGGAGATGTAGGCACCTGGCCTGCAGATGCCAGGTCATTTTCTAAGAAACTCCTCACAGGAGAGAATGAAAAAATACACAGCAGCCGTGCAGCCCTGAGATACTGTGTCCTGGTACTGGCACAAGGCTTCTTACAATACGAAGATTGGCTTTGGTCTTCCTTACCTAGGGGATCAGCCCCTAAATGTCCCTACAGTGCAACTGGACTCACATCCTAAAATGCTCAAGACACCAGTGGAGAAAAGATTGCAGGGGAAACATGAATAAACATGCAAAGTACCAACCAATGCAAATTCTGGTTTGCATGTTTACTAATTCAACAGTAACATACTCATATTCTGGACCAACTACATACTGTAAGATGATTTAAGAATATTTTCATGTTAAAATCCTTATCTAATGTCGATTAGCATGCTTTTTTCTGAGAAGACCTTCTGAGGTGCTGACCCACCTTATATATGTTGCAGAAAACCTAATGTTTCATCAAGATGTCCTTCATGTGACACTAGCCCCTGGCCCTGGTGAACAAATGTGGCTAGTAATGTAAGAATCAGCTGTGGTGGGCCGTGAGATACTAACCAGTTTTGACCTCCCTACCATCCCTCTCTTTCCATCCAGACTTTTTGAGCCTCAGTAGTGAACACGTCGGAACCCAGAAGGATATTCATGTAAGTCAGTGGGATTCACTGAGACCTCCTGCAGTGGTTTGTGCTGCACACACATGCTCCTGAATGCTCCTGCACATTAGTTTGTGTGCTGGGCTTGAGAGGGATGACCTGTGCCCTAGAAGTACCTGTTTCCCCCATTAACTGGAGCGTGATGTGACTGGCTCACACTGCGGTCTTTAGTCTTTATCCATCTTTAGTTGGATGAATTACATCTGTGCTATCTGAGTTAGATACCTAGCCACTAATCTCTGCACATACACCAATGGAACAGCGATGAAGTGTCCCATTAACTCCAGCTGGAGTAACCACATATGACAAACTAGACATGTGAAGAAATTGTTGCAGGGTTAAGTCCTGGGAAGCTAAAGCAATGCGGCCTGATTTTCCAGAGAATCTGCTGAGCACTCAGATCTCCTGTTGAATTCAAAGGAGCTGTAGGTTCTCAGCACTTCAGAAAATCATTTTGTGCCAGATTTTTATAACAGAATGATGCCATGCTGCACTTAAAAATAAACATTTTCCCCCCTGCCCCCTCTCTGTGTCCCATTTTAACTTACTTTTTTCCACAGGATTTTATCCATAGCTTTCTTGGTATGAGCAAAGGAAAGAAAATGCATAAGTTTTAATTAGAAAGTAATCTTTCAACCCACAATGTAAGTGAGGCTTTAAAACCCAATAAAAAAATGTTTCAAAGCCTCTTATCCTTAGTTACAAAATAAATATGCAAACTATGTCACCATACTCTTCATAAATATCTTTCAGCTGTTCTTTTTAATAAAGAAAACTATGAACCCTTCTGTATTACTCTGAGTTTAAAGTAGCTCAAATGTTTGGTCTACCAACTTTGACAATGTCCCTTTAAGTTTTCTGATTTTTGTGGAAGATCTAGCCCTGGGGTTTTTTGGCTTAGGCAGAGTACTTGTCAAAACCCTTCAGACACTTTTACGGAAGTGGCTGATGCTGAGTGTTGGGGTTTTTTTATTATTATTATTATTATTACTCCTTTTTTTTCCAGAATGACCTTATTTCCAGCTCCAATTTTGTGAGAAAATGTGATTGTGTCAGAATTTTCCTTTGGAGAGAATTTTCATTTTACGGATCTGACAGATTTTCAATTTCATGCTTTGATTTGAAGTTTCTGTGATCCTTTTCCTCTTACATGTTAATCTGACAGCCTGTAAGACTAGGGGGACCTGTTCTTGAATCGTTAAAGCAAAAGGTTTTGCATCAGGAGATCTGGGATCTATTTCTGGTCTAATCTCCAGACTTGCTATGTAATTTCAGCAACATGAATATATGAGTGTGTGTGACTCTGTGTATTTTGCTGTGCCTTGTCCTATAAATATATAAATAGGCACTTAAATAGACAGCTATATGCATAAAAGGCAGCAATGCTTACCCACCATACTTCTATTAATGCTTGTGAGTATTTTAAGCTTCTTGGCTGTGAAAGGAAATAGATATTAACGCTTGTGAGCATTATGGTATCAGTTAGTGTGAGCAGTTGAATTTTGACGTATTTAAAACTAACGTTGCATTTGCCAAAGTTTTGCATGTCTGCGTGTTTATGCAATATCCTAAACACACTATTACTTCAGTGAACAGGTAGGGAGGGCTGCAGGCTACATAGATGAAAACACATTACTTTTGCCTGCAGCTTTGGCTTCTGCTGAGGGGGTTCGGTTCCTAAAACAAGTTTAGGCTCCCTGGTCAGTGTGGACTGAGAGACAACTCCCACAGAGGCTCCAGCCACTGCCAAATAGGTGTCTCAGAGAAAAGATTAATATTGCCAAAGTTTCCTATTCACCTGATGAAGAGAAATTTAGATGCTTCAGTTCCATTGAGCATATCTCCTTGGGAGACCTTCAAAGGCATGTAATTCTCCATAGGGAAATGAGGTGGTTACTTTAAAAAGAGTATTTCATTAGGTGCCAAAAATGTAGATGCAAAGTACATGCTTATATTGGCTAGATCCCTATCATAGAGATGTGAATATTTGTTTGTAGATCTTCAAGAGTCTTTTATCTTCTCCTCATCTGGTGACCATTAATACTTTCATATTTCTGTATTCATAGGTGAGCAATTCCCCACTGAGAAAGGCTATCTGAAAATTTGTTTTAAAAAAGAGGTCAGTCCCAAATGGATGACAGATCAAACTGTTGAACACTGAAAATACTGCTCCATGAAAATCAATTATCAGCATTCCTAGCCAGGCTCAGAAGCTCTGCGCTTCCAAGCTGTGTCATGTATTTCTAATTGAGCCCAACACTTTCCTCTACCAGTTGTCAAACAGAACTGGGAAGGGAATCTGGAAAGCCACAATTTTGTTTTCATAGTTCAACTATTTTCTCATTTATGAATTAGATAGGAACTATGGGACTATTTACAATTTGGTTATTACCTGAAATGTGATCTGTGTAATTGGTCGTATAATTCATATTTATTCTCTCTCAGACCAAACAATTCCAAAACCATAAAAGAGGTTTCAGTCTTGTCCCACCAGCCTTGCCAGTGAGACTCCCCAGGTGATCACTATCAGATGTGTTTTCACATGATTTTCATTTTACAGATTTATTTTCTGGCAAAAAAAAATATAGGAAAATACATCTACTTGAATGCTGGTGGAAAGCACATAAAAGGAGCTATGATACTACAAAGGAGAATTTGCTGTTGTCTTCAAATACTGTTTTTTAGCAGCATTTGTTCATTCAGAGGTGAACTGTATCCTGCTCACGCAGAGCTTATCAGATCTGATGAATGATCTGATTCATTTTCATTCATATTCATTTGAAGGAGAATAATAAGCATGTAAGAAGAAACATGGCTCTTCCATCTCTGGCTAAACACCCAAAAGAACAAAAGTGTGGGGCATGGGAGAGTCTGGTTCAAGTACTGTCAGTACCTGAAAGCCAAAAGAGGTCATTCTTAGTCTTGTGGAGGGACAGTAAGCTCTTTATGGTAGTCTGCTAGTCTGAAGTGTCTGCTACAAGGGGCTAGAGCATAAGAACAAATGTTACACTATGAGAGTAATACTCCTTAGTGAAAGGAACCACACCTAGGAAGTGATATAAGCTGAGAGGGAAATAAATTTGGAGAAGGATGTGAAAAATACAAATTCAGAAAAAAATACACACTCTTTTAAAGCTAAAAATGGTGTGTTTTAACTAAGATAACATGCATTGTTTCAATAATACTCTTTAAAAACAGATATTAAAAATGGCTGCGACAGTAATAACCTGTTCGTAGTATTGGTCTCTCTGTCTCTTAGGGAGGGAGCAGATCCAGCAGCATCCTCAGCTCTTGGCAGGGACACAGAGCTACGGCAGGAGGAGAGCAGTTAGCATCAGCATGGCCCCTGGGGGAAACTTCTTACCCCTGTTCAGGTGAGGAATTTTACCTTCAGCTGGGGAGGTGAAAGCTATCTTGCTCTTGCCAAATTTAGCATGGGACAAGGGTACAAATACAGGTAGTTACTGAGAGCACATGTATCTTGTGGTTTTACAGTAACTTATTGCACTGTAACTTCCTGAATAATATGCTGCATATGATAACAGGCTTAATTATGCTACTTTATTTTTCTTGAAATACAGTCTCTTTCTGGTTTTGGTTGGGTTAGCAGAAGTGTGGGGAGGTAGCAGACAGGGATGGACTTGCAGTGGGAGAAAGTTATATATGTGTCTGGTATTTCTAGGAATTTATTTCATATTGTAACCTCTTTCCCAGCCAGCTATTCTTACTTCTCATTGAACAGTGTTCAAAAGGCCAGGTAAACTGGGTGTGAAGAATTCCCCCCAGAGATACTGCAGTTCCCCAAGCCTTGATGTCAAAAGGCCTGGGTGTTCAGCATTTGAACAGCACTGCTCACTGCAAAGGACACCCTTCCTCTCCCATAGACATGACCTATTTAGCCTTGTATGGCACAGGAAACCCTTAAAGAGCCTTTTCCTCTCCTGGCAATACAATTGCAGTTTATCGGTCTCTGGTAAGACCTCAACATCACACAGAAAAACCCAGCAGCCTTTCAATTAGAGGAATGGGAGATCAACCAGCCCTCTTTTCATTTCCTCTCCAGTTCATTCCCTATGCTTCCTCATCACCATCTAAGCCTTGATGCCTTTGCTTGTGGAAGGAGTTCATTGGGTTGGCTTCTTATAAAATGCACATCTTCCAGGAAGGTCTGAAATCCCAGCCCATACTCATTTCTCTGCAGCAGGAACTTCTGCAGATGAAGCACTGGGTTTATTGCAATACCAAGGACAGACATCTTATAGGTGCTATTAGTTTTAGGGACAGGGTTATTTTAAGAATCACAGAAATGCTACTCCATTAAAGAGTGTTGCAATGCTGCCAGTACAGCTACCCATGGATGACTCATTATCATTTTGGGTAGGAGTGATATCACAATGTTCACCATCAGTAAGCAGGGTGTTTGCTCTGAGGGAGCCATGCACCTTGTATCTGTGGTCTGTGGAAGGATGGTCATGTGAAAGGACATGGTCCCGTTTTTGCTCCATGGAGGGACAAGTGTCAGGCTGTCACAGCGGTGCTGTTATGATGGGATGCTAAGGCTAGGTACTGTGAGCCTGGGAAGGTGTGAAGGTATGTGAGAGTACTAGGTCTACCACAATGGGGCTGGGGGACACTCCCTGCAGATGCTGGGGCAAACTGTCCTGGCAGCAGTGGCCAGAAATCCCCTGGAAACTAGTTATAGAGGGGGGACCCCACCATGAATTACTGCGTGGGCAGTGTGGATGATGAGGAGACTGGGCCCTGACAGCAAACTGGAAAGGGATGTGATTTGATAGCACAAAGGCACCTCAAGTTGTTGGGATGAATCACCCTTTGGAGGCATTTGCGGCTCCAGACAAAATAAAGAGAGCCGAGACAGCCAGGCAGAGCTGTACACCCCGCTTTCAGACAGCTATGGCTAGATGAGAGGAGCCCCACTGATGTCTCAACAATTTCCAGCCTCCACAGGTTTGATTTCTCCCCTCTTTTACTGCGTCTGCTGGGAAACAAGCCAAAGCCACACAGAGCTGGATCTGCTCCTGATGTTCCTCATGTTCCCACTGTTCATCTCCAGGGCTTTGGGTTGGCCCTTCAGAGGAGCTGAGGCCAGCAGGGAAATTTGGAGCTTGATCAGTTTCCTAAAGGGGGGAGTTGGATTCAGGGGGTTGTTTCAATCCCATCCCCACCAATGTTTGCTAAAATAATAAAAACTCATGTCTTTCCATTAGCTCGACTTGCGTTTTCTACGTTGGTGGTCCCTTTTTCTCCCCTTTCTTAAAGTCTTTGCTTATAAATTTAACGAAAACAAGTTTCCTAGATTTGCTGAGCGATGCCATTACATCTCCTGACCACTCTCTTTCGCATCTGCTTTACCTGTCTGTCTCTATTCCTCACTGTCCTGCAAGGATCTTTAACACCCCCCTCCCCGAACCCACCCAGCCACAGTGTCACGTCCTTCAGTGTTTCCTTCGTAAACACTGAAACAGTCTGAAGTAGGCTTGTTATTTGGCAGATTAAGGCTAGAGGGTGTCCCTTTGTGGCTCCAAGGGAAAAATCCCTTTCCCTGACACTCAGATCTGATTTACAGCTCCTGTCCTACGTGACCAGCAGCTCCCCATCACCTCTCCCTTCTCTTTAGGTGGCTGGTTTCCAGACAGCAGCTCATCATATCTGTCTTGAGGTACCTTACAAACTAGGAAACTCGTCATGTCATGCTGATGGATGGTGTTAAAGGTGGGAAACGACAGCTTCCCCATGCCCCAGGCCCAGGCATAGGTATGCCTGCTGTTTGGAGGTTGGGGTGAAGACACCCCTGGCACCCGAGGCTCACTCCTCAAACAGGTCTGCACCACTTCTTATCCCTCCCTGGATAACTGTGACCTACCTTTCTGCATCCTTTCACTTCTCTCTGCATGAACGCCCTTTCTTAACCTTGCAGTAATGTGAGTGCGTACTAACCAGAGGGGATATATAAAACATGTCAGGCTGTACATAATACCATGTGAAGGCGCTTACCTGAGACACTGGGGCATGAAGACTACAGTATGCTGCTGGGGAGAAGGAAAATTTATCAGCCGCTTTAGGCCTGACAACCTTTGATTGTTGTCAGACTGGCAGGGAATAGAAGCAGAGACAGATTTGTGCTTCACCCCTGCCTTAACTAGCAGGAATTTATTGTTCAATCATTAACTTACATAGAACCTCCTTCCTCCAAAAGCTGCAGTTATTACATGGGTGGGGGGAAGCCCTTTCTGCCCTTTCCTTGTTTCCTTAAAAAATAAAAACAAGTTATATACCCCGGGAAGTGTTTGTTTTGTTTTAAAAGCCTCTGCAACAAGAGGGTAAAAAGTATCAGAGACAAACCTGTGATTGTTTTTTGGTTTTCCTTGTTTCATTGTGTTCCAGCTGACCAGCTGCAAAGTTTTTTCATGCCTTCATTGTTGTTTTTACTGTCAGTGGTTTTACTGCTTAATTTCTACTTGGACGTTGCTTGCAGGTGTACCTCTAGTGGTAAATCAAGGCTGCCCTTGGCTCTTTGATCTGGGTCTTCAAATAATGAAACCGAGCGCTTATCTCTCTTTTATCCAGGTGGCTGTGTACTTTGCCAACACTAATGAGTCCAATCTCACGACACCGAGGAGACAAGCTGTAGGTAACTATTGTCCCCATTTAAACGGAGGTGCAGAGAGGCTCACCCGGAATGGAGAGGGAAGGCAGTGGTGCTGCCGGAGCAGCATGTCCAGCACTGGCTGCCAGCACAGGCTCTCTAAACTGACTCCCCCTACTTTGATAATGACACCGGGAGAGTGATAGCAAGCCCTAGCAGGTGTCATTGGTCCTTTGTGGATGGAAAGACTGGTCATAATAATGAGAATAAATCATGAAAAAGCATCCTTCATCTTTAAAGTGCTTTAAAAAAGTAGTTCTATAACTTCCCAGGTACATATGCAGCCCTATGACCACTGCTCAGGCTTACTGCAACCTCTTATCTGCTGTGCTCTCTTACTAATTACTCCCAGAGCTCAGGACATTTTTGTCCTGGGAATTAAGGATGTGTGTAAGAGACAATGGCAGCAAGCCAAAAAAGAGAAAGGACTACTCTTAAAAATTTGCCACGTGCATTGTGACCAGTCTGCTGTAGAGCATAGCCTGTGGAGCATCCTGCTGTACAGGAGATAGCAACTCCACAGCGGGGACACAGGAGGACTAAAGGGACTGAGCTATTTGAAGCTGCAGGACAAACCAACAGAAATGGCTGGTTTGCTGGCAAGGGTCAGGTCATTTTGGTGTAGCTATCTAAGCTTGCCCACTGAAATGCAGGCTCATGGGAGCCCCACTGAAAAAATTATACAGAAGATGGTTCTTAGAGATCACACAATCTAGCAGCTGTTCAAATGCAGATGGTTTCAGATCCACTGCTGACATGTTTTTCCATACCCTCCAGAATCTATAATTCCAATTTTGAGAAAGGAAAGATTATATACTCCTTCTTATTACAGTGCAAACTGTGCCCAGATATAGCTTAATGCACAGCTGTGCTTTTAGCTGGAGGGTATGGTTTCACAAGACACCTTGAGTTGAATTAGTAACTCATGGCTCTGCTGTTTTAGTGGGCTGAATTGGCTTATCTTGCAATCAGACAAGTGCCAGAGCTTGTGCAAGGAGAGTCAGGGAGGTGGGGACTGTGTGGTGTGGACAAGGGGAATGGCTTCAAACTCCAACAGGGGAGGATTAGACTGGACATTAAGAAAAAATTTTTCACAGAAAGAGTGGTCAGGCAGTGGAAGAGGCTGCCCAGGGAGGTGGTGGAGTCACCATCCCTGGATGTGTTTAAGGGTCGTTCAGGTGAGATGTTGGGGGATACGGTGTAGGGGACAACTTGTAGAGTAGGGCTGATGGTTGGACTCGATGATCCCAAGGGTCTTTTCCAATCTGAATGATTCTGTGATTCTGTGATTCTGTGACTGGGATCTGTAGGAGACCATAGAGGGGAGCCAGGGATGGAGGAGAATGGACCATCCCCTCTTGTTGCAGCAGTTAGCTACTAATTCAGCTCATCCATCACCAAGACCTTACTGACCAGAGAGAGATCAGACAGCAGCGGTATGTGGAGAGCTGAGTCATTTCTACAGCTGCAGACGGAAAGCTTCTGAAGGCTCTTACAGAAAGTGCAGTGCTTCAGGCCACCGTGTTGAGGACTCAAACAGCAACCACAAGAGAGGTGTCATCTTGGAAGCCTCATTACTTGGGAGAAACCAAAGGCAGCTCTGCTATCAAGCTCCCTCAAGAGTATTAGTATTAGGCTACTATCATAATCCCACAACAAGGGATGCAAGGTTTAGTGGGTACACTGTAAAAAACAGGGAAAGAAAATATGCATTCATGAGACAAGTTGGCCTAATAAAGTAATAAATATTTAATGAATGATACTTTCTAAACAAAACCAAACAGGATCATGGAAAGGCAGAAGAAAACACAAGTACAACAGAAACGAAGTGGACAGCTGTGAAATTCCTAAACTGGGTCTGAGGAGAGGAAGGTAAAGGGAGGAGCTGATTAGAGATTTCTACTGACTTCTGTTTCTAGTGTCTCACGAAACCCCACATAGCTCAAATTATTTCATTCCAAGACACACATTATAAAGACAAACCTGTTATTAATGGGAAACTTTCCTGATATGAAAGGCAATATGAGGTTGATCTTGTTCTTGCATATGTCTTCTGAAATGACAGCTAAAGACAGCTGAACTGCCTCTCAGTGCTAGGCAGTGGTTACTGACTAAAGAGATTTTTTTGTTGAGAAAATTATTATATTCCTTTCCATGATAATAAAATTCTTCATGACACTCATTAAAAATGTTAAGACTTCCCATGTAGCTTCTGTGCCCTCCCGGGAACATGGTACTCTCCTGGTGTTCAGTCAAGCCCAAGAAATGTGTAGAGCTGGCTGTATATTTTCAACATCTTTGCAATCCTCCTTTAGGAACTTGTGATTTGAATAAGCCCAGGAGTGTCCTGATGCTTTTGAGCTGATTCTTGTGCTGCTAATCTTTGCTCCACTATTTTTAGATAATTTTCCAATCTGCCTGCTTTTCAGTTACGTATTTCCTCAAAGTGACGGCTTATTTATGTGGTCCAGGAGCATTTGCTATTTGCCTCAATATATTGGCCTGAGCCCTGCAAATGCTTTCTGACTTAAGGAAGCTCCAGTTCCCTTTATCATTTGCTCCCTGCTGTGGGAGAGGTCCCCGCATGGTGCACAACCACCCACCCATGGGGTGCTGCAGGAGGAGGGCAAAGCTCAGCCCCCTCCCTCACCCCCTGCCACCCATCTCCACTGCCCGCTGATATAATAATAATAATAAATAAATAATAGTATTTATGGTTTCAAATTTTTAGAAAGAGTATGTGCTCCTACAGTAAAAGCATGAATACATTGTCAGAATATAGTGCTGCCCCCAGCCATGACTGCAGGAGTTCCCTGTGGCTGGATTTTGCCATGTGTCACCTGTAGATAGGCACACAGTGAAAGCCAGTGAGGGCTTGTGGGCCCAGATCTACTCAAACCCACATTTGTGCAGCTGTGCAATAAACAACAGCAAGAAACAGGGTGAAAATTATAATTTCTTTCCAGATCTGTTTTACTCCTGTCTGCCTCAAAATGGATGCAAACCAAAGACTGATGGGTGAAGCTGGTGGGTGCAGGAGCCAGGCTGCAGTGTCCTGGCCACCTGGCCCCATAGGTGCTTTAGTGGCTGCATGGGACACATTTCTGCTCCCAGATAGAACAAAGAACTTCATCAAGACCAGTGAGCCACCCCGCTGCCACAGCCCTAAGGGAGGGAGCAGGGACATGGTGGAGGGCATGAGTCAGGGCTGGGGGGAACGTACCTTGTCCTTTTCACCATGCAGAGTGCTCCCTGACCAGGAAACAAAGCTTATTGTATTTAAAGCTTTATTACCTTAAATAGTTGGAGGGATTCAGAGCTGCCTTCTGGGTTTGAAGCAGGGGCTCCTGGGGCTGCAGCCGGCACCTGGGACTGGGAGAGGACAACCTTGGCAGTGTCACTCATTGAACCAGCATGTGAGCTGCCAGCAGTGGATGACATCTGTGCTGCCACTGGAAAACAAGACTGCCATTTTGCTGTGAAAAAAACATTTCCTTATACAGGCAGGAAAGTTTCACCTTCACTCTAAACTGGGACAACTCATATGATGTTTGCTGGAGGAAATAAAGTGAAAACAAACCTGTGATGGCAGAAAGATGGGCTGGACGTTTTTTGCCCCCATCTCTGAGTCTATAATGAGAAAATCTCACTCAGGGTCATATCTGAGGACCTCTGTGGGTATTCACAAATCTGTCAGGTTTTGCTCAACAAACAGCACTGAGTTGTTTGGCTGAGACAGTTCAAACCCACCCTCCTCCTTTGGTGAAGGAGCTGAGAAGCAGTGGAGGGTCAGGGGAAGCGTATTTCAGCTACAGCACAGTAGTTTGTGTTTCACACTCCCATGGAAACTGTGTGGGTTTGCACTTCTAGGAAGTCGGGATGCCCTCAAGGAAGAAAGAGAGGTTTATCTGAGCTGGCTGCTGTGAACAGCACTTGGCTGCTATAGCTGCCACTTTCATTTAAGGCCAGCATGAGCTCACGTGCTTTACACAACTGCAGATGCTGTGGGCGTTGCAAAAATATCAACTATTGCTGAAAATATATCTATGGATAAGCCCAAACCCAAGCTATTGCTTGAACTTTGAACACTGAACTCCACTGAAGTGCCAAACGCTATTTATACAGGATATAGGCAGAATTTTAATTCTGAATATACTTACAGCTAAAGTCTTACTTAAAAATGGATCCAAAGTATCCAGTTTAAACCCCTCAGTAATTTGTATATTTTGGGTTTCTTTCTTTCACATTTGTGACTCAACAACCTGGCAGCAAAAGGGCTCAGTTATTCTCATTATACAGGGTAGCGTGTTTAAAGAAATTGGACCCAATTATGTCAGTTATGTTGATCTTGCCGAACTACCTCTTCCAGCAAGAAATTACATAGCCAAGATAATTTCTGGGTGATAAATATCTCTCATTTCCTTCAAAACCACTAGTGCCTTTTGCCCAGAGAAGAGCAACAGGATGGTGAGGTCAGTGAACCTCCATCCTCTGACCCAGCAGCCACCCATGTCCCCACTGAGGGCACCCAGGTCACCCCTCGCCATGGATCCATGGTGACAGGAGGGTTATGCAGCCAGGGCTCACCACCCATTGAGACCTAACCTGCACCTGACTGCAGGGCTGGGTGCAGCATCTGGGAACTCCAGTTTCCCACCTGATGAAGCAAAGGGGATAGAGCTTGGTTCACCTTCAGGACTGCTAGGTATTCAGGTATTACAGTGACAGAAGTCCCAGGAGCAGATTATATATTGAGAAAAATTTGGCTGTCTGCGGCACTCCCTCTGCCATATGCAGGTATCCCCAGACTGAGGAGCCAGCAAGAACATGGGAAAACCTCTGAATGGTTTTTACCTTATCAGTAAAAGCCAGTGCTTTACCATACCCAGTCAAGTCTATGCAGCAAACCCTGTCAATCAAACATGATGGGTTGAAGGACAAAACAGTGTTTCTTGGTGTGTCCTCAATATTTTCATGTGTGTATATCAGGCCTTAACCTCCACATGTGGACCTGCTCACTGGAGATGATAGACTTGCAAGAAAGTTTACTGTAGACCCCTTTTGTCCCCATCTCTCCTCTGTTCAACCCTTATAGCCTCCTTGCTCTTTCCCTGGTAGTCCCTTTGCCACCTAAACCTTTGCAGTCTGCTCTCCTTGCTCAAATACCTCCTGCTGTCTGCTTTCATTTGCATGGCATGGAGTCTGCCTTGGGGCTTTATTCCAACAGCAATACTTTTGTCAAGGTGTGGTTGATCTGAGAAATGGGTTACACATGGAAATGCCTCACAGAGACCAGAGTTTCTTGGTTTTGGAGCATGAACTTGGCTTCAGAGAAGCTAGATGACCCTTGATATGATGGAAATTTGTAGAAACTGGTGTGTGCTTTTAAAGAGCCTGGAGGCTGTTGGCATAGTTGTTTTTGTTCCTTAAACCCATAATCCCATCTCAGGGCTCATTTCTCTCCTTGGGAAGAGAGTCCCACTGTGGGAAAAGCTGTGAGCTGTTGAAGAAGCGAGTTAGAAGAGGTCAGCTCAGCCTTGCCTCCCAAGCACCCAAAATGTCCGACCAGTTTCCAGAAGGTAACTAACATCAGGAAGGTTAGTCTGATGGGAAGAAGAAATGAGGTCTATGAGAAATGATGCTGTCAAACAGGACACTTCAGTATTAATCAGTGGCATTAAAGAGTCAGTCAAAGAAAAAACAGGAATGTAGAGAGCTGCAGAGGACAACCACTGTCAGCTGCCAATGGCAGAGGTCCCCAAGCTGGTGGCACGTGCAGCACACTCACAGCTCGGAAGGCACCGTGCTGCTCCCAAAAGTGCTCTGTCACAGTGTGATAGGCAGCATAGCCAGCTCTGGTTTGAAAGCACTGGAGGTCAGGAGCTGCCCTCAAGCTCACACACATGTTGACACACTCAAGCTCATTTATCCACTGCGGGGCGCAACCTGCAATGTAGATCTGTGGGGCGGTTGCAGGATGCTGGGGAACACAGACATGAACTTTGTTTCTCCCTGTGAGAGAGGTAG
The DNA here is from genome assembly GCF_047716275.1 of Strix uralensis. Classification (NCBI taxonomy): domain Eukaryota; kingdom Metazoa; phylum Chordata; class Aves; order Strigiformes; family Strigidae; genus Strix; species Strix uralensis. The sequence goes on from NC_133973.1 coordinate 52,352,873, forward strand.
ATGAAACGGGGAACAGGTTGCAGGCTGACATTTCAAACACTGCCAAAATCTCAGTCCATGGATTCAGATCCAGTGCTGTCTTTGATTACCGCAAACCTTTTCCCTTGTAGTCTCGGTTCTGATTTAACTGAAAGGACACCATCAACCACGCGTTGTTGCTAAGCCCTTTCTTTTTCCTTCCCCTTCCCTTCCCTTCCCTTCCCTTCCCTTCCCTTCCCTTCCCTTCCCTTCCCTTCCCTTCCCTTCCCTTCCCTTCCCTTCCCTTCCCTTCCCTTCCCTTCCCTTCCCTTCCCTTCCCTTCCCTTCCCTTCCCTTCCCTTCCCTTCCCTTCCCTTCCCTTCCCTTCCCTTCCCTTCCCTTCCCTTCCCTTCCCTTCCCTTCCCTTCCCTTCCCTTGTGTTTTTGAGCATTCATAGACTTCAAGACTTCCTAAGTCTGCAGTTAAAACAGGTTCTAATCCAAAAAGTAAAATCTCCCTATGGATTTGTAACTCTAACAAGGAAAATGATGGAGTGCCTTGAGTCAGCAAACCCTGCCCCATGTACATACAACACACATGGGTAAATACTGACAGTTCATCAAGATCAGCAGGAAACGGGCAGGTGAACTGGGAGGTGGCAGTGGCCTGTTTTCTAGTGCAACCTGAGGGAAATAGATAATAGTGTCAGAGAAGAGCATCAAGAATGAGGAAGAAACAAAACTTGAGCATCCTTTCAATAGTCATGACTGGGGAAAAGAGCTTTTTATAATCCCTAGTGACCTTTGGAGATACCTAAATCAAGAGCAACAAGGGGCTGTGGGCAGGTGGTGGGGCAAGATGGGGATGTGCTGACAGGCTGAGGGAAAGGCAATGGCCATGAGCCTGCTGAAGATCATAAAACCCTGACTTCACCCTCCATATCTGTCCATGCAGACAAACCAAAGGCCTTTAATTTTCAAAGCCTCTCAGATTCAAGTCCCTTTAAGGTGCCCCATACTGAACAGGCAAAATGGAAAGAGCTAAAGTCACAGGCCACTTCTGGGAAAGACCAAATTTATCTATTTTTTTAAAATCTTATTTTGAAATTATCTGTAGTTTCATCTACTGAGGATTTTTCTGTTTTAAAATAGTCATGGTTTGCATCTTTGGAAGAAACAGCATCAATTATCTTTTATTTAAATTTGGAAACAAAATGTATCTTTCCTGGTACTCCAGTCAGCAGTAAATCAAGGAGGATTAAGCAGTGTGCAGTGCATTTCTCATTCATGACCATTTGGCCTTTTTTTTTCCCTAGAAGGTTATGACCTCTCATCTTGACCTGACATTACACACCAATCGTCACCATTGGTGATGAAAGCTAGGCTAACGTTTGTGGCAGCAGCTACTTCTCAACTAAATCCCCATGTTTACCTTGAAAAATGCCAATCGTCCTCCAGCCTTTATACCCAAACCCTGCAGGATTGGTTAATGGCAACACTTACCAGCAAAAGCATAATCTGAGCAACCTTCTTCCTGGAGAAGCAACTTGGACAGCAATGGCAACCCATGGACCTCCTTGCCTTATGGGAGCCACAACATCCAGAAGTTGAGCATTTGGGAGGGGGAACTGTTTTAGGTCTGGAGACACCTGACCTCCTGAAGTCTCACTGAGAAGGGGAAGTTACTGGAGGTGATACCAATCTGTCTGAGGTTCTTGCTGCAGTCTAGAGTTTACATCTAGAGTTTACAATTGAAAGGGAAATTTGGTGCTCTACCTCAAGAGGGTTGTAAGCTCAAACTAAATTTTCCAACAAATCCCTTAAGTTCTGCAGAGCTCCAGTGTAAGAGCTGGGGAATTTGTCAGCCAGCTCACTGAAGTAAGGAGAAAAAAAAAAAAAAGTTTTAAATAAGTAAAATACAAACCAGAGTAATAAAATAAGCATGGTAGATTTAGTGCTATTTGTTTTTATATTAATTTTATGCTGCCCCCACAAATTCAATATATCACAGCTTTGTATATTAAGAAAACATGTGCAACATGGAAAGTATTAAGGAAGTGTTGTAGGGGTTGCGTTAGGGGAGGGTCGTTACTTTTGGCTGTCTGAGAAGCTGTCTGGAGTTGAGAAATGTGTGTGTCAGCTGATTAAGACCACAGAAGTGATTAGCGAGGGAACTGTTAACAACGCTGCATGTCAATGCACATCTTTAGGTTAAGGAGTTAATTGCCTCTCTCAAAGCTGTGGTTTCAAGACTTCTGTAGACCTGGGAAGAAAACCCAATGGCAGTTTGCACTTGATCCACATTTTTTAAAATTCATTTCACAAATACAAAGGCCTCTCCTTTCAGTTCTTGCTGAGCATTTTAACGTTGAGGTAAAAGGCTAATTCTGTGAAGAACGAGGGAGCCATGAACTACACGAGCATTTACCTATCACCTCCCCCATTTGTTACAACATTTTGTTTTCAGGGAAGTTTTTCCTGGATTTATGAAGTGTGCTTCTCCAAGAGTTCAAGTGTGTGTACAACACAGCAGCTTCCACCAAAGTGCTGATGTGCAGCATCACCTTCCTCCCATCAAATCATCCTCTTCCCACTTCTGACCTGTAAGCCTGAAGAAATAAATATGATCCAAAAATTAATAGATCAAGATTTTATAAGCTGAAGGAAAAGGAAGACCTCTTGTTGAAAATGCTTTGGTGTCTTCATTTCATCTACATGTGAGAAGCTGGAGAAGCTCTGCTTGGCTGTGATGACTGGACCCCCCTGAGGGGCACTGGGAGCCCTCCAGCCTGGCAAGTGCTGCCAGAGAGCTGTCCTGGGGGGCCTTGGTGCCCCTGGCAGCCTGATCTCTCTCCTGGACCCCAGGCTGCCCGCACTAAACCCAAGCCACTGCTCTTCAGATGAAACACTGAAGTGTCACCCTGTGAGAAAATTAGGTGGTCTTTCATGAGAGGAGATCTCAGATCACTTCCAGCTTTTAAAGAACTATCCGCAGCTGGACCATCCAGACAAGACGTACCCACACAAGGCACCTGCTACTTACTGTCCCCCACTGGCGCTGCTGGGAGGACTGCACCATGCTAACCCAAACTCGGGGTGTGCAGGTATTGCTCACTGCACAGCAGTCCATAGGCAAATTAAAACCAACAAAAAGTCTCAACTGAACAGAGGAAAAATAAACATTTGTTCAGGTCAGCTGCTCTGATCTGCTCACATTGTGCTCAGCTCCCCATACACTGCAAGCCAGAGTGATACATGATAGACATAATCTATAATCAAGTGGGTCTTTTCCTATCGATAACATGCAGGCACAGTCAGTCAGTCCTATCTTGGCTGAGGCCAGCTGGCTCTGGGTCAGTCAGCCTTGAGTAAATTACCTTCCCCTCCAGCTTTGGGGCTGCAAACATGCACCCATGACCCTGCACCAGCCTGCAGGCTGGGAAGCAGCAGACACAGGGTGAGCTAACAAGCTCAGTCAGTGCCTGGAGAGAATCTTTTCAGATGATAGATGCTGGGAGCAATGGCTGTCGCTGCAGACACTTTGTGTCCCTGCCAACAGCTGCTTAACACAACTACAAGCTCTTCCAAGAGTTAGGCACCAGCAGGTTTAAACAATAGGCAAGGTCCTTCATGACCTCAGCTAAATCTTTAACCTGAGGAGAGCAGTTTTGGTTCACGCAAGCACCTACAGATTCAGATGTTTATTTCAGTTTGCTTTTTTTTTAACAGCTGGGCTTGTCTTCTCTAGATATGAGTTTTTCTTGAGATATTCTGCATTTAATTATCAGCTGGGATGGAAAGCTTGCAAGCACAGCTGTTATTGCAACATTTCAGTGCTTTGGCTTTCAGGCCCAGATGGAATGAGATGTGCAAAAATAAGAAATCAAGAGTAAAGCAAACTTTCTCAAACTTTCAAAACAACTCAACGTGAGAAACAGGCTCGGATGGATTAAGCACACACACGAACCGGCTGAGCTGCTGCGGTGATGAGTCATGGCACTACACTGACGTGACACCATGCCACGGTACTCTGCCTCTGCTGAAATACCAAGGGAAAGAGCTCCTCTGCAATGTGCATGCCGCAAATCTCTCCGCAGGGCTGGGTGAGGATTTGGCTCTGCCCTTATTTGGTCAAATAGTCTTAATTCTTTTCATGACTGGAGCCCATCACAGATAATGATGTTATTTGCAGAAGAAGGTATTTGACTATTGACTGTAGATGTGTGGGATGTACGGGTTCTTTGGCTTCGTTGCTGAAGGGGTGCCATGGCTGTCCCTGCAGGCAGGCACGTGCATGCATGTGAGTGTACATGTGTCTTCCTGTCCCCACAGTGTCCAACAGGTTGGACCCTCTCTAACAAGGTGACTTCAAAATACAAGCATGTGCTCAGATGCAACTTCTCCCTTTGCTGCTGAAACACTGTTTCATGACCTTAGAAATTTTAAAAGCTTTTGTGGGAAGTGAGCTAAAATAGGACATCTGCCTCACAGGCCTCCTCATTCGCTTACCCTTGACTTTACCTTTCAAAAATTAGAAGAGCACTTGGGCATTGCAAGGGTGCAGTTAGAGCCCCTCTGGGTGACCAGGTTGTTCTGTGCACTCAGCATGGCAGAGGCCCCCTGTAAGGCAAACAGGGACCTGTCTGCATTCACAGACCATGCCAGCAGCTTTTGTTTCATGTGCAAAGCTCACAGACAGGTATTCTTCTTTCATGCCCATCCTTTCATCAGCCTCAGCCACTGGGTCACTGGCCCCAGATATGCCAGAGGTGCTGACACTTACGGGTCTTGATTTGGAAGCCAGCAGGGAAATTGGTGCTGATGATGGCTTTGGTGCCATCCTTCACCTGCAGTGAGCTTGACCCAAGCATTCCCAGTCTGTGCTGGTATTTTAGGATCTGGGGGGCTTTCCTTTCCCACTCCTGTCTTGGGGTACTTGCCCAGCTGAGGCCTGCCTGTCCCCACTCTGGGGCAAGATCCGTCTCTCTGGCAGCACACGCATCCTCCCTTTGGTGGAGGGAAGTGCTCTGGGTCCATGCAGAGAGGTTGATGATGGGGCTCACCTCCCCTCATACCAGCCTGTTACAAACCAGGCATCTATTTAAGGTCTTCATTTCTGGCAGTCCCACTCCCCACATGGCCACCACCCCCACCTTGCTTCCCACCTCTACTGCCCTGGTGCCAGCACAAATGGCCTCACAGCAAGCCAAAGGAAGGAATTGGTTTAGGTTAAAAAGACACTTTTTTTCTGAAAGGTTGGTGTTAACTCATATCTCTCCCTTGATATGGGTGGCACATGGGCTCACAGGGCATTGCCAGGGCAGGAGGGAGCAGCCGTGGGGCTGGGAAGGCAAGAGGGCAGTGCTGCCACAAGGCAGTTTAAGGCACAACTGTGATGGGGGCTAGGGCGAGGTGCCCAGAAGCCTCCTGTGCTCACCAGCACGATGCTGCTGCTGCGGGAGCTGCCTTCCAGAAGTGCTCTTCTCTCTCTGTTAATACAGAGGGAGCCCAGATGACTATTTGACACCACAGCTTTAACTCTTACCCGGGTGAAATTAAGCAAGGTTAACCCCACCTCTGATGGCTTCCCGAGACCGCAGAAAAGGCCGTGGCAGAGAAGGACTGGAATCCAGATTTCCATGCCTCATTCCCTAACGCCTAGACAATCTTTCCTCTCTAGGGGCAGGCATCTGAGAGCCAGACTCTTGTCTGCAGTGTCAGCGACAAATAATCAAACACCATGACAGCAGAGACAGCCTCAAGCACTTTTTCCTCTCAGAATTAATCAGATTATTTCCTCAGGATAATATTTTATTAATGTAACTGTAACCCATTCCATTAATACCATTATTTACGAGTGGCTGCCTGTGCACGACGCTGGTGTGCACGACGCTGGCTGGCAAGGTTCAGCACCTGGCCCCAGTCAGTAGCATCAGTGGAGGTTTTCCAGTTGTCTTCATGCTAATGCTGAATAAAGTCCAGATCCCCCATTACAGAGAAAGGGAAGAGTGTTCTGGCTCCCTTTGGAGGGCCAAAGAATCCAGTCCTCGAGCTTAAAGGAGTGGATTTCTAGGAAGGCAGGATTTCAGGCAGCTTTGTGGAGCTCTCCCCCTTGCCTGTGCAAGAAAATAATCTCTGGCTGGCTCATCCCGTATTAGCTTCCCAATTCATCTCCCAGACTCTTGAGCCAGGGCCATCCATACTTCATTAGTTTACTGAGCCCTTCTGCACCTGCCACATACATGTTATTAGGTCACTGCTGATTAAATAATTCAGTCTCTCTGAAATTACAGTCCTCAAAAAAGTGGGTTATGTGCTGAGGCCAATCCTGTTTACCTCAGGGAAGGCTGGTGGTACTGTCCGATGCTGTTGGTTTGAGAGAGATTTTTGATGGAGGAGAAGGCGTTGCACAAACAGGCTGGCTTTGTCAGAAATATACACTGTGATTTCTCTGCCCCCAAAGTGTTTTCAGAACAAAGATCACTGCTCTCCTGCCTCTCCAGGGCACAGAAACAAGAATTCAGTTTCATGAATTTTCCCTCTAGAAACACTCAGCTAAATAATTATGATAGGCTGCTGCCTAAACATGAAATGTATGCAGGCTACAATACAAAAGCAAAATGCAGCAAGGAATGTCTTCTAATTTCTTTTATAAAGCTGGATCTGGTGATTAATACAGATGTGATGTTCCCATTTCTAAGGGGACAATATTGACCTTGTATTCATCACAGAATCACAGACTGGTTGAGGTTGGAAGGGACCTCTGGAGATCCAACTCTCCTGTTAAAGCAGGGTCACCTAGAGCTGGTTGCCCAGGACCATGTTCAAGTGGCTTTTGAATATCTCCAAGGATGGCAACTCCACAACCTCCCTGGGCAACCTGTGCCAGGGCTTGCTCACCCTCATAATGAAAAAGTGTTTCCTGATGTTCAGAGGGAACCTCCTGTGTTTCAGTTTGTTCCCATTGCTTCTGGTCCTGTCACTGGGCACCTAATAGTCCCAAAGACTCTGTCAGTCTTTGAGAAGGTAAGCCTTGGTGCTAGAGGAAAATACAGCTCATGTATGTTTACCCCTCTAAGGTGGGCCCTTGGAAATCACAATTACTGAACTCTCTGCCAGTAAAAAGACCTTTGGAAGAGAAGCTGGAAATGCTCCCTCTATGGCAATGGGAACTCCACATCCAGACATGTCAGTCTGGCAGCTTTCACGCTCTGTGCTTGACACCAAAGACAGGACAGGTTTGAGTAAAATACTACCCATTTTGACAGCTCAGATATTTTGATTTAGAATAAATAAAAACTGGGCAAAAATAATGACGTACTCCCTGAAATTTTTTTATTTGTTTTGAAGAATGAAAAGGGTAATACTGAAGCTGTTTGAGGGTTTTTACATGGCTATTACACATTGGATGCAATGCTTTAGGACAGCAGCAATGCTGTTACATGTGTTTTGACAGCTGAACAGCACTGCTGCCTATTTGCTCTCTTGAAGTATTGACTGTATTTCTTAAAGCTCCAGCTGCTGGAAGCAAGGAGTTAAAAAAAAGCTTAGCTGTAATTCTGAAAAATTTGTGGTCAAGCATTAAAAAGTGTCCTGAATAAAGATTCAAGAGCCAGAAGTCACATTAAACAAACTTTCCATTTCATTTTCAGTTCTTGCTGTTTTAAAGCCCACATTGTGAATTTGAAAGCTGGATTTCAATTGCTGGAGCTTCTAACACCTTGTCCAACTTGCACAGGGAAAGGGAAAATCAAACCCTCTTAGATAAAGTTGGTTTTACTACTAATTTCCTAAGTCCCTAAAGAACTTCTAAAATTTAATTTATTTTTACCACTTGTGATGTATATTGACTTTTGTATTTCACTCAACTTGGACAATGAAAACAGATCAGTCTGAGTACTGTGGCTACTGTGACCTGCAGAATTACTGCTTTAAACCTTCAGCACCTGGCTACAGCAAGCACCTACACATGCAGCAAGCAAACTCATGTTCCCCTATATGTCACCCACATCCCATTGTACTAAAAGATGCATAATGAAACTATTGTCACAAAATAACAGCTACTAACACATACATCTAGATTGAGGATTAACATAAGTAACTCATGCCCTTCTAACAGATGAGAGGATTATATGGTATCCTATTGTGTACGCAGTAAATAATCAACCTGATTCCTTTTAGTCAAAAGCTAAATTTCAGGCCTGAATTATTACTTCTTCCCTAATGATAAAAGACAGCTGCATAAGGCAAAATGTGCAGTGACGTCTGAGCACAAAAATGAGAGCAGCTCTCAAAAGGCTTTGCAAAATTCAAAGAGGAGCAATAAATAATATTTAAGGGAAATAAAAATTGAGATATTTATTAATTTTATTAGAACTAATTTTGATATCTCACTTCTTCTGCCTTTGATCCCGCTTCTTCTTCTTGAGACTAAATAGATTAGACTGCTAATGAGACACCTCAGAATGTAAAATTACCTGTAAAATTGTCCTTCTCCCGGGGAGCTTCCCAAGCCCAGGCTCAGACTTACCATTACCATAAGCTGCAGAGCAGCTCCTGAGCTTGGGATTCGCATTCTCAGGAGATGCACACAGTGATGCTGTTATCTGAAGAAGCGGAAATCAAAGCACACGAGGTCAATTTTTATCCGTCTGAAGAGACACCTGCTTTTAGCACTGTTTTTCAGGGAAATACAGGCTCTCAGTCAGCTAAGGCCTGAGGTTTTCTCTCCAGCTGATGCAGAAACTTTTCCATTCAGTTCTCTGAGAAATGCACCATTACAGAGCGTACCTACTATGCGGCAGGGTGGTTCACACATGCTTCTGATGGTTTAAAAGAAAATTATTACTTTAAAATGATGCCTTGGGTTCAATGCAGGCACTGAAAAAAGAGTGAGAGACAGAGATTCACACATTCTTTTACTGACTTGTACAGTGTTATTTACAAATTCTCAAGCCACTAGGATGATCCCACCCTTTCAAGATGCCAGCTGATGTTTGCAGGGCTGCCAAATAGATGGGGAAAAAAAAAAAGTATAAACTCCTGGGTGTCGTGATGCTGTATTTTACAGAGTCACTGCTTTAGAAATGAGGTGACAACAAACTGGCTTCAGTTTTGACTACCCTATTTCAAAAAAAGAATAAAAGGAAGGAGAAAAGTCCCAGAGAGAGGCAGCAAAACCAACTAGAGAAAAAGAAATGTCTGGAAGAAGACAGAGTGAACAGATGGGAATTCCACTATCTATACTGGAGAAAAATAACACAGGAAATGATAAAAAAACTTCAAACATATCAAATAATGAATGGCAAATGGAAAAGTAAAGCCAAAACTTCTCTAAATATGTTTGTATAGAGGTTATACTGCTGAGTGCGTATTACAGGTATTTCTCTGTCTCAATTTACAGAAGAGAGAAACTGTTGTGGTCAAAAGTGAAGCAGATGCTGGCCTTGAGCAGACTGCAGCAGTCCATGCTTCAGGTTCCAGAGATGCCAGAAGAAACACCAGCATGTCAGCCATGGAAATGGTCATCCGAAGTCTATTTACTGAACCATTTTTTACAACTTTGGGGTTCTTTCCTCTTCCTCTAACTCTTTTTGGCACTGCTCAATATCAGAGAGACATCCTGGATGAGATGGGCCAACCTGGAGCAACAGTTCTGCACGTTCTGTGTTAACGTTGCTATTAGTCTCAAATATTATTTCTGCAACTTTTTCCAAACCCTGTCAAGCACCCTTGGGTTTCTGTGCTCAAAGTTTGAGCCAAATGCAGGTTTCCACAGACCATTTTGATATCCAGCTTGCAAAGCTGCAAGTCCACAATGAGACAATCTCCACTCAGCCAATGTGTCATGAAGAGGCCCCTGTGCTTCATCACCTGCAGCCAAAGCAACCTCCAGAATCAACCAAACCAGAGCAAAGTCATAAACCCAACCATACATTTGTACACAAGAGCAAAAGCATGCTGAGTCCCCCAGGCTATGGGCTGAAAGCTGGACCAGCCAACAAGCACCTGCACTTGGCTCAGTCTTTCCAGTGTGTGCAAAACCAAGCAACTGCAGGGTGCCAGACAAACTTAGAAAACAAGGCGAAGAATCAAACTAGAGGGAAGAGTAAGAACACATGGCTGAGGGTCCAACACATTAAAATATGCATTAAGCTAAATTAGCTTCATAACTAAGGTGGGGGAAATCAAACTGCATTTTTCTTGCGCAAATTAGAGCTTACCTATGGTGGTAAAACTCAGAGCAGGAGGAAGACACTGCTGGCCTGCCTCTGCCTCAGCCCCTGCAGGCCAGCGCTAAGCCCTTCTGCCTGCCACGCTTGACAAACACCTGTTACTTGTTTACTCTCATTTTGACATAGCTCCATGTATACTTAATAGCCGGCTCTAACTGGAGCATGATATACTTGCAGCAGCAGTTTGAAAGGCTTTAAGAATAAAAGCACAGCCTTAAAAATACATGTTACTATTTGCACTAATGTGGGTGACTGGTGTAAATCAGCTGGAGTGAAACATGAAGGCCAGTTCCAAATCAGAGCCCCCTAAAAATCCTGGGATGCCTGGATCAAAGTTCCCAACTGAGAATTTCTGCAGTAACAAATTCAGAAAGCGCAGCACTGAAGAAGCACCTTCCGAGTAACACAATCACCCAGATAATTGGAGAGCGATCAAAGCAACAGCTTTTTTTTTTTTTTTTTTTCCCCATGTGGCATGGTACTTAGCACTGGAAACAAACTTTTTCCCAAGGAGGGCTCTTTTAATCCCAGGAGACATTTTGGCTGATAGCTTCAAGTGATTGATGACTCTGGCAGCACTGGTCTCCTTAGCATCCAAGCTGAGACACCCAAAAGGGAGTTGCTTTTCTGTTGGCAGAGAATGCTGCTTCCCACCACAGCCCCCCACCCCGCCCCCAGAGGGCTAATCGCTTTTGGAATTGCACACCACCATCACCCAAGCTGGTTGCTCTGACGGGAAATTGCTGTAAGAACTCATTAATGAAACAGGAAGCCATTATTTCTCATTGAGTATACAGTGTCCTTTAGGAACAGCACAGGTCTGGGAAACAAGACACAGGTGAGATCATGTGCTGGCTTTTTCCTCTCAGATAAGAGTGCAAAAAACTGTGGTAAACAATGCATGCTCTGTATCAGTCTGCTGAACACCGGTATCACTGGCTTAACACACCCTAAACCTGTGACAGACAGCATGAACTACTGAATTCCTTAAGTGACCTTGGAAAGGAATAGCTCATATATCAAGTGGCAGCCCTACATCCAAGCCTCCTGATAGCGAGGTGAGCAGCAGAGCTTTTTTAAGCACATCATTCTTTTGCATGGGCGTGAAGCAAGGTGGTGGGGGTATACTGACTTCTCTGCTACCTCAGAAGCACGATTACTTTTCTTGAGTCACGTTTTCCCTCCATCATGGTCCCACCAGAGCTGACATACTGCCTCCTTCTCCGCTTTCCTCATTGGTGGGCTCTGCAAGCCATTTGCTGTCACAGGGCTGGACATGCAATCACTGCTCCACTACAGCTCATCTCTGCAGGGGGAGGAGGTCCGGATGGAGGGCCTGTGGCAGAGACACCTTACCTGTGCATTTGCCAGCTGTTATATCCATGTTTCATTGAAGACCACAGTGCAGTGATGAGTAGGTTCCCTACATGAACCAAGGATGGGAAGTAAAAAAATGACATTTCTTATGGGAGCAGCCTAGCTAAGGAAAGAATCCCCCTCTTCCTCCCTCCCTCCTGCAAAAAACAGACTAGATGCAATATATAGCCTTGGTCTTGTCTAGCCCATCACATTTCTGATGCATAAAGCATCCTCAAAACATCCTCAGATAAGACATTCTTCCTACCTCGTGCTATTTAAGGTAACAATCAACAAACGTAAACTAATTCAGGATTTAACCAGGAATACTGATTCAGCATTTAGCAGGGGGACTACTGGCATAACACAGCTGAGACACAGCTAATGTCACCGCTTCCAGACATGTGCCCAAAATGGTGGGCGCCAAGGGAATACTGGGAACTCGAGAGCCTGGTGCAAGCTGACCTCACATACCCAAGGCCTTCTGCTTGAAGGTGCATTTGTTTGAGCAGACACAGTGCCCCGAGGGCTGGCAAGGGAGGTGAAACAGGAGGAGCAATAAGACCACCAGGTAAAAGAGCTCCAACTCAGCTATGGGCTATGGATACGCAGGGATTTTGTTAGTTCATTAATTTTCCTTTAGTCTGCTTTGCTGCGGAAGCCATGGAAGCATCCCATCTAAGCAGGCATGCTTGTGAAACGTTACCTTAAAAACAGCAGAAGGATAAAAGAGGACTTTTGAAGCTTCTCCTATTTCTTTTCTTTCCCACTTCCACTAAGAAGTTTTTCTACAGCAGGAAAATGCATCTTTTCATTTTTAAGAAAGAATATTTGGAACGTGAATTTAAATATGGAGAGCCAATCTAGATTTGCATGAAGGCACCCCAGAGCACCATCTAATTGTAAAAACTAAGAATGGAGGAGCGATCTAAATCCATCCTGCTGCCGATGCAGAATAGCTCCCAACAGGATATTTACAAGTTTTTAACGAGTTGGCCTTGTGCCTCACGTGCACCAGAGACATACTTTTAGGCGAATAAAACATCCCTTGTCATGGCTTAATGCTGCAAGAATTAATCTATCACTAATTATTTCCTCTTTTAAAGCCCTGCTCTTTGGATAGCTGTGACATAATTCTTAAAAAGCACACTAGTTAAAGAGCAGAAGTACACTGTCCACTCCAGCTCCCTGGCCACAAAGGCCAGCTATTCAAATGTTTGCCTTTTCCCAGTTTAATTTCAGCTCTTGCAGTTGATGAGAGGCTGAAAACAGTGAGCATGGGAGTTCTGGGGGGAACAACTAGAGTCCTCTCGCTGTTCCTTCTTGGGCACCCTCTGACCAAGGGTCTGCTGGAGGCTTGGAAGAGCTTTTCCTTCGTGGTGGTGCCATTCAGGTTAGAAAAGGGTGCACCTCTTTAGGCTTAATCACAGCAAGAAGTCTAAATTCTGACAAAGCAAGGCCTGACAAAGTAAAGACGGAGTTTTGACTTAACTGAAGCCTAAGGAAATATGATTTCACTTTAACGAAGTCTGTCTTTGTCTCACGTACACGCAATCCCAGTGTAAGTGATTTCATCTTTCATAGTTGAAGGTCAGCCATTTCAACGCTGTATTTTTTCCACAACGAGTCACAGTTTCTGCTCTCCTGGCAGATCTGCACAATCGACATCCTAAATAAATCACAAGAGCAAGGCAATCTGAAGTTATTGGACGCTTTTATTTTAATGTAGCACCCAGCTCCATATCACATACATTTTCCAAAATTAGATGGGCATAGTATAGAACACTATACATTTTGCAGCTTACCACGTGGACAGTCTGCAGCTGTGAAAACAAATTGCTTAAATCTGGCTATCTACTTTATAAGTTAAAAATCAAATATATAATAGCCTCAGGGTATTTTTTTTTAGATTAACAAAGATAATGCTTGCAATATGATTTTTTATATCAAAAAATCAGTAACAGAGTAAAACATAATGCATATGTTCATAGCACATTATCATGAAGATAACTGAAAAAGCTTCAAAATACATCATCTCTTCTCAAAGGTACTACATCACTTAGATTATTTTTTTCCTGAAAAAATACTTTTACTCTTTAGTCAAGAAAATATGTGGCTTTGTGAGGGCTTCTCTTCTTTTATAACCCCGTGTATTTTCCTGTCAAGGACCATGTGTGCTGAAGGCCGAACGGCTGATGGTGCTGGAAAATGGACACCCCTCATTCCCTGGCTAGCAACTTATACACCACCAAAAGGCAATTTTCACATCATGCCCATCCTAAATGCTTCCTGTGAAGTGTTCCAAGTCCCAACCAGCCCTCTGGGCTCATTTTACTGTGCAAGTTGTCACCACCCCATGCCAGTTACCCCTGGCAGTGTCAAGTTGGGACCATCTGGATGACAGTTGAACAAGTTCCTCTCCCCAGTGTGGATACAGAATTCCCAGCAGCAAAACTACTGCCATGCACGTAAAAACAGGTTGGAGATCATCTTTTGAGTTAAAAAGGATATTCATCGACTTACCAATAACAGGGCTGAATCCATTAATCACTGACATTTTTGCTACGTCACCAAAACTCTCTGGAAGAAAGAACTGTCTGGAAAGAGGTGGCAATGTTTCCACTGCATCCTAGTATAAAATTAACAACTAGGAGAAGGACATTGATCATTAAGGATTAATGTTTGTTCACAGACAGTTTGTTTAAAGGAATGCCTTGGAAATGGAACCTGTTTTCCTTGCTTAATTACCAGGTCATTATTTATATTTAAAGGCTCAAAAATGGCTTGATCTACAAAGGCAACCAGTCATTACACTTAGCTGGGCACTTTTCTTTTTTTCACCACTGAACTACCATGTATTGAAATGCACATTTCATAGAAAGGTATTGGGCGATATGAACATTAACAGATACATAAAGAAATGCATGATCAAAAGGAAGACATGAGTGCACACTTACACACACACTGAGGAAGATCCTTATCTGCTCTGCCTAGTCTTGTCCTGCAGACAAAAATATTTAATTGTCCAAACCAGAAGAGCTGCAGGAAATTGAAGACTTAAAAAGGGGCACCAGGCTCACGGTCAGCGCATCCTCTCAGATGCAAGGAAGCCATGCTCCAGCTCCTGTTCCCAGTTATCCTCTCTTGCTGGCATATTCTGCTCTGCATAAGTACCTACAGAAACCATGAACTGAGGAGAGGGAGACCTCACACAGGGAAAGCTGCTGTCGCTCCTTGGTCAGGCTATAAGCTAGGACAGGCAGATTCCAGTTGTTGTTCTGGGTGAGGCACGTCAGAGGCTTAAAGTTGATCGCTATCCTGTAGCTCAAGAAAGTGCCCTGAACATTGAGCAAACAGCCTGTGAGGTCTCCCTTTCTGACCAGATGGTCTGTCTTGGGTTGAGGAGCATCTCCCATCCAAAGTTTCAGAAAGCAAAGGCTTCTGCAAGAACTTATGATTTTGCTGTACCCACATTTTTCCAACGGAAAAATATTTTTTGAGAAAATCTGTGATACTGGATTTAGATGTGTTGACCAGCCAGGGTCTGTTAATAGTAGCCATGAGCGTGGCTGCATGCAGCAATGGCTAGAAGCATTGTCTATAGCTTCATGATGCCTCCTCCTCTCCCTCTCAAAATGCTAACAGCCTCCCAAAACCAGACACATTTTTTCCATTTTGCATGGGCTATCATGAATGCTTAAGTACTGAGACATTACATCGTATGTGTAACACAACAGCATTTCTCCTTGAATATTTTGCTTTGCTCTCTCTGTGAAGTAGTATATCATCATCATAGCCAACACTTCATCAAACAGAATACAAATCAACCTACACTCTAGGCCTTGAAGCTGAGTGTGGCATTTGACTGCAACCCTATAAATGCAGGGATGGTTAAATTTTTAATTTATTAAGTCCTGTGGTAGAGTAACAACTGAGTAAATATTTCATTGTTAGCTAACCAAGTATCCTCACTTCCAGTGAATGAAAAGAAGCCCTGTACATTAGAAGGAAGACATTTGAAAAAG